>NC_133327.1:273535487-274135487 GCF_042186555.1 Aquarana catesbeiana
CTGCAACAATCATGTTTGACGCGTTGTCGGTCACAAGCACTACAGATTTATCGGACAGTTGCCATTCTTCCACAACACGAGACAGTAGCTCTGCCAGATGAGCACCTGTGTGAGACTCATAAATGGCTCTCGTTTGCAGCACATGCGACAAGATCTTCCACTCCTTAACGTAATGTGCTGTTATTGTAACATAAGACTCTGTCGTGACTGAAGTCCATGAATCACACGTTATTGCGACTCGACTTGCTTGGCTCATTGACGCAATTATCTGAGCTTTAGTTTCGTGGTAGAGTGCAGGTATAACATTTTCTGTAAAGTGACTTCGTGATGGGATCTTGTAACGCGGCTCTATCGTCTTCAACAGGTAGCGAAACCCAGTGTTCTCCACAACAGAGTAAGGGCGAAGGTCCTTAGCTATGAAAGCTGCTACAGCTTTTGTTATTCTCTTCCCCTTTTCAGAGTTGGGCGGCAAAGTTGAGAGTATTGCATCAATTCTTGGCTGAGCTCGGTCTATTGACTTGGCGGCATTGGTGGTGGTGGTGGTGGCAGGTGTTAGCAGCATCTCTGAGTGAAAACGGCTAGCGTGGTTTCTCATATTAGTAGTATTCCCTAGATATTTAATTTTTGTGTGACAGGCTTTACACACGGTGTATGACTTGTCCAATTCAAGCTTCCCATTTGTTTGTTCATGTTCATAAAAGCCAAAATGTGCCCAGATGTTTGCTTTTAAAAAGCTAGGTGCATTTTTTATCTCTCGGTCTTTTTGGTCTCCTTCTGCCATTTTTTTTTACTAGTCTAGCAGCAGTAGCATGCCATGTAATTGTTGTGACAGGGGTGATGACGAGAATGTTGTCTACTACAAACTCTGTCAGTAAGTATTAAAAGAAGAAGAAGAAAAAAAAAAAAAGTGATTAAACCTAAAGCCTGCCACGAGATCATCACCATAAAAGTGTAACAAGTGTATGTAATTGTATTTGATAATGTTAAACAAATAGTTGCTACAAAATCCTTATTCTACCCCACACGCCGTCACTAGCTACTCGCATCGCAGTCGCACTTAGTTGCTTGTAGTTGCTATCATGCTACTAGTAGTAGTACTAGTAACTATCTTCTATGTGTTAAAAATGTGCCCTGATCTTATCTGTGATCTGTGCTGCTAGCCGGCCGCCATGGTCAGACATCAACTGGCACTGGACTAGTCAGTCATTGGTCAATGGTCATTGAACACGTCACAAACAGCTACAAACAACATATGTCTTGTCCCTGCCCCGCCAAAATCCCCCCCCCCCCCCCCCCAAATGACAACGTATGCCATTTCATTATTTCTAGTTTTATGTATTCATTGTCTTAGTGAATGATTCACATCACAACTTCATTAGTTATCTTGTTTGTTTGTATTATTACGGTTTTGCAGCAACATGTGTGGGGCATTGATGAGCAAAACCATACATCATACAAAAGGTATCAATAAAGATGTGATCAATCACTAAGACAAGACATTGGACATTCAATAGATTACAGATAGGCCTACATAAAATAAACCATAATTAATTAAATGGCATTGGCAATGGCATTGGTCATGGTCACTTAAGCTCACTTTCTTTAACCCTTTCATGACTAAGCCTATTTCTCTGACATTTGGTGTTTTTTACAAGTTAAAATCCATATTTTTTGATAGAACATTACTTAGAAAACCTCCAAACAACATTATATATATTTTTTAGCAGAGAATCTAGAGAATAAAATGGCGATTGTTGCAATATTTTATGTCACACTATATTTAATTTATTGTGCAGCGGTCTTTTAAATGCAACTTTTCTGGGAAAAAAAAAATACTTTCATGAATTTAAAAAAAACAAAACAGCAAAGCTTAAGTTAGCCTAAATTTTTTGTTATGATGTGAAATATGATATCACGCTGAGTAAATAAATACCAAACATGTCATGCTTTAAAATTGTGCACACTCGTAGAATGGTGACAAGTCACAATGTGGTACCTAATAATCTCTAAAGGCGACACTTTAAAAAAAAATAATGGTTATTATTATTACCACCACAGGTTAGAGTTACAGAGGAGGTCTACTGGTCTAGTGCTAGAATTATGATTATTGCTCTCGCTCTGACGATCCCAGCGATACCACATGTGATTTGAGCCGGGTGCAACTTGCCGAGTCAACTTCAAGTTCATATGCGCTTTCTTTGCTGCTGGGCGCTTTTAAAATTATTATTTCTTTTTTCTTATGCATTTAATTTAAGAGGCTAGGGGATGTCATTGTCCACTTCCAGTCCACTCCCGAGTCCCGCTCCTCCAGAATAACAACCAAGCGGCTTTTAGCCACTTTGGTTGTTATCCATGGGAAAGCCGACGGCCCGGCGGTGGCGCCCGCAGTAAAAAACGGTACCACTACCGGAGGGATGATGCCTGCACTGCAGCAGTGCAGCTGTGGGCATCATCCCGGACGGTATAACCCCCTAAAGCCGAGGCCGCAAATGCGTCCGCTCGGCGCAAAGGGGTTAATGTTTAGGAATACAGAATGGCAACTGGCAAGGCAAGCACCCTCATTATTAATATTTTATTATTTACATTTTACATTAATAAATTTGGCATTTGCATTTTTTTTACAATGACAGACAGTCCACACAATGCATTGCATCAGAGATACAGAGAGTTACCTACCTGTGATGATGATTGATGATGGGTCTCTCTCTCCTCCTTTCCTACTGCTGCGCTGCCTGCGACTGCAAGTGGGGACTGGAGTCTGAGGAGTGGACAGGACAGGACATAATGACAAGTTAGTTTAGTGAGTGTACTTCTTCATTAATTTCATAGTGTGCTTGTGATAGTGACACTGACATCTCATGACATGACAGGACACAGTCAGTTACCTACCTGATTAATGATGATGGTACTATAACTGCTGAGTGGCAGACAATGTGGCACTGTGTCTGTCTGTCTGTCTCTGACGACTAGTGTCTGGCACTCACTGGCACTGCTGATCTCCTCTCCTCTCCTGCTGCTGCTGCCTGGAGGACAGGAGGACACACACACTAGGACAAAATCAGTGCGGCCTGGTGGTGGCTAATGGCGGCTAGCTCGGGTCTCCCAGTCCTGTGTCCTGTCTGTGCGTGTCCCCTGAGTGGTGAACGAGGCTGGTCTCCCTCTCCCCCTGTAACAGTACAGCCTGCTGCTCAGCTTTCCACTACTTCACTCACTGACAGTCTGACACTCACACTGTGTGGCGGAGTTCGGGACTCGGAGGAGGTCGGACACGCGTCTCTCTTCTCTCTCCTCTCTCTGAGCTGCGACACAGGCGGGTGACGTCAGCGGGAGGCGGGAGGACGGAGGAAACGGCGCGAAAGCTTCGGCTGCTTTCGGCTCCACTCGGAACGGCGCGAAAGCTTCGGCTGCTTTCGGAGCCAGGGCGGCACGGCGCGACGATGACGTCATCCTTAATAATCGATGCCTTAACGCTACCGCATCGATGCCGCATCGTGGGGGGTCGAATGCCGATGCATCGATTCGGCGATTAATTTCAACAGCCCTAGTGTGAACTATGCCAATTATTCCTGGTGCGAATTATGATTTTCAGTGGCATAGTTCACACCAGTGCTTACAGTTCCAAAAAAATAAAAATAGAACATGCATTTTTCCCACACTGGACTGTACTGGAACGTGTTAAAACATATCAAAAATGCACTGGAACGCACCTAAACGCACCAAAAAAACACACTGGAACACCCATGTCTTTCTTTAATGTAAGGAAAAGAGGGGAAAAAATGCACTGGGCTGCATCAAAAACACGTCAAAAACACACATGCAGAAAAGCATCTGGAACGCATCCAGACTGCTTTTCTATCATGTGAACTGGCCCTTAACCTCCCTGGCGGTTTTCCCGAGTGTGGCTCGGGGTTAAAATTCAGTACCATTAGCGGTAACCCCGAGCCACACTCGGGATCGCATTGCAGGATCCTGGGGCGGCGTTACTTACCTTGTCCCCGGGATCCTGCGATGTCCCCCGCAGTGTCCGAGGGCTCCGTCCTCCTCCGAAGCCTCTCCGTGCCAGGCTCCGTTCCCTGCGAGCGACGCGACGCACGGGGGCGGAGCCTGGCGGCAAATTCAAAAAACTGTCAAAATCATAACACATACAGTACTGTAATCTTACAGATTACAGTACTGTATGAAATGATTTCACATCCCTTTTGTCCCCAGTGCTCTGGCCCATGCCCTGCATGCAGTTTTACATGATATACACTGTTCTTTCTGCCTGGAAACTGGAGATTGTCCATAGCAACCAAAAAGTGTCCCTTTACGTCAAAAGTGGCTTTAGACCAGCTAGAAAACAGCGATAGTAAATTAGAACACTTGCAGAATTGAGCGATGGTGAATTGTAGGGAAATTTATTTTATTACTATTTTTTAAAATTTTTTTTAATTATTTATTTTTATTTATTATATTATAATTTATGTTTTTGTGTTTCAAACTTTATCATACCCGGGATATCTACTAGACTCTGGTTTGGACAGATTTAAGTGTGTTATTGTTAAGATTTACAGACCTACAATATAAAACGCCAAATTTCCATGCAAAATAATGGTACCGCTTTCAGCACCTAAAATCCGAAATAATCATACCGCCAGGGAGGTTAATGTTAAGAAAAAAAGAGGGGGCTTACCTGTTTAAAAAAAAAAAGAGGGGGAAAAAAATGCACTGGACTGCATCAAAATTTGCATGCAGAAAAGCATATGGAACGCACTTGGACTGCGTTTCTATTAGGGCTGTTGAAATTAATCGCCGAATCGATGCATCGGCATTCGACCCCCCACGATGCGGCATCGATGCGGTAGCGTTAAGGCATCGATTATTAAGGATGACGTCATCGTCGCGCCGTGCCGCCCTGGCTCCGAAAGCAGCCGAAGCTTTCGCGCCGTTCCGAGTGGAGCCGAAAGCAGCCGAAGCTTTCGCGCCGTTTCCTCCGTCCTCCCGCCTCCCGCTGACGTCACCCGCCTGTGTCGCAGCTCAGAGAGAGGAGAGAGAAGAGAGACGCGTGTCCGACCTCCTCCGAGTCCCGAACTCCGCCACACAGTGTGAGTGTCAGACTGTCAGTGAGTGAAGTAGTGGAAAGCTGAGCAGCAGGCTGTACTGTTACAGGGGGAGAGGGAGACCAGCCTCGTTCACCACTCAGGGGACACGCACAGACAGGACACAGGACTGGGAGACCCGAGCTAGCCGCCATTAGCCACCACCAGGCCGCACTGATTTTGTCCTAGTGTGTGTGTCCTCCTGTCCTCCAGGCAGCAGCAGCAGGAGAGGAGAGGAGATCAGCAGTGCCAGTGAGTGCCAGACACTAGTCGTCAGAGACAGACAGACAGACACAGTGCCACATTGTCTGCCACTCAGCAGTTATAGTACCATCATCATTAATCAGGTAGGTAACTGACTGTGTCCTGTCATGTCATGAGATGTCAGTGTCACTATCACAAGCACACTATGAAATTAATGAAGAAGTACACTCACTAAACTAACTTGTCATTATGTCCTGTCCTGTCCACTCCTCAGACTCCAGTCCCCACTTGCAGTCGCAGGCAGCGCAGCAGTAGGAAAGGAGGAGAGAGAGACCCATCATCAATCATCATCACAGGTAGGTAACTCTCTGTATCTCTGATGCAATGCATTGTGTGGACTGTCTGTCATTGTAAAAAAAATGCAAATGCCAAATTTATTAATGTAAAATGTAAATAATAAAATATTAATAATGAGGGTGCTTGCCTTGCCAGTTGCCATTCTGTATTCCTAAACATTAACCCCTTTGCGCCGAGCGGACGCATTTGCGGCCTCGGCTTTAGGGGGTTATACCGTCCGGGATGATGCCCACAGCTGCACTGCTGCAGTGCAGGCATCATCCCTCCGGTAGTGGTACCGTTTTTTACTGCGGGCGCCACCGCCGGGCCGTCGGCTTTCCCATGGATAACAACCAAAGTGGCTAAAAGCCGCTTGGTTGTTATTCTGGAGGAGCGGGACTCGGGAGTGGACTGGAAGTGGACAATGACATCCCCTAGCCTCTTAAATTAAATGCATAAGAAAAAAGAAATAATAATTTTAAAAGCGCCCAGCAGCAAAGAAAGCGCATATGAACTTGAAGTTGACTCGGCAAGTTGCACCCGGCTCAAATCACATGTGGTATCGCTGGGATCGTCAGAGCGAGAGCAATAATCATAATTCTAGCACTAGACCAGTAGACCTCCTCTGTAACTCTAACCTGTGGTGGTAATAATAATAACCATTATTTTTTTTTAAAGTGTCGCCTTTAGAGATTATTAGGTACCACATTGTGACTTGTCACCATTCTACGAGTGTGCACAATTTTAAAGCATGACATGTTTGGTATTTATTTACTCAGCGTGATATCATATTTCACATCATAACAAAAAATTTAGGCTAACTTAAGCTTTGCTGTTTTGTTTTTTTTAAATTCATGAAAGTATTTTTTTTTTCCCAGAAAAGTTGCATTTAAAAGACCGCTGCACAATAAATTAAATATAGTGTGACATAAAATATTGCAACAATCGCCATTTTATTCTCTAGATTCTCTGCTAAAAAATATATATAATGTTGTTTGGAGGTTTTCTAAGTAATGTTCTATCAAAAAATATGGATTTTAACTTGTAAAAAACACCAAATGTCAGAGAAATAGGCTTAGTCATGAAAGGGTTAAAGAAAGTGAGCTTAAGTGACCATGACCAATGCCATTGCCAATGCCATTTAATTAATTATGGTTTATTTTATGTAGGCCTATCTGTAATCTATTGAATGTCCAATGTCTTGTCTTAGTGATTGATCACATCTTTATTGATACCTTTTGTATGATGTATGGTTTTGCTCATCAATGCCCCACACATGTTGCTGCAAAACCGTAATAATACAAACAAACAAGATAACTAATGAAGTTGTGATGTGAATCATTCACTAAGACAATGAATACATAAAACTAGAAATAATGAAATGGCATACGTTGTCATTTGGGGGGGGGGGGGGGGGGATTTTGGCGGGGCAGGGACAAGACATATGTTGTTTGTAGCTGTTTGTGACGTGTTCAATGACCATTGACCAATGACTGACTAGTCCAGTGCCAGTTGATGTCTGACCATGGCGGCCGGCTAGCAGCACAGATCACAGATAAGATCAGGGCACATTTTTAACACATAGAAGATAGTTACTAGTACTACTACTAGTAGCATGATAGCAACTACAAGCAACTAAGTGCGACTGCGATGCGAGTAGCTAGTGACGGCGTGTGGGGTAGAATAAGGATTTTGTAGCAACTATTTGTTTAACATTATCAAATACAATTACATACACTTGTTACACTTTTATGGTGATGATCTCGTGGCAGGCTTTAGGTTTAATCACTTTTTTTTTTTTTCTTCTTCTTCTTTTAATACTTACTGACAGAGTTTGTAGTAGACAACATTCTCGTCATCACCCCTGTCACAACAATTACATGGCATGCTACTGCTGCTAGACTAGTAAAAAAAAATGGCAGAAGGAGACCAAAAAGACCGAGAGATAAAAAATGCACCTAGCTTTTTAAAAGCAAACATCTGGGCACATTTTGGCTTTTATGAACATGAACAAACAAATGGGAAGCTTGAATTGGACAAGTCATACACCGTGTGTAAAGCCTGTCACACAAAAATTAAATATCTAGGGAATACTACTAATATGAGAAACCACGCTAGCCGTTTTCACTCAGAGATGCTGCTAACACCTGCCACCACCACCACCACCAATGCCGCCAAGTCAATAGACCGAGCTCAGCCAAGAATTGATGCAATACTCTCAACTTTGCCGCCCAACTCTGAAAAGGGGAAGAGAATAACAAAAGCTGTAGCAGCTTTCATAGCTAAGGACCTTCGCCCTTACTCTGTTGTGGAGAACACTGGGTTTCGCTACCTGTTGAAGACGATAGAGCCGCGTTACAAGATCCCATCACGAAGTCACTTTACAGAAAATGTTATACCTGCACTCTACCACGAAACTAAAGCTCAGATAATTGCGTCAATGAGCCAAGCAAGTCGAGTCGCAATAACGTGTGATTCATGGACTTCAGTCACGACAGAGTCTTATGTTACAATAACAGCACATTACGTTAAGGAGTGGAAGATCTTGTCGCATGTGCTGCAAACGAGAGCCATTTATGAGTCTCACACAGGTGCTCATCTGGCAGAGCTACTGTCTCGTGTTGTGGAAGAATGGCAACTGTCCGATAAATCTGTAGTGCTTGTGACCGACAACGCGTCAAACATGATTGTTGCAGCTCAAGTTGGCAAATTTCCCCATGTGAAATGCTTCGCCCATACACTAAACCTTGCATCCCAGCGAGCGCTGAAAGTGGCCACACTCTCCAGGCTTCTTGGCAGAGTGCGACGGATATCCACATTCTTTCACCGCAGCACTAGAGCAAGCCACTGTCTAAAAGAGAAACAGAAATGTCTTGGCCTGAAGAATCATAAGCTGATAACTGATGTGCCAACAAGATGGAACAGCGCATATGACATGGTCGAGAGGTTCTTAGAACAACAACCTGCAGTCTGTGCCACCTTGCTGTCTCCAGAAGTCAGAAGAGGAGAGTCCGATCTCTGCACTCTCAATGAAACAGATGTGTCAAATGCAGAGGATGCTGTGCGTGCATTAAAGCCAATGAAGGATGCAACCATGCTGATGTCAGAAGAGCGCAATCCAACAGTTTCTCTCATTGCCCCTCTAAATGCACAACTCCTCCAGAGCATGACAGACACCATGGGAGACACACCCATGATCCATGAGATCAAGAATGCCATCAGAACAGATCTTCAGAAGAGGTACAGCAGTGAGGCAGAGAAGAAGATCCTACATACAGCCTCTGCACTGGATCCTCGCTTTAAGGGACTGCCTTTTATCCTCACAGAGGAGGAGAGATTGGAGATATACAAAGGAGTGACTGAGGAGGCTGCATCCTTGGAGGTAATTCAATTGATTTGAATTTTATCATATTTCTTGAAACGAACTGTAACTAGTAGCTAGCTACAGCTTGCTACATAGTGTAAGCCACGCTTCTGAGTCTGATGCGGTGCAGGAACTGCACCGTCCGTTTCCTGTGCTTTTTCATCACCCCATCAGAATCATAGGCAATTGACAATGTGTTTTATTTATTTTTTTTCCTATTCTTTTATGTTCAAACACAGATTACATCTAGGAGGACACATGAGGAGGAGGATCAAGTGCCACTGCCAAGAAGAAAAGAAACTCTGGAAGAAGAAGAAAGTTCACCCGTCGAGGACAACCATTCTCCATCTCCTCCCAAAAGAAAGGCCAGATCGCTGCTCATGAGTTTGCTGGGACAGTCTTTCACTGACACTGAAGGTACAATAGAACCTAAGACCCCCTATGCCAAGGCTGAAGAGGAAATGGAAAAATATTGTAAAGCCCCACCTCTGCCTCTCACTGAGGACCCTTTGAACTGGTGGTGTGAGCATGAGGTCATATTTCCCCTCCTTTCCCAGCTGTCAAAGCAATACTTGTGTATCCCAGGCACAAGCGTGTCTGCAGAGCGGGTTTTCTCCACTGCAGGAGATGTGGTAACTGCAAAAAGAAGCGCACTCAAACCAGAGCATGTGGATCAACTAGTGTTCTTACAGAAAAATCTACACATTCCCAAATCCTGAGCAGCATTGCTTGGCGCTTGCGCTTTGTAGTGACCCATTTTTTTTTATCCAGGAAGTGCTGATGTACTGTTGTGTCTGCCAGTGCCACAGCCACTGCCCCTGCCCTTGCCTAGCCCACTGTTAGTCTGCCACACCACTGAGTGACCACACACCAGTGTTATTAACTTTATATATTTTGTTAATAGCACAGCACTGTCACTGTCAGTGTCTGCCACTGAGATTTTGATTTTTGAAGATTGTCAAAAAAAGATTTAATTTTTTTTTTTTTTTTTAAAGTAGGGGTTACTTTAACCCTCAGCCAAATACTAAAAGTTCCAAACAACTGATGCCAATTGCCAACCAAGCCTCAGCCCAGTCTCTGTCTCCCCTCCCAGTCTCGCCCTCTCCCCTAGTCCCTCTACTCTCCTTCCCTCTCCCCCTACTCTTTCCCTTTAAGGCCTTCTTCCCCTTTCCCTCTTCCCCTTTCCCTCTTCCCCTTTCCCTCTTCCCCTCTTCCCCTTTCCCTCTTCCCCTTTCCCCCTTTCCCTCTTCCCCTTTCCCTCTTTCCTTCCTTCTTTCTCGCTCCCTCTTTCCTTCCTTCTTTCTCTCTCCCTCTTTCTTTCCTTCTTTCTCTCTCCCTCTTTCTTTCCTTCTCAGAGAGAAGGAAAGATGGAGAGAGAGAATGAAAGGAGGAGAACTTCTCTCCTCTCTCTCTCTCTCTTTCTCTCTCTCCCTCTCTCTCTTTCTTTCTTTCTTTCTTTCTTTCTTTCTTTCTTTCTTTCTTTCTTTCTTTCTTTCTTTCTTTCTTTCTTTCTTTCTTTCTTTCTTTCTTTCTCTCTGTCTCTCTCTTTCTCTCTCTCTTTCTTTCTCTCTCCCTCTCCCTCTCTCTCTTTCTTTCTTTCTCTCTGTCTCTCTCTTTCTCTCTCTCTTTCTTTCTCTCTGTCTCTTTCTCTCTTTCTTTCTCTCTGTCTCTTTCTGTCTCTTTCTTTCTCTCTGTCTCTTTCTTTCTCTCTGTCTCTGTCTCTTTCTGTCTCTGTCTCTTTCTGTCTCTGTCTCTTTCTGTCTCTCTTTCTCTCTGTCTCTTTCTTTCTCTCTGTCTCTCTTTCTCTCTGTCTCTTTCTTTCTCTCTGTCTCTCTCTTTCTCTCTCTCTTTCTTTCTCTCTCCCTCTCCCTCTCTCTCTTTCTTTCTTTCTCTCTGTCTCTCTCTTTCTCTCTCTCTTTCTTTCTCTCTGTCTCTTTCTCTCTTTCTTTCTCTGTCTCTTTCTGTCTCTTTCTTTCTCTCTGTCTCTTTCTTTCTCTCTGTCTCTTTCTTTCTCTATGTCTCTTTCTGTCTCTGTCTCTTTCTGTCTCTGTCTCTTTCTCTCTGTCTCTTTCTCTCTGTCTCTGTCTCTTTCTCTCTGTCTCCTTCTTTCTCTCTGTCTCTTTCTTTCTCTCTGTCTCTTTCTTTCTCTCTGTCTCTTTCTGTCTCTGTCTCTTTCTGTCTCTCTTTCTCTCTGTCTCTTTCCCTTTTCCCCTTTTCCCTTCCCCTTTTCCCTTCCCCTTTTCCCTTCCCCTTTTCCCTTCCCCTTTTCCCCCCGTCCCCTTTCCCTCCCCTACCAGTACCAAATACCAATGCCATACCCCTCTCTCCCCCCCACCCCCCTTCTACAACCTTCCCCCTCTCCCCAGTCCCCACCATTCCCCTTCATCTCTACATCCCTTTTTCTTTTTTTCCCACCAGAGTCCCTCCTATCTATTCCCTATGTCATTGTCAACAAGACCTTATAACGCCAGTTATGCCACTCTAGTCTAGTCTAGCGTCAACTCAACGCAGTCACAGTCACACTGTTTTTGACTGACTTGGTGGCAGCAGGCCTGCAGGTGGCCGTGGCACTGGCAATTGCAAACAATCAATGATCATCACAGTGAACTGAACATGGAGTACTCAGTATACTATGTATGTTATATTTGTTATAGCTTTTCTAGCACTGGAGGAGATGGAGAATGGTTTTCTATTGTGTGTCCAACTGTCCATTTTGAATTTTTATACTAGTGTCGTCATGTCGTGTGACTGTGGCGTGTTCAATGTCACAGTGTGTCTGTCATGCTCTGTGACTGCCTGTCTGTTTCTAGGGGTTTAATGTTCAACCAAATCAATTCTGTATTTAATTCCAGACAACTGACGCCCGCCAAGCCACCAGAGGAAGGCAAATCCTTGAAAGAATAAATTGAATCTTAAAACTTGGGAGTAAATCTTTATTGGATCACACAAATATACACACACAAAAGAAAAATCACACACCGACCTGATGAGTGGCTGACTGACTGTGCCACTTGCCTGCGTTGTTCACACAGTGGCCTGCCCTTTCTCATGATTCACAACTGACGTGACGTCACGTGTGTGTTTTTTGTTGGTATTGTGTGTGCATATTTCTGATCCCATAACGGTTTAACTCAAGGTTTTAAGCTTCAATTGATAATTTATTCTGTCAAGGATTTTTGGGCTTCCTCTAATGGTGACTTGGCTTGGCTTCAGTTACAGGTGTATCGTGGTAGAGTGCAGGTAACGTTTTCTGTAAAGTGACTGAGTGACGACTTGAGTGACAACAAGCTTTGCTAGCACTGGGGGGAGATGGAGATAAATGGTTAATTTTTGAAGATTGTGTCGGACACAATCTTCAAAAATGAATGTGTCCATCGAATTTTCACACTTGATGTTATATTGTCAAATGTCAATGTTTGGGGGGGTCAACTCAACCCTCAGCCAAATAAAATTCTAAAATTGTATTTAATTCCAGACAACTGATGCCCGCCAAGCCAAGCCACCAGAGGAAGGCAAATCTTTGAAAGAATAAATTAAATCTTAAAACCTGGAGTAAATCCTTATTGGATCACACAAATACACACACAAACAAAAACACACACCTACCTGACGTCATGTCTGACTGTGCCTGTGCCATTGCCGGTGCCTGACCTATGGCCTGCCCTTTACCATTATGATTCAGTGATGTGTGTGTTTTTTGGTATTGTGGTGTGTAACACTGTATATTTGTGATCCCATAAAGATTTGTCCAAAGTTTTTAGATTTAGTTGACAATTTATTCTGTCAAGGATTTTCAGACTTCCTCTAATGGTGGCTTGGCTTGGCTTCAGTTACAGGTGTATAGTGGTAGAGTGCAGGTAACGTTTTCTGTAAAGTGACTGGGTGACACAACTCGAGAGCTTATAACGCCGATCTAGCCATCTGTGTTGACTCACTGGCGCTGGTGGTGGTGGTGGTGGTGGTGGTATTGGCAAACAATTATCACTGTGAACCAGGAAGTTCTGCAACACAGTGTGTGACTGTTACAGGTTCACTGTGATGTTTGCCAGTCAATAACTGGAAGTGCTCTGTGTTATATAGATGTAGGTGTTACTGTTTACAAGTTATAGTTTACTTTTTCATAAAAGAAAATATTAAAATGTAAACTACTGCTCCAGGCCAGCACTGTATGTATGTATTATACACAACAGTTTGATGTCACAGTACTCTTTTAAATAAATACTGTTGTTGTCTGCTGCACTGTTCATGTTTAGACTTTGCTATAAGCAGGGAACTTGGTGTAATCTGTTTAAATAGCAGATACAAATAAATATATTTAATATTTCTTCAATTTCTGACTGCTTGAATTAATTTTTTGAGGAAAAGTTGAAAACCATGGGCACTTGGGTATTAATCGTGATGCATCGTGATGCATCGCGGAATCGCATCGAATCGAATCGTGGATGGGATAATCGTAATCGAATCGAATCGTGAGGTGAGTGAAGATGCGCAGCTCTAGTTCACACTAATGCTTACAGTTCCAGTGTGTTCCAGTTCCAGAAAAAAAGCAGAACAAGCGGCATTTTTCCTGGACTGGACTGTACCGAAATGCTGTAAAATGCATTAAAAACACACTGGGACACACTGGGACGCACCGAAACGCACAAAAAATGCACCAGTGCTTACAGTTCCAGAAAAAGTAGAACATACTGCATTTTTCCTGCACTGGACTGTACTGGAACATATAAAAAAAAACATCAAAAACGCACTAGAACGCACCTGAACGCAACTAAACGCACCAAAAAACACTGGAACACCCATGTCTTTATTTAGGGCCAGTTCACACTACATGCAGTCCAGTGCACTTTTTCTGCATCAAAAACGCATGGAAAGTAGGTTATATGGTCTTTAATGGCATAGTTCACACCAGTGCTTGCAGTTTCAGTGCGTTCTAGTTACATAGTTACCTAGTAGGCAGGTTGAAAAAAGACACAAGTCTATCAAGTCCAACCTATGTGTGTGATTATATGTCAGTATTACATTGTATATCCCTGTATGTTGCGTTCGTTCAGGTGCTTATCTAATGGGGGGGGCTCTCCCGCAGCCGATAAAAGTGATCTTGCGGCAAATCCGCCACAGAGACTACTTTTTATCTGAAAGTGAACCGCCCGCTGAAGAAGAGGATACCGGGGTTGTGGCAGCTAGCTGCTGCCATAACAGCGATATTCCTCTTCAAAGTAGGCGGGCGGTCCATAAGTGGTTAAAGCGTTCCAGTACTATCCAGTACAGAAAAAATGCAGCATGTTCTACTTTTTTTTCTGGAACTGGAACGCACTGGAACTGCAAGCACTGGTGTGGACTATACCAATAAAACCATATAACCTACTTGGATAGGAGTGTAGCGCTGGTAGATTTTTCAATCTACCGCTTGTAGGTAAATTTAGTGGGTCATCTGTTCTGTACGTAGTTCAGATTTAGTTTATTGTCAGATTTAGCCTCTGTTCCAGTTTGGCTGTGTTGCGTGTAGTTTCACACTGTGCCTGTGGGTGTTGTTGTCACCATGGGTCGGTGTCGGAAAAGCAACAAGCTGAAGTGTATGAGTGCTCTTCTGTCCCGGAGATAACTTGGCGGAGGTGGTCCTCCGAGTTGCATTCTGGGAGAGGGTATTTATGGGACAGACGCCATGTTTTGGGGAGCTTTTCGCCTCGTGGCTCTCCTGGCTTAGAGCCATGCGTTAGTGAGTTCTACTTCGCGGCCCTCCGGCCTGGAGGGTTGCGTTGCTGCAGCCGGGCGGGTAGACTCAGAGGTCTGTCTGGTGCCTGCTGTTGCTAGGATGGTCCTGTGCTGTCTGTCCTGCGGGAAGAAGCTGGACAATCGGGAAGATCCAGGAGAGGACCCATCTTGAAGGGGACCATGCAAGGCTGGTCTTAAGAAGGGCCTGGTGACTCAATTGGAGGACGTATCCTAAACTACCTTACCGCACAAGTACTGCCGGGTGGGCTTAAAGGTTCTGGTACTGTGTTTGCTGTTCATCAAAACGAATACATCCTGTGGCAGAGGATCGTACGGGTTTTATTTCACTCAAGTCTGTGGCAGAGACTTTTTGTTTGTGCTACGTTCCGGCTGCTAGGTTGGTGAGAGAGACCTATCCAGGTGGGCAAAGATTTAATCCCGAGCTGAGGATACATTCATCTCAAAGATTTCTTGTACAAATGGGTTTATTGATCAGAAATATCAACATGTCAGTACAGATATATAATTAAAGACACATTATGTGTACATACTGAAGCAACTTATAATGTAACAAACATAATAGTTAATGACATTAGGATCTGCATCAAATCACCAGATAACAATTGAATTCTTATAGTATCAACAATTAACATTTATATAGCGAGACACTGGGTTCGGCCACTTTTATGAAACTAGTTGCAGAATTTTGTATAACATTTGTGGTAAGAACTGTGAATAAAAATGAGTATATATGAAATATGGCAAATTATAGTGAAAATAGATAAAGGTATTCACAATTTGATTCACAATATGTGTCTAAGACCCACAAGACGTATCCTGTGGGCTATGAAGGCTGAAAGAGGGAAAAGAAAAAAGAGGGCATTACAGAGGGGAGGACCAGAAAGAGAATTAAATAGGAGTAGTGATTATAGAGAAAGGGAAAGTAGCAGCGAAAGGAGAAAGAAGAAAGGGGGAGAGTCCACGGGGTGGGGAGGATGGAGCTATACTAGAGAGAGAGTAATGTGGAATCAAACTGGGATGGATGGGAGTACGCTACCCACGGCTGCCATACTCGAAGAAATCTGTCGTGCGTATCTGATGCCACGGCCGTCAATTTCTCGTTAACCATAATATCATTTACCCGATTTTAGACTGCCTCAAAGCTGAGAACCGGGGTCTTCCAGGCCTTTGCTATGGTTAATTTAGTTGCAGTAAAAATATGAGATGCCAGTTGGCATTCTGGCCTTAGTAATTCAATAATCGGTTTCCCCAATATAGCTTCAAAGGGATCCCTTTTTATATTAGTATTGAAGAGGTTATGAAGCAATGCATAAACTCTGACTCATAGTCTACAAACCCTGGGGCACTGCCACCAGATGTGTTCCATTGTACCCTCATGAGAACACCCATGAAAGCACAAAGGGGAATATGTTGGGATAAAACTAGCCAATCTGGCTGGGGTGTAATACCATCTATAAAATGCTTTATAGGCATTTTCCAAGAAGAGTACATTTTTAGAGCATTTGGACAGTGTAATGGTCATGACCTGCCAGTCCTCCGGGTCCAATCTCCTCCCCAGTTCCGCTTCCCATTGAAGGTGATATGTTCTCAGGGGTGGTCTCTTGGAGCCTACTAAGGCCGTATATATTAAAGAAATCAAACCCGGAGACTGCAGCCGTGATCTGCAAAGGCTTTCGAATGGAGTTAACATGTAGGGGATTGGTTGAAATTTTATCAGGGTTTGGAGGAAGTGTCGGATTTGTATATAGCTGTAGTGCTCCCAGAGGGGAATGTTATAGGAGGAACGTAAGACTGCGAATGGGATGATCTTGGTGGGGGTGAACATAGAGTGGACATCAGTGAAGCCATTTTCAGTCCACCACGAAAATTGCAACGGATTATCGCGTCCAGGTGGGAATAATGGACATTGGAGAAGGCGCAGTAGGGGAAGGTGAGGAGAGATTAAGCCCGCAGAGTATTTGACTGAGTCCCATAAACGAAGAGAGTGGGCCAAACATAGGCCTATAATGGTAGGGCGATGGGTTTGAGGGAGCCAAGGGAGGGAGGCCAATGGTATCGGGTATGAGTCCACCATATCCATAGTGGCCCATAGTGGCATTTGCTGTTTCTCATGGAGATGGGATAGTGGGGCAATGGCCGCTGCCGTATAGTAAGCTTGAAGGTTGGGAACCGAGAGGCCACCATTGATCCTACGGGCATACAACACTTGTCTTTTAATTCTAGGTTTTATTGAACTCCAAATAAATTTTTCGTTGATGTATGAGGAGCACATAGGAAGGGACCTGGACCGGTAAGACCCGAAAATAGTATAGCAACTTTGAGAGATAAGTCATACGGGTGGTTGCAATCCTTCCGAACCACGACAGTGGAAGGGTGGACCAGGAGGAAAGCATAGCCGATAGTTTGCGAAATAATAAAGGATAGTTGGCATGGTATAGGCCTGAGTAGTTTGGAGTGAGCCGGATCCCAAGGCAGGGTAATGCTTCCATCCATTGGAAAGGAAATGTGGATTGTAGGGCTTCTAATTCTGAGGGGGATAGGTTGATTGACATTGCTCTGGATTTGGTGGGATTGACTGAAAGGCCCGAGAAGGTGGCAAAGGTATCTAGAAGTGAAAGCAGATTCGGGAGGGAAATTCTTGGTTTAGTGATGGTCAGTAGAATGTCATCCGCAAATAAAGATAACTTATGCGAGGTGCCTGCCTATATCCGGATGAGATCGTATGGCCTCCGTCAAGGGTTCCAGTGCCAAAATAAATAAAAGTGGGGAAAGCGGGCAGCCTTGACGAGTACCCCTTTTAATAGGAAAGATGTTTGACTCAAACCCGCAGTATTTCACTTTAGCTTGAGGGGAGTCGTAGATAGCAGATAATCAACTCGTAAAGGAGGCCCCAAATCCATAGCGTTTAAGTACCTGTATCAAGTAGGGCCAAGACAAGGTGTCAAAAGCTTTGTTGATATCTAATGACAAATCATCTCAAAGATTTCAATTCCTTAGTGCTACACCAAGAAACGGTATTTGAACTTCCCTGCAACTCTTCTTCTACCTCTTTCCTGCTACTTCTTCCAGTTATCTCCCATTAAAGCATTGGAAAAGTACTCAAGTGACTGGTGCCTACATTGTCTGATGATAAGCTCAATGGGACCCTAGACCCGGTACTGGTGAAATTACAGGTAAAAAGACCCGCTTTAAATCAGCAGCTCCACCGTGAGTTAGTGCTACATGTGGGGGCGTTGTCCGGGATTGTTTGCCGTTACCCTGAGCAAGCCTGAGAAGTATTTCACTGGGAGTTTATGTTAAAAGAGGTTTCTGGACTTTGTGACTTTTTCCAGGAAAAGAAGGGGTTAAATTGCAGGACTTTATTTCTGACTGCGTAGGCTGTGGGTGAGAAGTAAAATCACTGGAGCTACGTGATCAGAGGAACAAGTGGGAGTAGCCACATCTACTTGTTGCCGCGTGGGATGCGTGTGTGTGTGGTTGACGCCAAAGGAGAAGAGAGGCCTCGTGATCGTGTTGAGAGGATCAGAGTGCAGCCATGTCTTCTTTCCCATTGGTACCGTCAACTATGGGGTCCAAGATGTTCCCTTCGAGTACCGCTGTGGGTGCTATGCTGACCGGAATCTGCTAACAGATACTGGCATTCGTTTGAAGCCGCAGGGGCGATTCGTACTATACACAGTTGGAGATATTGAAGGGCTGGGCATGCTTTGCCACAAGTGTGAAGGACTGGCCATACATCTCCGTCCATTTGTTCGCTGTTGCAGTGCGGAGAATATTTGTTCATAATGGAGCAACCTACAATGTCGCCCCATGCTTATCGTGTGGATTGGGCTACAGGTTTCGCCACAGTGGAAACTTCTGCCATTGCTGTTGGAGAACAACAAGCCGTGGTCTCGTCTGCTACCGAGAGTGCTTCCGAGGGAGATGTCGCTGTCACTGCTTCATCAGCGGACATCACCTTCATTTCTACTTCTACCACACCTATCCCCGTTGCACCTGTCCAAAGGAAGGTGGGATATGTGAAGGCTTCCCGAGGCCGTGGTCGAGGCCTACCCCAGAGACTACCTGAACCGGAGCCAGAGAAATATATGGATCCGGAGAAGTCCACGTCAGGAACGGGTGAGAGATCAAAGAGGAACATATCTGGGACTCTTTGTAAATATTTGCCAGCAGAAGAGTTGAGAGACTCGATAGATTCTATGTCAGATCTCTCCGGTGAAGATGTTGCTTCTGCCCAGTGGCGGAACTACCGCCATAGCGACACACGCGGTCGCTATGGGGCCCGCAGCCGAGTTGGGGCCCGATGAGTGCCGTTGCTAGGCGGGTGCGGGCCGCACCGGGTGACACCCGCCAGAGGGGTGACACCCTTGGGTAGCAGCAGCCGCACCACTAACCCTCAGCGGCGCGGACCGAAGCTGCCTCCCCTCCTCTCTGTTTACATCCACAGAGGAGGAGGAGCCTGCACTCGAGCCTCGAGGGACACACACCGCTGTGTATCTGAAGACTGTCAGCGCTGTTCTGAGGTATGTAAGGGGGGCGCGTCTGTACTGCTGGGGGGTCTTGCACTTGGGGGGTGTCTGTACTGAGGAGGGTGTCTGTACAGCTGGGGGGGTCCTGCACTGAGGGGGGGTCTGCACTGAGGTGGGGGGTGTCTGCACTGAGATGGGTGTCTGTACTGCTGGAGGGGTCTGCACTGAGGTGGGGGGTGTCTGTACTGCTGGGGGGGTCTGCACTGAGGTGGGGGTGTCTGCACTGAGGTGGGGGGTGTCTGCACTGAGGGGGGGTCTGTAATGCTGGGGGGGTCTGCACTGAGGGGGGGTCTGTAATGCTGGGGGGGTCTGCATTAGGGGGTCTGCACTAGAGGGGGTGTCTGTACTAACGGGAGTGTCTGTAATGAGGGGTGTCTGCTGGGGGGTCTGCACTGAGGTAGGGGGTGTCTGTACTGATGGGGGTATGCATGTGTGTCTTTCAGGGGCTGCATACTAGGGCTGGGGAAAAAAATCGATTTGAATCCCGAATTGAGTCGAGAGGTCAAATTGATTCAAATTTTCAGCAAATCGATTTTTTAGATTTCTATTTTTTTTTCACCAGGACCAGCGCTGACACCGCGCCGGTCCTGAGGAGCTGCGGGCAGGAGTTTTAGGCGAGGCTTCGGCTTAGTCCACGAGGCCGGACGCTGTGGACTAGGCTGAAGCCGCAGCCTTGCCTAAAAACTCCTACCCGCAGCTCCTCAAGACCAGCGCGGTGTCCATCCAAAAAAAAAAAAAAACTCGATTCGAATCGTGAATCGAGTTTTTTTTTTTTTTTAAAACCGCAGATTTTTTTTTTTGAAGAAAATCGCCCAGCTCTACTGCATACAGTATACTGCATACTTTGTTGTTCGAAATTAATATAAGCTGTTGCCTGGATACTGTGCCACATGGGTGTGGTAATCTGTTGTTCAATGGCATAGTTTTTGTTTTTTTTTGTGGATGGGGCCCATACAACATTTTGCTATGGGGCCCTGTGATTGCTAGTTACGCCCCTGCTTCTGCCCTTACTTTCTCAGAATGGACAGCTCTGGATTCTGGGAAGACATCACCTTGTGTGGAGCCGCACAGTATTACCAAAGAGACATTGTCTAAAGTTGCTAGTATGCTTGAGTTTGAGCCGACACCCATCGGATCTATGGTGCGTAAATCACAAAATTCTTGTGTGCCTCCTGGTTTGGGGAAAAATAGAACTTTGCCTAGACTTGCCCGTTTACAGAGAGTGCTCACCAAACGAGTTGCCACAGAATATGGTCTGGAATTTCCCTATGTTACTCAGGAAATTATTCAGGAAATTGAGGCCAACCGGGAACAGTGGTACCGTGAAGCTGTTTGGGACTATTTGTCTGTGCCAAAACCTTTCCGGAAAGCTGGGTATTCTGTTGCCATGGATGAACGATTTAATGGATGTTTGCTGCATTGGAACTATGGGCGGCACATTTATGCTGACAAGGTGGTCATTTGCAGACCTGGAGCAGGGGAAGAAACTAACATTACCAGATCCCTGGTTTTATTGGTGATTATGCAGAGAAACTGTTGTTTTCTGTTCTTCTAAGAGAAAAGTGAACTTTGGGGGTATATAGACAGCTAGTGTTAGTGTTTAGAGATCTCCGTGGTCAAGAGATTTTATTCATCTCAGCGCTTTCAAATCCAAAGACTTCTGTGATAACCAAAGTTTCTTTTACTGGAAAAAATATAATATGCCCCGAGATAGGGAGGCACTTTTCAAGTTACCTTAGTTTAGTTTTCATTAGAAGAAAGTATGTGGGAAGAGAGTGCCATTCTTTTGTGGAATGAGACTTTGCTCCTAAATTGTTAGTGATGCTATTGTACATATTTTCTGTGTGTCTAATTTTGTTTCTTTCAGGAACAATCAGATCTCCTATCAAGCTGTTAGGCTTTTCAGCTAGGTAGATAGTGGGGTTTTGTGACATGTTTAATATGATTTCTTTTGCGGATGTGAACATGTCGTTGTATAAATTTTAAAACTAACATTTCTATACTGTCTTTTCTTCCTTCTCATCCAAGTTCTAAGTTCAAATACCTACTCTCAGGCTTGAGAGTTATATTTTGACAGATGTTGAGGACAACGTCTATTGTAGTGGGGGGAGTATGTAGCGCTGGTAGATTTTTCAATCTACCACTTGTAGGTAAATTCAGTGGGTCATCTGTTCTGTACATAGTTCAGATTTAGTTTATTGTCAGATTTAGCCTTTGTTCCAGTTTGGCTGTGTTGCGTGTAGTTTCACACTGTGCCTATGGGTGTCGTTGTCACCATGGGTCGGTGTCGGAAAAGCAACAAGCTGAAGTGTATGAGTGCTCTTCTGTCCTGGAGATAACTTGGCAGAGGTGGTCCTCCGAGTTGCATTCTGGGAGAGGGTATTTATGGGACAGACGCCATGTTTTGGGGAGCTTTTCGCCTCGTGGCCCTCCTGGCTTAGAGGCATGTGTTAGTGAGTTCTACTTCGCGGCCCTCCGGCCTGGAGGGTTGCGTTGCTGCAGCCGGGCGGGTAGACTCAGAGGTCTGTCTGGGGCCTGCTGTCGCTGGGATGGTCCTGTGCTGTCTGTCCTGCAGGAAGAAGCCGGACAATCGGGAAGGCCCAGGGGATGACCCATCTTGGAAGGGACCATGCAAGGCTGGTCTTAAGAAGGGCCTGGTGACTCAATTGGAGGACGTATCCTAAACTACCCTACCGCACAAGTACTGCCGGGTCGGCTTCTTCTACCTCTTCCCTGCTACTTCTTCCAGTTATCTCCCATTAAAGCATTGGAAGAGTACTCAAGTGACTGGTGCTTTCATTTTCTGATGATAAGCTCAACGGGACCCTAGACCCGGTACTGGTGAAATTACAGGTAAAAAGGTGACGGTAACAGCCCGCTTTAAATCAGCAGCTCCACCGTGAGTTAGTGCTACAGGAGGTTATATGGTTTTCAATGGCATAATTCACACCAGTGCTTGTAGTTCCAGTGCGTTCCAGTTCCAGAAAAAAAAGTAGAACATGCTGCATTTTTTCTATACTAGAACATGGTAAAACACATCAAGAACGCACCTAAATGCACCAAAAACGCACTGGAATACACATGTCCTTATGTTAGGTTAAAAGAAAAGAATCTGGATTGCGTTTCTATGGTGTGAACTGGCCCTTAAAAAGGAACTCCAGGATTTTCAATGTAATCAATTCTGTAACGGGGGTAAACATGCGCAGATCTCCAGAAGCCGCTCTTTTCCACAAACTACCTGATGAAACTCCCAAAAAATCAGTAAAGTTGATCACATATATATTGTTGGCAGCAAGAATTACGATTGCTAGGCATTGGAGACAGTCGGTAATCCCTCTTGACCAGGTTAAAAGTAAACTCAACTGGATCATGATTAACGATAAACTCACCTATATACTCTGTAATAACACCAAAAAATTTATCACGGTGTGGGATCTGTGGATAGATGATATCTCGACTCTGCAGGGAACTCCGTGTTGACCCTCTCCTTCTTCTTCTGCTTCTCTCCCCCCCACCCTCTTTTTTTTTTTCTCTTCTTTCCTTCCTCTCTTCTCTTTTCTTTCTTACTTCCTTCTTCTGGCTCTTATATGTACAATACAGATGATTGCCCATGGGACCTTACTCAGTATAAGGCCCCGGGATAGTCTCGGGGTTCACAACCAGAATTCCCTATGATTCCGGGTCTCTGCCATTCACAGTGTGTGGCGGGGTGCCGGATCATGGGGGGGAACCATTATTCAGTCCCATTGGTATTTAGATACATATCGTACATTTTGTGTTCTATGATAATGGTAGAGGACAGATATGTATGTTGACCGTATTTTCTGTACATCTGTATTGCTAAGTTGGCCATCTAAGAATTCGACTTTGTTCTATTGATGTGTCTGTTTACTTTGAAATGTATTTCTTTTTTTTTCAATAAAAAAATATTGAAATATAAAAAGGAACTCCAGTCATTTAAAAAAAAAATACTATAGCTGCTGACATTTAAAAAACAGACACTTACCAGCACAGTAGTTTTGTCTTTACTTGGATCAGTTCTTCACTGGGCATCGCCATCTTTGATGTAGGAGCTAACTGTTCCTGTTTCACAACCAGCTCCCCACTACACACACAAGATCACACCATGCTGTCAGATTGTTCCCGCAGCATCCTGGGACAAGTGACATGTCCCAAGAGGCTGCACGCCTCAGGGAGGGGGTCGGAACGGGGGCGGACTGATAACTCATGGGGCCCCCGGGCAATAGGAGATTATGGGGCTCCCATGCAATCAGAGATTATGGGGCCACACAGTATACACACACACAGTATACAATCACACAGTATACACATACATGTACACACAGTATACACAGACAGATGTGAAAAAAAAAACAGATTTATACATACTGTCCCTGGTTTTACTGAGGCTGGCAACCCTGATGAGGCCCCCTAGTGGCCCAGGACCCTCAGGCAGTGCCCGAGTCGCTCAATGGTCAGTCCGCCCCTGTGTCGGACTAAGCTAACATAGTTCTCGCCTGGGCATAAATTGCAGAAGTAGAGGCGGGTACCTGTCGGAAAAAGGTACCCACTCCAAGAAAAAAAAACAGATGTTTTTTTTTGGGGGGGGGGGATGAACAGTACTTTCACCTTAAGTAAAGGTCTGCTTTAACAATTGATTTTGGAATAAGTAGACTTTCCTAAGCAAAACCCACATTTACGGTTAGAAATTTGTTCATTCAAGAAAAAATTTCCATCCTGAATTTTCTTATTACTGCAGTCAAAAGTGAACATTGATCTGACCCCACTACTGATCGGAAAATCAAATGTTTCTTAAAGGGTAAGTTCACCTTTACAGAAAAATCTGTTAGGCGAACTTACACTGCGCCCCCCTCCCCATCCCCCCTGGTCCCGCTGACCTGGAGACCAGCGATCACCCGCTCTGACACATCGGACAGCCGCTTTACTGCTCCTGGGATTAGAAATGCTCTCGGCTTAATCTCCTAAACGTACCTCATAAAGGTACGTATAGGAGGCATTCTAATTGGTTGGTGCCGTCACAATGGGTGGCGCGACCAATCAGAACCCGCGTAGCCCATCCTGTCAGTGCTGGAGAAGAGGAGAGAAATCTGCGGGGATTTCAAATCCCCGGACCGGTAAAGCAGCGACCTGATGTGTCAGAACGGGTGATCGTGGGACTCCAGGTCAGCGGGACCGGGTGCAATGAGGCGGGGGTCCAGTGTAAGTTCACCTTACAGATTTTCTGTAAATGTGAACTTACACTTTAAATAAAAATTGTTGAGGGAAATTCCACCAGAGCATGGACAGCTTTATTTTCCACATCTCACATACTAGGGCAAGACCAGATCTAGCCTGTCTGATATGAGGATGCAGTAAAAAATGTCAGGGAGCAGGGAATGGGAGGTCAGCAGGGCAGTGTACAGGGGTCAGCAGGGCAAAAAATAGAGTTAGCAGTATGTAAGGCAATGTCCAGAGGATATTGGTTTGTAGGGCAGTGTACAGGGGTCAGCAGGGCACTGTACAGGAATCAGTAGGGCAAAAGATAGAGTTAGTAGTCTGTATGGCAGTGTCAAGAGGCCATTAGTTTGTAGGGCAGAGGTCACAGGGAAGCAGGGCAGTGTACAGGGGGTCAGCAGGGCAGAGGATAGGGTCAACCAGTGGCCACCATGGGTGGGGGTGGGGGGGCTGGAGGCAAGACCTGCTGCAGAACATGTGAAAGGGTCCCTCCTCCTCCTCCTGTGTCTTTGTGTCAGGAAATGTTCCATCCGCTGGTAATATCTGTTATTTGGCATGCAGTACTGAGGTCCACCAGTAGGTGTCTCCTGGCAGTTTGGAACTGTCAGGAGAGCTATTCCCTGTTAATGTTATGTCATCTTTGGGCCGCAGTACTGGCGTCCACCAGCGGATGGATCCTGGCAGTGTGGAGCAGACAGTACCTCCTACAATCAGGTGTCACTTGAGACCAATCACAGGCCTATAAATACCCGGCAAGCACTCACATGTTTGCCTTGGTTTCTTCATTGCCCCCTGACCTGCTAGCGACCTGATCCTGTGCCCTGAACCTGATCCTGTGCCCTGAACCTGATCCTGTCTCCCTGTTCAAATCCCTATCCTGTCCCACCTGTTACCTTGCATCCCTGCCTGCAGTCTGACCCATCCATCCTCTCCCTGTCCTGTGTTCCATACTCCATCTGCTGATCTCCCTGTGTATGACCTTGGCCTGGCTTACGTTTACGTCTCTGGAACATCCCCTGTCCATCTGCTGATCTGCTGTGTATGGCCCTGGCCTGGCTATTGTTTATGATCCTGGTATTTCCCATTTATTGTACTTATCTGTCTGTTGTTAGTTGTGGGTCTCTGTCTGTGGTTGATTATTGCACTGTGTCATATTGGAGTTGGTTGTACTATATTACTCACTTACTTTAATAAATTATTATATTTTCACTTATATACGTTTGGGTGTCCTCTGTCGCAGATCACACGGTTCTGGTCACACTTGTTCATGACAGTAAACCAAGGCCATCTCTGACCAGAAGTGACTGCGCAGAGGAACCATTGTAGTGCTGTTACTGCTACTAGAATGCAATCAGAAACAGTTGTTCTCCTTGCCTCACTGGTGTTGAAGGATAACAATTACTGTAGTCTGGTATTGAAAGAGTGGGCCAGGGATCAGCTCCTGGAGTGTATCTGTCTGGCCCATTCTCTGGTTGATCAGGGTAGATCAGGGTAGATTACTGTTTGAAAACATTCAGCCCCTGATACAGGTGTGTTCTGAGCTAGCCTTGTCTAGCAGTCCTAAAGGAAGTGATGATTTTTCTCCCCCCTTCAGTAGTGATCAGGTGGAGTCTCTGGTATGGCTGTTGGAGGATGATGCTGTATACTTTCTGGAGCATTATTCAGCTTGTCCTAAACAGGTGCTAGTGGATTGTATAGATTCGGTGCAGTCCCTGGTTAGACAGGCAGTATGTGAACCCACGTTTGTTCAACCTGTACTACAGGTATGGTCAGACTTATTATTTCCAGCCTTGGTCAGCTCTTCACAACCCAGACCTGCTATTAGACACCTGCCTGCCCAGGAGTCTTTTTCCCCTTCACCCATGGCAACCTCCGTTTCAGCCCAATATACCCTGCTTCCCACCAAATATCAATTCCCTGTCCCTACCCACTGCACCTCTCCTGCATTCAACCCACCTGCCTCTTCTCAGCTGCCCACAAACCCACAGGAACTTCCTCCAGCTACTGTTACCTCTTCTCTGCCATATCCCAATCCTCCTTTCTAGTCTGCTGCACCCCTCACCTACAGAGCTTCAGTGGCTAAGCCAAAGAAAAAACGAACGTTTTTTCCAACCAAGACGATCCTGCCAGTAACCCAACCTGCCTCCTCACCAGCTAATCCAACCCAGTCTGACATCCCAGTGCCTGCCTTTCAGCCTGATGTCTCGGTGCCTGCCTTCCAGCCTGATGTACATGCGTTCCAGCCTGATGTGCCTACCTTCCAGTCAGATGTGTCCGCCTTCCAGCCTGATGTCTCGGTGCCTGCCTTCCAGCCTGATGTCTTGGTGCCTGCCTTCCAGCCTGATGTCTCGGTGCCTGCCTTCCAGCCTGACGTCTCGGTGCCTGCCTTCCAGCCTGATGTCTCGGTGCCTGCCTTCCAGCCTGATGTCTCAGTGCCTGCCTTCCAGCCTGATGTCTCGGTGCCTGCCCTCTAGCCTGATGTCTCGGTGTCTGCCTTCCAGCCTGATGTCTCGGTGCCAGTGTTCCAGCCTGAGGTGCCAGTGTTCCAGCCGGAAGTACCAGTGCCTGCTCTCCAGCCTGATGTGCCCGCTCTCCAGCCTGATGAGCCCGCTGCCCAGCCTGATGAGCCCGCTGCCCAGCCTGATGAGCCCGCTGCCCAGTCTGATGAGCCCGCTGCCCAGCCTGATGAGCCTGCTGCCCAGCTTGAAGTGCCCATGCCTGCTGCCCAGCTTGAAGTGCCCATGCCTGCTGCCCAGTTTGAAGTGCCCATGCCTGCTGCCCAGCTGGAAGTGCCCATGCCTGCTGCCCAGCTTGAAGTGTTCCTGTCCGCTGCCCAGCCTGGAGTGTTCCTGTCCGCTGCCCAGCCTGATGTGCCACCGTCTGCTGCCCAGCCTGATGTGCCACCATCCGCTGCCCAGCCTGAGGTGCTCCTGTCCGCTGCCCAGCCTGAGGTGCCAGTGTCTGCTACTCAGCCTGTTGTACCAATGCCTGTGCCCGCTGTCCAGTTTGAGGTCCCAGTGCCTGCTGCTCAGCCTGACATTCCAGTGTCCATGTTCCAGTCTGACGCTCCAGTGACTACTGCCCAGTCTGATGCACCCGTCGTTCAGCCTGTTGTGCCATCACCTGTTCTGCCTGATGTGCCAGCGCCTGTGTCTGCTGCCCAGTCTGAAGGTCCAGTACCTGCTGCCTGGTCTCATGTCTCGGTACCCGCTGTCCAGTTCGATGAGCCTGCTGCCCAGCTCGAGGACCCAGAGCCTGCTGCCCAGCTCGAGGACCCGGAGCCCGCTGTCTGCCCTGATGTGCCCGCTGTCTGCCCTGAGGTGCCTGATGCCCAGCCTGAAGTGCCTGTTGCCCAGCCTGACGAACCCCCATCTGTTGTTCTGCTTGATGCCATAGACATAGGGCAGTGTACAGAGGCTATTAGTTCATAGGGCAGTGTACAGGGGTCAGCAGGGTAGAGGGCAGCAGGGCAGTGTACAGGGGGTCAGCAGGGTAGAGGGCAGCAGAGCAGTGTACAGGGGGTCACAGGGTAGAGGGCAGCATGGCAGTGTACAGGGGTCAGCAGGGTCAGAGGACAGCAAGGCAACGTACAGGGGGTCAGCAGGGAAGTGTACAGGAAGTGGTAGGGCAGTGTACAGGGGTCATTAGGGCAAAGGACAGTGATCAGCAGGGCAATATACAAGGGTCAGCAGGGTGGAGGTCAGGGGTCAGCAGGGCTGTGGATAGGGATCAGCTAATCGGAGGACAGGGGTCAACAGATCATAGAACAGGGATCACTGCTGACAGGGCAAAGGACAGGGGTCAATGCTGGCAGGGCAGAGGACAGGGGTCACCACTGGCAGGACAGAAGACAGGGGTCACCGCTGGCAGGACAGAGGACAGAGGTCACTGCTGGCAGCACAGACGACAGGGGCCACTGCCGGCAGGCCACTTGTCAGAGCTTCTCCTCTCCCTGCATTGCACACAGTCAGGGCTCAGGCAGCAGAGCTCCTCCTCCTTTACACACTACACATAGCTGAGATTGCATTCTCCTACACTTAGCTATGATCTGCACAATGTGTAGCTGGTTGCAGCATTTGCTTCTTAGTTTAAACATGCAGGCAGGAGGGTGTGCTTAGCTGAGAAAGCCTTTTCTCCTCATCTCCAATAAGAAAAAAAAATGCTCATGAAGACTCCTGGGATGTATGACATCATTGTGGCCTAGGTTACTAAGGCTAGTAGCAAAAGGATAAAAATAGTTAATGGTGATTGAAAGAGTTTAGATCTGCTTTAAAATGGCTGTAAACCTCAGAAATGAAATATGACTGAAAGCATATCCTTCTGTAGTGTGTACCTGTCTTAGTCCAGAGCACCAAGCGTCATTTTTGTCCACTGCCTCATTGGTTTGTTATCTGCATGAGCAGCTCCTGGCAAGATTTCCTAACACCAAGAGGTAAAAAGGTGAAAGATGTGCAGAGTGAGACTTCAGCCCCCCAGCCCCCTGCATTCTGGAAAATCTGACCAGCTGTACTGTTCAAAGTCCAGCATTCTATACACTAAGGTAAAAAAACTCCTCTGCTGCAGGATCCCCCCCTATTCTTACCTGTGCCTGAACCGATCCTATGATGTGCATGGGAAAAGTGAAAATAACACATTTCACACATTATATTTGAGTATGTGGTGGGGTTTTCACTGCGCTTGCATAGCATTAGGTGGGCACATGGTCTCTGCCTTCCTCTTTGCCCTCATCTTGTCAATCACAGGATATATAGAGTGTGAGGGAGCCTGAGAAACATTATGAGCTGCTTAGTGTTGCAAATAATAATTGGATTGTAATATATATATATATATATATATAAAGTATAAAATATATATTTTGCTGCAAAAGTATTCACCCCCCTTGGCTTTTTACCTATTTTGTTATATTACAGCCTTTAGTTCAATGTTTTTTTTTAATCTGAATTATATGTGATGGATCAGAACACAATAGTCTAAGTTGGTGAAGTAAAATTTGAAAAATAAATATATAAAACTATTTTTCAGAAATAAAAAACTGATAATTGGCATGTGCGTATGTATTCACCCCCTTTGTTATGAAGCCCATAAAAAGCTCAGAAGTCACATAATTAGTGAAATGATGTCCACCTGTGTGCAATCTAAGTGTCGCATGATCTGTCATTACATATACACACCTTTTTGAAAGGCCCCAGAGGCTGCAACACCTAAGCAAGAGGCACCACTAACCAAACACTGCCATGAAGACCAAGGAACTCTCCAAACAAGTAAGGGACAATATTGTTGAGAAGTACAAGTCAGGGTTAGGTTATAAAAAAATATCCAAATCTTTGATGATCCCTAGGAGCACCATCAAATCTATCATAACCAAATGGAAAGAACATGGCACAACAGCAAACCTGCCAAGTGACGGCCGCACACCAAAACTCACGGACCGGGCAAGGAGGGCATTAATCAGAGAGGCAGCACAGAGACCTAAGGTAACCCTGGAGGAGCTGCAGAGTTCCACAGAAGAGACTGGAGTATCTGTACATAGGATGACAATAAGTTGTATGCTTCATAGAGTTGGGCTTTATGGCAGAGTGGCCAGAAGGAAGCCATTACTTTCAGCAAAAAACAAAATGGCACGTTTTGAGTTTGGGAAAAGGCATGTGGGAGACTCCCAAAATGTATGGAGGAAGGTGCTCTGGTCTGATGAGACTAAAATTGAACTTTTTGGCCATCAAAGAAATCCCTATGTCTGGCGAAAAACCCAACACATCACATCACCCAAAGAACACCATCCCCACAGTGAAACATGGTGGTGGCAGCATCATGCTGTGGAGATGTTTTTCAGCAGTGGGGGACTGGGAAACTGGTCAGAGTTGAGGGAAAGATGGATGGTGCTAAATACAGGGATATTCTTGAGCAAAACCTGTAACACTCTGTGTGTGAGACTTGAGGCTAGGACGTAGGTTCACCTTCCAGCAGGACAATGACCCCAAACACACTGCTAAAGCAACACTTGAGTGGTTTAAGGGGAAACATGTAAATGTGTTGGAATGGCCTAGTCAAAGCCCAGACCTCAATCCAATAGAAAATCTGTGGTCAGACTTAAAGATTGCTGTTCACATGCGAAAACCATCCAACTTGAAGGAGCTGGAGCAGTTTTGCAAGGAGGAATGAGCAAAAATTCCAGTGGTAAAATGTGGCAAGCTCATAGAGACTTATCCAAAGCGACTTGGAGTTGTGATAGCCGCAAAAGGTGGTTCTACAAAATATAGAGTCGACTTTAGGGGGGTGAATAGTTATGCACATTGACTTTTTCTGTTATTTCGTCCTATTTGTTTGCTTCACAATTAAAAAAAAAAATCTTCAACGTTGTGGGCATGTTCTGTAAATGAAATGATGCAAATCCTCAAACAATCCATGTTAATTCCAGGTTGTTAGGCAACAAAACACAAAAAATGCCAAGGGGGGTGAATACTTTTGCAAGGCACTGTGTATATATAGATATATTGATATATATAGATATATATGTATCTTATATATCTATATATACTGTATATTGGAAACATGCAGTTGGTCTTGCCAATATAGAGCAAATTGAGCATTGTTTTTAATATTTTTTCTATTTTGCATATCTAATTTGTTTTAATACGTACGCAATAAAACCAATTTTTAATGATAGTTTAGTGTACTCCTTGTGACTCCATACGGAACTTGTGCAGGAGTTCCAATCAATAAAGCCAACCACTGTGAGTGCAGACTATGACGGAGCTCGTCCCAGCTCCAGCCCCAGACCCCCTCTATGTTTGTGAAGTACGATGGGCATCATAGTGGACAGCTTTGTGATTTTAGTATAGCCATAATGTTACTGTTACTCCTTAATGGTTCTGAAACCTTATACCTAAAGGCAAAACATTTGCTGAGGGATTATAACACCTGTCAGTTTTTATTGCTGTCTGTGCCCTCATTAAGGAGATTCACCCTCTCTATTTGTCTGGTTTACCATTATCATTGAAAGTGAAAGTAAAAGAAAATCCCAACATTTTGGGTTGTCCCCAGAAAAGTAATAGAGCAGAAATCTTCCAATGGGGTCCCCAAAAAATTCCCGTAATTTGAAGGGATTTCCTCTCCCTTCCTGTTTGGCTATGGGACAGGAAGTGAAGGGAAATCTCTGCAACGGGACATAGATGGCGAAAATAAATCTGACAGGGGTTACTCACCCTCCCATAAAGCACTACATAAACCAGTGGTTCTCAACCCCAGTCCTCAATTACCCCCAACGGGCCATGTTTTCAGGTTTTCATTTACTTTGCACAGCTGCTTTAAATCAACATCAATGACATGGTATTGATAAGAGCTATTTTATCTAAGGGAAGTTCCCAAAACATGGCCCGTTGGGGGTACTTTAGAACTGAGGTTGAGAACCACTGACATAAACAACATAACAACACACTCCCTTCAGCACCCTTCCCTTTTAGCAATGCAACATCTATGAGTTCCCTTGCTATTTAAGCGGAGTTCCACACAAAAATGGAACTTCCGCTTTTCGGAACCCTCCCCCCCTCCGGTGTCACATTTGGCACCTTTCAGGGGGGTGCAGATACCTGTCTAAGACGGGAGTCTACGCCTCTTCTTGTCCCTCCGCGCTGTCTCCTGGGAAACACACAGGTCCCAGGAGATAGCGGGGACCAGTTACGACGCGCAGCGCGACTCGCGCATGCGCAGTAGGGAACCGAGGAGTGAAGCCGCAATGCTTCACTTCCTGATTTCATCACCTAGGATGGCGGTGGCAGCTGCCGAGAGTCGAGCGAGTGATCGGCGTTGGCTGCCGACATCGCTGGACCCTGGGACAGGTAAGTGTCCATTTATTAAAAGTCAGCAGCTGCAGTATTTGTAGCTGCTGGCTTTTAATATTTTTTTTTAGGTGGACTCCCACTTTAACATCATCTTTGCCCAGTCTTTTTGGGGCTCAGTATCCTTGGCCATCCTGGGATGACATAACTCCCACATTTGCGTCGGAGTTTATTTATCCCAGCAGATGCTGACATTGTTAAGAAGATTTCAAAACAAGTAGGTATGAATTTTTTTTTGCAGAAGAGACACAGTGGGGTTGATTTACTAAAGCAGGGCACCGTCAGTAGAGGCACACAGTGAGGCGCAGTGCACATTTCCATATTTACGACAGAGCTCGAACCCACCATTTACTATAGTGGTCTTAGCGCACAAGAGAATGCAATCTGTACACCTATATGGACATGGCGCACGGCATCTCCAATTCAATATTAACAGAAGATGGAGATGCCAATATTATGGGGTGATGTGAGGAGGTTTAGTAACAACTGCCCAAGTAACAGACATGCCCAAAAAAGAATGAGAAAGTAACTTTTTCTGAGATAACCTGCTGTGCCTGGAAATACATTTAGAACTGCGTGAGATCCATGTAAGCATTACGCATGCACAAGCGGCTCTTGTGCCCGTTCACATGAGTTTTTACATTGGGCGCCCAAAATCTTAGTAAATATTAACCACTTGCCGACCGCCTCACGCAGATATACTGCGGCAGAATCGCACGGGCAGGCAGAATCACGTACCTGTACGGTGCCCGAGACGGTCGGCATTTGTCCCCCGGCAATCGGAGGTGAGGGGGAGGCCATCCATTCGTGGCCCCCCCTCGCGATCGCTCCCAGCCAATGGGATCATTCCTCTGCTGCTGTATGCTAAACAGCAGCAGAGGAAATGATGTCATCTCTCTTCGGCTCGGTATTTTCCGTTCCAGCGCCGAGGAGAGAAGACTTCAAAGTGAATTAACCAACGATACACATACAGTAGAACATACCAGGCACACATTACATCCCCGATCCCCCCCGATCACCCCCTAATCACCCCTCCCCCCCCCTGTCACACTGACACCAAGCAGTTTTTTTTTTTATTTTTCTGATTACTGCATTGGTGTCAGTTTGTGACAGTTAGTGTGGTAGGGCTGCAGTTAGTGGTGTTAGCCCTGTTTAGGTCTAGGATACCCCCCTAACCCCCCCAATAAAGTTTTAACCCCTTGATCACCCCCCGTCGCCAGTGTCACTAAGCGATCATTTTTCTGATCGCTGTATTAGTGTTACTGGTGATGCTAGTTAGGGAGGTAAATATTTAGGTTCGCCGTCAGTGTTTTATAGCGTTTTATAGCGACCCCCATATACTACCTAATAAAGGTTTTAACCCCTTGATTGCCCCCTAGTTAACCCTTTCACCAGTGATCACCGTATAACTGTTACGGGTGACGCTGGTTAGTTTGTTTATTTTTTATAGTTTATTACCGAATAAAGGTTTAGCCCCCTGATCGCCTGGCGGTGATATGCGTTGCCCCAGGCAGCGTCAGGTTAGTGCCAGTACCGCTAACACCCACGCACGCAGCATATGTCTCCCTTAGTGGTATAGTATCTGAACGGATCAATATCTGATCCGATCAGATCTATACTAGCGTTCCTAGCAGTTTAGGGTTCCCAAAAACGCAGTGTTAGCGGGATCAGCCCAGATACCTGCTAGCACCTGCATTTTGCCCCTCTGCCCGGCCCAGCCCAGCCCAGCCCACCCAAGTGCAGTATCGATTGATCACTGTCACTTACAAAACACTAAACGCATAACTGCAGCGTTTGCAGAGTCAGGCCTGATCCCTGCGATCGCTAACAGTTTTTTTGGTAGCATTTTGGTGAACTGGCAAGCACCAGCCCCAGGCAGCGTCAGGTTAGCGCCAGTACCGCTAACACCCACGCACGCACCGTACACCCCCCTTAGTGGTATAGTATCTGAACGGATCAATATCTGATCCGATCAGATATATACTAGCGTCCCCAGCAGTTTAGGGTTCCCAAAAACACAGTGTTAGCGGGATCAGCCCAGATACCTGCTAGCACCTGCATTTTGGCCCTCCGCCCGGCCCAGCCCAGCCCACCCAAGTGCAGTATCGATCGATCACTGTCACTTACAAAACATTAAACGTATAACTGCAGCGTTCGCAGAGTCAGGCCTGATCCCTGCGATCACTAACAGTTTTTTTGGTAGCGTTTTGGTGAACTGGCAAGCACCAGCGGCCTAGTACACCCCGGTCGTAGTCAAACCAGCACTGCAGTAACACTTGGTGACGTGGTGAGTCCCATAAGTGCAGTTCAAGCTGGTGAGGTGGCAAGCACAAGTAGTGTCCTGCTGCCACCAAGAAGAAGACAAACACAGGCCCGTCGTGCCCATAGTGCCCTTCCTGCTGCATTTGCCAATCCTAATTGGGAACCCACCACTTCTGCAGCACCCGTACTTCCCCCATTCACATCCCCAACCAAATGCAGTCGGCTGCATGAGAGGCATTTTTATGTCCTCCCGAGTACCCCTACCCAACGAATCCCCCCAAAAAAGATGTCATGTCTGCAGCAAGCGCGGATATAGGCGTGACACCCGCTATTATTGTCCTGACAATCCTGGTCTTTGCATTGGTGAATGATTTGAACGCTACCATACACTAGTTGAGTATTAGCGTAGGGTACAGCATTCCACAGACTAGGCACACTTTCACAATGTCTTCCAAGATGCCATCGCATTTTGAGAGACCCGAACCTGGAACCGGTTACAGTTATAAAAGTTACAGTTACAAAAAAAAGTGTAAAAAAAAAAAAAAAAAACACAAAAAAATATATTAAATAAAAAAAAATAGTTGTCGTTTCATTGTTCTCTCTCTCTCTCTATTCTCTCTCTATTGTTCTGCTCTTTTTTACTGTATTCTATTCTGCAATGTTTTATTGTTATTATGTTTTATCATGTTTGCTTTTCAGGTATTCAATTTTTTATACTTTACCGTTTACTGTGTTTTATTGTTAACCATTTTTTTGTCTTCAGGTACGCAATTCACGACTTTGAGTGGTTATACCAGAATGATGCCTGCAGGTTTAGGTATCATCTTGGTATAATTCTTTCCAGCCAGCGGTCGGCTTTCATGTAAAAGCAATCCTAGCGGCTAATTAGCCTCTAGACTGCTTTTACAAGCAGTGGGAGGGAATGCCCCCCCCCCACCGTCTTCCGTGTTTTTCTCTGGCTCTCCTGTCTCAACAGGGAACCTGAGAATGCAGCCGGTGATTCAGCCAGCTGACCATAGAGCTGATCAGAGACCAGAGTGGCTCCAAACATCTCTATGGCCTAAGAAACCGGAAGCTACGAGCATTTCATGACTTAGATTTTGCCGGATGTAAACAGCGCCATTGGGAAATTGGGAAAGCATTTTATCACACCGATCTTGGTGTGGTCAGATGCTTTGAGGGCAGAGGAGAGATCTAGGGTCTAATAGACCCCAATTTTTTCAAAAAAGAGTACCTGTCACTACCTATTGCTATCATAGAGGATATTTACATTCCCTGAGATAACAATAAAAATGATTAAAAAAAAAAAAAATAAAAAATGAAAGGAACAGTTTAAAATAAGATAAAAAAGCAAAAAAAAATAAAATAAAAAAAATTAAAAAAAAAAAAAAAAAAAAAAAGCACCCCTGTCCCCCCCTGCTCTCGCGCTAAGGCAAACACAAGCGTCGGTCTGGCGTCAAATGTAAACAGCAATTGCACCATGCATGTGAGGTATCACCGCGAAGGTCAGATCAAGGGCAGTAATTTTAGCAGTAGACCTCCTCTGTAAATCTAAAGTGGTAACCTGTAAAGGCTTTTAAAGGCTTTTAAAAATGTATTTATTTTGTTGCCACTGCACGTTTGTGCGCAATTTTAAAGCATGTCATGTTTGGTATTCATGTACTCGGCCTAAGATCATCTTTTTTATTTCATCAAACATTTGGGCAATATAGTGTGTTTTAGTGCATTAAAATTTTAAAAAGTGGGTTTTTCCCCCAAGAAAATGCGTTTGAAAAAAAACTGCGCAAATACTGTGTGAAAAAAAAAATGAAACACCCACCATTTTAATCTGTAGGGCATTTGCTTTAAAAAATATATAATGTTTGGGGGTTCAAAGTAATTTTCTTGCAAAAAAAATGTTTTTTTCATGTAAACAAAGTGTCAGAAAGGGCTTTGTCTTCAAGTGGTTAGAAGAGTGGGTGATGTGTGACATAAGCTTCTAAATGTTGTGCATAAAATGCCAGGACAGTTCAAACCCCCCCCAAATGACCCCATTTTGGAAAGTAGACACCCCAAGCTATTTGCTGAAAGGCATGTCGAGTCCATGGAATATTTTATATTGTGACACAAGTTGCGGGAAAAAGACAAATTTTTTATTTTTTTTTGCACAAAGTTGTCACTAAATGATATATTGCTAAAACATGCCATGGGAATATGTGAAATTACACCCCAAAATACATTCTGTTGCTTCTCCTGAGTACGGGGATACCACATCTGTGAGACTTTTTGGGAGCCTAGCTGCGCACGGGACCCGGAAAACCAAGCACCGCCTTCAGGCTTTCAAAGGGCGTAAATTTTTGATTTCACTCTTCACTGCCTATCACAGTTTTGGAGGCCATGGAATACCCAGGTGGCACAACCCCCCCCCCCCCCCCCAAATGACCCTATTTTGGAAAGTAGACACCCCAAGCTAGACTCACCATGCCTCTCAGCAAATAGCTTGGGGTGTCTACTTTCCAAAATGGGGTCATTTGGGGGGGTTTTGTGCCACCTGGGCATTCCATGGCCTCCGAAACTGTGATAGGCAGTGAAGAGTGAAATCAAAAATTTACACCCTTATGCCCCATACACACGGTCGGATTTTCCGATGGAAAATGTCCGATCGGAACGTGTTGCCGGAAATTCCGACTGTGTGTGGGCTCCATCGGACATTTTCCATCAGATTTTCCGACACACAAAGTTTGAGAGCAGGCTATAAAATTTTCCGACAACAAAATCCGATCGCGTCAATTCCGACCGTGTGTGGCCTGTTCCGACACACAAAGTGCCTCGCATGCTCAGAAGAAATTCCGAGACGGAACAGCTCGGTCGGGTAAAACTAGCGTTCGCAATGAATACAACACTTTCGTCACGGTGCAATGTTAAAAATGGTTTAATACAGCGCACTCTCTTCTTCTTTATAATGTGAGAAGAATGAAGTAGTTTTGCTGCTCATATTCACACAGACTTCTCACAAACTTATTTCTTTATTATTTATCGGGATTCCCTTAATATATTTTGATTTGTCACATCTGACAAAAATATTTTTATTATGTATTCTTTGTTTTTTAAAGGCAGTTTTTTTTTATATTTTAGGTTTGTATTTTTTCCAAGGCAGATCTTTGTTTTATTATTTTTTTAGTTTTACTCCAGAATATTTTTGTGTGTGTTTTGTGTGTTAAGTTACCACAACACCATTATTATCTTGTATTATTTAATCTCAAGGAGATTGCTTGGTGTTGGTGTCCCTTGTTAATTTCACATAGTATTTTTGAAATGTACCTGAATCCTCACAAACAAACTGTCCTTTTTGAAGGAAAACACACATAGGCAAGTATAATTGAAACCAAAAATCCTTTATTAAGGGCTCAGAACCAAACAAAGAGGGAGGCAACGCTGGATAAACAGCAGAAATTACCAAAGCCTTGGACCCCCAGGGCAGACATCAATTCTTGAACATCAATATTGGTGGCCTGAGGAGTCCTTATCTAAGGGAGTGCAGTCTGGTCCAGAAGTCCCAGAGATCCGGAAAGCAGCAGATGACATCTGTGTCCCCAGGCTGTGGTACCACAAGAGGCTGCATCTTTTGCCAGACCAGACTGGATCCAGGGTCATCACTTTCTGGTCTTCCTTCCACGCTTCATTCCTGGCTGTGGCTCTGCTGTTGGAGATGTGGCAGGAGGAGGAGTAGGACCTGGAGGAGGACTAGTGGGACCTGGAGGAGAAGGAGGAGGACCATGTGTGAGGTCACAAATGTGGGTATCAGATGTTATTTGGTCCCTCAACCCCTTATTGAGAGCTTCCAAAATTAATGACTCACACATGAGTTGTTGGCCCTCCTCCATCCGCTGCATTTTACAGGCAATTATGCCAGCAAAGTCCTCCTCCACAGTGTGTGGTGCTCCCAGGGTCTCTGTAGCCTTCCAAAAGAAGCCTATGGCAGCCTCCTCTAGGGTACTCCTCTTCCTGCCACTTTCTCTTTGCAGGTGTAGGGGAGGGACCTACATATCAGGCAGCCTGCTCGGCCCAGCCACCTCCTGGCTGTGAATTCCCTGTGTATGAAAAAGGGACATGGTTTTAGTTTTTGCATCATCAATCACAATCATAAATTAGTACTCCAAACTAACATCTAGTTAACATCATTGATTGGACAACCTGAACTATTTAGAGTAATGCTATACCTGGCTCAAGCTGGGCTCCTCCACATGTTGCTGCCTGGAAGGCCCAGGTTGGGCGTCAGAAGCCTCAGATGGGGGGGAAGGATGCGTGGAAGGAAGACTGGAGAGTGATGACCTGGGTTCAGTCTGGCCTGCCAGAAAATGCAGCCTGTCATAGTACCACATCCTGGGGACATAGATGTCATCTGCTGCTCCGGATCTCTGCAAATCCTGGACTTTCTTGCACTCCCTTAGATATGTGCTCCTCAGGCAACCAATTAGGATCTTCAAATAGGTGATGTCTGCCGTGGGGATCACCTGCTTCACAATTTCCAGCAATTGATCCAGCGCTGCCTTCCTCTTTGTTTGGTTCTTATAATGTGGGTGGTTGATCTCTCACAGACAAGGCAGCTCCCTGAACATGTCAATGAAGATTGCCATGAATTCGGTATCGTTCAAGATATCCATTTTCACTGCAAAACACAACACAAGACAAACCCTAATGTCAGCCAAAACTCTCCTAATCTTGTTACAATATAGGCTTCAATCTAGAAGCAGTATAGGCCCAAGTTTGGCTCTTACCTTCGTTATCACGATCGGCGCCTCCGATACTCCTTCGTCCGCTCACAGATCGTACGTACTACGCACGCGTGTTACGCTTTATACACACTGCGCATGCGTGTAACTCCGCCCGCCCCTGACGTTCTTTCTACTCTATTCCCCGCCCCTTTTCGTTTGTGCAGTGGGTGAAGAGCACATGGCGGAGTCAGAGCAGGTGCGTGATAATTATAGCAACGAGGAGGAGGAAAGCCCGGATCCGGAAACGTCCTGATCCAGAAGGAGACGATTTAAGGCCACAAATATGTCCTTTGGGGAGATGTTGGAGACGGTCGACATCCTGAAGAAGGCCGACTATGATGGAAAGTATGGACCTTACCCCAACCCCAATATCAGAAAGGCCAAGATCATGGCGAAAGTGGTCAAAAGTCTGCAACGGAATTTCGGGGTACGACGATCGAAAGATCAGCTCAGGAAGCGGTACAGTACCGAAAGATCCGGAGAGTGCTGCAAAAAAGTAAGTAGTTGTGCTGTGTTCCTATTCTTTTTGTCTTTATTACGTTCGTGCTGCTCCCTGTGCTTTTCTTAAGTGTTGTACAGTTTAAAATGGCAACTTTCATGTTCATGGGCCCATTATTCGTTCGTATCAAACATTTTTCTTTCGGCCTATAAAACACCATTGTTTAGGCCATATGCATTTGCCAACATTTTTTAGGGCCTACTTGTATGAAAAATATTTGGTTGTGTAGATGGGTTTGTTTTACTAGAAGGAAATGCAAACTAGATTCTGTGTAAGGAGAGGACACGCAGCAGCTGTTTTCACATCTGGACACTGGAGCACTAGTGTGGGACACAAGAACACCCTTTTTATTAGGGGGCCCACACAGGTGCTCCAGTGTATACTATAGGGGGGGTCTCCATCTGTGAAGCTTGTACTAAACAGGTAAAGTATTGAAGCTTGACAACAGACAATAAAAATTATACATCTTGGAACTCTGCCAAAATAGACAATTGTACCCCACTTCCAAGCAATGTTTCATCTTTATATTTCGGCCATCAAATATCTGTGTGCTAAGTATACTATTTTTGTTTTACATAGGGGAGAAAAGACTCGGAGGACACCCCTCATCCGAGGAGACCACAGACCCCCCACCTCTGGAAGAAGGGGAAATACCCCCAACCCAAGCTGAGCAGGAGGAGGAAGAAGATGTGGTGGAAATTGGCACCACAACAGGTGAGTGTCTGCGACCACAGACTCAGGTAAGAGATGGATGCCGGCAGATTTTTGATACCTGTTTTTGTTTGGTTTCTCTCTTTTTAGGTGATCGTGATGTTGTGGATCCAGATCCTTTCACATCAGAAAGTGCCCAGATCCTGATCGGGGAGATCATGGGGTGTAATTTAGAATTGGAAAACCTCAAGAAAAAAATCAATGATGTTATTCAAAAAAATAATAACATCATTGATGTTTTGGGGCGAGTTTAAAACCCCTCCAAATCACTTTGTTTTTTTTTTGTGCTACAATCTTTAAAATGTTTTAGCGATGTTTAGAAAAGCCAAATTTTGAGGATGCACACAGTGTGCCAACATGTGCTATCTGCCATCACGGGGGATCAATGGACGCGTTTTGGGGGTGCAACCCCTTCCTCAATAATAAAGTAGCTGAGAGGAAGGGGTTGCTCCCCCAAAACACGTCCCTTGATCCCCCCGTGATGGCAGCTAGCACATGTTGACATTCGTAATTGGTGTGCATCTTCAAAATTTGGCTTTTCCAGGGGTGTCTTCACCCCATCTGAAGGCAATATCAAACACAGTTCCTAAATACTCAGGTCTGATATTGCCTTCAAGTTTTAACATATGTGAACTTTGTAAGTTCAAGATTTGTGTCTTTCTTGTTGGTTTTACGCATGCCTGTTTTATCTTAAATGGACATTTCTATTTTTGATAATGCCACTCCAAAAATTGTTATACAACAAACATGTTGGTTTGTTTTAAAAACCTTTTCTAAATGCACATGTGATTGTGCAGGTATTAAAAAGATTGTTATCAAGAATGTGTGGATTATTGTCTCAACGCTACAACACTTTTGTGGTGATGTAATTGCTGCTTTCTGTGAAAATGGGGGTTATTTCCTAAGGGCAATTCCTCTTTGCACTACAAGTGCAGTTTCAGTGCATTTTCAAGTGTTGTAGTTATTTGATAAAGGCTTCACAAATTGTCTGGCATATTGATGGCCCCCCTACCCGCAAAGAACTCAGGGAGGGCAAGCCAGGACAGCCACTTTCAAGCGCCGTCAGGGTTGTTTCATGTAGAATTCCGGCCTCAGGCCCAACTGAGCCAGCATAGTTGGCAGAATTTTGGCGTAAAAAGTTATGTAGAACACAGCACGCCAGGATTATATGATTAAGTTTATACTCCGCCATATGGATGGGTGTCAGAAATAGGCGGAACCAGCTGGCCATGATTCCAAATGTGTTCTCCACCACTCTTCTGGTTCTGGCCAGCCGGTAATTAAAAACCCTCTGTTCCGGGGTGAGGATCCTCATTGGGAATGGCCGCATAAGATGGTCCCCCAGCGCAAATGCTTCATTTGCAACGAAGACGAATGGGAGTCCTTCCACATTGTCTTCTGGAGGTGGCAAGTCCAAGCTGCCATTCTGGAGACGGCTGTAAAACTCCGTCTGGGCGATGACTCCACCATCGGACATCCGGCCATTCTTCCCCACGTCCACATACAGGAAGTCGTAATTAGCCGACACGACCGCCAACATCACAATACTATTGAATCCTTTGTAATTATAATAGTACGACCCCGAGTTGGGTGGTGGGACAATGTGGACGTGTTTCCCATCAATTGCCCCTCCGCAGTTAGGAAAGTCCCACCGCTGGGCAAAGTGGGAGGCCACAGTCTGCCATTCCTGTGGCGTGGAAGGAAACTGTTGAGGAAAACCAAAAAAAATTTGTATTTTTGCACATAAACATGGAAAGCAGATTAGACACAAACATTCTTGGCCAACATCCAGATAACATTTATTATTAAGGGGAATTTTACAACACCAAAGTATAAGGTACACCTATCATATCCCCCCCCCCTCTTATGGGCCATTTCTAACATTATAGGGGGGGGGACTTTGGACAGGTAACCCTCTCCACTTCATTGAGAGATGAATGCCTAAATAATGGGTATTACTTGGAATAGCCCCTCCTTAGTTACACTATTGGCAGCCCACTGGACAGGTAAGAAGTGTCATAATACAAAGATATAAATACACACTGTACACATTTGAGCACATTTGGACATTCTGCTATTACCTATCAAGATAATAATAGTATACAAAAACTTTAAACATTACCATTTGAAAGTATACAGGCAGGCCCTTGCACTACATGCTTTGGGGAATTCAACCATACATCTGAGCACAAAAGAGATGGGTATAGTGTGTATGGGTTTGGCAAAGTCAGCAGATAGATGATTGAGGATAGATAGAGAATTGGGATCAGCTGACTTAGCAGTTGGGGGGAGGGAGGGTTAATAATACTGATTTGGGGACACCACAAAAAAAAGCCTCTGGCACTCTGCCTGAATGTAAAGCACAAATCACATTTAAAAACATTTTAGGGGTTGTTAGGGGTAAAACACTACTATGGAGCTGATAGAATACATTGTTAAGTGACTACATGAGGTGAATATAGGGCAGGAGAGCATGCTGGGGAGGTAAGTGAAGGCAAATATGTATGAAAGACAAAAAAAATAATTACATAAAAATCCAGCATGCATGAGGACAAAGGGGACATTCACAGCATATTACAATCATGGTAATTAGGGAATGAGGAAAGAAATACAATATATTAGCAAACATTCAATACAATAAAATGTGATATTAAAGGATAAAAAACTTACCCTCATATACTCCTTCTGCAGGACCTGGATGATGGCAGAACAGGTCTCTGGGATTATGATACCCAGAGCCTGGGGGGAGATGCCTGTCGAGAACTTCAAGTCCTGCAGGCTTCTTCCTGTCGCCAAGTACCGCAGGGTAGCGACCAGCCTCTGCTCCACAGTGATGGCTTGCCTCATGCAGGTATCCTGCCTGCTGATATAGGGGGTTAGCAAAGCCAGCAGACGGTGAAATACGGGGTCCGTCATCCTGAGAAAGTTCCTGAAATCATCAGGATTATTTTCACGGATCTCACGGAGCAAAGGCAAATGAGAGAACTGGTCACGCTGAAGCAACCAATTCTTGGTCAATGAACTCCTCCCCACCCTGTTCATTGACTGGACTTGTGTCAAGGTCAGGACCCCAACACCAAGCCCCCGCACAGAACGAACTCTACGAGGAGTATGTATATGCAACATGGCTCGAAAACGGTCAGCTGCTCAGAACGAAGTAACAGAACGCACTGAAGAACAGCAAGGCCTGTGAAGAGCGACCTGAAAAACAGTAACGAACGAACACGAACACAATGACAAGTCAATTGTACTCGCTGCTCGCACTGAAGACCAGATACAAACCCACAAGCACAAACTGAACCGCAGAAAACGGTCTGAAAGCCACGAGTCTGAAAAAGCGCGAATCGTCTCTCTCACCAAACTTTTACTAACACAAGATTAGCAAAAGAAGCCCAAAGGGTGCCGCGCTTGGTTCTGAACTGGCCTTTTCTAGTCTCATCGGACGTGGTTGACGTCACCGCGTTGTTGGCAATCGGAAATTCCGACAACTTTGTACGACCATGTGTACGCAAAACAACATCCGTCGGAAAAAATCCTAGGATTTTGTTGTCGGAATGTCCGATCAATGTCCGACCGTGTGTACGGGGCATTAGAAATCCTGAGGGCGGTGATTGGTTTTCGGGGCCCCGTACGCGGCTAGGCTCCCAAAAAGTCCCACACATGTGGTATCCCCATACTCAGGAGAAGCAGCTAAATGTATTTTGAGGTGCAATCCCACATATGCCCATGGCCTGTGTGAGCAATATATCATTTAGTGACAACTTTGTGCAAAAAAAAAAAAAAAAAATTTGTCACTTTCCCGCAACTTGTGTCAAAATATAAAATATTCCATGGACTCAACATGCCTCTCAGCAAATAGCTTGGGGTGTCTACTTTCCAAAATGGGGTCATTTGGGGGGGGGGGGGTTTGTGCCATCTGGGCATTTTATGGCCTTCAAAACTGTGATAGGTAGCGAGGAGTGAAATCAAAAATTTACGTCCTTAGAAATCCTGAAGGCGGTGATTGGTTTTCGGGGCCCCGTACGCGGCTAGGCTCCCAAAATGTCCCACACATGTGGCATCCCCATACTCAGAAGCAGCTGAATGTATTTTGGGGTGCAATTCCACATATGCCCATGGCCCGTGTGAGCAATATATCATTTAGTGACAACTTTTTGTAATTTTTTTTTTTGTCATTATTCAATCACTTGGGACAAAAAAATTAATATTCAATGGGCTCAACATGCCTCTTAGCAATTTCCTTGGGGTGTCTACTTTCCAAAATGGGGTCATTTGGGGGGGGTTTGTACTGCCCTGCCATTTTAGCACCTCAAGAAATGACATAGGCAGTCATAAACTAAAAGCTGTGTAAATTCCAGAAAATGTACCCTAGTTTGTAGACGCTCTAACTTTTGCGCAAACCAATAAATATACGCTTATTGACATTTTTTTTACCAAAGACATGTGGCTGAATACATTTTGGCCTAAATGTATGACTAAAATTGAGTTTATTGGATTTTTTTTATAACAAAAAGTAGAAAATGTCATTTTTTTTCAAAATTTTCGGTCTTTTTCCATTTATATCGCAAAAAATAAAAACCACAGAGGTGATCAAATAACATCAAAAGAAAGCTCTATTTGTGGGAAGAAAAGGAAGCAAATTTCGTTTGGGTACAGTATTGCATGACCGCGCAATTAGCAGTTAAAGCGACGCAGTGCCAAATTGTAAAAAGTGCTCTGGTCAGGAAGGGTGTAAATCCTTCCGGGGCTGAAGTGGTTAAGCAACGTACATGCAGTTGCATGCGTTTTAAGAGCGCACCTCTAATCTTTGTGGAAATACGTAACTCATGACTAATTTTTTTTAAGCTGGTCCACCTTTATGTATTTTTTTTAGGAGATTTGCACACAAGTCATGTTAGCATGTTATGTTGCCAACATGTGACATGTACCTTGTTAAAATTATGCAAAAAGACTCTCGCTCCTCTAGCTCCTTTTTTAAGGCCTAAAAGAACATGAGCTCCCCCCTCTAATGCACACAATTTCCTTGGGCTAGCTTTTGCTTTTAAAGGGAAACTCCACACTATTCTCCATTCTCCAACGCTCTTGTCTCCCCCCCACTCCATACCTTTGATTTGCTAGGTCTAGCTTTTGCTTTTAAAGGGGAACTCCACAGTCCACTCCATTATCCAATGCTCTTGTCCCCCATTCTAATCCCTTTGATTTCCTTGGGCTAACTTTTGCTTTTAAAGGGGAACTCCACACTATACTACATTCTCAAAAGGCCGTGGCCTTCTTTCACCAATCCAAACCAACATAGCTGTCTGCCTTTGGGGCATGTTGGGCTCAGCCCAATACCAACCACAAAGCACCTTGGACCCGCTAGTTTAAAGGGGCTTTCCACATTCCATAAAGCCCCCTGTCTGAAGCCCCCCACAACCCCAGCCTAGAGTTGTGTGGAAAAGGCCCTTGTCCCCTTGAATGTGGGAACAAGGTGTTTGACTTTTGGGGTGCCCGAGCCCCTCCTGCCTCCAAGCATCCACCCTCCAATCATGGGTTGGCTTGCTGCGTGTTTGGCTAGGGGTTTGTTAGTGTTTGGGAAGGGCACAATCTTTCTTTAGTTTGGGGTGGTATTTTTCATGTGGGGGTTCTCATTTAAAGCCTTAAAAGACCCAAATGGCCTTGTATGTATTGTCGGGGCAGGCCATTTTTGCTTTTGTTTTTTTTAAAGATTTTGCAGCTGCAATGCAGATTTTTAAGTTTTCTTAAAGTCTTACATCTTTGAAGCAGCATTTTGGATACAGATGCAACACTTTACAGACAGAGTCAGCCCCCCCAAGTTACTAGCTTTTAAGTAATTTGGTATTTTTAAAGGCATTTCTCCTTGTTTCCTTTTTGGGGTTGTCAAAATCGGTGACATTGATATATGTCCCTCAGGATGGGATCTGGGCCCCCATACCAATTTTAAGGCCAATATCTAAAATATATGCCAGCCAAATCGGGACTAGCAAAATTAACAGGTCATTTCCCATAGACTGTAATGGTATTTGTTGTATAACTTTTGCCCATGTTGGGCTGTTTGTTTGCTCCCCGGACGAGGGTTGTTTGTCCCAGTGTACCCAGTTTGAAGTAATGTCTCGACACTGGGTGAACTTGCATTTTGTGTGTTTCATGGACTGTGTATGTGTTTTGAATTGCCTCATAGCACTCAAACCTATGTTATATAAAGCTTGCAAATAGCATTCTTTACCTTGCCCTGAAAAGAGGCCAGATTGCACGATCGTGTGTGTGTGTGTGTGTGTGTGTGTGTGTGCGCATTTGGCCAGAGGTGCGGGGGCACCAGTTACGCTCGGAGACACTCAGAAACACTCCATTCCCGAGTGTCTCCAAGCATCTCTGAGTGTTTCCGAGTGTCTCCGGTGCCCCTGCACCTCTGGTCACATGTGGTACTGCGTAGACAAGCAGTGGCTGTGGAACGGATTATCTGAGTTTCCATTATTTCCTATGGGGAAACTCGCTTTGATATATGATATTCTTCTGGAGCAAATTATGCTCATAATCCAAGGTATTACTGTACTTGAAAGAAGTCAGAGATATAAGGTCTTTAGAGTGTGGATCAGACTTACCACAGGCATGGCAACAGAGTGGGGAGTGTCTAAGTTTCAACTGATATAATCATAAAGGAGTACAGTATAATAGAGGTCTGTGCCTGTTCGCACACCTTCAATTTTTAGATAAAGATCCATTTTAATTAACACACCATTCCGAATTAGCTGTACAAGGTTCAGGCGCACTTTGCCAGTTTTTTTTAATAATATATACATAGGTTAGGGCAGTCTTTCGCAACTCCAGTCCTCAAGGCACCCCAACAGGTCATGTTTTCAGGATTTCCCTGAAAACATGAAAAGCTAAACCTAGTATTAGGAACCGGTTGTATAGAAGGTGTTTTTAAAGACATGACACTAAGGTTTCTAAATGCAATTCTCAAGCAAGGTAATCGGCTATGGTATTAAAGCCAACTAGTATATACAGTATATACAGTGGGGACGAAAAGTATTCAGACCCCCTTAAATTTTTCACTCTTTGTTATATTGCAGCCATTTGCTAAAATCATTTAAGTTCATTTTTCTTCCTCATTAATGTACACACAGCACCCCATATTGACAGAAAAACACAGAATTTTTGAAATTTTTGCAAATTTATTAAAAAAGAAAAACTGAAATATCACTTGGTCCTAAGTATTCAGACCCTTTGCTCAGTATGTAGTAGAAGCACCCTTTTGATCTAATACAGCCATGAGTCTTTTTGGGAAAGATGCAACAAGTTTTTCACACCTGGATTTGGGGATCCTCTGCCATTCCTCCTTGCAGATCCTCTCCACTTCTGTCAGGTTGGATGGTAAACATTGGTGGAAAGCCATTTGTAGGTCTCTCCAGAGATGCTCAATAGGGTTTAAGTCAGGGCTCTGGCTGGGCCATTCAAGAACAGTCACGGAGATGTTGTGAAGCCACTCCTTCATTATTTTAGCTGTGTGCTTAGGGTCATTGTCTTGTTGGAAGGTAAACCTTCAGCCCAGTCTGAGGTCCTGAGCACTTTGGATAAAGTTTTCGTCCAGGATATCACTGTACTTGGCCGCATTCATCTTTCCCTCCATTGCAACCAGTCGTCCTATCCCTGCAGCTGAAAAACGCCCCCACAGCATGATGCTGCCACCACCGTGCTTCACTGTTGGGACTGTATTGGACAGGTGATGAGCAGTGCCTGGTTTTCTCCACACATACCGCTTAGAATTAAGGCCAAAAAGTTCTATCTTGGTCTCATCAGACCAGAGAATCTTATTTCTCACCATCTTGGAGTCCTTCAAGTGTTTTTTAGCAAACTCCATGCGGGCTTTCATGTGTCTTGCACTGAGGAGAGGCTTCCGTTGGGCCACTCTGCCATAAAGCCCCAACTGGTGGAGGGCTGCAGTGATGGTTGACTTTCTACAACTTTCTCCCATCTCCCGACTGCATCTCTGGAGCTTAGCCACAGTGATCTTTGGGTTCTTCTTTACCTCTCTCACCAAGGCTCTTCTCCCCCGATAGTTCAGTTTGGCCGGACGGCCAGCTCTAGGAAGGGTTCTGGTCGTCCCAAACATCTTCCATTTAAGGATTATGGAGGCCACTGTGCTCGTAGGAACCTTAAGTGCAGCAGAAATTTTTTTGTAACCTTGGCCAGATCTGTGCCTTGCCACAATTCTGTCTCTGAGCTCTTCAGGCAGTTCCTTTGACCTCATGATTCTCATTTGCTCTGACATGCACTGTGATCTGTAAGGTCTTATATAGACAGGTGTGTGGCTTTCCTAATCAAGTCCAATCAGTGTAATCAAACACAGCTGGACTCAAATGAAGGTGTAGAACCATCTCAAGGATGATCAGAAGAAATGGACAGCACCTGAGTTAAATATATGAGTCAAAATATAAAAAAAAGAATTGCGCTAGGTGCGTGAATAGTGTAAAAAAATATTTTAAAATGTTAGAAAAAAACGTGAAGGATGTCCTGCAGCTGAACACTGTAACCCCGATACAAGGGCACACGAAATATAGAGAGAAAGAGTGCATCGCTGGACAAATACCACAAGTAGTGTGTATGATATGAGGAAAAGATGATCCGCACTCCGGTGATTGCTCTTAAGAAGTATAATATTTATTGACAAGCCACAGTGACCAAACGCAAATAAGAACAGTTGACGCGTTTCAGCCTATAAGGCCTTAGTCATAACCACCACGTTGTGACCCAACATGGACACGCATCGCGCATGTGCGATTCTGTTTCAAATAGCAGTGGAGTTTCTTTTACCTCTTATCCCTGCTAGGAATATTTATGTATTGTATTTTAAGTTTGAATAAACCAGCCAAGTTTCTCTGCACTATTGGAGTCTCCTTTTTTTCTTTTGAAAACCCACGGAATTCCTTAACTGGATCTATGGAAGTGTACATCTATTGCCATGTGGTAATTGCCTCCTCGGGATGCATCGTCTAAGGTGCTTCTTGTTGCTGCTGATCGGCAATCCATGAAGGAAGTTGGTGTGAATCCAGCAGGGTTTCCCGTGACTTCGATTACTCTACTAAGCCTGTTTTGACCCCCCTGAATAAGGGTGGTCGCAGGCTTTCCGGTAAGCCTCCATTGCTTCATTATCAGGTGGCGGGCTGCACTAGCGGTGAAAATACAGACCCAGGGTCTTACTTTGGACATTTCACTTTTTGGACTTTGCTTCACTTTATGAATTGTATTTCACTACATTTTATTTAGGTTTTTGTGATAATTTTATCTGCACCACCTTGAATAATATTTTTTATTAGATGTTATTATATATCATTTCATCTGATGCTAATATTCATTCTTTATTTATTACCTAACATTAGTTATTTCTGTACATTATTGATTTATTGTTATATCACACACACTACTTGTGGTATTTGTCCAGCGCTGCACTCTTTCTCTCTATCTTTAAAGCGGGGGTTCACCCACACCGCCAAAAAAAAAAATATTAAAAGTCAGCAGCTACAAATACTGCAGCTGCTGATTTTTAATACACGCCCACTCACCTGTCCCAGGGTCCAGCGATGTCGGCAGGGGACGCCGAGAACCCGCTCGGTTCTCGGCAGCTGCCGCCGCCATCCTAGCTGAGGGAATCAGGAAGTGAAGCGTTGCGGCTTCACTTCCCGGTTCCCTACTGCGCATGCGCGAGTCGCGCTGCGCATCCCTTGTGGTCCCCGCTCTCTCCTGGGAGCTGTGTGTTCCCAGCAGACAGCGCGGTCGGGACGGGAAGAGGCATAGACTCCCATGGGAGTCTATGCCGGAAGTGGGTGCAAATACCTGTCTTAGACAGGTATCTGCACCCCCCTCCCCCCTGAAAGGTGCCAAATGTGACACCGGAGGGGGGGAGGGTTCCGAAAAGCGGAAGTTCCATTTTTGTGTGGAACTCCGCTTTAAATATATGAGTGTCACAGCAAAGGGTCTGAATACTTAGGACCATGTGATATTTCAGTTTTTCTTTTTTAATAAATCTGCAAAAATGTCAACAATTCTGTGTTTTTCTGTCAATATGGGGTGTTGTGTGTACATTAATGAGGAAAAAAATTAACTTAAATGATTTTAGCAAATGGCTGCAATATAACAAAGAGTGAAAAATTTAAGGGTGTCTGAATACTTTCCGTCCCCACTGTATGTTATACTATGCAATTATTTAAAATAGTAACAAATATGCCTGTGTAACTACAAACAGCCTTTAGAGTAAAGGACAACAAAGCACATCTGGGGTAATTAATCAAACAGGTATATATACAGGAAATGATTATATACATTCAGAAAAAATTCTATATACGAGGGAGATCCCCAGAAGGTTGAAGTGCAACAGACAACCATGGTCGAAGAAATAACAGTGAGGCAGAATAGCTAGCCAAGGCTTCATGTACACGGAACATTTTTACAACCTCTCCTGAATGATTTAACTTGACAGATAGTAACCCACAATTAAAATGCCAGTTTTGCCGCATTTACATGCTGCTTTAGTGGCGTTTTGCCGCGTTGCGTTTTGCATTTAAAAATAGATAAATGAAAAACTTTTTTTTTTAAATAGCCAAAAATGAAAAACGCCTGTAAACAAAACGCGGCTGAATGCGAGTTACCACGTTTAGCCGCGTTTAGAAGCGCTTGAAATGCCTGTAAACTCAGCTTCTGAACACATTTTTTTGCGTTCCAAAAAATGCCTCTAAACTCAACTGCCTAGAAACTACTTTAAACAACCCTGTGTACATGGACAGATACCAGCAGCAGTGTACATGAGGCCTAAGGCAAAAAGAAGATGTAGAGCAGAATTCAGGTAAAGTACATAGCATATTCATCCATTTGGAATTTTCTGGAAGGGCCTTGCTTGTAGTCTGCGGAATGCTTGAGAACTGTGGACATCAGTGGATGAAAGCTGCTATTGCAGCAGGACCAGCTGGACCGTAGAGGGTATAGGAAGGGTTCTAGAGTCCAAAGCTTGGGACTATGTTGTCATTTAGGGCAATTCGAAGCCAAGTTCTTGGAAGCATTTCCGTAGATCCGAGGTAGTGGATGCTTGAAATTGTTGAGCTTGGAATGTAAACAAAAGTTTAAATGGGAAATCCCAGCGGTATTGTACACCATGTGACTGTAGAATTTGCAGGTAAGGTTTGAGTTTTTTGCGCTTTGCAATTGTTGATGGAGTGATGTCATTGAATAGTTGGAGTCTATGAGTTTGGAACAGTAGTTCCGATTTTGCATACGCTGCTTGATGTAAGCGAACTTTTGTGCAGTAGAAATGGAATTTAATAATGACATCTCGGGGCTTGGCATAAGGTGTTTGACTGAACAGTTCCCGGTGTATATGATCAAATTGCAGACATTCAAGTGGAATATCTGGTGCAAGTTCTTGAAAGAATGCTGTCATGGTACCTTGTAGGTCAGTAATAGATTCCGGCAAACCTCTGACCCTAAGGTTACCTCTACGGGCTCTATTTTCGGCATCTTCCTGCTTTTCTTTAGGAAGTGTCTGCAAATCTTCTATCTCCTTCTCATGCCCATCAAGGACTGCGCATACTTTACAGGAGGCCATGGAAATCTCTCCACGCTCTAAAGAACAACATTTCTGCAAGAGAGTTTCATCTCTGGTGTAACTGAGGTTGGAGGCTGGAGGTTCCAACATCATGGAATCTCCTTGTTCCATTAAATTTTTCTTAAAGTAAGGCAGTACATTGTGTGTGAAGAATGTCTCCAGTCTGATCTTTGTTTCTTCCCAAAAATCTGCATCATAATAAACAGGAACAATGGTAGTTTCTTTATGTGTGTGAATTAATAGTTCTGCATAGATTTTGTCTGTGATAGCCAAGAGGCATTGTATTTGGGTGTAGTATGCATGGTCACACCTAAGTGTATAGTTGACCTCATTCCATCTCAAGCAGAAAGAGCGATGCTTGCTGGCATGCCGTATTGTGCTATCTGGATACTTGTATAAGCACTTCACCAGCAAGGGCCATCTTTCTTTGGTGTGTCTATCTATTGCCCACATGCACAAACCCACCAGCCAAGGATTTTCTGGATGGCTAACTACTTCATAGCCTTTTACCTGCACTTTATGTTTGCAATCTGATTTAACACTTTTATACTTACGAATGGCTTCCTCTTCCATAAACCTCATCCATTCTTGGTCTGGAATTAGGCTTCTACCTCCTGAACTGAGCATAGCTCGCAATTGTGATACTGGCATGAGCTTACTTGTGTTCTTTGTGAACTGACTGTTAACAATATCATGTACTGATGATGCCAATATGCAGTTCTTAAACTTACTGGCCCACACAGATTCCTTTGTATGATGGCGTTGGTGTATTTTTTCACGTGGTCTGCGATTGAATGGCGCAATAAAACTCCATACAGGAATGATTTTTTCTTTTTTGGGCACACTTGTTTTATGGGTTATATTTTTATCTATTGGGGTAGCGGGGTTAGGCTTCGGTGCCTTTTTGTTACATTTTGTCTTTTTTTCCTTTTTTTTTCTTTTTGTCTGAAACATCATGGACGCTTTTGCCTGCTTCATGCTGGGTGGTATGGTCAGGTTTGTTGTTGGTGTCTGGGGTTTTTTTGTCCTGGTATACAGATCCAGTTATCAGGCAATACATATATCTTATTGCTGGACAGTGCAGATAGTCTGCATTTTTCTTCAGAGGACTGTGCACCGATGGCTAAAATAGGTGAGACTTGGGTCACTCTGGAAGAAAACAAAATGAGAACTTTAATCAATGCACATGACTATGAATATTTCTATATAGCATGTATGTCCAACTTTGATTTACACATTTGTCACCCTAAGAAAGGCTATAGACAGCCAGATGTTTTCGTAATTATGAAGGAGTGGAGACAGCTGCCTGTTCTTGAACAATGCAGCAGATCCTGGTCTGCCAAGAGGAAGCAATGCATGTGCTTCAGCCACTTTTTTTGTTTTTTTTTCAGTGAGAATAGGGAAGAAACAGCTCTGTCAGAAACAAATCAGAACATTTCTATGAGTAATAGCAAATGGTTCCTACGGCAAAAACAGTAGTTCTTGAAGGGTAGCTTCAGTGGTGGACTCACAATCCTCATTCCTATTGCATTGGGTCATCAAATCTGGGGTTGCATTAGGTTGTTTATGGCATCAGAAGGCCAGTCAATGTTATTAATTACATTTTGAAGTTCATAGGCTTCTCATGTTTTATATCTATTTTTCTGACACACACACACACTAATTTACAAGTAAACATAGGTAACATTGTTCATTGTTACTGTAATGCAGATCTTTATTTTTACCACAAGATGGCAGGGTTCAGCAACTCTGTTAATCATAAGTAGAGATGGGCTCGGGCATGTTCAGGATCCCATCTGCTGACACTGACCACAACTAATCACAGGCAGTGAGACATTTCCCGATCTGTGCCGCTGTGGTCCGCGAAATGTCTCACTGCCTGTGATTAGCGGTGTGCAGTGTCGGCTTCCTGGTGGGATCAGGCAGGTGGGATCCCGAACATGCCTGAGCCCATCTCTAATCATAAGTTTCTATACAAGAGTGCAGGATTGCTCGGATTTGTATACTGGAAGTAAAACTTTTCCCTGCAGTTTAGCTGAGAGCAAAACTACACAACCCAGTATTAAAAAAGCCAGAGAACAGGAAGGGGGAGAGAGAGACTTGGTTGCTGGAAGGAGGTGTGTGGGAGAGCTGTGTGGAGTCACATGGGACTGGACAGGGTTGAGCCAGGAAGCCACGATTGTCATCGGAAAGCCGACTATCCTGAGGAGGCCAACTGCTGGAAATCTGCGGTCAGATTGGACGGTAATCATCATCATCGCAGCCACATCTGCAAAGGACAAAGGGGATCTCCCAGCAGAATGCTCATTGCTTCAGTCTGCTTCCCCCTCTAATAAAGTAACCATTTTTAGAGTCTTGACTGTACTAAATATAGCAAAAAGATTCATTCAACCACATACTAGCACCTGATATATACTAAAACAAAATTAGCTTGCCCTAATAGTGGCTGCAGGGGGTCTAGCTATACTCATCTGTGTCCCAGTGTTCAGGGCCGGTGCAAGGATTTTTGTCTACATAGACAAAGGTGCATTTTATCACCCTTTCAATCCTGGCCTTATTTAAAACACTGTGTGTAAAGGAATTGGCGCTTACTGTGCTCATAAAAATTATGTGTCAATAAATAAAATACAGTTTAAACTATGATTGATTCAAACCTCAATCCAAAACAGTGACATAATATGCAAACATAAAAAGTCAGTTGTGACAAATCCCAACACCAAACCATATGCTTCTATAGGTACTGTAGGTGTCTTCTAGTTTTTTCACCACCTGTGCTCAAAGGGAAGATGGCAACTCACCAGAGGTGCTTGACTCGTTTTTATAGGATGGTCAAAGTGTGCATTTTGAAAAGCCAGATTGATTCCACTGCTAACACCATTCCACAATGTTCCCTCAGAATAGAACTAGGATATGTGAAATGACTTCACTGGAGACACAATTAAAAGGTCTTCATAATGTAGTATATTTATTGTAGGTATAAAAACAAATAGTAAAAGATTGCACTCACATGCAGGTGTTCCTGAATCCCAGCACTGGGTGTTTACAGCATGTGCAGATATGGCTCATTCCTCCGGCACTAGCCTGCAATTCACGCATCGCTCAGGTAATGGGCCAGATGGATTATCACATGGGACCCAAAAGTGACGTTTCATCGTACTTGGCGTCTTCAGGATTTTGACTGTAAAAAGGCGTCAAACACCTCTGTTTAGTTGCCACCTTCCCTTTGAGCATCCGTGGTGAAAGAACTAGAAGATACCTACCTATAGAAGCATATCGTTTGGTGTTGGGATTTGTCACAACTGAACTTTTATGTTTGCATATTATGTATGCACAGCCTTCTACCACCTGAGCCACGCTGAAAAGTTACACCCAGACCTGACCAATCGAGCGAGCTTCCCTGCAGAGGAATCGATGAGAGAGTCGCTGAGCCAGTGGAGGAGGGGAGGGATGGAGGGGAGGAGACACTGGAGAGCAATGCAGAGTCTCCACTCTAATTTATCCCAAAGATGTTCTATCAGGTTGAGGTCAGGACTGTGCAGGCAAGTCAAGTTCTTCCACCCCAAACTTGCTCATCCATGTCTTTATGGACCTTGCTTTGTGCACTGGTCTAAATCGTTTGGTGGAGGTGGGGTTATGGTGTGGGGTAGTTTCTCAGGGGTTGGGCTTGGCCCCTTAGTTCCAGTGAAGGGAACTCTCAAGTCGTCAGCATACCAAGACATTTTGGACAATTTCATGCTCCCAACTTTGTGGGAACAGTCTGGGGATGGCCCCTTCCTGTTCCAACATCACTGTGCACCAGTACACAAACAAGGTTCATAAAGACATGAATGAGCAAGTTTGAGGTGGAGGAACTTGACTGGCCTGCACATAGCCCTGACCTCAACCCGATACAAACACCTTTGGGATGAATTAGAGTGGAGACTATGAACTAGGTTTTCTTGTCCAACATCAGTGCCTGACCACACAAATGCGCTTCTGGAAGAATGATCAAACATTTCCATAGACACACTCCTAAACCTTGTGGACAGCCTTCCCAGAAGAGTTGAAGCTGTTATAGCTGCAAAGGGTGGGCCAACTCAGTATTGAACCCTACGGACTACTGGGATGCCATTGGCCACTTAAGGACCAGGCCTATTTTTTACACTTGGGTGTTTACAAGTTAAATCATTATTTTTGCTAGAAAATTACTTAGAACCCCCAAACATTATATATGTTTTTTCCAGACACCCTAGAGAATAAAATGGCGGTCGTTGCAATACTTTATGTCACACTGTATTTGCGCAGTGGTCTTACAAACGCAATTTTTTGGGAAAAAATACACTTTTTGAATAAAAAAATAAGAGAACAGTAAAGTTAACCAAATTTTTTTTTTATATTGCGAAAGATAATGTTAGGCCGAATAAACTGATACTCAACATCTCATGTTTCAAAATTGTGCCCGCTCATGGAATGGCAACAAACTTTGACACTCCAAAGGCGACAGTTAAAAATGTCTACAGGTTACCAGAGTTACAGAGGAGTTATTTTGCTAGAATTATTGCTCTCTCTCTAAAGATCACAGTGATACCTCACATGTGTGGTTTGAACACGGTTTACATAATCAGGCGCAACTTACGTATGCGTTCGCTTCTACGCGTGAGCACGGAGGGATGGGGCGCTTTAGCTTTTTTTTTTTTTATTTATTATACTTTTTAATTTTTTATTTTTACACTGTCCCTTAAAAAAAAAAAATGTTGGATCACTTTGATTCCTAATCTAAACATCCCTTGTAATAGAAAAAAGCATGACAGGACCTCTTTAATCTGAGATCTGGGGTCAAAAAGACCTCAGATCTCACATTTACACTTAAATGCAATAAAAAAAATTGTCCTTTTAAGGCCGTTGGGCAGAAGTGACGTTTGACATCGCTTCTGTCATCCAATGACATTGAGTCAAGTGGGGGCCATCATTCCCTCACTTGACTTCCTGCCTCTCAGGGGACAGCATTGGATCATCTTCGCTGCTACCGATGGATCCCGTGAGCGGCATGCGGCGGGGGGGACCTCTCCCGCCGCCGATAAAAGTGATCTCATGGCGAATCCGCTGCGGAGACCACTTTTATCCTAAAGCCGACCGCCCACCGTTCAAGAAAATACCGGGGTTATGGCAGCTATCTCAGGTAGAGGATGGAAAGCCCAGATTCTCGCAGTAGGAGCCAGGTTGGCATACTTTGCGGATGCTTGGACAGCTAATTCTTGGAAGAAGGCAACGGTCACCAAAGGGTCATTTCTGGAAATCCTTTAATGCTCCTCATCCAGACCACTTCTCTCCCACTAAGCTACCATATGCACTACAAAAGGCAGGTATATTGCTGCAATACATACAGACGCTTCAGGCCCAAGGACCTGTTCCATTCACAGGAAGATGTACAGGTTTCTTTTTTTTTTTTTTTTTTTTTATATAAGTTTTATTAATGTTCACATTATCCAAAATATACATACATTTCTTTAAAAGAACTCTTTTAAAGAAAAGGAAAACCCTCATTCCCCACCCCAACTCCCTCCTCTCCCCCATCCTTATAAAAATCCTTCCGTTTCCTCTACATCTCCACCTCTCCTAATCACACTTCAAGTAATTCAGAATATCTCCTTGTACTCCTAAACTCTATCCAACCTTTTCAGATGTTTATACATTTTCCTAATCTATCTTCTCCTAAATGGTACCTATCTTTTTAACCCAGTCTCCTAACGTTGGACTCTCTGGCTCTTGCCAATATTTTGGGATTAGGTATTTTGCTGCATTTATTAAATACGTGATCACAGGTTTTTTATATTGCTTAATTGCAAATTCTGTGTTATGAAATAAGTAAATTTCGGGATTTTTAGGCATATTCACTCCCGTTATTTCCTGTATCAGTTGTATTACCTCCTGCCAAAATGTCTGCATTTTTGGGCATTCCCACCATATATGTGTCATTGTGCCTCTCATCCCACATCTTCTCCAGCAAAGCGGTGATTTTTCCGTTTGGTATTTATGTGCTTTCACAGGTCTTATATACCATCTTGATAAACACTTATAATTCATTTATCTCGTGTTTATATCTATCGCTGTACTATCTGCTAATTTCAATATTTTCCCTTTTTCTTGTTTGGTCCAGTTTGCGTCATGCTCTGCCTCCCATTTTTCCCAAAAAAGGGTGGGGTTACACTCTGACAATCTAGTGATAATTTTTTAAATGTAGATGGAAGATGTACAGGTTTCTATTCAACCCTGTTTATGGTTCGCAAAAAAGGACAGGGGTTGGCGTCCAGTTATAGATCTAATGCCTCGTACACACGGTCGGATTTTCCGACGGGAAATGTTCGATGTGAGCTTGTTGTCGGAAATTCCGACCATGTGTATGCTCCATCAGACATTTGCTGTCAGAATTTCCGACAACAAATGTTTGAGAGCAGGTTCTCAAATTTTCTGAAAACAAACTTTGTTGTCGGAAATTCCGAGCGTGTGTAGACAAGTCCGAGGCACAAAATTCCACGCATGCTCAGGATCAAGCAGAAGAGCCGCACTGGCTATTGAACTTAATTTTTCTCTGCTCGTTGTACGTGTTGTACGTCACCGCGTTCTTGACATTCGGAATTTCTGATAACATTTGTGTGACCATATGTATGCAAGACAAGTTTGAGCCAACATCCGTCAGAAAAAAATCCACGGTTTTGTTGTCGAAATGTCCGGTCGTGTGTACGAGGCATAAGGAGGCTGAATCGCTTTATCCTCTTGGAAAAGTTCAAGATGGAATCCGTTCACACAATTATTCAAACAGCACAGCCAGGCAAATTAATGCTTTCACTGAATCCGCAGGACGCCTACCTCCATATCCCAGTTATCCTTCCTTCCAGACAGTGCTGGGACAAGGCCATCCATCGCCCAGGGCAAACATGCTAAACTGTGCCCCCCCTTCCCTCAGGGTTAGGGTCAGGGTGCCCACATCCCTGCAATAAACCATTGTGCCCAGGGTAGCCACCCCATCTGCCCACCCCTTGTCCTGGCCCTGCTTCCAGAGATATCTGAGATTTTTGGTCAGTCAGACGCATCTACAGTTCAACAGCCTTCCTTTCGGTCTATGCACAGCTCAGAGGAAGTTCACAAAAGTTCTCATTGCCATATTAGCCCTGCTCAGAGTGCAGGGTCTTTGGGTTTACCACTACCTGGACGACATCCTTCTTCTGGTTACACAACCTGCAAAGATATGGCTGGATCATCAACTTTAAGAAGAGCCAACTAATTCCAACCCAACAGTTATGGTACCTGGGGGCAGGGGCGGGCTGGGCAGGGGGCCGGGTTGCAATTTCCCCCGCAGGCAGTCCTAACTTATATGCAAAATGGCCGTCAGCCACCCACTGCCCGCTGACGATTTTTTTTTCTCTGAGGAAGTTGGGCTAGGGGCATGGCCACGGCAGCATTCTGGGAGTTGTAGTCCACGCGCACGCCACCTTCCAGTGGGTGGAGAACTGAGGGCAGCGCAACACAGCCAGGAAACTACAACTCCCAAATCTTGGAGACAGGCAGAGGCAGCAGGGCGTGCCGGGGAGTTGGGACCCATGTGACTAGCTCGGGCTGCAAGTTTACTTGACCCAAGGACAGGAGCATCACACCCCCAGGACCTGCTGAACTGGCACTGGCATGGGAAGCTGCCATCACTGAGGTGAGAGACCCTGACACCCACGGTAGGAAGTCAATGGAAATCTCCCTAAAGGCACACAGTGGTAAAAAAAACCTTACAGAAGTTATAACCCCGCCTTACGCTACCCAAAATGAAAAAAAATTATAATTTGACGATTTTCAGTTTATTGTACAGTATATACAAAAATTATGCCTATTATTTTGTTACATGCATATGGATTAAAAAATGTGCATCATCAGTTGACAGCATATGTCCTTTGCTAGGTTGAGCTTCTTACTCAGTCAGTTCTTTTTTTTTTTCTTCTTTTAATTCTTTATTTAAACATTTTTTTTTACAGACAGGCATGAGAGAAACAGTATTCAGACAGTGGCCAAATAAATTTGACTCAAATGGTGCATCACAGCAGAAGAAAATGCTCAGTATCAAAAGAAATATTTTAGTATATTAACCGTCATTTATGGATGGCATTAATGTTCTCGCCGTCTGAACTATAATTCAGTTTTAAACACTTAGCAATTACTCAGTTAATTCTGATGTTACTATGCTGTTTTGAGTTGATATAACCTGCTGGTTCTCCATATTTTGTTTGAGCACTTGTTTTTCAAACCACTGTTCCAATGACTTCTTCCTTGTTAACCAGAAGCACATCTTTGAAGTGGAATATTATGCAATGGCCAAATCAATCACCTGACCTGAATCTGATTGAGCATGCATTTCACTTGCTGAAGACAAAACTGAAGGGAAAATGCCCCAAGAACAAGCAGCAACTGAAGACAGTTGCAGTAGAGGCCTGGCAGAGCATCACCAGGGATGAAACCCAGTCTGGTGATGTCTATGCATTCCAGACTTCAGGCTGTAATTAACTGAAAAGAATTTGCAACCAAGTATTAAAAAGTGAAAGTTTGGTGGATGATTGTTAATCTGTCCCATTACTTCTGGTCCCTTAAAAAGTGGGAGGCACATATACAAACTGTTGTAATTCCTACACGTTCACCTGATTTGGATGTAAATACTCTCAAATTAAAGCTGAAAGTCTGCAGTTAAAGCACATCTTGTTTCATTTCAAATCCATTGTGGTGGTGTATAGAGCCAAAAAGATTTGACTTGTGTAGATGTCCCAATATTTATGGACCTGACTGTATCTGGCATTGTATTTGGGTGTAGTAGGCATGGTCGTTCCTCAGCGTATAGGAGGTCTCACTCCACCTTAAAGAAGAAGTAAACCCTGATGGGTTTTACTTCCTCTTTGTTCCCTGAAAAGTAAAAGCATAATGCATACTAGCCCATTATGTGCCACTTACCTGCAAACAAAGCCTGCGATGTCCCCGCTGGTGACCGCGTCCATCTTCATCCCTCTTCCTTCCGGGGCCGTGGACTCTGGCTCTGTTACTGGCCAGAGTCGCGTGACGTCACTCCCTTGCATGTGCGCTGGGGACGACAGTCACGGCATGAGCACTATAGAAATAATACGATCGTGCCCTTTCTTCAGTGCGCATGCGCTGATGACGCAGGTGCAAGCGTATATGGTTACTATCTCCTGAACCGCACAGGTTTAGGAAATATTTTCAGTAAAAGTAGTGTGTAAGGGTTTACAACCACTTTAAGCAGAAGGAGCAATGCTTGTTGGCATGCCTTAATGTACTATCTGGATATTTGTATAAGCACTACACTAGTAAAGGCCAGTCTTTCTTATCAGCTTTATTTACAACATTCCTACTAAAACCTACAAGCCATGGCTTTTCTAGAACCCTGATTATATCAGTTTTCTACCTGAACCATCTCTTTGTATTTTCCAAATTTCAGTTTTTTTGTACTGATGAATTGCCTCCTGTCCCATGCATCTCATCCATTTTTGGTTGTGTATTGTTTTTTTTTTTTTATGTCCAGCATTTAGCAAGGCTCTTAGCTTTGACACTGGCATGAGCTCATTAGGGTCCTTTGTGAACTTACAGGGTATTAATAATATCATATACTGATCATGCCAGTATACAATTCTTACATAACTTGTCCCACACAAATTCCTTTCTGTGATGATGATAGGATGTGCTGCGGTTGAAAGGTGCAAGGAATCTTCACATAAAATTACTTGGGGTTTTTTTTTGGTAAAAATTGAAGTTGCCAATTTCTTTCTTTTTTATGTTTATGCTTATCATTACTTGTTACAGCAAGCCTTGTATCATAATAACTACCAAAATATGGATCTAATTCATCTGTAGATTCATCACTTTCATCCTCAGCACTTGACGAAGGTACATGTGGGCCTTTTTTTAGGTTGAACAAAGGTTTTCCCCTTATAAGTGACAGCTCAATGTTGAGAGATTGAATTTGCTGGGTCTTGGTTGGAAGAGTACTGACATAATATATATAGGATTTCTTTTTCGGATTTACACAAGGATTGTATGGGTAGCAAGTTCTGTGTCTGCTCATTGTGGTAGAAGTAGTGGAATTTCTTTTGACCTTTAAGAATAATGAAGAAATGGTCTTGTCATCTACAGGACAGTTTTTCTTGAAAGAAACACTAAGCTTATCCTGTTTGCATGGTGCGGAACTCTTCATAGAGTTTATTGAAGATGTTTTTAGTGAGGGAACTTTAGACTTATTAGACTTTTTCTTAGGCTTGCTTGCTTTGTTTTTCTTCTTTTTGGTTTGAGCACCTTTACTCTGTGTGCATGTAGAAGATGTACTGCTAGCATTGACAGATACATTAATTTCACGGGCAAGGTGCATGTCACTTTTGATGTGTGGAAGCTTCTCTTGATTGGCAAGAGTTGTAAGATGTTTACTCTGTATAGGTGGGCTTTGGTTGCTCTTTGGATTTACTTCTTCTTTCTTCTCCCCATTGACTAGAGAATTGTGACTCAGTGGGTCTGTAAAAGATGTACTATTACCTTGAGCAGATTGATTTATTTCATGGTTGAGATTAGATTCATGCTTGTTAAGTGAAATCTTGTTATCCTCAGTGGCAGGAGGCAAAGGATCATTATTCTGTAGCGGTGGCTCATAGTTGCTTGAATTTGGTTTGCTCTTTTGTGTTTTATTTAATTGCTTTGTGTTGTGGTTGATTTGAGGTTGGGAAAACAATCCTGGTTGAACAGTGAAAAATATATCCCGTTTTTGTAATAAAAGTTGCATATTGGTAGAAAGTGGGATAATTGGTGTAGTCACCTGATATAGGCTTCCTGTTGCAAGACAATAGAATTGCCCTGTTGCTGGACAATGCAGATATCTTCTGTTTGGAGTAAGTGGGTTTGCTATGATTGGTAAAAAAAGATGGGGTTTGCATGCATCTGGGTGGTTCATGATGAACGAAATGAAAGGTTTATTCAGTAGATGACCACTATAGTAGCAAGCTACACGTAGGCAAGGTTTGTAAATCCAGTTTTTTTGTTAGTCAATCAACATCTTATCTTGCTACTCTGAAACACAAGGAAAAAAATAATGTAGCACTTCATATGGATTTTGCATTATGATAAAAAAACTGTAATCTCTAAATAACATTGTAATTAAAGGGGTTGTAAAGCTACATTTTTTTAATCAATATCTGATCTATATGCAGCATCATATAGCATATCAGCATAGATCAGGAATATAGCTGTTATTTCTGCAGAAATTTTTGATTTACCTGTTATATGCATATACTTTTTCTGAACTTCCTCCTTTAGTATATCTATGATCTCCTCAGCGTCCGGTTTTTAGAGCGCACTCAGTGCAGCAATGTCACGTCTTCAAACGAACTACAAGTCCCTTGATGCTTAGCGGCATCGCGCATGCGCAGTGCCGTTTTTTCGCTGTGTCAAAGAATGAGAAAGAGCCTTGTTCTCATTTCTCACCGCCCAGCAGCCACGCCCATTCCCGCCTCCCCAGCACACCCATACACTGAATAAAAATAAAGAGGGCAGAGTAAAGGCTGTGTTGCTGAGATTGTCATTCTGATTGCAATAACATGGCATGGGAGGCGGAGCTACAGCATATTAGACACGCCCACCGCCCGAGGCTCCCCTGCCTCCCGTGCCTGTGAATATACACAGCATCTCCCAGCAGGGATGTAGTCCCAAGGGAGGGGGCGAGCACCCTGACTAACCCCCAGCCAGAACGGCTCGGATGATGGGGGCAAGCTGACAGAGGAGGAACAGGAAGTGAGAATTTCAGACACAGAAAAAAATACATTTAAAAGGGAAATCGAAGGAAAAGGTAAGTGAACCAACAATACAATAGCTTAAAGGAACCTAATTAGAAAATAAAAAAAAAACCCTTTACAACCCCTTTAAATAGCATCAGCCATGCACTGCTTCACATTAACGTCTGGATTATCTGTGACCAGCATATGATGGAGCCTTCCTTATAAACCCACAAGTCTGAAGCCAGAGCAGGGGAGAAGGTAGATTACAAACACAACACACTATGAATTACAGTCAGGTCCATAAATATTGGGACATCTACACCATTCTAATCTTTTTGGCTCTATACACCATCACAATGGATTTGAAATGAAACAAACAAGATGTGCTTTAACTGCAGACTTTCAGCTTTAATTTGAGGGTATTTACATCCAAATCAGGTGAACGGTGTAGGAATTACAACAGTTTGTATATGTGCCTCCCACTTTTAAAGGGACCAAAAGTAATGGGACAGATTAACAATCATCCATCAAACTTTCATTTTTAATACTTGGTTGCAAATTCTTTGCAGTCAATTATAGCCTGAAGTGTGGAACGCATAGATATCACCAGACGCTGGGTTCCATCCCTGGTGATGCCCTGCCAGGCCTCTACTGCAACTGTCTTCAGTTGCTGCTTGTTCTTGGGGCATTTTCCCTTCAGTTTTGTCTTCAGCAAGTGAAATGCATGCTCAATCAGATTCAGGTCAGGTGATTGACTTGGCCATTGCATAATAATCCATTTCTTTCCCTTAAAAAACTCTTTGGTTGCTTTCGTAGTATGCTTCGGGTCATTGTCCATCTGCACTGTGAAGCGCGGTCCAATGAGTTCTGAAGCATTTTGCTGAATATGAGCGGATAATATTTCCCGAAACACTTCAGAATTCATCCTGCTGCTTTTGTCAGCAGTCACATCATCAATAAATGCAAGAGAACCAGTTCCATTGGCAGCCATACATGCCCACGCCATGACACTACCACCACCATGCTTCACTGATGAGGTGGTATGCTTTGGATCATGAGCAGTTCCTTTCCTTCTCCATATTCTTCTCTTCCCATCACTCTGGTACAAGTTGATCTTGGTCTCATCTGTCCATAGGATGTTGTTCCAGAACTGTGAAGGCTTTTTTTAGATGTTGCTTGGCAAACTCTAATCTGGCCTTCCTGTTTTTGAGGCTCACAAATGGTTTACATCTTGTGGTGAACCCTCTGTATTCACTCTGGTGAAGTCTTTTCTTGATTGTTGACTTTGACACACATACACCTACCTCCTGGAGAATGTTCTTGATCTGGCCAACTGTTGTGAAGGGTGTTTTCTTCACCAGGGAAAGAATTCTTCGGTCATCCACCACAGTTGTTTTCCGTGGTCTTCCGGGTCTTTTGTTGTTGCTGAGCACACCGGTGAGTTCTTTCTTTTTAAGGATGTTCCAAACAGTTGATTTGGCCACACCTAATGTTTTTGCTATCTCTCTGATGGGTTTGTTTTTTCAGCCTAATGATGGCTTGCTTCACTGATAGTGACAGCTCTTTGGATCTCATATTGAGAGTTGACAGCAACAGATTCCAAATGCAAATAGCACACTTGAAATTAACTCTGGATCTTTTATCTGCTCCTTGTAAATGGGATAGTGAGGGAATACCACACAACTGGCCAGGGAACAGCGGAGCAGCCAATTGTCCCATTATTTTTGGTCCCTTAAAAAGTGTGAGGCACATATACAAACTGTTGTAATTACTACACCGTTCACCTGATTTGGATGTAAATACCCTCAAATTAAAGCTGAAAGTCTGCAGTTAAAGCACATCTTGTTCGTTTCATTTTAAATCCATTGTGGTGGTGTATAGAGCCAAAAAGATTAGAATTGTATCGATGTCCCAATATTTATGGACCTGACTGTATTTCTCAACAGAATCAATGCTTTCAGTGAACAGGGCTGGGATCTGTATGGCAGAAACATATCTACGGTAATATTTCTATGTTTTACCTGCTTTACAAAGTAGGCCATAATATTACAGTATCACTTTCTTCAGGCAAGATACCATGTGCATGAGCATATCTGACTTGACTGCATGCTGTTCAATCTTTTAGTAAAATTTGGGTATCCACAGTTATAACCATATCATGTAGGAAGCACACAAATAGGTTAAACCGAAAATGTATACACAGCTGTTCAATATCTGTAGGCATAACTGTCATTGTCCAGTAATGGGAGGCACCTATTAACTGAAATCCACTTGCATTCTTAAAAAAAAAAGAAGAAAAATCATTGTATACAGCAGGGGTAGTGAATTCAAATTCAAGGATTTCCAGAAACAAAAAAAGAGCCGCGAGATGACAAACAGCATGAGGCAGGGGTGTGACGTCACAGCGTATCTCGCGGCACGGCTAGAAGCCGCAATATAGTAAGCAGCAGGGTGCGGGGTGCACACGCAATGTCATTGGTTGCAGGGACGCTCATGATCCCAGCAACCAATGACTGCTGAGCGGAGGAGTGGGATGTGGTGCTGTACACTGGCGGCCTGATGGTGCATTTAGTGACGGCTGGTATACAGCATATACATAAAATTTGCATTTTTCTGGCAGGTCAAGTAATATCTTGACCTGCCAGGTATCTTGGTAATGGGCAGTTCTGAAAGCTGCAGAGAAAGTCTCAACGTGATGACATTAGCATCATTACCTGCAGAATTCTCCTTTGGGTCTAGGACAGCTTGCTGACACACCCACAGGGGGTGTGTCTATGACAGGGGTAGGCAACCTCGGCCTTCCAGCTGTTTTGAAACTACAAGTCCCATGAGACATTGCAAGACCCTGACAATCACAGGCATGACTCCTAGAGGCAGAGGCATGATGGGATTTGTAGTTTCATCACAGCTGGAGGGCCGAGGTTGCTATGACATACTGAGCTCACAGGAAGTGGAATGAATCACACTGGGCGTCATTCAACCAAGAAGAGAAATGGAGCAGGATTGCAGAGTGGTGAGTGTACAGGGGGCATGGGCTGAAGATAGAATGAGTAAAGCAGCGAGGGGTGCTTTTTTTATATAAAATATATTATTTATATATGAATATCAACCACGACACTTCCTGCCTGGAGTTTTTATATTACATATTATGGACATGATTTTATTTTATTTTGGTGGGGGGTATATGGCTATACATGGCTTGTAATGGTATCAGTGAGAAGTATACTTTTGTACTTTTGAAAACCTAAAAGATCCCGTCCCACCCAAGACTGTATGTATACATATACACACATTATATATATATATATATATATATATATATATATATATATACATACATATACACATATACACACACTATATATATATATATATATATATATATATATACACACACACACACACACACACACACACACACACACACACACACACACACATACATACAAACCACGCTCACGCAGTGGGGTAAAATAAGTATTGATCACATCACCATTTTTCTAGGTAAATACATTTCTAAAGGTGCTAGTGATATGAAATTTTCACCTTATGTTGGTAACAACCCATGCAATCCATACATACAAAGAAACCAGTTATGTGTATTAAAATGGAATGACACAGGGAAAAAGTATTGAACACATGAAGAAAGAGAAGTGCAAAAAGGCATGGAACGCCAAGACACCAGCTGAAATCTGTCAGTAATTAGAAAGTAATCCTGCCCCTTGTCAGAGCAAATTAATATCAGCTGGTTCAGTCTTAACTGATGGCGTATAAAAAGGTGTCTCATTACCAAGGTGTCACACAAAAAACATCTCATGATGGGTAAAAGCAAAAAGCTCTCAAGACCTTTGAAGCCTTATTGTTGCAAAACATACTGATGGCATTCTAAACTCCTGAATCTTCTAGTGAGCACTGTTGGGGCCATAATCCGGAAGTGAAAAGAACTTCATTTCACCATAAACCGGCAACAGTCAGGTGCTCCTTGCAAGTTTTCTAACAAAGGAGAGAAAAGAATTACCAGAAGAGTTGTCCAAGAGCCATGGATAACTTGTGGAGAGGTTCAGAAATTGGTGTAATGGATAGCACTTTTGCCTAGCAGTAAGAAGGGTCGCTGGTTTGAATCCCAACCATGACACTACCTGCCTGGAGTTTGCATGTTCTCCCTGTGCCTGCGTGGGTTTCCTCTGGGTACTCCGGTTTCCTCCCACACTCCAAAGACATGCTGGCAGGTTAATTGGATCCTGTCTAAATTGTCCCTAGTATGTATGAATGACAGTTAGGGACCTTAGATTGTAAGCTCCTTGAGGGTAGGGACCGATGTGAATGTACAATGTATATGTAAAGCGCTGCGTAAATTGACGGTGCTATACAAGTACCTGAAATAAATAAAAAATAAAAGTAATGCACTTAACCACTATGGCCTGTAGGCACGCTCACCACGCAAGGCTCCATTGCTGAAGAAAAAGCATGTTGAAGCTCATTTAAAAGTTTGCTGCACGATATTTAGACAAGCCTGTGAAATACTGGGAGAATATAGTCTGGTCAGATGAGACCAAAATTGAACTCTTTGGATGCCATAATACACACCATGTTTGGAGGTCAAATGGCACTGCACATCACCCCAAAAACACCATACTAACAGTGAAGTTTGGAGGTGAGAACATCATGGTGTGGAGCTGTTTTTCAGCATACGGTACTGGCAAACTTCATGGCATTGAAGGAAAGATGAATGGAAAAATGTAGCAAGACATTCTTTATAAAAATCTGCTGCCATCTACCAGGATAATGAAGATGAAATGAGGATGTACATTTCAGCAATACAATGATCCCAAACAGGAAGCCAATAAAACTCTAAATTGGTTTCAAAGAAAGAAAATAAAGCTGCTAGCATGGCCCAGCCAATTACCTGACTTCAATTACCTGAATCCAATATAAAATCTATGGAAAGAACTAAGAGCCGGTTCACATGGGGGCGACTTGTCAGGCGACCTAGCCGCCTGACAAGTCGCCTCCCGTTCTGTACAATGGAACCGTTCTAATCGGAGCGACGCAAGTCGCTCCGACTTAGAAGAAAGGTTCCTGTACTACTTTGGGGGCGACTTGCATAGACTTCTATACAGAAGTCGTCTTGCAAGTCGCCGCGGCAGTCGTGTGCAGGTCGCCTCGGCGAGGCGACCTGCAAGTCGTGCCGCTTCTAGTGTGAACCGGCTCTAAAGATCAGAGCTCACAAAAGAGGCCTACAGAACCTTCCATATTTGAAGACTGTTTGTGTGGAAGATTGGGCCATAATCACACCTGAGCAATGCATGCATTTAAAGTGGTGTTCCGGACGAAATTGTACTTTTTAAATAAAAATACCCCTATAATACACAAGCTTAATGTATTCTAGTAAAGTTAGTCTGTAAACTAAGGTCTGTTTTGTTAGTTTATAGCAGTAGTTTGTTATTTTATAAACTTACAGCAGGCTGTGGCCATCTTAAGTGTGGGCATCTGAAGCCAGACTGTATTTCTTCCTGGATCTCATCCTTGCAGATCTCGCACATGCTCAGTGCAGCACAAGCAGTGTAATAGGTTTCAGGTCAGGTTTCCATAGCAACGGCAGTGTCAGAGGAAGTTGCTGCCCTTTCCCAGAAGGCATTGCAAACAGGAAATGATGCAATGGGCCACGGCCAGGGAGAAGGAAGTGAAAAATGAATACAGCAGATATACAGTAGGTGCTGAGAAAAAAATTTCAACTATCCAATTCGTTTACAGTGCACAGTTTAGTGAGGGATGCTGAAGAGTTGTAAAAGTGGGTGGAACTCCACTTTAAATCATGATTTAAATCACTAGTAAAAAGGCTTGATTTAAATAATAATTTTTAAAGAGCAACTTTCATCTCTGTCCTGCAGCGGCTCCTCCTCTGAACCACTGTTGACTCACCAACAGTCCCATTCACTTTAATGAGACAGCTGGTGATGCGGCAGTAACACAACAAGGTGAGGGACGTGGCGGCAGCAGGTGAGTGGATGCCCGCTAACAGGCGCTGCCATGATGGATCTGAAATGACAGGTGCTCTTTAAATATAAGGACTTATTCTTGCTGGTAGTTAGAATATTTAATATTTGCAAACAAAATGAAGGTTTCCTATTTAGAATAATAAGCTGTCAGGTTGGCAAAACAGCGATATCAGAACTGATTTTAGGTTAATAGGTTAATCACGCATAGTTGGAGAACTACTCAAATTCTTTTATTTAATTAAAACAATAACATTATATTACATATTCTTGTATTTGCTTAAAGTGGATGTAACTCCGTTCCTATACCCAGTGAAGTGAACAGCCTTAGATGATACATAGAGATAAAACAAATCTTCCTATATACGTTTTATTTGCATATCTGCTGTCTTCAGCTTTATATACTGTTTAGAAAGTGAACATCTTATTAGATTTTTTCTTCCTGTTTCAGCAGGGGGAGGGGAGTCTTGGCATACACTCTGATTGGAGGAAAGGCACACACCCCCAATCCACATAGGCAGAGGAAGAAAGAAACAAGCAGAGCTGTGCTGTGAATAGACCAGCTCTATGGCAATTTATTCATAACAACCTCCCTGACACAAATTTTCAGCTGCTTTTATCTCCCATCTCGAAGAACTTGTCAGAAGTTATCATGCTGATAACAGAGGAATGGAGCAGCATAAAGAAACTGGACTTAGTGCTGTGGAGAGAGATAAGTAAACACTACATATATATGTGCCCAGGTCAGATTTCATGAATCAGGTTTACATCCACATTAAACATCAATGTTTAGTAACTGAAGTGCATAAACAAAATATCTTTGAAAAAACAAAGAACTTAAACTGAATATATCAGCTGGGTCCACTTAAAAAAAACTTCAAACATGGTCCTTTCATCACAGCACGTCTTCCCATGATGTTTTTTCATTCGGGCCACCAGGCCTTGCATCTCTTTGCTGCATTGTTTGCATGTTACAAGCTTACCTGCTTTACCCATAGGTAGAGGAACTTCTTTAAAACAATTCCCAAATTGGGCCTCCTCAAGGGAGGAATAAAGCACTTCATGCTATGTGCAGAAAGATCACAAGGTTTATAAGCTGCTTAGAAGGTTTCACTTTTTAATTTTTACTGCTTGCCCTTCCTCCTCACACTTAGAGCCTGGTACAGATGCATTTCTCTTCAAACAATCATACAGTTTGTAGTGTACATAGAATTGCAAAATAATAGAATAAAGGAATATTCCTGAACTTTGTTTTATCTCATGGTTACTGTGAAATTGTGTGAATGCATTAATTCAGTGCATGTTATCTCAGCTTGCAGAGCTTGAATTCATTGAATGAGTTTACCAAAAATGTAAATATTGCAGAATATACAGTCTCATGCTACATAACTAAGCTCCATTTCATGCTGAATAAACTACATTATTAATGTATCTTAAATAGGAAACTATCTTTATTCCAAAAGCATTTTATTAATATAAATTTGATAAAAATCAAATTCAAAAATCGACAAAATCTGATTTATTTTTTTTATAAAAAAAAATAAAAAAATCATTGATTTTATCCACCCTGCATGCGACTAGTTTTTCCACACAGGAGGCATTTGAAGCTGTCATTACCAACAAAGGATTTTGTAGGAAGTATTAAATACATTTCAGTTAGCGTGTTCAATACTTTTTCCCTGTGTCATTCCATTTTATTACACATAAGTTCATTTCTGAACTTATTTGTTTCGGTTTCTTTGTGTGTATGGATTGTTACCAACATGTGGTAAAAATTTCATGGCAATAGCACCTTTAGAAATATATTTACCTAGAAAAATGGTGACATGTTCAATACTTATTTTACCCGCTGTATAGATGTACAGTCAGGTCCATAAATGGAGAAGACTTCACCAGAGTGAATACAGAGGGTTCACCACAAGATGTAAACCATTGGTGAGCCTCAAAACAGGAAGGCCAGATTAGAGTTTGCCAAACAACATCTAAAAAAGCCTTCACAGTTCTGGAACAACATCCTATGGACAGATGAGACCAAGATCAACTTGTAACAGAGTGATGGGAAGAGTATGGAGAAGGAAAGGAACTTCTCATGATCCAAAGCATACCACCTCATCAGTGAAGCATGGTGGTGGTAGTGTCATGGCGTGGGCATGTATGGCTGCCAATGGAACTGGTTCTTTTGTATTTATTGATGATGTGACTGCTGACAAAAGCAGCAGGATGAATTCTGAAGTGTTTCGGGCATTATCTGTTCATATTCAGCAAAATGCTTCAGAACTCATTGGACGGCGCTTCACAGTGCAGATGGACAATGACCCTAAGCATACTGTGAAAGCAACCAAAGAGTTTTTTAAGGGGAAGAAGTGGAATGTTATGCAATGGCCAAGTCAATCACCTGACCTGAATCCGATTGAGCAAGCATTTCACTTGCTGAAGACAAAACTAAAGGGAAAATGCCCCAAGAACAAGCAGCAACTGAAGACAGTTGCAGTAGAGGCCTGGAAGAGCATCACCAGGGATGAAACCCAGTGTCTGGTGATGTCTATGTTCCAGACTTCAGGCTGTAATTGACTGCAAAGAATTTGCAACCAAGTATTAAAAAGTTAAAGTTTGATGGATGATTGTTAATCTGTCCCATTACTTTTGGCCCCTTAAAAAGTGGGAGGCATATATACAAACTGTTGTAATTCCTACACCGTTCACCTGATTTGGATGTAAATACCCTCAAATTAAAGCTGAAAGTCTGCAGTTAAAGAACATCTTGTTTGTTTCATTTCAAATCCATTGTGGTGGTGTATAGATCCAAAAGGAATAGAACTGTGTCGATGTCCCAATATTTATGGACCTGACTGTATATAATATATATATATATATTCCAGGTGGTCTTAAAAGAGAAGTTCAGGGTTTAAAAAAAACCCAAAAAAACATTTATATGAACCTAGGTAGATGCAGCGTCAGTCTGATTTACAGTTGCAATAAAAAGTATGTGAACCCTTTTGGAATGATATGGATTTCTGCACAAATTGGTCATAAAATGTGATCTGATCTTCATCTAAGTCACAACAATAGACAATTACAGTCTGCTTAAACTAATAACACACAAAGAATTAAATGTTACTATGTTTTTATTGAACACACCATGTAAACATTCACAGTACAGGTGGAAAAAGTATGTGAACCCTTGGATTTAATAAGTGGTTGAACCTCCTTTAGCAGCAATAACTTCAACCAAACGTTTCCTGCAGTTGCATATCAGATGTGCACAACGGTCAGGAGTAATTCTTGACCATTCCTCTTTACAGAACTGTTTCAGTTCAGCAATATTCTTGGGATGTCTGGTGTGAATCGCTTTCTTGAAGTCATGCCACAGCATCTCAATCGGGCTGAGGTCAGGACTCTGAGTGGGCCACTCCAGAAGGCGTATTTTCTTCTGTTTAAGCCATTCTGTTGTTGATTTACTTCTATGCTTTGGGCCGTTGTCCTGTTGTAACACCCATCTTCTGTTGAGCTTCAGCTGGTGGACAGATTGCCTTAAGTTCTCCTGCAAAATGTCTTGATAAACTTGGAAATTCATTTTTCCTTCGATGATAGCAATCCGTCCAGGCCCTGACGCAGCAAAGCAGCCCCAAACCATGATGCTCCCACCACCATACTTCACAGTTGGGATGAGGTTTTGATGTTGGTGTGCTGTTCTCTTTTTCTCCACACATAGTGTTGTGTGTTTCTTCCAAACAACTCAACTTTGGTTTCATTTGTCCACAGAATATTTTGCCAGTACTGCTGTGGAACATCCAGGTGCTCTTGTGCAAACTGTAAATGTGCAGCAATGTTTTTTTCGGACAGCAGTGGCTTCCTCTGTGGTATCTTCCCATGAAATCCATTCTTGTTTAATGTTTTACGTATCGTAGATTCGCTAACAGGAATGTTAGCATATGCCAGAAACTTTTGTAAGTCTTTAGCTGACACTCTAGGATTCTTCTTCACCTCATTGAGCAGTCTACGCTGTGCTCTTGCAGTCATCTTTACAGGACGCCCACTCCTAGGGAGAGTAGCAGCAGTGCTGAACTTTCTCCATTTATAGACAATTTGTCTTACAGTGGACTGATGAACAGCAAGGCTTTTGGAGATACCTTTATAACCCTTTCCAGCTTTATGCAAGTCAACAATTCTTAATTGTAGGTCTTCTGAGAGCTCTTTTGTATGAGGCATCATTCACATCAGGCAATGCTTCTTGTGAAAAGCAAACCCAGAACTGGTGTGTGTTTTTTATAGGGCAGGGCACCTGTAACCAACACCTCCAATCTAATCTCATTGATTGGACTCCAGTTGGCTGACACCTCACTCCAATTAGCTCTTGGAGATCCCATTAGTCTAGGGGTTCACATACTTTTTCCACCTGCACTGTGAATGTTTACATAGTGTGTTAAAAAAAAACATGGTAACATTTAATTCTTTATGTGTTATTAGTTTAAGCAGTCTGTGATTGTCTATTGTTGTGACTTAGATGAAGATCAGATCACATTTTATGACCAATTTGTGCAGAAATCCATATCATTCCAAAAGGGTTCACATACTTTTTATTGCAACTGTAAATACAAATAAGGCTGGATTCACACTTAGTGCGGATGCGGCTCACAGCAGGGGTCCGGGGCGCCCCTGTTCTCCGTTTCAGGGTTGAATCAGGCCCAAGTTTTTGCCTAAATTCGGACCTGAAACAGAGCCAAAGACGCACAGGACCCCTGTGCAATCCGCTCCGCAGCCGCCCTGGAGATGTGTGAGGTTTGGAACAGGAAAATCTGGATGCCGCACACCGGATAAAGTTGAAAAATCTTCTTTATTGTAAAACTTGGATCATCAAAAATACAGGACAATCAGGCAGATAGTACAGACACAGCTGACGCGTTTTGCATGTGTGAACCGGCTCCATAGAGAGCCAGGCACACTCTCCTGTCATGCGAATTGGATGCGGGCAAACCCGCATACAATTTGCAATAGTGTGAACCCAGCCTAAAACTTAAAACAATTCAGATTACTTAAAGTGATTGTAAAACAATCACCTTGTAAAACAACCCATTCAGTTTAAAAATGTATGGATATTAAAAAAAAAAAACATTATAAAATTATTTTTTTCCCTTTTTTTATAAGTGATCACATTCCCCCTGTTTTCTGCTGCATAAGACCTGGGGGGGGGGGGGGGGGGGGGGCAGCAGGACACTGAGCTTCCCAGTAAATGGCTGTGCAGGGCGGGCATGTCAGGACAAGTCTGATCATTGGAGGAGAGCAGGCTGAGTTCCCAGCATAGCTAGAGAACTGACCACGCTGTGCATGCCTGCTTAGTGAGGTCAGTTTTTAATAGGAAAGCAGAGGGAGAGAACTAAGAGAACAGGATACTTTCTCATACAAGTTAATGACACAGCAGGCACATATCAGGAATATGAAGTGTTGGGGTTACAAACACTTTAAATACGACTAAAAATAAAATGCCATTTTAGTCAAAAGACTATGACTAAAACTAAGGGCTCATGTACACTACAGCTTCCAAACTTGAGTTTAGGAGCTTTTGGCTTTTTTTTGCCAAAGCTCCTAAACTCAACTCCATAAAAGCCTATGTGTCCATGTACTGCTGCTGCAGTTAGGGGAGGTTCAACCTCCCTCAACCCCCCTCTAGTGAACGCAGAAGAATCGATAGGAACAATTTGACTGCCAACCGCAAAACGCAGAAATAAAGGGGCGCAATTTTGCCACATTTTGCCTTTTCCCGTACCCGGCAGTCATTGTAGTTGTGAGCCCTAAATCGAAATTTGACATCAAAATTAACACTGCTGATATTCCCCTCATTAATATATAATGCAGAAACCAAACAGTGTTCAAATTTAGTTTACAACTGATATGATCTGCCAGCACAGTACAGACGAGTAATTATGGTAAGCAGCTCCCTCCCTAACACTGCACAGCAGAGAGAATAACAGATAAGTTGTAAGCAGTAAATTTTACATATTTTTTAAGTCATGCTATGTCAATGAGAACATGTAACACATATAAAGTAGGTGTTATCCCAATTTGGCAGCAAAAGTGGAAACACACTTTAAAGCACAACACCCGCCAAAACGGTTATCAAATTCTTATTACATATGTTTGTATGATGCAGTGACCCCTTTAAAACACTTTAAATGCCAAATCCCAAAGTGCTATAGGGGGGATTTACTAAAACTGGTGCACACAGATTCTGGTGCAGCTGTGAATAATAACCAATCAGACTCAAAACTTATACTTGATCTCTCAAACAGATATGAATCTGTCTTCCAGGATGACTGATAGTTTGAAGGCAAGGAAACAAAACGGAAAATTTCCATCAAATACTTACCGTAATTTTCCTTTCCTGATGGACTCCATTGCAGCCTACATGTGGGTTAATCCCGCCCCCTCATACCTCATAGGACCCTTCTCCCATAAATCTTTGCTCCGGGCCAGAGGCCTTGTTCCATAATTTAGCCTACTCCAGCCACTTGGAGGGAACTCCCGCTTCCATGGAGTCCATCAGAAAGGAAAATTATGGTAAGTATATAGAAATTTTCTGTTTTCCTGACAGACTCCATGGCAGCCTACGTGTGGGAAATAACTAGCCATACACACCCGAGTAGGCAAAGTGCTGGACAGAAGAAAAAAGATTTAATTGGCACCATCAACAGACAAGATACATAAACCAAATTTAACAGAAGATAACAAGGCTGGCTCTACGCAGTAGTGTGCCATGAACGTGGTAATTGAAGACCACGATACCGCTTTGCAAATAACTTTTGGAGCCACGTGACGTTAAGCCGACCATGATGTAGACACGCTTCTGGTTGAGTGAGCGGTGTTACGTACCTAGTAGGTGAGCCCGAATTGCAGAGGATGGCCTCTTTTACGCCTCCGATTTGAGGCCCCTGATAGGATAGACAGGAAGCACAGGAGTGAGGAGTGGTACGAGTGCCTGGCAGGATCAACAGCAGAAGAACAGTCCAGAGGTACAGGAGATCCAGGTAGAAACTGGAACTGCAGGCTGGAACCGGACTCAGCGGACTGGGACTAGAACAACTGGAACAGCAGACAGGCACCACAGGCTGGAACTGGATCAGCAGACCGGAACAGGAGCAGGCTGACTCAGCAGACTGGAACTGGTGCTGGATGGCTCAGCAGACAGGCACAGCAGACTGGATGAGAGTTGAGGAAGGTCAGGCAAGCCGGGTTGGTTATCAGGCGGGCAGCAGAAGGATCAGAGGAGCAGGCAGGAGAATTGTCGGTCAGGTGCAGGCAGATAGCAGGAATAGTCTTCAGACAAGCTGGATTAACAGAACAGGTTTCAGATAATCAGAGAACACACGGAAAGCTGCAGAGCAAACAGCAACGTTTACCTGTGTTAGTCAGATTTAAATAGCCCGCCAGGCGCTAATGGACACGCGCGCGTGTGCATGTGCATTGGCACCCGCAATCGCGCACCAGCGGGTCTGGATTGACTGTTACTGGCAGGATCTTCCTGACAAGCGGTCACCGCTTCTGGAGGCGCCAAGCACTTAGCTGAGTCAAACCTAGTTCATGAACAGGTGAGCTCCTGGCCATTTCTTCTGAGATGCTCCTCAGAGAAGCAACTACGCCGTCCATCCAGACTTCCATTGCTTTAGAAAGAGCTGTGAGAGCTAGAGCTGGTTTGCAGGTCATACCCGCTGTAATGTAGATCCGCTTGAGGTCGGTATCAATTTTTCTCTCCAGGCCATCCCTTAAGGATACAGTATCCTCCAGTGGGCTGCGTCAATGAGAGGAGTCTAATCCAGATGTTTCACATCCTCGCTTTTAAGTGGGTACATCTTTGATACCTTTGTTAACAGGGAATTCTTCCTTTCAACACCACCCCATTCAACGGTAATTATTTTGCCAAGTTCACCCAAAAAGGGGAAATTAGGGCGTTCTTTTTTGAGGTGTTTAAAATATTTCCTCTGTATGGAGGGTGCCTCCACTGGCTCTTCCCATCTCAAAGCTTCTTTGGCAGCTTTGATTAGACATGTGCAAATAGTTTCATAACAAATCGAAATTCGGACGAATTTTGCATCTTTTGGACATTCAGATGCATCCAAATAAAAAAATAACGAATTTCAACTAATATGAAAGAAATTATAGCGACTATAACAAATTAATTTGACATGATTCGGTAATTCGTTAAAGATCTAATGAAACAAAAGGTCAACTCAAAGTAAATCTTACAGTCCAATCAGCTGAATAATTTTGTGCTGGAGGTTGGATTACTGGCAAAGTGCATTCCTGAGAACTGAGTGAGAAGGGTGTCATATTGTATTTAAGCAGATATTGTCATTGTTTATTGAATCTATTAACACACACAAACTACGAATCATTATCACGAATCAATATACATACATAAATATCGAATTTCAACTAATATGAAAGAAATTATAGTGGATATAACAAATTAATTTGACATGATTTGGTAGTTTGTTAAAGATCTAATGAGACAAAAGGTCAACTCAAAGTAAATCTTACAGTCCAATCAGCTGATTAATTTTGTGCTGGAGGTTGGATTACTGGCAAAGTGCATTCCTGAGAGTGAGAAGGGTGTTGTATTGTATCTGAGCAGAGGAGAAGAGATATTGTCATTGTGTGTGTTAATAGATTCAATAAACAAACGACTTTCCAAACTACGAATCATTATCACGAATATATATACATACATACATACATACATACATAAATATAGAATTTCAACTAATATGAAAGAATTTATAGCGGATATAACGAATGAATTCGACATGATTCGAGATTCTGTATAACGAATATTGACACTCTACGAATAATAACGAATTATCTGAAAACGAATTAACGTAACATAACGAATACAACAGAACGAAATTGTGTATTTTACGAATGACAACGAACCGAAACTAAACGAAATTTCCAGTTGTGCACAAGTCTAGCTTTGACCAGCTGTGGTACTAAGGCAAATTCAAAACCTGCACCAGGGTCATCTACCTCCGCCTCACTGTCTGAGGCTTCAATTGAGGAATGGCTCGGCTGTGAAGGGCCTGGAGCCTCAAGATCATCCCCAATAGGGACTGACATGGTGTCGCCAGCAGGGTTGTGGGTATGATTAGAATCCATTTTACTCAAGGACTCTCGGACCACCTTTGTGATCAGTGCTTCCACTCGTTGGTCTCCACCCTCTCTTTCTTTTGTGGCTTTAGAAAAGCATCGCTTGCAGAGCGACTTGCCTTTGGGTACCTGGGCCCCACATCCTCAGCAGGCTTTCCTCTCAGAGCGGCTGGAGTGGCAGTGAGCGTGTCACCCAGAGGTGATTTTAGACTCCTCTCTGTGGTGCCTCGATCTGGAGGGAGATCTATGATGTCTGGAGCTTGAAGAAGAGTAATGATGTTGAGACCTAGGACGGTCTTTATCTTCGCGTGCTGTGTTTTAGTGTTCACACCTAGAAGGGCTGAGTGGAAAAGAAAGACTTAAGAGCTTCTGAATGAGTTAACCCAAGCATCACAGGAAGAAAAGAATTCAATCCTACATGCAGCGCAAGGGTTGGCCACAGAGGGGGCAGTGACAGATTCAAGGCAAGACAGCTTGAAACTTAAATGAACCATTAAAGTGGATGTAAACCCTAAAATTTTTTATTTTTTTTTTATATCATTCTATAGAGTATAAGATTTCCTATCATTTGAGCCCAGTCTTGCCACACAGAGTTAATCCATCTCTGAGCAATCCTCTTTTATTGTTCAGTGAGAAAAATCTTGACAAACTGAGAAAAACTTTGACAAATACTCCTCCTTGCTGTGAGTGACAGGTGATTTACATCTCGTGCACTAGCCTAAGACACAGGCATTATTTTTTAATTCCCACTCCTTTCTTCAGCAGCTCTGCAAGGATTGGCTGTTCCACACCTCAGCATGATTTGGCATGCTGAAGTCATGTGGTTTCTTTCCTGTCTTTTCACTGGATGTTAGAGATCATAGCAGAAGTTCAGTGTTAGAAATACACAGGAGAAAATGCATATTGACAAGGGGAGTGTAGAGGTGGGCGGGGAGTCTACTGACATCACAACTCCACCCACCGAGCTCCAGACAACAGACCCACCCACAGAATATGCAGTTTTCGGGTCTAATAACAGACAGAGGGAAGACATTTGACAGGTAAAGATACATGCAGGAGGCATGTATAACCTTATAGATAACCCCTATGGCAGTAGTTTAGAAACAATGATAATGGGGTTTACATCCACTTTAAAGCCTTATGAGAAACAGGAGTGACAACAGGCATGAAGAGCACATAACAAACATAGCCAGGAACCAGCACCCAGGAAGCCTGCAGCTAGCCATTTACCTTGTAAACCTCCGCATAAGCCCGCAAGTCATCCCAAGGAATAGCTGCTTTGACAGCTATTTAAATCTGTCGCCGCTGAAGACGTCACCACTCCTGCGGCGGAAAACGTCGCCACCTGGGGGTGGCTGTGCACATGCGCAACCGCTGCCATTTTGGCGGAACCACACCTGCGCGAACCAAGCCTCGGCTTCGTTCGTGGCTTGCAGATGCGCAGACAGGTTCCGGCGACTTCCTTAAACGGCGAGCTGGAACGCAGTTGCGCTCCAGCCACCATGGCCAATCAATGGAGCTTGATAGCAGACAAGGAGACACACAAAAGACACACAGAGATATGGCTGCCATAAGAAAAATAAATATCTTTGTACATTACCACCATCAAGGCACGATCCTGACCTGACCTGGAACTGGGGAGCTGTCGCTCAACCCACCGCACGACCAGGGTGTTTACAAGGCCTCCCGCTAATAGCTGGGACATTTGGCCTTATTGCCGCTTGCCTGCCAATGGCCAGGCTAGTAAGCTCTTCATGGCATTGCATCATATCGCCCATGTCCACCTGCTAATAGCTAGGATTGCTGGACTTCAGAGAGGATCACTTCTAACCACCGACATATCGCCGTGCACACCGTCAGGCCTGGATTACGAAAAACTTCACGAAAAGGTAAGACTTCATCTTGGTCCTAGGAGGAGGACAAAAAAGCAAAGATTTATGGGAGAAGGGTCCTATGAGAGGGCAGGACTAACCCACACGTAGGCTGCCATGGAGTCTGTCAGGAAAGCTCTTTAGTAGAGACTTTTCTTTAAAAAAAAATAAGTGGAACATGCATTTGACTTTAGAAACTATATGACAGAATAGCCAATTTAAAGACAAAACAACAAAACCAGCTTTTACTTTTAAAGTGTATATAAATACCAATCAGTGGGGGCTGGTGTTTTGTTTTGGGGAGGGCAGCAAACAAGCACCCCCGCGCCTGCGGCGCCTCTCGCCTGCTCGCTATATGCTGGTCGCTCGCTCGCTGTTACCCCATTTAGGTGGTGGGTGGCAGGCATCGGGCAGCGGCTCCCGTGTCCTCTCCTCCATCACGGCAGCTTCCGCTGTGCGTCTCCTCCCCTCCTCCTAGGTGTCCAATAGGATCGCCTGTCCTTTCAGCCAATCAAATGACGGGTATCAAGACCTGCTTCCTGATTGTCTGGGAGGAGGATCAGTGTTACAATAGCGAATATTCATTCGCTATTGTCACACAACTGGGTGGGCTCGGTTCGCAGTGTCTGCTTCCCGAGCCCACCCTATTTTGAAGCCTATTAGAGCATCTGGCTCTAATCAGGTGCTTAAAAAAAAAACAACCCCCCCCCCCCCTTGAAATCCATGCATCCAGCATCCTGCATGGGGGCTGGATAGTGCCCATGTGCCCTTAATGGATGGGCCTCCCCTGATGCCAATTCTCTTATTTGCTCCCTTTTGGTCTGTTAAACATACCAATAAAAGTGATTTTTTTATATCTGTTCCACAAGTACAACAGCCAGAAATCTTGTGAGCTGATAACTTCCTGTACTCTCTGCATTGTTCCCAGCTATTACTAAAAAACACCTTCCCCTGTTATAGAGAGGGAGGTGTTATGTAGTAGTAAATAGCTCCCTGTCCTAGGGTGACAATGCTGCTATGGTTGTCATTAAGGATGGGCTTAGGTGTGTTTGCATGCTGCACGTGCTGAGCCCGCCAGGAAGTCGGCACTGCAAAGCGCTAATCACAGGCAGTGAGACATTTTCCTGATGTGCGGCTGCAGAGATCGGGAAATGTCTCACTGCCTGTGATTAGCGCTATGCAGTGCCGACTTCCTGGCGGGCTGGGCACGTGCAGCTCGTGAACATGCCTGAGCCCATCCTTAGTTGTCACCCCAGGAGAGGAAGCGAGTTAATGGCAGGATAAAGAGGGTAAAACAAAGGGAAAAAAGTGTGACAAAAGAAAACTAATGCAGCCACCACATCTATGGACCAGTAGGCTGTAATTCTCTCAGTTTTTGTTCTTGGCGTTAGATGCCCTTTAATATAAAGCTTCAATCCAGAGATCTCTCTCACAATTTAGTTACGTTTTAGCAATCAATTATATTAAAAATTGCTATACTTGGTAAAAGAGCTGGTCAGTAAGTAAGCTTGTTTTTTCCCTTGGATTTATCCTTGGCCCTGTTTATGGCCCCTTTCACATGGGGCTGTCCCTTTTTTAGTACTCCGCTTGCTCAGCGGGGATCGCTCCGTTGATGCCCGCTGAGCCGGTGGATGACAAGTCCGTCTCTGCACTCTGTGTAGGGACAGACCTGTCAGAGATTCCGCTCTCCCCTATTGGGGGGATCGGATGATTACGGACCGCCTGTCTGTTTTTATCCGATCCGATCTGCCAGACGGATGGAAAATAGGACATCCTCCCGTCTGGATTTTGCGGAGCGGATCGGGGTGGATCAGATGTCAGCGGACATGTCACCGCTGACATCCGACTCTCCATTGAGCTGTATGGAGCGACCGTTCAGATCCGCCTGAAAAAACTGACAGGCGGATCTGAACGGTCCGCACATGTGAAAGGGGCCTATACCTGGTAAAAGAAGCAGGTTGTTATTCCATGGTGAATTTATAAAAAAAAAGCTGCTAATAAAACCAGATGCCTTTTCTTACCACAAATACCCCAAAGCAGCAGAGCATTGTAGCACAGCAAAAATAATCTGCCTGTGAATGACCGCCGTCCAAATGCCACTCAACTGAACGGGGTTGCAACTGGATGCTATTACATTGTGCAAGTTTTAGGGGTTAAAACAGGCTTTCAGGAGGCGATATAACATCTCCTCACCACCTGTCAAACACCCTCTGAAAAGCGATCCACCTCATATCACTTTTCAGAAGGTACTGCTACGGTAAACAAGCCCTTACTCTATTTAAAATGGGGGGAAAAAAATTTTTTTTTTTTTTTTTTGCCACTAATTCAGTTCAAGTACAAGCAATCCCCTACTTACAAACATCCGACTTCCAAAGACTCCTACTTACAAATGGAGGGAGACAACAAGAAGTGAGAGGAAATCTACCTCTAGGAAGGGAAATTTACTCCTGTAAGGGTTATTATGGGAAAAGGGTGTCTCCACTGATGCTTTATCACCAAGGCTTGTTTCCACAACAACCCAAAATTTTCCTGAAATCTTCTGAACAGGGGCATAGACAGCAAAACAAATGTTACAGGGGTGATAACCCTTCCCTATGCTATCCAAAAAGCTTAAAAATAGTTTTGTTGGCTGGAGCTACACTTATAAAATGTACCTGTTCTGACTTACAAACAGATTCAACTTAAGAACAAACCTACAGACCCTATCTTGTTTGTAACCCGAGGACCGCCTGTATGTAGATCCATGCTCCTTGCTAGATTTATATGCTAGTCATTTCATGCCCAGGCTTCCCAGTGTTCTCACCTTTGCAGACTTCTCTGTGATATCCTGGTCTGTCCATTCACTGTATGCCACCACTCAGCATATGCCTATTTATACTGCCTTTCTGAGTTTCGTTTCCCATCTGTCACTCCCATCTGCACACAGCCTGCCTGCTTTTTCTGAGTTTCTTTTCCCATCTGTTATATATTTGTCCACCTCCAGAGGAGAGTTTGCTGATAAAAGCAACTACTGTACGTGTTTATTCCACATCACCATAGCATTAAACATGACTTTGCATTAAACATGATATAGGGACGGGAATAAAATAATTGATATTTGGTGACTGCAAGCCTTGTGTTCTTATGAATAACTGTAGTAGAGTATGCGCCTTACTCTTTGTAATTCTGTATATATTTGTGGGTTTCTGAACTTGTATTAGAAATTAATAAAACCTGAAGAAGGGATCTAGGATATCTGGAAAGCTTGCATCATTAATAACTTAAAGTGGACCTTCACTCATAAATGTAACAAGCACTCATCTTCTTCCTCCCCTGCTTCTAACAAATTTGCAAAAGCTACCTTTTATTTATTTATTTATTTATTTGGGGGGGGGGGGGGTGTCCTCTTTGACAGATAAACACTCCCTCTTCCTCAATACTCACCAAGACAACAATTGCATTCTGTGTTGCCATGACCATGACCTCCATCCACACATATAAGGTGAATAGGGGAATCCTCCTGCTGTGTCATTGTATTCTGACACCAGGGAGATATTCCTGCCATCGGAATACATTGATCGAGAAACAAATAGGGAAAAAAAAAAAAAAAAAATTATATATATATATATATATATATATATATATACACACCCAGTGACAAAATACTTTTCTAGCAACAATAGATCTACCTCAGCAGACAGCAGCAATAGACCCCTCCCTCAACAATAGATCCCTCACAGCTACATTGATCTCTCCAGCAACAATAGATCCTCTGAGCAGCAGTAGATTAGGGTTGCCACCTTATCCCTTTAAAACTAAACACATATTAATTACATAGGTTCTGTGGCTGATAAAGGTGGTAATTAAACTCACTTGGTGCCTCATCTGCATTAAATTAGCCTCAGAACATGTGTAATTAATATGTGTTCAGGTTTAAAGGGGTGAGGTGGCAACCCTACAGTAGATCCCCTCCAGAAACAAATACCCTTGCAACAGAATACCCCCCAAGTATTAATAGATCAACCCCAGCAACAATAGACCCCCATCAGCATAGATCTCTCACCAGCCAGCATCAATAGACAGCAACAATAGAACCTCCAACACACCCCACTGCCCCTATATATATATATACACTGTACATGGGTCAGTCATTCTCAGCATGCAAGTCTTTGACATAAAGGACTAAATAAAATTATCTCTATAGCTGTTAGGAAGTTAGACAGAGTACTTGTGGTGGATAATTTTTCTTTCTTCAAGTGGGTTATCTTGTCTTCTATTCCCAAAGACCAGCAGGTGTGCTGGTACATGAAGTTCCATAGCTTTAACGTGCAAGATTCTGTTGTTACCTGTTATCCCACAAGACTTGTGTTCGAGATTAGTTAACTACCTATTGTTGATTCAATAAGTCACACAGCCAGACCATTCCCTCTTCTATTTAAGCTGGGCTCCTGTCCTCAGGCTTGGTCTAAGTAAAGCCGGCCATAGTTGGATCAAATTTCGGTTGGTTCAGTAGGGTTTAGCTGGAATTCAATCCATCTATGGACAGGCTGGTTGTACCGAAATCGATCCATCGATCTACTTCAGTACAATCAGCCTGTCAGATTTTTTGCATGTGATTACTGCCAGTAAGTACAGCATAATCTTTATTTATTTTTTGTGAATTGGACTTAATTTACTGCATGTGATAATTTATGCAAATTAGTAATATGATACCCTAATTGCATGCAGTAAAACTTTGTGAATTGACCCAACAGATATATACGATATATTAACCCTCTCCGTTCTGATGCCGAAACCACCTCGTCGATCAGCAGTGATTCTGATTTGTTGAGTACTCCAAGATGTTGTTGGGCTTGGATCACCTGTCTAAGCTGTAAGTATCGGTAGAAGTACTTATGGGATAACAGAAATTCAGAGCGTATCTGATCATAGGATCTAAGAGGTATAATGGTTTAAACTGTAGAAATATACCAAGTCAGTGCGCTCCCTGCAGCATATGTATTATTGCAAAAGAAAAAAGGTGACTGGAATACTAGCCAAAGGGAAGCTGCTTTCACAGGGCACACGTGATGTATCAAAAACAACCAAATTAAACGTAGTTAGGTAAATATAAAATATCTTTATAAATGTCAAATATTGAAAGAAAATAGTTTTAAAAATCACAGACATATATAAATACTGTTCTTCTATCAATAAAAAAAAGACAGCTATGTCATTAGGGAGATTTGCCCATAGCCAAAACAGGAAAATCCCTTCAAATTAAAACAATCTATTGGGGACCCCCTAGTTCAGGGCTCAAAATTTCAAGCCAGGCCTCAAAGGTTACTTGCCACCAGTGCCCCACTCAATCCCTACCCTGCCCCGCCCCTAATTCTGCCCCTAGACACACCCTCATAAATGATCTCCTGAAATGACACTTAAATGTTTTATGCAAAAATAAGTTACAAAAATATTATAAATATAATTATTAACAACAACTTTATCAGTGCAGCCTCACCTTTGACCCTCAATGCAACCTCTCCTGTGCTCACCATTGCAGCCTCACTGTGCCCACCATTGCAGCCTCACTGTGCCCAATATTGCAGCCTCACTGTGCCCACCATTGCAGCCACACTGTGCCCACCATTGCAGCCACACTGTGCCCACCATTGCAGCCACACTGTGGCCATTGCAGGCACACTGTGGCCATTGCAGCCTCAATGTGCCCATTGCAGTCCCACTGTGCCCATTGCAGCAATCCTGTGCCCATTGCAGCCACACTGTGCCCATTGCAGCCATACTGTGCCCATTGCAGCCCCACTGTGCCCATTTCAGCCTTACTGTGCCCATTTCAGCCTTACTGTGCCCATTGCAGCCATACTGTGCCCATTGCAGCCATACTGTGCCCATTGCAGCCATACCGTGCCCATTTCAGTCTTACTGTGCTCATTGCAGCCATACTGTGCCCATTGCAGCCTCGCCTGGGCAGAGGAATGCATGGCTGGAGGAAGAGGAGAGCCACGGGATAGCACGCTGTTACCGGCGCTTACATTAGAATTGTCTCCGCTCTGCTCGACACAGCCTCGCCTCTTCCTGACCCCATGGCTGTGATAGACAGAACGCATCGCAGCATTGGACCGGCGTTCTGTCTACCACAGGCGCAGGTCAGGAGGAGGCAGGGCTGTGTCGAGCAAAGCGGAGACAATTATAATGTAAGTGCCATTAACAGTGTGCTATCCCGCGGCTCTCCTCTTCCTCCCCGGGGCGATTGCTGGGAGAACGGCTCCCGATCAACCCAGTCGGCGGTGCTCTCCCTCCCTCTCCCAGGCATATATAAAAAAAACTAATTTATTCATCAATTTAGGCCATTATGTATTCAGCTACATATTCGCACAAAAAGTTATAGTGTCTACAAAATAGGGAAAATATTTAGGGTATGTTTTTTTTTTTATTATTGTTTTTATGGCGGCGGTGATCTGCGATTTTTAGCGGGATTGCAACATTGCGGCGGACAAATCTGACCCTAAGTGACACTTTTTGGTGACCAGTGACACCAATACAGTGATCAGTGCTATAAAAATGCACTGATCACTGTATAAATGGCATTGGCAGGGAAGAGGTTAACAGTAGTGATGATCAAAGAGTTAAGTGTTCCCTAGGGAGGTCTAACCGTCAGGGGCATGGGCTCACTGGAAGTAGAAAGAGATCGCTGTTCCTTATCCCTAGGAACAGCTGATCTCTCTCTCCTCCCCTGTCAGAGGAGGCAGATCCCCATTCTTCCTCTCTTTCCCGCAATCGCGGGTGGCCGGTGGGCATCGAGCCTGCCGGACCCACGGGCGAGCTCCAGCGGCGAGCGGAGCGCCTGCAAGAGCCAGTGCACGAACCGACGTACCAATATGTTGATTCGCACAGCCGAGCCAACTTGCCACAGTATAACTACGGCGGCTGGTCGGCAACTGGTTAAGTAAATCAGCCCTGATGATTCTGTGTTTTTCCATACTGTATTTAGGTTTCTATGCATTACTGTTGAGAAACTGATCCAAAAAGGTAGAGACTCCTCCAAATTGGCTATTATATTTTTACATTCCTTAAATACCTCATGCCTGGACTGCTACTTATTTAAAGTGATTGTAAAGTCTTGTTTTTTTTTAGTTTAACATATTAAACATGTTATACTTACCTCCTCTGTGCAGTGGATTTGCACAGAGCAGCCCTGATCCTCGTCTTCCCGGGTCCCACTTCTGTGATCCTGGTCCCTCCCTCCTGTTCAGTGCTCTCATAGCCAACAGCTTGTTATGGAGGCACCCGAGCCGAGCCACAGCTCCCTGTTTCCATTCAGACATGGAGCCTCAACCCGGCTCCTTTCTCTCCTCATTGGCTGAATCACTTTGACAGCAGCGGGAGGCAATGGCGTTACGCTGCTGTCTCAGCCAATGAGGAGGGGAGACCCGGTCAGACAAGACATTCCTGCAACATCACTCGATCTAGATGGGCTCAGGTAAGCAACAGGGGGGCTGGTGGGGGGACACTGTTCAATGGATCAAAACGCGCATTGAAAAATGCAAAATGCACTTGGAATATGCAAGCTGCAACCTGCATAAGTGAGAACAAGGCCTGAAGCTGTGTTACACTAGGGCAGATGTGAGCTTTCTCTCTTTTGTTTTTGTTATAGTAGATCCAGCATGCCCAAATGTCCTAAATGGAGACATTCTGTCCTGTGCAGTGTGAATCAGTTCTTCCATCTTCTCCATCTTGTTCAGTCTAAGGACTTGGTGGGTAAATGTCTAACCAATGGGATGGGGCGCACAGTCTGGCTGCATTGATCATGTGGGCTGTCAGTGATTTGTTTTTGTTTTTTATATATAATCTTTATTTATGTTTTGCAAAATGTATGTAAAAGACAAACATTGAAAAAACAGTCAAATAAATAATACATTTTTTAAAGGTAGTCCAATCCAAGTGGGCAACAGTCAAAATACATAACATGGAGTCCGACTGACCATCCTACATAAAGGGTGCAAAGGCAAGGATAGTTACATAACTGGTACTATAACAGATAAAGAATGTCAACATTATACCGCCCTAAGCCCTGCTACAGAGCCTTGCATCAAGAATGACCAAACACCACGGAGTGGACATAGGAAACGAGAACCAAAAGAGTAGACATATAAAGAGAAGAAGAAGAAAAGAACAAAAGTAACAGAAATAGCACTCTACTGTAAGGTATGTTCAATTATGTATCAAGTATCTCAAAGGATTAGGTCTAGGTCATCTCTCACAATTACACTTTCCCAAAGGTCAAGTATCTGTCGGCTGTGAATCCGACTGGGCCTTGCCAGCATAATGAATCCAAGTGGCCCATATTCCATAAAGGCTGTCAGTATTTTACTATAGCTCCGCAATGCCTGTTTGTTAGGCTGCTTTCACACTGGGGCGTTGGGGGCATCGGCGATAAAGCGCTGCCATTTTTAGCAGCGCTTTACCGTCGTTTTAGCGGCGCTATTTGGCCACTAGCGGGGCGCTTTTAACCCCCGCTAGCAGACGAAAAAAGGTTAAAACCGCCGGCAAAGTGCCGCGGCAGCGCTGTCCATTGATTTCAAAGGGCAGGGGCGCTTTAGGAGCGGTTTATACACCGCTCCTATATTGCTGCAAAGATGCCGCTCCAGTGTGAAAGTACTCGGGCTTTCACATTGGAGTGAAAGGAGGGGCTCTTTACAGGCGCTATTTTTAGCACTATAGCGCCTGTAAAGCACCTCAGTGTGAAAGCAGCCTTATGGTGCAAAACACCAGCCACCCTGGTCACAATCTCATTTACCTTTAACCAGTAAGTAGTAAGACGCAGGCAAGACCACCACACAAACATAACCAACATATATCTGTTGTTGATGGGGGTATTTTATGGAGGAGTTTCGGCACCTTATACCACCTAGAATGAATGTTATAAGCATTTTCTTGGATGCTGACATTGAGAGAGCTCTAATGTACCACCAGATTCACTCGCTCCCATGCCTCGTCATCCAGCTGACACGGAAGGTCTGATTCCCACACTTTACGTAGCAAGCCCTTTCATGGATGTTTATGTGCAAAAAAGAATTGAGAACAGATCAGAAACTAGGTGTCTATATATAGTTACACACACACACACACTCTTATAAACAAATGTAAAAAAAAAAACATTTTAAAATGTATTAAAACATAGACAGTGTCAGTAGAGCAGTGGATGTGTCAGCAGGGCAGAGATTGGTGTCAGTAGGGCAGTGGACGGTGTCAGTCGTTTTTTTATTTTTATAATTTAATTTTTTATTATTTTTTATTACAATTTTTAGGAGCCCCGTCTGGGGGCTTTGGTGAAATATCAGCAATCAGGTGGTGATTAGGGTGTGCCCAGGTACACCCCACACACCCCCTGTGCACGCCTATGACTGTGACATCACCGGCTGCATTGTCAGGGCTGGGCTCAGCCCTTCCTTCTCTGAGCTGGTCGCTCAGCTGTCGGCTAATTGCCAGCTCCTATCTTTCCACAGTTACTCGCCTGTTGATGATATCCTGCTCGTCAGTCCTGCTTACTTAAGCCGTCCAGCCCAGATGATTTCTGCCTTTGCCTCGATCAACATCACAGAGACTTACTCCTGCGCTCCTGTTAAAGACTTGCTTGGCTGACATTCCTTCTGGCTCCAGATCCTGCTTGCTGTTTTACTACACTGATTGCTGGCTTCCTGACTTTCTGGCTTGTGTGACAATCCGTTCTGGTTATTGAACTTTGGCTATGTTTTGACTACGTTTGTTCTATTTACTTTTATTATTAAACAAGTGTGATTTAACTGTACTTCTGTCTCGGTCTGATTCATGGTTTCTGACATGCATGCAGTGTTAATATCTCCTAAACAGTGCACGTTTAGGAGACATTCACTGTACCTACAGGTAAGCCTTATTATAGGCTTACCTGTAGGTACAAGTTAAAAAAAAGAGTTTACTACCACTTTAACCGGTTCCCGACCATCCGCCGCAGTTCTACTGAGGCAGAATGGCTCCCCTGGGCGAGCCGTCATAGCTGTACATTGGGCCTTTAAGACGCTGTAGGATGTGCCTGGAGCCGATCGGAGTGACCGGCGATGACCGCCAGGCATCCGGGATCGCTCGTGACAGAGCGAGAACCGGGATCTGTGTGTGTAAACACACAAATCCCAGTTCTCTCAGGGGAGAGGAGAGAGATTGTGTGTTCATACTAAGTATGAACACCGATCTCTCTCCTCCCCTAGTCAGTCCCACCCCCCCAAAGTTAGAACACCTCCCAGGGAACACAGTTAACCTCTTAATCGCCCCCTAGTGTTAACCCCTTCCCTGCCAGTGACATTTATACAGTAATCTGCATTTTTATAGCACTGATCGCTGTATTATTTGTCAATGGTCCCAAAAATGTGTCAAAAGTGTCCAATTTGTCCAATTTGTCCGCCTCAATATCGCAGTCCTGATAAAAATTGCAGATCACCGCCATTACTAGTAAAAAAATTGAAAAATAAAAACACCATAAATCTATTGCCTATTTTGTAGACGCTATAACTTTTGCGCAAACCAATCAATATACGCTTATTGCGATTTTTTTTTTTTTACCAAAAATATGTAGAAGAATATATATCAGCCTAAACTGAGGAAAAAATTATTTATTTATTTTTTTAAATTGGGATATTTGTTATAGCAAAAAGTAAAAAAAAATGGTCTTGATTTACTAAAGGCAAATTCACTCTGCACTACAATCGCACTTGAAAGTGCAGTCGCTGTAGATCTGAGGGGAAGATCTGAAATGAGGGGAAGCTCTGCAGATTTTATCATCCAATCATAAAAAAAGAGCAAATAGAGCCCAGCGCTCGGGGTGTTATAAAATAAACTGCACCAGTCATAAATAAATAAAACTGAGTAGTTTAATACAACCAATAATAGTTATAAAATGTCAATAGCAGTTGTGAATTGTAACCTAAGTTATAAAAACAAGAACCAGTATTACAATTGAACCCACAGTAACACAATATTGTAATATTATATTGCACTAAATATCAGCATCTGAATATGCACTAGAAATAAAAAGACAGTAGGCCTTTAAACAACAGGGAACCAGCACGGGAGATCCATCCAAAACATGCCCCAAACAAAGGCAGTGGGTAGGCTGGTGAGAGCCGAACCAGGTGCTCAAAAAAAGGGTAGGGAAAACTCACACCTTCCTCGCTGGATGTGGGGTCTGGCGCCATGCAGAGCGGCTCACCGGCTCCAACGAACAATGTACTGGCCATGGCGTGGACGGAGCCGATGCTCCGCCGTGAGGAGCAGAGCCTCACCGAGGCTCCGTGACGATGGATGATGACTTCAGCACAGGGGAGCCGCCGGAGTGTCAGCTGGTGAAGGCAAGCCGCTGGCGCTCCAGACTGTGTCTCCACAAGGGTGAAAAACCTCCAAAGTGGATGGTGTCACTACACAGATCCCAATTATGGATCTGAGCGGCTGGTCAGGAGAGAAAGGTTGCTGCAGACAGGCTGATGAGACTCACATCTGACTGTAATCCCTGCGGCCCCTCAGGATGGAATAAAGTCAATGGTAGATGGATGAACCAAAAAAAAAAAGGGGATTAAACAGGAATAGCCAAACCAGATGGAAGTGGTGGAAGAGAACAATGCTGCTGGCTGTTGGGAGCTTAAAAGTGAAGAGTGATATTAAGATCAAAAAAGTTCTTAGTGCAAGTGTGATAGATGAATTCGTGATGTTTGATTGTCCCAATCCATTGAAAAGATCAGAGCAAACAGTTAGTTGAAACCAACATTAAAGCTGACACATAGATCTTCAAAAATGCAACAAATCTTGCGATGATATATAGATTCCGTCACCCAAGAGGAAAAAACACCTGAAGATAATAGATATCTGCTTACCAGATACCAATGACTCCTTTAACTAAAAAGAGAGTCATTAGCGCTTGTACAGGAACGAAACGTACGTCGGAGCGGTACGTGGTCACATGTCCAGAATCGTCCCACCTACTTCCGGATCATCTGGCTAGCTAGACGCACGGGGTGGAACACACGCCGCATGTGCGATGTGATGCGAAGGGTTTCTGACACCATTCACCCTGACATGCAAGCAGTCCCAGTGCCGGGTAGGCACCGATCAATGTAAGAGGCCATTTGGCTATTTTATTGTTCTTTATTTTTATACATTAAATGGTTTTACGCTATGGAGATTCCCTTTTGTGTTTCTCATATTTCCTATCCTGAATGAATGGGACGGGAGGGATCTATGCCTAAAGTACCATCCAGCCTTCCAGCCTTCATGTGAACAGGCACAATCCTGTACAAGCGCTAATGACTCTCTTTTTAGTTAAAGGAGTCATTGGTATCTGGTAAGCAGATATCTATTATCTTCAGGTGTTTTTTCCTCTTGGGTGACGGAATCTATATATCATTGCAAGATTTGTTGCATTTTTGAAGATCTATGTGTCAGCTTTAATGTTGGTTTCAACTAACTGTTTGCTCTGATCTTTTCAATGGATTGGGACAATCAAACATCACGAATTCATCTATCACACTTGCACTAAGAACTTTTTTGATCTTAATATCACTCTTCACTTTTATTTTATATATTTGTATATTTTTATTACATATTATGTATTTGGTATATTTTCATTACAGCACAAACAGTATTATTCAATTCACTGCGGTTGATGTGGATTGTGTGTGTATCTAGTGACAGATACATATGTTTTCAGGTCTCTAGCGCCCCCTACTGTACACCACTAAGTATGAGAACTAAGCCGCCTGCTGAGGTGGCAGATTCCGTGAATGAATAACGTGGCTGTGCAGACGGGACTCTGGAGGGTCGCCCTGTTTTTGAAATCTGATAGTAGGTGCGGGGAGAGGATCCATCCCTCATTGTCACGGGGAAGGGGGGGATTGGGGTTGGTTTGATGAACATCTTACACTATAAAAATGGGTGTAACATGTGCAGAAAGGTGAAGTTATGGAAAACTCTCATTTACAGCACACAAGACACAGGCAGCAACCGTGCATTACAGTTTTACCAAGCAACTGGGCTACAAGCTATACCAAGCAACATACACTCGGGGGTCCCCAGTTCCTCTCACCGGCTCCTTGTAGCGACAAATCCCCCGCGGCTCCTGACCTCAAAACTTTTGTAATGTGTTCCAAGCAGCCAATCACATATAAGTGCTCAATATGGAAATTAATATACAGATCTTGTTGCAATAAAGTGATCTGTGCTGCAAACTCATTAAACAGTCCTCATTCAGTGAAAGTTAATGTACTCCAAAGTTTGGATTGATTTCAGTATGCATTGAGAACTTTGCACATGCTGAAATCAATGCAAACTTTTGCAGTACATGAAGTACATTTTTTAGCAGCAAGCTACGGGGTTGTTTTGTTGTTGTTTAACTTGTTAACTGGTTTAGGCCAGTAGATAAGATATGATATGACTTGCCTAATGTTTTATGCACTTTGAGCTGGGGAATGCCCAGAGGCTCTGTCATGTAACCTTTCTTTTTCTGAAATAAATAAAAAGAATTGAAAAAAACTCATTAAACAGTCCTCATTCAGTGAAAGTTCATGTACTGCAAAGTTTGCATTGATTGATTTCAGCATGTGCAAAGTGCTCCATGCATACTGAAATCAATCCAAACTTTGCAGTACATTAACTTTCACTGAATGAGGACTGTTTAATGAGTTTTTTTTAAATTCTTTTTAATTCTTTTTATTTATTTCAGAAAAAGAAAGGTTACATGACAGAACCTCTGGGCATTCCCCGGCAAGTCATATCTACTGGCCTATACCAGTTACCAAGTTAAACAACATCAAAACAACCCCGTAGCTTAATGCTAAAAAATAACAGGATAAGTGTAATGCTCAGCAATTAGCACAGATATGTGATACACGACAGGTGTCTCCCAAGAAAAAGTCTACAATAAGTGGGTGGCTATAGGTGCGTGGTTAGTCAGAATGCATCCCTAGGTGGACAATCGGAGGAACCATCATCTTATATGTAAATCAAATCAGACCGATATACCTACAGGGTCTTCTTGTTCTACAGTTGTCGTTTCAGACTCTAGCCATATGTTCCAAACCTTTTGAAACTTTAGTGGACATCCTCTACCAGAGTATGTTTCTTTATATAAGGGTACTACAAGATTGACTAATGATTTCCATGCATTCAGGGTAAGGGAAGATGTGGGAGCTCTCCATTTGAGTATGATGAGTTTCCTAGCATAGAAGAGAAGCAATCCTAGTAGTGTACGAACTGCCCTCGAAGGGGCAAGAGCATCCCCAAGCCCAGCAGGCAAATCTCTATCTTGTGGGGTATAGGAATTGTGGTCAGTTCGGTGATGAAGGTTGTAATTAATGACCAGTAATGCTGTACATTGGGGCATGACCAAATCATGTGTAAGAAACCTGCAGAGTCAGCTCGACAGCGCCAACACTGCGACGTGCAGTCCAGGTACATTTTGTGAAGCCTGTATGGAGTGTAATAAAACTTGTGTAATATTTTAAACTGGATCAACTGATCTCTAGAAGAGACCAGGTGTCCAAAGGGGGAGTCCCACATATCTTCCCAGTCCTCCCCATCCAACTCTGGCAGCTCCGACACCCAGAAGTCAAGAAGTCTCTCCAAAGCGTGATGTACGGTAGGCTGTATAGCCTTGTAAATTGTGGATAATGGTTTAATTAACTCTCTTGACGTAGAAGCAACTCCGTGTTTGACTGGTACAGAGTCAGAGGAGAGCCCATAAGCTGTGCCCTGTAAGCGTGGCGGAGCTGCAGGAACTGGAAGAAGTACACATTGGGTAAGTCAAATCTAGCTTTAAGTTGGTCAAATGTAAGCAGTACACCATTCTCACAGATATGATGCAAATATCGAATACCCCGTGACGCCCATATTACCGGGTCCGGGATGGAATAGAATTCAGGTAAAGAAGGATTAAGCCATAGCGGAGTATTTGGGGAATGCACCTGGGAATCGGCCACCCGAGGGCCGGCCGCCCCAGACCATGCTCTGTGTACCATTTTCATTGAAATAGTGAGGGGATGTGGAGCCCTAGTACCCCAAAATAAAATATTCCACGGTGCTTCGTATGACCCCACGACGGCAGCCTCCAAGGCAACTGCTGCATTGGTGGCATCCCGCATGAGCCAGTTGTGAGCATGGGTAAGCATCGCCGCAATAAAATAAAGGAAAAAATCAGGGCAGGCCAGGCCCCCCTGGGTCCCAGGTCTTTGGAGAATGGACAATCGGAAATGAGGGGGACGAAGCCCCCCAAGAAACTGGATATGTGAGAATTTAGCCGCTTAAAAAGTACCTTGGGTATCCACATTGGAGAATGGCGCACTACATACAGAAGAGGTGGTAGCAATTTCATTTTGATTAAATTGATCCTTCCAATCAAATGTGAGGGGAAGGTTAGCCCACGCTTTCAACCTATTTTGAAAATTTTGTAGGAGAGGGAGAAGGTTAAGCTTGCAGAAGTCCTGTATTCTGGGGGAAATATGGATACCAAGATATTTTATACTCTTAGCCCATTGAAGTGGGAGTGACGGATCCGCTAACTGCATAGCACCCGGATCCACTGGCATTACCTGGGACTTGTCCCAGTTAACTCTTAGTCCTGACATGTCAGCGAAGTGTGAGAGGAGCTCTAACGCTGCCCATAGGGAGGGCCCTTTATCCCGGAGAAAAAGGATAATATCATCAGCATAAAGTGCTATCTTTTCCTCCAGGGATCTGACCTGTACCCCCCGACAGCATCTGAGGACTGCAGTGCAATAGCCAGGGGCTCGACCATCAGGGAGAAGAGGACGGGGGATAGAGGACACCCTTTTCGGGTGCCTCGCTCCACAGGGAATGAAGAGGATAACACCCCTCCAAGTTTAATCTGTGCTGTCGGTTTCTGATATAAGAGCTGAATCCACTTTCTAAAAGTGGGGCCAAAACAATATATCTTGAGTACCTCCTCCATGTAGGGCCAGGCAACAGAATCAAATGCCTTTTCAAGATCCAAGGCAACCGAGACTCTGGTATTCTGTTCTGTAGGAGGAATTTGTAAGTGGGTGAACACCCTATGAATATTAACATCCATTGACTTCCCTGGCATGAAGCCAGTTTGATTCATACTCACTAAGAACGGGAGGATCCCCATCAGTCCGGTGGCTAGTACTTTTGTTAGTATCTTTAAATCATAATTTAGAAGGGATATGGGTTGATATGCTGAACAGTATGAGGCATCCTTCCCTGGCTTTTGTATCAGGACTATATGAGCTTGTGACATTGAGTCAGGTAGGCTTCCTGCTTCTAAACTAAGGGCATACAATTTTTGGAGACGCGGGGCTAAGTCAGCTATGTACATTTTGTACCAGTCTCCCGGGAGCCCATCAGGGCCCGGTGTCTTGTTAGGGGGAAGTGAGCGAATTGCTGTTTCAATCTCAGTCACCGAGATCTCCGCCTCTAGAGAGGCAATGTCCTCCTCTGTCAAGGCTGCCAGAGTCAGTTCATAGAGATACAAAAAGGTATTCAGGGGATATCTGCGAGGTGGTAGAGCTGTACAGCGAGGCGTAAAAATCTTTGAATTCATTAAGGATGTCAGACGGGATTGAAGTGACCCCCCCCCCCCCCCGAAGCAGTATGTATTGTGGGTATAACTGTTTGAAATTTGGGGTCAGGTCAGCCACCAGACTGGCTAGAAGCCTTCCATTCTCGTCCCCGACTTAAAGATTCTGGCCCTGAGCAACCTCTCTGATGAGGCAGTCGAACCAGAAAGTAAAGAGAGTGCCCTTTGAGCCTGTACCAGGGAGGAATATGCCCCAGGAGAAGAGTCCAATGCGAACACCTCCTCTGCCGTACTCACCCAAGACTCTAATTCTTTAGTCTCAGAGGCATAGTCCACCCTGGCAGCTTTAACCACTTGCCGACCACCTAACGCAGATATACTGCGGCAGAATGTCACGGGCAGGCAAAATCACGTACATGGTACGTGGTTGCCTTCCCGCGGGCGGGGGGTCAGATCGGACCCCCCCCCCGGTGCCCGAGGCAGTCGGCTTTGGTCTGACAGCGATCAGAGATGAGGGGGAGGCCATCCATTCGTGGCCCCCCCTCGCGATCTCTCCCAGCCAATGAGAATCGTCCCCTGCCTCTGTGTAGTACACAGAGGCAGAGGATGTGATGTCATCTCTCCTCGGCTCGGCAGTTTCCGTTCCGGTGCCGAGGAGAGAAGACATCTGAGTGAGTTGCACAACACTACACCTCACAGTAGAACATGCCAGGCATACTTTACACCCCCGATCCCCCCCCCCCCGATCGCCCCCCGATCACCCCCCAATCACCCGCCCCCCCTGTCACACTGACACCAAGCAGTTTTTTTTTTCTTTTCTGATTACTGCATGGTGTCAGTTTGTGACAGTTAGTGTGTTAGGGCAGTGAGTGTTAGCCCCCTTTGGGTCTAGGATACCCTAACCCCCCCTAATAAAGTTTTAACCCCTTGATCACCCCCCGTCACCAGTGTCGCTAAGCGATCATTTTTCTGATCTCTGTATTAGTGTCACTGGTGACGCTAGTTAGGGAGGTAAATATTTAGGTTCGCCATCAGCGTTTTATAGCGACAGGGACCCCCATATACTATCTAACAAATGTTTTAACCCCTTGATTGCCCCCTAGTTAACCCTTTCACCACTGATCACCGTATAACCGTTACGGGTGACGCTGGTTAGTTCGTTTATTTTTTATAGTGTCAGGGCACCCGCCGTTTATTACCAAATAAAGGTTTAGCCCCCTGATTGCCCGGCGGTGATATGCGTCGCCCCAGGCAGCGTCAGATTAGCGCCAGTACCGCTAACACCCACGCACGCAGCATACGCCTCTCTTAGTGGTATAGTATCTGAACGGATCAATATCTGATCCGATCAGATCTATACTAGCGTCCCCAGCAGTTTAGGGTTCCCAAAAACGCAGTGTTGGTGGGATCAGCCCAGATACCTGCTAGCACCTGCATTTTGCCCCTCCGCCCGGCCCAGCCCAGCCCACCCAAGTGCAGTATCGATCGATCACTGTCACTTACAAAACACTAAACGCATAACTGCAGCGTTCGCAGAGTCAGGCCTGATCCCTGCAATCGCTAGCAGTTTTTTTTGGTAGCGTTTTGGTGAACTGGCAAGCACCAGCCCCAAGCAGCATCAGGTTAGTGCCAGTACCGCTAACACCCACGCATGCAGCATACGCCTCCCTTAGTGATATAGTATCGGAACGGATCAATATCTGATCCGATCAGATCTATACTAGCGTCCCCAGCAGTTTAGGGTTCCCAAAAACGCAGTGTTGGTGGGATCAGCCCAGATACCTGCTAGCACCTGCGTTTTGCCCCTCCGCCCGGCCCAGCCCAGCCCACCCAAGTGCAGTATCGATTGATCACTGTCACTTACAAAACACTAAACGCATAACTGCAGCGTTCGCAGAGTCAGGCCTGATCCCTGCGATCGCTAGCAGTTTTTTTTGGTAGCGTTTTGGTGAACTGGCAAGCACCAGCCCCAAGCAGCATCAGGTTAGTGGCAGTACCGCTAACACCCACGCACGCAGCATACGCCTCCCTTAGTGGTATAGTATCGGAACGGATCAATATCTGATCCGATCAGATCTATACTAGCGTCCCCAGCAGTTTAGGGTTCCCAAAAACGCAGTGTTAGCGGGATCAGCCCAGATACCTGCTAGCACCTGCGTTTTGCCCCTCCGCCCGGCCCAGCCCACCCAAGTGCAGTATCGATCGATCACTGTCACTTACAAAACACTAAATGCATAACTGCAGCGTTTGCAGAGTCAGGCCTGATCCCTGCGATCGCTAACAGTTTTTTTGGTAGCGTTTTGGTGAACTGGCAAGCGCCAGCGGCCTAGTACACCCCGGTCATAGTCACACCAGCACTGCAGTAACACTTGGTGACGTGGCGAGTCCCATAAGTGCAGTTCAAGCTGGTGAGGTGGCAAGAACAAGTAGTGTCCCGCTGCCACCAAAAAGACAAACACAGGCCCGTCGTGCCCATAATGCCCTTCCTGCTGCATTCGTCAATCCTAATTGGGAACCCACCGCTTCTGCAGCGCCCGTAATTCCCCCGTTCACATCCCCAACCAAATGCAGTCGGCTGCATGAGAGGCATTTTCTTTATGTCCTCCCGAGTACCCCTACCCAACGAACCCCCCAAAAAAGATGTGTCTGCAGCAAGCACGGATATAGGCGTGACACCCGCTATTATTGTCCCTCCTGTCCTGACAATCCTGGTCTTTGCATTGGTGAATGTTTTGAACGCTACCATACACTAGTTGAGTATTAGCGTAGGGTACAGCACTGCACAGACTAGGCACACTTTCACAGGGTCTCCCAAGATGCCATCGCATTTTGAGAGACCCAAACCTGGAACCAGTTACAGTTATAAAAGTTACAGTTACAAAAAAAAGTGTAAAAAAAAAAAAAAAAAAAACACAAACAAAAATATAAAATAAAAAAAAATAGTTGTCGTTTTATTGTTCTCGCTCTCTCTATTCTCTCTCTATTGTTCTGCTCTTTTTTACTGTATTCTATTCTGCAATGTTTTATTGTTATTATGTTTTATCATGTTTGCTTTTCAGGTATGTAATTTTTTTTATACTTTACCGTTTACTGTGCTTTATTTTTAACCATTTTTTTGTCTTCAGGTACGCCATTCACGACTTTGAGTGGTTATACCAAAATGATGCCTGCAGGTTTAGGTATCATCTTGGTATCATTCTTTTCAGCCAGCGGTCGACTTTCATGTAAAAGCAATCCTAGCGGCTAATTAGCCTCTAGACTGCTTTTACAAGCAGTGGGAGGGAATGCCCCCCCCCCACCGTCTTCCGTGTTTTTCTCTGGCTCTCCTGTCTCAACAGGGAACCTGAGAATGCAGCCGGTGATTCAGCCAGCTGACCATAGAGCTGATCAGAGACCAGAGAGGCTCCAAACATCTCTATGGCCTAAGAAACTGGAAGCTACGAGCATTTTATGACTTAGATTTCGCCGGATGTAAACAGCGCCATTGGGAAATTGGGGAAGCATTTTATCACTCCGATCTTGGTGTGGTCAGATGCTTTGAGGGCAGAGGAGAAATCTAGGGACCCCAATTTTTTCAAAAAAGAGTACCTGTCACTACCTATTGCTATCATAGGGGATATTTACATTCCCTGAGATAACAATAAAAATGATTTGGCGTCAAATGTAAACAGCAATTGCACCATGCATGTGAGGTATCACCGCGAAGGTCAGATCAAGGGCAGTAATTTTAGCAGTAGACCTCCTCTGTAAATCTAAAGTGGTAACCTGTAAAGGCTTTTAAAGGCTTTTATAAATGTATTAATTTTGTTGCCACTGCACGTTTGTGCGCAATTTTAAAGCATGTAATGTTTGGTATCCATGTACTCGGCCTAAGATCATCTTTTTTATTTCATCAAACATTTGGGCAATATAGTGTGTTTTAGTGCATTAAAATTTAAAAAAGTGTGTTTTTTCCCCAAAAAATGCGTTTGAAAAATCGCTGCGCAAATACTGTGTGAAAAAAAAAATGAAACACCCACCATTTTATTCTGTAGGGCATTTGCTTTAAAAAATATATAATGTTTGGGGGTTCAAAGTAATTTTCTTGCAAAAAAAAATAATTTTTCATGTAATCAAAAAGTGTCAGAAAGGGCTTTGTCTTCAAGTGGTTAGAAGAGTGGGTGATGTGTGACATAAGCTTCTAAATGTTGTGCTTAAAATGCCAGGACAGTTCAAAACCCCCCCAAATGACCCCATTTTGGAAAGTAGACACCCCAAGCTATTTGCTGAGAGTCATGTCGAGTCCATGGAATATTTTATATTGTGACACAAGTGGTGGGAAAGAGACAAATTTTTTTTTTTTTTTTGCACAAAGTTGTCACTAAATGATATATTGCTCAAACATGCCATGGGAATATGTGAAATTACACCCCAAAATACATTCTGTTGCTTCTTCTGAGTATGGGGATACCACATGTGTGGGACTTTTTGGGAGCCTAGCCGTGCACGGGACCCCGAAAACCGAGCACCGCCTTCAGGCTTTCTAAGGGCGTAATTTTTTTATTTCACTCTTCACTGCCTATCACAGTTTCGGAGGCCATGGAATGCCCAGGTGGCAAAAAAAACCCCCAAATGACCCCATTTTGGAAAGTAGACACCCCAAGCTATTTGCTGAGAGGTATAGTGAGTATTTTGCAGACTTCACTTTTTGTCACAAAGTTTTGAAAATTGAAAAAAGAAAAAAAAATGTTTTTTCTTGTCTTTCTTCATTTTCAAAAACAAATGAGAGCTGCAAAATACTCACCATGCCTCTCAGCAAATAGCTTGGGGTGTCTACTTTCCAAAATGGGGTCATTTGGGGGGGGGGGGGTTGTGCCACCTGGGCATTCCATGGCCTCCGAAACTGTGATAGGCAGTGAAGAGTGAAATCAAAAATTTACACCCTTAGAAATCCTAAAGGCGGTGATTGGTTTTCGGGGCCCCGTACGCGGCTAGGCTCCTAAAAAGTCCCACACATGTGGTATCCCCATACTCAGGAGAAGCAGCTAAATGTATTTTGGGGTGCAATTCCACATATGCCCATGGCCTGTGTGAGCAATATATCATTTAGTGACAACTTTGTGCAAAAAAAAAAAAATTTGTCACTTTCCCGCAACTTGTGTCAAAATATAAAATATTCCATGGACTTAACATGCCTCAAAGCAAATAGCTTGGGGTGTCTACTTTCCAAAATGGGGTCATTTGGGGGGGGGGGTTATGCCATCTGGGAATTTTATGGCCTTCATAACTGTTATAGGTAGTGAGGAGTAAGATCAAAAATTTACACCCTTAGAAATCCTGAAGGCAGTGATTGGTTTTCGGGGCCCCGTACGCGGCTAGGCTCCCACAAAGTCCCACACATGTGGTATCCCCGTACTCAGGAGAAGCAGCTGAATATATTTTGGGGTGCAATTGCACATATGCCCATGGCCTGTGTGAGCAATATATCATTTAGTGACAACATTTTGTAATTTTTTTTTTTTTTGTCATTATTCAATCACTTGAGACAAAAAAAATGAATATTCAATGGGCTCAACATGCCTCTCAGCAATTTCCTTGGGGTGTCTACTTTCCAAAATGGGGTCATTTGTGGGGGTTTTGTACTGCCCTGCCATTTTAGCACCTAAAGAAATGACATAGGCAATCATAAATTAAAGGCTGTGTAAATTCCAGAAAATGTACCCTAGTTTGTAGGCGCTATAACTTTTGCGCAAACCAATAAATATACACTTATTGACATTTTTTTTACCAAAGACATGTGGCCGAATACATTTTGGCCTAAATGTATGACTAAAATTGAGTTTATTGGATTTTTTTTATAACAAAAAGTAGAAAATATCATTTTTTTCAAAATTTTCGGTCTTTTTTCGTGTATAGCGCAAAAAATAAAAACGGCAGAGGTGATCAAATACCATAAAAAGAAAGCTCTATTTATGGGAAGAAAAGGACGCAAATTTCGTTTGGGTACAGCATTGCATGACCGCGCAATTAGCAGTTAAAACGACACAGTGCCAAATTGTAAAAAGTGCTCTGGTCAGGAAGGGGGTAAATCCTTCCGGGGCTGAAGTGGTTAATTGCAGATATGTAGTCCCCTCTTATAGTTGCCTTAAAGGCATCCCAGGTTACCTGTGCATTGGTCACATTGTCATTACATTCCCAATATTGGGCAATTTTCCCTTGCATATTCTCTTCTACTCTTTCATCCTGTAGCCAATGCATTGCCAGTTGCCAGCAACCTTTGCGCTCCCCCCCCCTCTAAGCTGCAGAATGACCTCTAGGGGAGAATGATCTGAAATCCTCGCCGGCAGATAAGTTGCTGAGGCCACATATGGGAGTGTAGCCGGAGAGCAAAAAGCCAGGTCAATTCTGGAGCCCGAGCGGTGGACCGCAGATAGGTGGGATTGGCGCTGTGTTTGTGGATTTTTCCATCTTCAGACCTCTGTAAGCTGCAGGTCTGAGGCCCATTGCCCCAATTCGGGGTCCAGCAGCCTGGTTGTATTAGAGGTGTCCAAAGTCCGGTCCAGTATGCCATTAAAATCCCATGCTATGATGAGTCTAGTGACCATATAAGGAGCCAGTCTGTCATACACCCCATAGAGTATAGACAAGGAAAAAGGGGTCAGAACATATATGTTCACAAAGGCGAACAGCTGGACCTCTATGGATAACAGCAATATGACAAACTGTCCCCCAGGGTCCCCTGGCAGTTCAGAGATCTTTTCAGGACAATGGACACCCCTCTGGCATAGTTAGAGTATGTGGCATGGAAAGACTGTCTCACCCATCTCCTGCGGAGGGCCAAATGTCTACCGCCTGTCAGACGGGTCTCCTGAAGAAATATGATATGTTGCTTATGTGCTTGCAGATACTTAAACATAAGTGCTCTTTTGAAACGACTGTTCAAACCACACACATTCCACCATACCAATCTAAGCTCCATCTAGTGACCACCCACCGGAGAGGAGGGGGGGGAGAGCCGACTGCACCCCCCCCCCCCCCCCCAGGCCAGCCACCCCATAGAAGGATAAGAGAAAAATTACCTGTATCAATTCAGTGTCACAATCACATGTGCAAATGAACAGTATCAATGAATAGCAATATAGCAGCAAGCAAACAACCCCTGCTAACCCGCCAGAACCATTAGGACAGGTCAGCTTCATTCCTGAACAAAAACTGGAACAGTGTGTAATTCAAACTAGTCGCTAAACTAAGACAAACTAGTTAGTCATATTCCTCCTATACATTTGTGGTGCAACAACAGTACTTTGCAGTGAAAACAGACAAACTCAAAAGGGGGCGACGTCCAAGGGTGGAAAGATCTTCCATTCTGTATTGCTCCGGTTACTCCAGTTATTAAAGGATGACAAAAGTAGTATACAGGAAAGTACCTAATAAGGCGCCAGGATGTTCATACCCGTTAGGGTAGGATAATGTATCTGTCAAACACCATTGAACATGTCAGGCAACAACAGCTTACCGCAGAGTAGAGAACCAGGAGCCGGCCTCCTCCGGGGAGTCAAAGAATTTTGCAGTGCCAGCATGGACAACTCTCAGGCGGCTCGGGCACAGCATGCTGTAGGGCAGGCCTTTTTCTCTGAGGCGTCTACGGATGTCTTGGAAGGTTTTTCTCTTCTTCTGTAGGTCCGCCGAGAAGTCGGGGTAAAAGTGGATGTCAGCATTTTCATACTTGAGGTGAGGATGTTTCCTGGCTTCGCTAAGTATGCGTTCACGATCCCGATAATTGAGGAACCTTACCAGGAATGGGCGAGGTGGTGCCCCAGGAGGTTGACGGCCAGTGGGAACACGATGTTCACGTTCGACTACATAGGTCGGCGGAACAGGCGCCAGCTCGAGGATGTCTTTGAAGAAAGCTTCAGTGAACTCTGCAGGTCGCTCGCCCTCTGATCCCTCTGGTAGGCCAAGCACTCTCACGTTGTTCCTCCTGAGGCGATTCTCGACATCATCGGATTTAGCTACCAGTGATTTGACCGTGTTCTCTAGCACTTCAATGCGATGGTCATGGCTGGAAGTAAGGTCCTCTGTGGCTGATATATTGATTCAGATTCTGTGAGGCATCCTCTGAACTTATCTAGATCTGCCATTATGCAATTGCATTCCTCCGTGAGCTTATTAAAACAGGGAGCAGGGAGGATCTACTGTTTTCTATGGCTAGCAGGATCACTGCCGTGTCCCCAGAGGTGGAGGACTCAGGGGCCGCTGGATCGAGCAGGCTCTCCTGGCTCGCGGCCATGTTTAGCTCAGCCAGCAGCGCGTGGAGCCTGTCAGCTAAGATGGCCTCTTGGCGTCCGACAGTTGCTTTTTACTGGGGTTCGGGGCCACAGTTTTACTTTTTGCTGGCATGGATGGAGGCACAATAACAAGCACTATCTGTTCCGGGCACCAAGGGCCACCTGAACAGAGTCCCGTTTGGTGCAGAGAAGGATGATGTTATTTTAGGGTGACAGGAGCTCTTCTCAATGCAACCTTCCTCCCCCACCCCCGGCCCAGATGTATTGCTAAGAGGCAGCTAGATGCGACCCAAGCTGACCGTATACCTCCAGTCCTTGATGTTCTCACCGTGGACAGACAGTCAATGCTCCCCAGTAGCCGCCCCCTTCACAGTAACAGGAAAGGGCAAGGCAGTAAGGATGTTGGGCTGGGAGTGCCAGGGTGCAGAGGGCCCAGAACAATGTGACGGAGGCAGCAGCAGATAGGCCACAATACCCCCGCCTGGTCAGGCAGTCCTTGGCAGCACCCCAGGCCTTGGCAAGGACCCGGGGGACTGAAAGGGTGGATGTAGAGAGGAGGCCTGCACTTCCGAGGTAGGCCAGACCGGCCGCGGTGACTCCCGACGGGGAAGCAGCCACAGGAAACAGCGGGGATCCACAGGCTTCACTAGGCCACAGGCTTCACAGATGTCCCCGGAGCTCGGTGAGGTCTCAGGACTGTGCCAGGTGGGTAGATAGGTAGGTATGGGGGTAGATGAGAGTCCCTTACCTCCAGATCCGCCCGTATTGAGAATCAACTGGGAGGCATTGGATCTGCAAGATGGCGGCGGTAGTCCGGAGGCTGTCTGCCTCTGTTGATTACACACCGAGTTTCTGGGAGATATTGGCATAGGACACTGCAGGGGCACCTAGATGAGTAGGCTGGCAGGTTTTTGGCACTTATCAGGTCAGCAAACACACGGATGGCGGCGGATTAATAATCAGGATTCTGGAGCACCTTGCAAAATCGTCCGCCGCCGCTCACATCCGGACACACCCCCCTTTAATGAGTTTGCATTGATTTAATCCTGATTATTAATCCGCCGCCATCCGTGTGTTTGCTGGAAGAGGAGGTCCAGCCCCCCCATGAAAAATTAAAAGTCAGCAGCTACACTGATACCCCCTAATGAGGCGCTACTCTTAAGCTGCACCGATAGGGCTGCACTGATGGGCACTGATAGCCACTGATGAGGCCAGACTGATAGACTGCACTGATAGGCACTGATAAGGCGGCACTCTTAAGCTTCACTGATAAGGCAGCACTAATACAAGGCACTGAAGGGGTGTGGTTTACAGATGACAGAGTGGGTCTTAAACAGGAAGGCAGTGTGGCCTTGACAGAAAGGTTTTGATTATATTTAAATTGGGGGTGCATACATTTAGTCAGGCCTAGGGCAGCACGAAACCTAAATACACCACTGCGTCCATAGACACAGAATGACGAACTCGGCCCCGCCCCTCAGCGCCCGCGTTATTGGATTTGATTGACAGCAGCGGGAGCCAATGGCTGCGCTGCTATCAATCTATCTAATCAAGAGTCGAGACAACGGGCACAGAGATAGAGCGCTTCTACGCCGAGGGAACAATTGGGCTCAGGTAAGTAAAAGGGGGGGGGCCGGTCAATGTCAGAAGTTTTTTCACCTTAATGCAAGGATGCATTAAGGTGAAAAAACACAAGGGTTTACAACCCCTTTAAGCCTTTAGAACTACCAGATTTCATAGTGTATTGACAAGCTTTACACAAGTACATGGAAGGGAGACATTCAACTGTTAGGCTGGGTTCATGCCTTCAAGGGATGCGGCTCGCAGCAGGGGTCCGGTGCGTCCCTGTTCTCCGTTTCAGGGACGAGTCAGGGCCAAATTTTTGCCTGAATTCGGCCCTGAAACTGAGCCAAAGGCGCACAGGACTCCTGTGCAAGCCGATCCACAGCCGCCACAGAGATGTGTGCAAATGCGAGCAAATGCGGCCCAATACAATTCCTTTTCTTCCACTGTGGCTCAGGAAGGTCAAAAAGTTGGACACCCCTGGTGTATGGTGAGCTTTACAGACTTTCAAGGACTCACTTCTCCTGCTTTCAGTACTACAGCTCTGCTCCACATAGGCTGTTATGTGATTGCTCAGTTCCTTCACACCCTGCCATGGTAACGTACCAAACAATCGATTCACAAAGAAACAAAAGATTTCCCAGCACACTTAACAGCCAGCCTGCAAAACAACCAAATTGACCCTGTTTAGCAATACACGTTAAAAACTGAGGTTTTGGTTGCACACATTTGCAAATATATGTGTAAGCTGCACTGCCCACGTCAAGGCTCCTCTGTGTACTGTGGTCTTAACTATAATTTTCAGAGTCTCCTAAGTTGGGACATATAATATAGCAGTGGATAGATTCATCATACCTTCCAACTTTTTGGGATGACAATGAGGGACACCTATTAGCAAAGGTATGTAATCACAGGGCACACCCCTGCCATGTCCCCTTAAAGGAGAATTATACAAAAATAATGATTAGTTAAACCCACAAGTGCATTTGTTTACCACTATTCCTTTACATTGGCTTTTGAAATTTACAAATGCTGCAATTTAGAAATTGCATGAAAGGTTTAGCACTGGGAAAAACTTTTTGAAAGATGAAAAGTGCATTTTATATACAATTCTATAGATCGTACCAATATGAGGGACACATGAGGAGGAAAGAGGGACAGTCCCTCAAAATCAGGGAAAGTTGGGAGCATCCAACTGGTATACATCCCAGGGTGCTGTTTATGTACATTCATTGTTAGGTTGATTTACTAAAACTGGAGAGTGCAAAATCTGGTGCAGCTGTGCATGACAGCCAATCAACTTCTAACTTCAGCTTGTTAGATTAAGTTTTGGCAATAAGAAAGAACCTGGAAGCTGATTGGTTTCTTTGCAAAGCTGCACCAGATTCTGGACCCTACAGCTTTAGTAAATCAAACCCACAGGGTCAATTTGGTTGTTTTGCAGACTGGATGGTAAATGTGCTAGGAAATATTTAGTTTGTTTGATGTGGGTTGCTCTTCCATGTGCACTTTACTGCAAAGGCTAGTTATAGGTTGGGGTGGTTGCCACTTTTTTTTGTACACAAAACAATCAATTGCAGAGGAAGACATTGGCTATGTATTCTGGGAGAACAGTGCTCACTTACAATGACTGCTTTGGAAAAGCATGAAATTACAGAGGTGGGTGGGAACAATCTCCTGGAGGGGAAGACCAGGTGCAGGGTATGTGTTAATGAGGTCAGCTGCTGAACTACTTCCTTACAGCCCATTCACACAGGGACGACTTGTCAGGCGACCTAGTCGCCTGACAAGTCGCCTCCCGTTCTGTGCTATGGAAACGTTCTAAGGGGAGCGACACAAGTCGCTCCGACTTAGAAAAAGGTTCCTGTACGACTTCGGGGGTGACTTGGGGCGACTTGCATAGACTTCGATACAGAAGTCGTTTTGCAAGTCGCCCGGGCAGTCGTTTGCAGGTCGCCTCGCTGAGGCGACCTGCAAGTCGTGTTGCCCCTGTGTGAATGGGCTCTTAGTTCACTTAGGCCCCTTTCGCACAGTGGGTCTGATCAGGTCCACCTGTTTCAGGCAGACTTAATTGGATGGCCCATGCATTCCTATGGACAGATGGGTGTAAATAGACTTGTTTCTGTTTGCAGTATGGCTGCGACAGATTCTAACAGAATTACTGCCAGTTCTGGTAAGCAAACTGGCCGTAACTATGCCAACTCAAAGTTGGTGTACAGTGGGTGGGGGTTGTGTGTTCATTACTTTATTAATATCTGTATGCTTTACATTTACACTATTGGTTGCTAGGACAAAAGCCATCTCCGCCCTAACAAACAATGAATCACGGGGCGCTCACAGTGGGTAAAGCCTGATGGGGAACTATTTTCCCAGCAGGTCTGCTTTGCCTGTAATTGACAGCGAATGGCCTCTTTCCATAACTGCTATTCAGTCCAAAAGCAGCTTTGGAATCCACCTACTGGCATCCATAGGTAAGTGGACCTGATGAAGAACTAGTATCTCAGAGTTCCCCATCAGGCTCCACCTACAAGGCAACTCACATTTAGGGCCGCTGTGCCTGTTGGGGTGGGAGAAGTTTGACAAGGAACTCTGATAATAGTTCCCCATCAGGTCTCTCTTGCCTAAGATTGGCAGTGCACAGGATTGGGCAGATTTGAATGTCTATTGGACTAAACAGTGGCTATAGAACCACCCACTGTCGTTTGCTGTCAATCAGAAGTAGGGTGGACCTGGTGGGGTACCAGTCTCTCAGTTCCCCATCAGGCTCCGCTTATTCCTAGTACAAAAGTCCTCGGCGGGGTTGCCAACTGTAAATTCAAGAGTTTGTAAAATCCATATTTACATCTGTCCATGAATGTCTATCACATTATGTACTCTGCATATCCATAACTGACATTTACTAAGAACCCTTTCACACTGAGGCAGTTTTCAGGCGCAAGAAAAAGCACCTGAAAACCGCCTCCCGAATGTGAAGGCCTGAGTGCTTTCACACTGGGGCGGTGAGCTTTCGGGACGTTAGGAAAAGTCCTGCAAGGAGCATCTTTGGGGCGGTTTGAGAGTAGTGTATACAGCGCTCCCAAAATGCCCCTGCCCATTGGAATGAATGGGCAGCGCTTCCGAAGTGCCTGAAAAGCGATTCAGAAGCACCGCAACACGGGTGTATTTAACACCATCTTCGGCCGCTAGCGGGGGGGTTAAAAGCATCCCATTAGAGACCGAAAACTGCCGCTTAAACAATGCTAAAGCGCCACTAAAACGAGCAGCACTGTACTGCTAACGTATGGGCAGCCCAGTGTGAAAGGGCTCTAAGAGAAGTAACAATCACGGATTTTACAAACTGTCTCTGAATACACTGACAGTTGGCAACCCAGGTCCTTGGCCATGTGCCTGCCAGTGTGACGGACCCAGTGGCAGGTGGGAACTGAAGATTTTGTTTGATTTTAACATTTGATTTTGGAATGAATTGACTTTATCGAATGAAAATCACAGACTCACAATAAAAAACATTTTTTGCAATGGATAATGTCGAACTGAATTCTACTATAGCAGCTTGGAGTAAAGGTGTGTTTAGTATCACTCACAGCTTCACTGCCTGTCTCTGATTTGTACAAGCAACCCACTTTATCAAGGGATTCTATTGGATGTCTAGGTGCTCCTATATGTCTTCCCCAGACTGTGTGCTTTCTTGGATTGCCAGGCCCTCACCAGCCTCCTCTTGTCTCTGAAAGTCTCTTTACCCGAGCGCCCCCTGGTGGCCTCGCGTTTGCATTGCACCGTGTGTAGGTCCTATATGTCCGCTCAATCCACACATTCCATTTGTGAATGTGAAGACAGGCGGTGGCCGTTGTTCCGTCAGAGGGGAGGGAAGTACTTCCTCTCGACGTGCCTAGTGACGTGTTGGTTGGAGCATGCGGCGTAGAAAGAGTGAGCAGCGGGGAGTTTGAAGGGAGAAGCTGGAGCCCATCTCCATGGTAACGGCGTAGTGTGTGGTGAAGGAGCATGGTGGAAGGGAGCGGAGGTGACCGGCATGTGTGGAAGGTATGAGCCGTGCATGACAACATGGTTCCAGGTTGTACTTGGTATACATCCCAGGGTGCTGTTTATGTACATTCATTATATGGTGAGGAGAGCTCGCTTATTAGAGAGTAAAAAAGGAATTCTCTCATTTCTGAGGGCTTTTTAGAGGGTGTTTGGCAGGCGGTGAGGAGACAACCCCTGAAATTCAGGAGACTGGCGCAGACAGATTTCACAAAATGTCCTGCATGCTTTCTAAATGTCAAATTCATTGTCTACAACTTGTACTTGAATGTGGTGCATGCTGCCCTCTGACAACGCATGAGAGACTGTTTTACTACAATGCATGCTGCGCCACTTTTAGAACGCATCCTCCACCACTTTTAGAACACATGCTGCGCCACTTTTAGAACGCATTCTGCACAACTTTTGGAACGCATCCTCCACCACTTTTAGAACGCATGCTGCGCCGCTTTTAGAACGCATGCTGCGCCACTTTTAGAACGCATGCTGCATCACTTTTAGAACGCATCCTCCACCATTTTTAGAACACATGCTGCGCCACTTTTAGAACGCATGCTGCGCCACTTTTAGAACGCATGCTGCGCAACTTTTAGAACGCATTCTGCGCAACTTTTGGAACGCATCCTCCACCACTTTTAGAAGGCATGCTGTGCCATTTTTAGAATGCATGTTGCACCACTTATAGAATGCATGCTTCGCCACTTATACAACGCATGCTGCGCCACTTTTAGAACGCATACTGCACCACTTTTAAATGCATGCTGCATCACTTTTGTCCAATCCTGTCAGAACCAGAACGGTCGCAGATGTTGTTTGAATTAGGCACAGCACTTCACACTGATTCCTTTTTGCCACGTTTTCACCTTGCAAAAAAGTGCAAGAAAAATCATGTTTCCCTTTAAATCCTATGGGACTCTTCACACCACGGCGCCACAGGTGTGGTGCGTTTTAAAACAGTCCTGCTTGCAGCATCTTTTCAAAACCTTACGAAAAACCCAGCTCCCCATTGAAATGAATTTAAAGTGCATCAAAAATGCACCGCGGTTGCAATTTGGGTATGTTTTAGGAGTCATGCGTCCATGTTTCATAGGTGCATGCTGGGAGTCAAGCAACCAGTACACGGACTGGAAACGCATGGGCTTTTTTATGCATTTTTTTTTTCAATGGAGCAGCGTGAAACAAGCCTAACAAGAGCAATTGTGGCAAAAAATGGCACAGCAGCTTTATTGAATTCCCCCCAATACCATGCCTCCTCAGCACCTGTTTTACAGGGTTCGATCAAACAGCAACGGACAGCTGCCACACACTAAACTGCAACAGGTTGGTGTGCAGCAGCAGTCCATGCTGGCTGCAGTAAGCAAGCATTAGGGTTTTTTGTACCACCTTTTTAGAAGTGCACAAAATTGACACGTATATAGACATTATAAATTCTGTGTTTTCCTGTGGCTGGGGAACCACTTCTGTGTTAAGGGAAATAATGCCTTTAAGCCAGGGGTGGGCAGTTAATTTTCCCAAGGGGCCACATGAGAAACACATTTTTTTTGTGAAAAAATACACTTGAATGAAGTTTATAGCAAAAAAAAATAGCAGTGTTTACATTTGCCAGAGCACGGAAGTTACATCATGACGTCGCTTCCAGCCTCCCAGAATCATAGAGATGGCCCGGGACCAGCAGGTCCATGGCCAGCTCTGTGGTAACCCGGCACCGCTGCTGGATAGCATCCCGAGCTCTCCGAGCACACAGGAGAGCCCAGAGAGGTGCCGGTAGGTGGTGGAAGGATGGCGCTAGGATGACTTTTACATGGTAGGGAATCGCTGGCTGAAAAAGATATTTTGGATGATGCCTGTAGCTGCAGGCATCATCCAGATATCTCCACTTCAAGTCCAGGATGACATATGACGTCATACGGCAGGGAGGGGTTAATTTTGGACCTGGGAAGGTCCATAAGTACATAGGCATATAGAAAACAAACACCTGGTGCTAGGAATTACTGCTCATGAAATAGGTTTCTTCCAGATGGTCGGTCGAGACATAGTAAAAATGGGCGCATGGGCCAGACAGGGCTGTTCACACGCCATAGCATTTTTGACTTGGGCTACAGAATGTAACAAGTGGCACCATTTGCCAAATTCACCCATTGAGTGCAATCGGGCCACAGTTGCAATGCACTCAATTGCAGAGTGGTAGATCAGAGTTATAGGGGTTAGTTCAGGGAGTGAGGTGGAGATATAACACTGTGACTGAAAGGAGAGAGCCTGAGATCGGTACCATGGGGAATTCTGCAGATCCTGATCAGGAGTGAAGAAGAGGTGCACGGCTCCTGGGGTTTGCAGCATGAAGGTGATGACATCAGAAGAACTTGGCCAGGTAGCAGGGTGGGGGGAGATTGTTGGGAGATCTCCTAGGCAATGATCTCCTGAAAGAACGTACCTCCCAGCTGTACCGATCATCTCCTCAGGCTCTCTCCTTCCAGTTCATGCAGCTCTCCACATGGACATCTGTCAGTGTGCCTCTCTTAACCTCAGTGAGGAAGCTGACAGGCTCAGAGAGGCATGCTAATAGACCATCACTGCTATCAGTGGGAGGAATTGTGTCTTTTTGTTGGTGTCAGCACAGCGGCAGGAAAAATGCCCCTTCGTTGGTCTCAGTGGGAGAAATAGTGCCCTATAGTTGGTGTCAATGGAAGGAATCGTGCCCCATTCTTGGTGTCAATTGAAGAAACTGCCCCATAGCTGGTATCAGTGGGAGAAATTGCGCCCTTTTGTTGGTGTCCGTGGGAGGAATGGTGCCCCTTCATTGGTGTCGGGAGGAATAGTGCCCCTTCATTGGTGTCAGTGGGAGGAATAGTGCCCCTTCATTGGTGTGTGTGGGAGGAATAGTGCCCCTTCATTGGTGTCAGTGGGAGGAATGGTGCCCCCTTATTTGGTGTCAGTGGGAAGAATAGTGCCCCATCATTGGTGTTAATGGAAGAAATCGTGTCCTTTTGATGGTGTCAGTGGGAGGAATTATGCCCCAATGTTGGTGTCAGTGGTTAGAACAGTACTCCAAGGGCCGGATAAAGGCAAGCAAAGGGCAACAGTTTGGAGATCACTGTCTTAATGCATAGAATGCATTAAAGGGTTTGTTAACCCATCTATACAATTCTATGCCAGCCCCTCTATTAGAGGCTGGCATAGCACACGGTGTCATTCGTTTTAAAAACGAGCGCTGTAAATACCTAATGTCAGCTGTCTTCAGGCCGGTCACATCACTTGTGACCGCTTTCCAGTTCCGAAACATTGCTTCTGAGAGAGGGGCCCTGATCTCCTTCTGATATCAGCCGGGGAGATCACGTGGCCGCTCGTCTCCTTCGCAGAAGCAATGTGTCATAGCTATAAAGTGGCCAGCAAGTCACATGACCGGCCTGAAGACAGCTGAAATTAGGTATTTACAGCGCTCGTTTTTTAAAACAAATGATATAGTGTGCTATGCCAGCCTCTAATAGAGAGGCTGGCAGTGGCAATTTTGCTAATTTGTTTTACAGGAATAGCAGCCGGGCTGGGCTTGGGACAGACCCAGAGGGGAATGACAGGCACGGAGGAGGGGGGACAGAGGAGAGGAGAGCAGAGCAGCCTAACACAAAAAGAGGCACTTTGACCACGGTGATCATGGCGGAGCAGCCCTGGTTATCGTGGTCTGTTTAGAGAGGGCATACAGGAAGTGGTAGGTTTAGGGTTTTTTTTTTTTTTTTACGGTTTAGAGGGGGGGCAGATTACATAGCACAAGCGCTGTGCTGTGTAATCTGCTTTAAGGGACCAGAATCAACATTTTTTTGGGGGGGGGGTTAACAAACGCTTTAAGATAAAAAAACCTTCTGACTTTACAACCACTTTAATGACAGGGGAATAAAGCCAGCAACTTCAGTGGGAAGATCTGCTTTCTGAAAAATCCAAATGATCTAAGAAGCCATTGGTAGGTTCAGCCTGCTATATTTCATCCAGTCCACCTTTATTAAGCACCAAAGCATGCCAGTGCCAGTGTATATGATCTCTTTTTTTTTTATTAGTATTTAAATTTTTTTTTATTGTAACTACTATAAATATAAGGAATATTATACAAATTAAACAAACGTGACAACCTGAAAAAGAACTACTGTAATTTTAGAATAATTGTATAATTTACCTATTTTCTGTTTTTGGCAGGAGATGGCACGTCCAGTTATTGCCCCTTTTAGTATTCGTCCTACAGCTCCTGAGACCTTCTCTGTTCTTGAGCAGCGGATGCGTATGGCCGAAGAACAAACAGAGTCTTTGATCTCTGATTTGCGAGCACTTGGTGTAAACAGCCAGAAGTAAGAGCAGTAATTTCTTAGAAAAATGATATCATGGTTAAAAACACAATTTGTTATTTAATATCTAGAACCAAATGGTGCCACACTCCTCTTTATAGCAATAGAACCAATGTGACTGTCTCTTTAAAGTGGATGTAAACCTGATTCATGAAATTTGACCTAAGCACATATATCTGTAGTGTTTTCTTATCTCTTTCCAAAGCTCTGAGTTCTGTGTCTTTCTGCTGCTCCGTCCTTCTGTTATCAGCATAATAGCTTCTGACAAGTTCTCCGACAACCGAGATAATACCAGACTGAAATTTGTGTCGCGTGGGTGCTTTAAATAGATTAGCAGAGAGCTTGTCTATTCACAGCACAGCTCTGCACATTTCTTCCTTCCTTCGTCTATGTGGAGTGGGGGTGTGTGCCTTTCCTCCAATCGACTGTCACACAGTGTATGCCAATAATCCACACCCAGTGCTGAACAGAAAGAAAAAAATCTCTAACACGATGTGCACTTTCTAAAGAATATAGCAAGCTGAAGACAACAGATATACATGTAACTACGTGTGGGGAGGGGGTGTGTGCCTTTCCTCAAATCAGCTGTCTCACAGTCTCTCACAGTGTATAGCAAGTATCCACACCTACAGGGGAACCAGGAAGAGAAAATTCTAACGGGACGTGCACATTCTAAACAGTATATAAAGCTGAAGACAGCAGGTATACATGTAAAACTTATGTAGGGAGATTTGTTTCATCTCTGTGTATCATCTGAGGCTATTCACTTCACTGGGTATATGTGAAGGTTTACATCCACTTTAAGCCATTAATACCATCCAGATATCAAAAACAAAATTATAACCACAAAATTACAAAACAAGAAAATCTGTGAAATACAGTATTAGGCCCCTTTCATACGGGGTTTACGATCAGGTCTGCCTGTCAGTTTTTCAGGAGGACCTGATTGGACCCTTCATTCAGCCCTATGGAGTGGCGGATGTAAGCGGTGACATGTCTGCTGACACCCGCTGCTATCTGAACCTCTCTGCCAAATCCAGATGGATGGAGGTCCTATTTTCCATCCGTCTGGCGGATCGGATGAAAACGGACAGGCGTTCCGTTTTTATCCAATCTCCACATAGAGAAGAGCTGGACTCTGACCGTTCCATCTCAGCACAGTGAGTGGAGACGGACCTTTTCATCTGCCTGCTCAGCAGGGATCAGCGGGTCGATCTCCCGCTGAGCAAATGGAGTTCGTCCAACAGTCAAGCCCTTGTGAAAGGAGTCCCACAGTGAGAAAACCGTTCATCCAAGTCCTTTGTTGTACTGTGAAAAACACCAACTCCATCAAAAATGTGAGTCTGCTTAGAAGTTTCCTCTGTTCCATTGAGCAAGAAAACTTTTTCACAAGTGTTCCCCGCTCTGTGCAATAAATAACTTCATGCAATGGTGACTGTTCTTCACCAGATGTGCCCTCACCTGAGCAGATGGTCAGTATGCACCCTTTTCCCACCACTGGGGATCCTTAATAGCATTCCAATGGTATTGACACATCTGGGCTCTTTTCGCCACTCCTTAGTTTCACTTCCTCTCAGTCAAGCCACCACAAATGAAAACTGTACATGTTGCTTAAAGCGGAGTTCCACCCAAAAATGGAACTTTCGCTTTAAGTGATGATGACCCCCTGACATGCCACATTTGGTATGTCATTTTTTTTGGGGGGGGAGCGGGTACCCAGTTTTTAAGGGCACCGAGCTCCCACTTCCTTCTCTGGCTCCGCGGGGCCAGAAGGAAGATCACCTTTCCCCTCCTTTTCCCCTCCGTCATAGGTCCCAGAAGATTGCCTGGCCATTCACAGCACGCAGCGCAGCTCGCGCATGCGCAGTGCGCGCCTGCTGTGAAGCCACAGTTATAATGCCGGCGCCGTGGAGAGGAGGGGGAGAGGAGCGAGGCTTTGTGTGCCTGCATCGCTGGACCGTGGGACAGGTAAGTGTCTGATTATTAAAAGTCAGCAGCTACACTTTTTGTAGCTGCTGACTTTTAAATGGGTGGAACTCCACTTTAATCCTTTTTTCTGAAGATGTTCCTGCTTGTTTTAACATTTCTTTTCTCAAACTGATCAGTTTACTTGGCAGATAGCTTTGATTAGTGGATAACCAGAACTATGCACCTAAAATGTGACCCCCCCCCCTGCCCGCCAATGCCACTGATTCCATGTGTCTCCAGCCTCTAACCCCCGTCACTGTTGTCCTCTAGGCCCCCCCGCACCAGTCGGACCACAACCTAGATCCCCTGTGGCTACCCTGCAGCCGCCAGCTTCCCTCCTCTTCCACCAGCTTAAGGGGCTGCAGGGCAACCACAGGGGCTTTAAAAATCTTTGCATATCCCCCTCCCTGTCAGTCTGACCCATGCAATGCCTCCCCCTCCCCCACCAATCCCCAGTGATGTCAAGAAGCATAAAAACTCACTGAAATGCGCATGAAAACTGATGTGAAACTTATGTAAACTTATGTGAAACTGATGTAAACTCATCAGTATAAATATAATACAAATCCTCCTGTGGAAATGGAAAACACTCTTCTTAGTGCCCTCTCTAAGTTCCCCTTGTGCTCCTGGTAATGCTTTCTTCAGCTAAAATGGACCTCTATGTACCTCTCAATTAAGCATAAACAGCCAATGAGCGAATAAAAATAAACCCAGTAGAGAGATTCAAGATAGGATCAAGAATTTATGTGATTCAAAAGAAGGAGCCATACATTCAGCTGATAAGAAGAGTGGGGGAATAATGTTGCATTCTCATTCAAAGAGAAATCCCACAGGAATGGATAACAGCATTTCAGATAGATAGTTGGAATTATTTATAGCAGCGCAGAGATTCATGTAGCTGTTTTAGACATGGCAGACATTCACACAGAAATACTCAGACATGCCAACATACCCTAGCCTGCCATTTTTGAGGAGAATTTCCACGCAAAATGTAAATTTTCCTTGTTAATTACACTCAACATTGGAGGGGACTGCACAGTGGCTAAAGCCAAGTATACACAATCAGAAAATGAGGCAAAAAATACCGCCTTTGAAGAGATCTACGATAATCTGATCTGTAGTACACAGCTTTCGTTGGCCGATCACGACCGTTTTTCCAAAATTATCCGAAGGGACAAACATGGAAATTTTTTCGTACCATACCAGATCATACGATTTTTGTTTAATCAGTACAGTTTTCGGCCCAAAAAAAAAAAATCAGAAGAACAAGACTACACATGATCGGAAACTAATACATTACTATACAATATAACTCATTACATCAGTTCCGAAGTTGTATTCTGTCGTACGAGAATTTTCGCAAGTTGAATATTTTTCATTTTCGATATGAGAGTAGCATGCAAAAAAATAACCGGACGATTATTTGTCTCATTGTGATTGTGTGTACAGGCCTTAAGTGGTTAGCACCTCCACCTAGCAGCACTAGAGTCCTTGATAAAAAACCCAACCATGACGCTGCCTGCCTGGTGGGTTACCTCTGGGTACTCTGGTTTCCTCCCGCACTCCAAAGACATGCTGGTAGGTTTATTGGCTCCTGTCTAAATTAGCCCAAGTATGTATGAGTGTGAGTTAGGGACCTTAGATTGTAAGCTCCTTGAGGGCAGGGACTGATGTGAATGTACAATGTAGATGTAGAGCACTGTGTAAACTGACAGTGCTACATTGGGGGGAAATAATTATTTGATCCCCTGAAGATTTTGTGAGTTTGCCCACACGAAAGGAAGGGTCTATAATTTTTGTCATAGATGTAGTTTAAATGACAGAGACAGAATATCAACCAAAAATCCAAAAAAAAAAAAAAAAAAAAAACATGATACAAATGTTATAAATGGAGGTTCAGTTCAGTGAGTAAAATAAGTATTTGATCCCCATACCAACCAACAATAATGCTGGCTCCCACAGACTGGCTACAGTATGTGCTCATGTGGTACACAGATTAGTCCTGTCAATTTAAGAAGGTGCTCCTAACGACAACTCGTCATGTGTATAAAAGACACCAGTCCACAGAATCTCTTTCTTCCATTCAAACCCACCCTCATGGGCAAGCCAAAGAGCTGTCAAAGGACATCTGGGACAAGATTGCAGACCTGCACAAGGCTGTAATGGGCTACAAGACCATCAGTAAAAGCTTGGCGAGAAGGAGAAAACTATTGGAGCGATTATTCGCAAATGGAAGAAATATAAAATTACCATCAATCACTCTCGGTCTGGAGCTCCATGCAAGATTTTGCCTCATGGGGTAAGGATGGTCATGAGAAAAGTGAGGGATCAGCCCAGAACTACACAGGAGGAGCTTGTGAATAATCTCAAGGCAGTTGGGACCACAGTCACCAAACAAACCATTGGTAACACAATACGCCGCCATATGTTTCTATGATTCAGTGAAGGACTAGGAGAAAGTGCTGTGATTAGATGAGACCAAAATTGAGCTTTTTGGCATTAACTCGACTCGCCGTGTTTGGAGGAAGAAAAATGCTGACTATGACCCTAAGAACACCATCCCTACAGCCAACCACAGAGGTGGAAACATTATGCTTTGGGACTGTTTCTCTGCTAAAGATACATGCCGACTTTGCTGCATTGAGCGGCCAATGGATGGGACCATGTATTGTAAAATCTTGGATGAGAACCTTCTTTCCTCAGCCAGAACACTGAAGATGGGTCATGGATGGGTCTTCCAGCATGCCAATGACCCAAAACATACCGCCAAGGCAACAAAGGAGTGGCTCAAGAAGAAGCACATTAAGATGGATGTAAACCCTCACATATACCCAGTGAAGTGAACAGCCTCAGATGATACACAGAAATTAAAAAAAATCTCCCTACATAAGTTTTACATGTATACCTGCTGTCTTCAGCTTTTATATAGTGTTCAGAAAGTGCACGTCCTGTTAGCATTTTCTCTTCCTGGTTCTCCTGTAGGTGTGGATACTTGCTATACACTGTGAGAGACTGTGAGACAGCTGATTTGAGGAAAGACACACACACACACGTGCAGAGCGTGCCTGTGACTAGCTTAAGCTTTGTGCTAATGTATTTATAGCAACCTCCCCCGACACACACTTTTATCTCCCGTCTCAGAGAGCTTGTCAAAGTTATCAGGCTGATAACAGAAGAACAGAGCAGGACAAAGCTACAGGACATGGTGCTTTGAAGAGAGATAACAAAACACTGCAGATATATGTGCCAAGCTCAAATTTAATGAAATGGGTTTACATCCACTTTAAGGTCATAGAGTGGTCTAGCCAGTCTCCAGACCTTAATCCTATAGACAATTTATAGAGGGAGCTGAAACTTCAAGTTGCCAAGTAACAGTCAAGAAACCTAGAAGTTGATGTAAACCCTCACATATACCCAGTGAAGTGAATAGCCTCAGATGATACACAGGGATGAAACAAATCTCTCTACATAAGTTTTACATGTATATCTGCTGTCTTCAACTTGCTATATTCTTTGGAAAGTGCACATGGTGTTATAGATTTTCTCTGGCTGTTCAGCACTGGGAGTGGCTTCTTGGCATACAGAAAAGACAGCTGATTGGAGGAAAGGCACCCCCCCTCCACATAGGCAAAGGAAGGAAGCAATGTGCAGAGCTGTGCTGTGACAAGACAAGCTCACTGCTAATCTATTTATAGCAACCTCCCTCAACACAATTTTCAGGCTGGTTTTATCTTTGGTTGACAGAGAAATTGCCAGAAGTTATCATGCTGATAGAAGAACGAAGCAGCAGAAACACACAGGACTTAGTGGTTTATAGAGAGATAAGAAAACACTAGAGATATATGTGCCCAGGTCAAATTTCATGAATCAGGTTTACATCCACTGGATTTAGAGAAGATCTGTAAAGAAGAGTGGACTAAAATCCCTCCTGAGATGTGTGCAAACCTGATCACTAACTACAAAAAACGTCTTACCTCTGTGCTTGCCAACAATGGTTTCTCCACAAAGTACTAAGTCATGTTTTGCTTGGGGATCAAATACTTATTTTACTCACTGAACTGCAACTCAATTTATAACATTTGTATCATGTGTTTTTTCTATCATTTAAAATACACCTATGATAAAAATTATACACCATTAGTTTCTTTGTAAGTGGGAAAACTTACGAAATCTGCAGGGGATCAAATAATTATTTTTCCCACTGTATATCAGTACCTTTAATAAATGAAAAAATAAATACATGAACATTTCAATGTTTTCCTTATTACAGGGGGTCCCCTACTTACAAACATCCGACTTACAAATGACTCCTACTTACAAACGGAGGGAGACAACAGGAAGTGAGAGGAAATCTACCCCTAGGAAGGGAAATTCACTCCTGTAAGAGTTAATATGGGAAAAAGGTGTCTCCACTGATGCTTTATCACCTATCCTTATTTCCCTAATAACCCCAAATTTTCAAAATCCAATTGTCATTGGGACAGAAAGTGAGGTGAAATCTTCTGAACAGGGGCACAGACAGCAAAACAAATGTTACAGGGGTGATAACCCTTCCCTATGCTATCTACAAAACTTAAAAATAGATTTTTTGGCTGGAGCTACACTTAAAAAATGTACCTGTTCTGACTTACAAACAGATTCAACTTAAGAACAAACCTAAAGTCCCTATCTTGTTTGTAACCCGGAACCCCCTGTACATAGCAATTAGTTCAGATCAATTGTATAAATTTTTATCATTCACACAGAAAATGCTTTCTTTTTTATGGGTTGACATATCTTTGTGGGTGAGAATCGGGTTTTTCTTAAGGATAGACTGTGGCTTTTAAGAGGTATAGTGATTCTGTAATGGCATGCAGATGGGAGTTCCATGTAAGGTAGGTAGGTCCTTGAAAGAAATCTTAGTGGATCTACTGAAAAATGGTGACACGGAAGAAAGTTTATGAGCAGAAGGGAAGATTCCTTATCTGTATACATACAGTATCTGAAGAGCAAAAGCAAGAATTTTGTCCTCTAATGCCATTTTCTCACACTTTTTTTTTTTTTTTTTTTTTTTTTTTTTTTAGGATTGTCAGCAAGGAATTTGAGTATGAAAGGAGTTCTGAGTTTCTTCGCCCAATCAGCCCTGTAAGAGCCAGACAGGCATTTACTGGAGATGGTGATACACTATGGAGAAATTGTGAGAATCTTGTCAACCGTATGTGTCACATGGAAAGCATGTTGCAGACACTCAGACTTAATTTATTCCGACTACACACAGATCGGGAGTTGCATACAAAACACACTGGTAAGAAACAAAAACATACTTAAAGATTATCTAAGAAAGCAATTTAGATTGTAAAAAGTGAAGAAGGCGCTGTAGAATAATAAGTGATAGCTTAAACCAAATACAGTTGGCATAAATTAATAAACTAGAAAAGCAATTACTAAATATAATTAGAATACATTCATGTGGTAAAAACATGTGCTCATAACAATATAGTGACCATTAAGGTCAAAGAAATCTCTTTTAAATAGATAGTCCCAAACAAAGTTAATTTAGTGATCCAAAGAAAAACTTCTGTGCAGAAAGTCTTCCAGAGAAATAGTGAATATTCCTTCACCACACACTGTAGAAAACACCCCACGTGCTCTGAATAAATTTGCTGCTTACCAGAGGGATATGACTCCTTTAATTAAAAAGTGAGTCAAAAAAGCTTTGGCAGGATAATGCCTGCTACATTGATGTAACCTGGAGATGTATAGAAGTCTTCCTCTGCAGAGATTTAGACATGGGATATGTAAGAAAAATAATGGAAACCCATAGCGTAATCCCATTTATTAAAATAATGATATAAAATACAAGAGTCGAGTGGCCGCTTACATGTGTAAGTGCCTTAACCCGGAACTGGGGCTGCTGGCTTGTCTGTGCCGGATGGTGCCTTTGAGGCGGTACTTGGTCACGCTATTCTACACATTTCTGGTCCCTCTGGTTGTTCCGGTCAGGTTGGTGGAACGCACGCCAGCCAAGGAAGTTGGACGTGAGCCACCATCCAGCACAGACAAGCCAGCAGCCCCAGTGCCCGGTTAAGGCACTTATACATGTAAGCGGCCACTCGACTCTTGTATTTTATATCATTATTTTAATAAATAGGATTACGCTATGGGTTTCAATTATTTTTCTTGTTATTTTTCTTTTCACTAAGATGCACGTCCAAGAGTCTTTTAAAAATATCAATACTCCCCGCTGACGCCACAAATTGTGGAAGAGAGTTCCACATACTTATCGCCCTGACTGAAAAACCCCCTGTGCAGCTTTAGGTTAAACCGCTTCTCCTCCAATCTCATTGTGTGGCCCCGTGTCCTCTAACACTCCCTGAGACCGAATAGCTTTTTTACTATGCTGGGATCACCATTAAGGTATTTGTAAATTGCTATCATATCCCCTCTTAAGTGTCTCTTCTCCAGCGAGAATAAATGTAGTGCTTGTAGTTGCTCCTCATAATTGAGGTCCTCCAATCCCCATATGCCGTTGCCCTTCTCTTTACTCTCTCCTCCAGCACATTCTTTCTGAGGACTGGTGACCAAACCTGGATGGAATACTTCAGATGTGTCCTTACCAGAGTTTTCTAAAGTGGCAGGATTATAGTTCTAGCTCTGGAGTATATCACCTTTTTTTTAAGCATGCTAATATTCTGCTGGCTTTGGTGGCTGCAGCTTCACATTGCATACTATTGCTCAATCTGTCTTCTACTAGGACCCTCAGACCCCCTGTAACCAGTTTTCTGTCCAAGAACAAACCTTATGATCCATGCCAACAGACCTCAGCTTGTAGATTAAGCATTTATGGGGAACTGTATCGAATGCTTTTGCAAAATCCAGATACACCACATCAACAGGCCTCCCCCTATCTAGATGGCAGCTCACTTCCTGGTAAGTTAACCGCTTCAACCCTGGACGATTTTACCCCCTTCCTGACCAGAGCACTTTTTGCGATTCGGCACTGCGTTGCTTTAACTGACAATTGCGCGGTCGTGCGACGTTGTACCCAAACGAAATTGACGTCCTTTTTTTCCCACAAATAGAGCTTTCTTTTGGTGGTATTTGATCATCTCTCCGGTTTTTATTTTTTGCACTATAAACAAAAAAAAGTGACAATTTAAAAAAAAAAAAAAAACATTTTGTACTTTTTGCCATAATAAATATCCCCATTTTTTTTTTTTTTTTTTTTTTTTTTTTTTTAAAAAAGCAAATTTTTTCTTAGTTAGGCCGATATGTATTCTTCTACATATTTTTGGTAAAAAAAATCATATAAGCGTATATTGATTGGTTTGCGCAAAAGTTATAGCGTCTATAAAATAGGGGATAGATTTATAGCATTTTTGTTATTATTTTTTTTCTAGTAATGGCAGCGATCTACGATTTTTATTGTGATTGCAACATTATGGCGGACACATTGGACAATTTTGACACATTTTTGGGACCATTGGCATTAATACAGCGATCAGTGCTATAAAAATGCATTGATTACTGTAAAAATGTCACTGGCAGGGAAGGGGTTAAAACTAGGGGGTGATCAAGGGGTTAATTGTATTCCCTAGTGTGTGTTCTAACTGAAGGGGGGGAAGGGACTGATTAGGGGAGATGACAGATCGCTGTTCATACTTTGTATGAACAGACGATCTGTCACTTCTCCCCTCAGAGAACCGGGATCTCTATGTTTACGCACAGAGATCCCGGTTCTCGCCGTTTTACGAGCGATTGCGGGAGCCCGGTGGTCTCGTGCGCGCGCCCCTAGTGGCCACCAGAGGGAGCGACGTAACGGCGATTCACCTGGCCATGCCATTCTGCCACAGTACAACTGCGGTGGCTGGTCGGCAAGTGGTTAACAGATTGGTCTGGCAAGAATGACCCTTCGTAAACCCATGCTGATTACTACTAATAATACTGTTATTTTCAGCAAGTTCTTGGATATAGTCCCTTATCATACCCTCCAATAATTTGCCTAATATTGATATTAGGCTGACTGGCCTGTAGTTTACAGCAATATGTCTATGCCCTTTTTTGAATATTGGTACCACATTGGCTTTTCTCCAATCAGCTGGTACCAATCCTGTCAGTATGCTGTCCACAAAGATTAGGAAGGAATCTCTCTAAGGAAACTCTCTAAGAGCAACACACAGAAATAAAATATTTTTAAGTTAAGTAGGGGAGTGCTAAAACCCCTGTGAGCATTTTTTTGTGTTTGTTTCCCTTTTGCAGATTTTGCTTAACTTCCTGTCTGGTAAAATAATTTTCCCAGTACAAAAAGTAAGGGTAACTCTCTATAACAGCAATGGGATAGCAAAAAACAAATGGGGTTCTAATCCTTCCCCACTCTACAACTAGAAATGTTTTGGCTATAATTACACTTTAATAAAGATAATGAAGTAAACGCTGAACAAAGAATTAGTGTCTGCCATAGGGAGGATTTACAAAGCCTAATTTCATGCCAACTTCAGAATTGTTTTTTGTCTGTTGGCCTTGTAGAGATTAAGAAATAACTAGCTCTGCAAACTGTTTGAAATACTCAATATTTCACATAGACATTACCTGTCTTGTTGGAAAAAAATCTGTGCAAGGGGCACTGATTTATTCTTTTTTTGGGTAGAGAAGTTAAAGTGTACCTAAACTTAAGAGCAGAAATGTGATGTATTGCAGCTTATTGCATACTCAGATGTGGTGACTGCATTAGTTTACAATTTTCAGGCTTGTTTTAATTTATTTTCTCCCGGTGATCCCACCAGTAACACGCTTCCTGTTCTAGGGTGACAACACTCACCATGCTGTATTTATGAAGTTGTCACCTTGGAATGCTCTCTTGATTTGGGTAACTGAACACCTCCTCACCTTCTCTCTATTATATGGGAAGGGGAGTTGTGTATTTCACGCAAGATAGCTGGGAAAGCTGAAAACATTCTTTGATATTTCTGTTCAGTGCACAAGAAGTAGCAAGGACACAAGATTTCCCTCGGGATCAACAAATATGTTTTTCTGTACTTGCATAAAATATACTTAGCCTGAAAAAAGTGCAGCCCCCACATCTAAGGACTGGGAAGTTGCATTATATTAAATTTTTTTTGTACTTGGGTTTAGATCTACAGGTGAATTGTTGGGGCAATGACTGGTGTTAGCAATTCAATCATCACCACACCATGGTTGATATGGTGTCAGGATGATTGAAGCGCATTATTTCTGTTATTACATTGTAATATAAAATGAAATAGTTTAACTCACCATAATGCAGAATCAGTGGGTGTGTCACTTGCCACTGTCGCCTGCCACCAGATGCAGCTTGTCACTTGCCACTGTCGCCTGCCACCAGATGCAGCTTGTCACTTGCCACTGTCGCCTGCCACCAGATGCAGCTTGTCACTTGCCACTGTCGCCTGCCACCAGATGCAGCTTGTCACTTGCCACTGTCGCCTGCCACCAGATGCAGCTTGTCACTTGCCACTGTCGCCTGCCACCAGATGCAGCTTGTCACTTGCCACCGTCGCCTGCCACCAGATGCAGCTTGTCACTTGCCACCGTCGCCTGCCACCAGATGCAGCTTGTCACTTGCCACCGTCGCCTGCCACCAGATGCAGCTTGTCACTTGCCACCGTCGCCTGCCACCAGATGCAGCTTGTCACTTGCCACCGTCGCCTGCCACCAGATGCAGCTTGTCACTTGCCACCGTCGCCTGCCACCAGATGCAGCTTGTCACTTGCCACCGTCGCCTGCCACCAGATGCAGCTTGTCACTTGCCACCGTCGCCTGCCACCAGATGCAGCTTGTCACTTGCCACCGTCGCCTGCCACCAGATGCAGCTTGTCACTTGCCACCGTCGCCTGCCACCAGATGCAGCTTGTCACTTGCCACCGTCGCCTGCCACCAGATGCAGCTTGTCACTTGCCACCGTCGCCTGCCACCAGATGCAGCTTGTCACTATCTTGTCACTGGATACAGCTTCCCACTGTAGCCTGCTAGCACAAACACCAGATACAGCTTGTCACTTTAAGAATTTTAAGGCCAACTTGTAAAGGTTTTCTGCTGTGAAAGAACACACTTGCATATATCACTCTACTTGCAGCCTTTCCCCAGCTGTACGGCATCTGGAGCATCCCACATTCAAGATCGGGGAACCCGGCACATGCGCAGTTGCTATACTGCATTCCATCCTATGACAGTGAGAAGGCAGAACAGTGGTAATGCGAAGTGGGCATGGAGAGATGATGATATCATCTCTCAACTCGCCCGCCGCACCTCTTTCAGTGCAGCCTTCATGGCCCGGCTGCAAACAGGGCACAGACCGGTACTGGTCGTGGGCCTGGGGATTGGGGACCCCTGCTTTAAAGTGATCTGTAAATCCTTTTTTTTTTTCCTGCACACTTGCAGATGCGCTCCTGAGCTGAGCTGTGTGCATCCATAGACGCACATCATGGCTTGGCCCTGCCCTGCCCGCCTCTCCCTATTTACATGATTTCACTGACAACAGCAGTAGCCAATGCCTCCCGCTGCTACCTGAGTCTGCTGTGAGATTAGGAGGAGGGGATAGGCGAATCAGCTGGGCATAGTGCTGGAGAGGGCTTAAGTAAGTATTTAGAGGGGCGGCGCAATGAGTGGTATGGTTTTTTTTTTTTACTGCAGGGAATGCATTACGGTAAAAAACAGTTTAACTTTAGAACCAATTATATTGTTCATGGTCTGCATTTGGGCGAGTTACAAATGAAACAGCAGCTGGCTCTGGTTCCACTTATCCCTCCATGGACTTCTGTTTATTTGGCACTTACTAAACACAATAGTGGAATGAGTTGGTACCAACAGCGGCATTCATACCGTTACTTGCTGATCCCATTGAACAAAAAGACTGAACTTGTTATAGCCTTTTAGATCTTCCTATTTTTAACTTCCCTTACTTTTTAATTCATAAAGTTTATCAATTGAAGGCTATACTGGTATCTTCTGCAATGACCTGTTTTGCTTGACTATTTTTTGTGTTTCTAGGAGAATTGGAACAGCGTCTGCGTGAAATGCAAGATGAACATGCTTCAGAAATGAAAGATGCTCAGCTAGAAATAATGAGACTGCGCCAAAGGTTGAATAGTGCAATTGAGAGCATGGAAAGAGAAGCTGAAGCTAAAGAGAGGTTAAGTGCTGCTTTAGAAATTGCAACAACCACAAAGGTGTATATTCTTTTCAATCATTTTGTAAGAATATTTTTAAAATATTCATAATATATGATATTTTACTAAAATCGGTTACATTGATTAACCACTTTATGGTAGCTTATTATATGACAACTTCTCCAAGAATCCTCCAGGATGGTTTTCTAGAGAGATGGCTCTTCTCATCTGCAGAAAACACGAGAGAGAGAGTTTAAAGGGCTCCCCTGAGTTAGACCCCTTTCACACTGGGGCGGTTTTCAGGATCTTTAGCGCTAGAAATAGCCTCTGCAAAGCACCTGAAAAACCACCTCCCATACATTGCAGTGTGTCTTTTCACACTAGGCTTGCGTGACGTTACAAAAAGTCCTGCAAGCAGCAGCTTTGGGGCGGGTTGGGAGTGCTGTATTTAGTGCTCCCAAAACTCCCTGCCCATTGCAATGAATGGGCAGTGCATTCAAAGGGCCTTAAAACGCTTTTGAAAGCCATAAAACAGGACTTGTTACCCTTTTATTTGGGTAAAGAGCGATCCGCTAGTGGCCAAAAAGCGCCACAAACGGCCAGCACTGCCAGTGTGAAAGTTGCCTTAATGATCTTGTTTATTAGATGGCTACCAAAACAAAGGGACCATAAAAAGCATAGAAGTGAAGTAAAGGAACTAGTGCACTACTTTGTGTTTGAAAACAAAAAGTAGGTAATTAAAATATTTCATACAGTGTTTCTAAACAGTGTCTAATGTTAAGAAGATAAAGCTGCCATTCCTTGTAGTGTCCACACGTACATGAAATATTGATGGACAAAATATGTGAAATGGCACTAAATCTGTTTCTAAATATAACTAAAAGGGAACTGCTTACGTATAAGAATTAAAGAAAAATATACATAAATATATCAATAATAAACAAAGTGAAAAGTGTCACTTACAGGTGACCATATGCAGTAAAAACCAAAATCCAGTAAAAAACCAAGTGCAACACACAGTAAGTGCCAAAAATTATTCAAAAATACCCCCAGTATGTAGTAGAACGATAGTTTTGCATAAATAAATAAAAGCAGATCATTGTATGCACTCCAGTCAGTGGTGAATGGTGTGCCTCATCCCTGAAACTGCTACATTTGTGAGAGAGCTTTTTCTTTTGAAAAACAACTGACTTATGCCACGTACACATGATCAGAAATTGGGCCAGCAAAAGACCGATGAGAGCTTTTGGTCAGAAAATGTGACCGTGTGTATGCTACATCAGACTGTTGCTGGCCGAATTTCAGCCAGCAAAAGAGTGAGAGCATGTTCTCAATTTTTCGGTCGGAAAAAGCTCCTATCCGAAAATGTAATCGTCTGTAGCAATTCCGACGCGCAAAATTCCTATGCATGGTCAGAAACAATTGACGCATGCTCGGAAGCATTGAACTTCATTTTCTCGGCTCGTCGTAGTGTTGTGCTTCACTGCGTTCTTGACGGTTTGAAAGTTCAGTGTGTATGCAAGCCAAGTTTGAGCAGAATTCCGTCGGAAAAACCATCCAAGATTTTTCTGACGGAAAATCCGCTCGTGTGTACGCAGCATTAGGCCCGTTTCACATGGGTGTTTTACTGTCGGGCAACAGGGATGAGTCGTTGTTTGGTAAAGAGATGGCAAGCTGTCAGCATTGTATAATGTCTATTGTAAGTTCTCATAAACTAGTGATTTAAATTATGGGTTTGCTGGGAAAAAAAGCATTTTTAAAATCTACAAAATAGTTTCACAGCATCCTTTACTTTTTAGAAAGATGTGGCAATGGCAGCTGAGGAGATGAAAGCTACAAAAGTCCGAATGAGCCAGAGACTGTCTGAGGTATGGGTTGTTAACTTTTTAATATTTCATTTTTTTAACTATTTTATTAAAGGGACAGAACACATTTCATTGCATTTACGGCATCATACTTGCAGGGATACCAGAGATCATATATAAAATATCAGAGATATCCACTATATTAGAGTTAATAGGCGGCCACATGTATTAAAGTGATAATGCATATTACATGCTACAATAGGGGATGCTGGTGCTTAAATTTATTACAGGTGGCTGAGCCAAATCAAAAATCAGTCACTGAGCCGTCCAACAGTGCAATGTAATCACAAAGCAACAGACAGCAAAGTCTATGTGCGCTTTAAAATGGTGAGCAACCCATAGTTTATTCAGCAATTTCAAAGCACAAAGAATGTAGCATATGATTTTGTACATTATTCATTCTTTATTAGATGCTTATGTGCAGTAGCACCCTGGAAACAATATACTACATTCTTTAGGCTTCTGAATTAATGAATAAACCTATGTACAGTTCACTCTATTAAAATGCAAGTAGGCCTTGTTGTCTTTTTTGTGATAATACCACTTGATTCAGGTTTTTTGGGGCATTATTACAACCTGAAATTTGGGGACACAGCGGATTTCTAAGGTATCAGCCTTGCACCCAGGGTTATTCCCAGGAATGCGGATTGGCACCCCTATGGCCTAAGGGCAACAACCGGCCCACATGCATGTACTTTGGAAAGACATAATCTCAAAGAAGCATCAGGACCCAGAGCTGAAGGACACTGAGCTTTTTCCCCTTTAGCTCCTGGGCAAAAATGTGGGTTTTTGGTGAGGATTTGGATTGTGTGTGGGTGAAAATATTTAAATGCTTATTATTCATCTAGTAATTTCTAGTCTATGAAAATGTAAACTTTTGTTTAGTTACTTTGTTATTTTACCTTATGACACTTTAAAGTGTTGTAAATATGGACAAAAGCTCACCTTTTAGGTCTCTTTCACACTGCCACAACTTGAAAGTCGTACAATTTTGCGGCCGCAATTTTGACACGATTTCAGGGAATGCATGTGTAAATTTGAGGTCTATGGACCTCAACTCGCATCAAAGTCGGACCAAAGTAGTACGGGGACTACTTTGAAATCAGTGCGACTTGAAGTCGCACAGATATGAATGGTTATCATTGGGAATCATGGGGCACGACTTGTCATGCGACTTTGATGTCCAAAGTTGCAGGAAAAGTTGTACAAGTGTGAAAGGGGCCTTATTCTTCTCAGTTCTTGTGTGTTGTTACTAGCATTAGTTACAGGATAATGAGGTCATGTATTCATTAACCATACAGAAAGCTTTCTATGTTTCATTTTACTTTTGTGTGTATATACTTTATCGATTAAAATTGATCAACAATGCTATGAATTACATTTGTGGTGTAATCAGGAGTTTGTTAGTGCATTTTGTTAGCACTAACAAAATTTGCTAACAATTTTGTTAGCAAATAAGTGTAACTTTCATGCATTCTTACTGAGATATAGATTATTCATTACCTTTAGCTGCAAGAAAAACTGTCAGAAGAGGCTGCTCTACGAGCATTGCTTGAAGAGGAACAGGCAGACCTACTTCTTACAGTGGAAGGATTAAAAAACATTGTTGAAGAGGAGCAAGCACAGGTGGGTAGTTTATTTTTGGTGTAGCTTTATAAAGCTATCACTTATATTTGCTAACCTGCATACTGATCTATGAAATGTAGGTTCAAAAGCTACAGAAATACTGCAACACTGTAGAGAGAGAAGGACAGGAAAGGAAGAACAAATTAACACAAGAAAAGTCAAGATGTGAAAATCTGGAAAAAGAGAACAAGCAGTTTCAAACTGAACTGGGTATGAGACTGTGATTAAAAAAAAACAAAACACTAATGTTTAACCCCTTCATGAAGGAGAATAAAACAAATCTTAAGGATCGAACCCAGCTTTCAAACTTTGGCATGTGTTAGTAAACACTGCAGTTATCATTACAACTACTTAGTGTATCCAAGTGAGTTATAGCTCGATACAATTTGAGCTTTCATTTGGTGGTAAATGGTAATGGATAGCCCCCAAGTTTTTTATGTTATGAAAGCAAAACTGCCCCAAAATAGTAACAAAAATGTAGTTTCTTTAAATGTATCTGTGTATTTCTTGTCATTACCATGACCTACCACCAAAGACCAAGCCAAAATAAATGCTCCTTTTTTTTCTGACGATTGCAGAGTTACCACATATGTGTATATTTGTTATTTGTACCTGTAATAGAACCTAGAAACAATAGTTTGCTTTTTTTCACCTAAAACGCAGTGATACTACAGTAAGTTATAACCTTTTTTTATTGCTCCTACCTAAAACACACTAACCCTGACTTTTGGCCCCAACCTTTAATTCTGACCATGACCTTTTACCCCAACCCTGAAATTGACTAAGATCAAACCTTGATCTGGTTACTTTATTATTATTTAATTTATTTTACACACACTTTTTTTGGTTTACAGTCTTCTCTAGCAAGGAGAAAAAGACATGCTGTATGATTTTCTCCATTCAAGAGGAGAAACAACACAAGGGTGGGCTCTACAGTGACGGATCACTATGTTATAGCCAATTACAGGCTATCAAAATGATAAGGTGATCGGGAACAGGTCTTTTCAGTTCCCAGTCGTTAGTGTGAGAGATGGAGCTGTTGGCAACAGTTTCTGTGCTGGGAGTGAGCTGTGCAACGTGCAGTATCACTTATACGCGACCTTGCAGGCCATGAGACTGCATATATGCGTATGCTCAGTGGGAAGGTGTTAAGATACCAATACCTTGTTCTTATTGCCACTTCCCAGAATGCTGTTTAAAGGAAATCTATGGTCACAAAATACAGCTTCATTTTATAACATCACTATCGTAATAGCTATGCAAAACAATAGTTTATTTTTGACAAGCCAATATAAGCTTACTCAAAAAACTCCTTTTATGTTTTAAATGCTGCCTGTCTGCTGGTCATCTCTTTCCACAACTTTCTGGATTCCTTGCAGGCGTTGCGGCTTCTCCTTGGCTAATTACTTTCAGTTTCTAAGGATTACATTTTCCATTGTATCTTGCTGCCTGCAAGCAGTGATTCCTGTACTAACTCCGCATCCTAAAACTCGTCCTCTCAGCACCTCTTTAGTACAGAAGGCAGTACCTATCAACAGGGCTTAGTGAATATGTTTCACAGACTTCAAGAAAGTTCTGTAAATGTGTGGGGATCTCCACAAAGTAAATTTACAAACGTTTAGATTAATAGAAATAGGTTAGAAACAACAATTAAAATACAATGTAGAAATTAATATATACTTTTAAATTTTGAACATAGATACACCATAAAGAATACAAACAAAGATGGTCTTAACATTCAGCAAGGAAATAGAAAGCCCTATGACATGGCCACCTGATTTGCAGCTTTCACTGCAGTAGAAAAACTCTTGAAGGTTAGTAGAGCTTGTGGGGCTGCTTGGAGACCCATTCTCCCTATCTCGCGTATCTTGCTGACTAAAGAGAATAATTAAGCCGTGTAAAGCAAATGCAAAAGCAATCCTAACTGCTTGTAGATGCAAGAAGATGGTGAGATGTTGTTTTTTTTTTTTTCATCCATTGAGGGACACAGAGATTCTCCCATCTTCGGGTTATACTGCCACCTACAAGAGATTTGGACACTGGAAAACAAAAAAAACTGTAAGCCAGTCTCTACGATTGCTACTATCAGGCATGGCCTCTCATCGGTCTGGCTGTTGGACTGCCATGACTGGATCCCACTCGACTGGACATTGCAGGACACTGTGTCTATGTAAGTTAGCCATGGAGTGCTTTTCAGGTCCAGAGTGAACTGGCCAATTGGGTTAAGAACCTTAAAAGGTGGTAATCCCAAGGAACTGAGCACTAAAGTCAACTGGGTGGAGTATTGCATATGTGTGCTCTCATACCTGCCATTCAACAGAAGGAAGCTTCTAGTTGCTGCTCCAGGATTACATAGAGCCAAATGAAACTAAGATCTCCAGTCTGTTCCTACTACTCACATACAATGACTCTGGTCACCTCTGGCCAATCGACCCTTATCCACTGTCAGCTGTCTGGGTTTTTTGAGTACCTGAGGCTTTTCCTCCTACCCTAAGCTTTATTTGTTCTACCGCTACACAGTCGCAACATGTTTGTTTTTAGACATAGAGGGGGCATACCCTCTGAAACAGGTTGGACCCAGCTTACACTCCCCTAACAGTTCTGTGAATGTTTCTTTGGTGCCTTGTTAAGGTACTGACATCTGCACCTGTGTTGTCAGGTGGGTCTCTTCTACAGTCATGCAGAACTGTGACCCTAGTTTCTGGCTGGCACTGACCACAGTGGCTTTAAGCGCACTTCTTTGCCTCCCCCTGTAGATTCTATAGCTGAGCTGCATGCAGCCCTAGCCCTTATAAATGATTGGTCGCAGTGACTATTTCTTATTCTGAGTCATCCCAATCTCTCCCTGATTAGGTTAGCCTCGAGGACTTGCTGTCTTCTGCTCTTATTCTAGAATTAAGAGACTGTTTTGGGCTCTTATTGATGGAGTGTAGACTGCTCTGGAACTGTAGGATCAAGCTTCTATCTCCACTGTTGGGTCTTCCAGAGCATCAGCAATTGCAAAGACTTTCCTATTGCAAGTTGCATTTCCTTTTCCTGTACTGGGAATGGAAACACCCTAATGTGCCTTTGACACCCGCAATTGCTTAATGGACCTGTTTCTATTTGAAAAGAATTTTCTATTTGAAAATTAATTTTGTCCACCATAGGCCCACTTTTTTATTTTATTTTTTTTTAATCATGTAATCTTTATTCAAAAATAGTTTTTTATACATTTTTCTCACATCCACATTTACCCCAACATCCCAACATTTAACATACACAGTTTGTTTATACAATACACTACAATTCCTTTTTCCCTATCTACCAAAATATTATTCTATTTTTATTTATCCCACAATATCTTTCTATACTTAAAAAGAGAGAACATTCCCAGAATAGAAGAAAAAAATGAGCCTTTTCAACATTAGTTTCACCTTTATCCATATATCGCACTTTACCCTTATCTACAGGTCTAACATTCCCATATTTTTTTTTAAACATTTTGACCTTTCCCCTTTTATTATATACAAACGTTTCCTTCCTTGTTGTATTATTAACTTTGTTCTCCCATTCTGCACAGGTTGGTGGGTTTGTCGCCAACCACCTCCTCACTATCAATTTCCACGGCAAGAAAAGGGATCTAATTATTGCTGTTTGTCTACCCCGTATGTTATTATCTTCTTCCATATAACCTAATATACATATCTTTGGGTCCAAATCAAGAGTTGTTCCAAATGCTGTATTTATTTTACCGATGACTTCTCTCCAGTATCTATTTAACTTTGGACATCTCCACATCATATGGATTAGCTCTCCCTTTAGATCCCTACATCATGGGCATTTAGCATCCGGCCTCCCCCCATATAGGAATAGTTTCTGAGGTGTCCTATATGCCTTATGCAGCAACAATAGATGTGACACCTTCTGGGATGGGGATAGGGTACTTAATGGACCTGTTTCCAAAATGCATTTCCACTGCTCATTTGTTATATCCCCCAGATCTTCTACCCATTCCCTCCTACAGGGAAGCTCCTCATTCCCCCCCTTTAACCCTGTCACGTATACTGTCATATATGAATGAGATCAAACCCTTGGACGTATCGGTATTGATTACTTTCCGAAGAATGGTCCTCTCACTCCACTCCGCTGGCCTCTCTTTTAAATTGTGTCCCTAGAGCATGTCCGATTTGCAGATATTAAAAAAAAATAAAGGACTGATTTGGTGTATCGTATTCCTCTTTGAGTTCCTGAAATGATTTAAAGACATCCATGCTGTATAGCTGACCAAGATGAACAAGACCGCATCTCTCCCAGTCCCTACTTTTCTCAATATTAAGTAGTTCATGCAGATGTTTATTGTCCCACAGTGGTGAGAATTCTGTAAATCCCTGATTTTCTAGTATCTCCTTGACCACTTTCCATAATTTCTTTAACAAAAACCTGGGAAATTTTAAATGAAAGAGATTCGGTTTCCAAGGCCTCTATCAATGTGTTATGACTTGTACCCAATAACATAATTCCCCTACTCGGATTCTCCTCAAAATAAATCAATACAGCCTCTTAAAATTTGCAGTTGTGCTGCCAAATAGTAGCACCAGGGATGCAGAACAACCAGACCCTCTTTGTCTTTTGGTAGTTTAATATGCGTAGCCGTATCCTTGACTGTTATTTCTTTCAAATTAGCTCTCTAAATGTAATGTCTATTTTCTGAAACCATTGTTTATCCAGACTGGGGAATTATGCAGTGCATACAATAATTGTGCCATCCAAATCATTTTTATTAAGTTACACCTTCCTGCCACCGATAAGGGCAACTGTCGCCATACCTTCCCCTTACATTTAAAATGATATAATAATGGGGCAATATTATCAGTTATATAACCTTTAGGATTTAAAGTCATATATATCCCCAGATATTTGATCCTGTTAGCTATTTCCAACCGTGGGATCCCTGATGGCAGATCTTACTCCAATGGATCCACAGGTAGCGGCATTGATTTATCCCAATTTATATTCAGACCAGATATCTGTCCAAAATCTATAATTATATCCATTGCTGCAATCAGGGATGCCTGGGTATCCCCCAGAAACAATAACATGTCATCAGCGTATAGTGCTATCTTCTCCACCCCTGATGCCCTCTGAAATCCCTGAATATTAGCAGATGACTTAATGGCTATAGCTAATGGCTCCATTGCTAAAGCAAAGAGCGGGGCTGACAAAGGACACCCCTGTCTTGTCCCACAGGTCAAAGAGAACATCTCAGAGCATACATTATTTATCCTCACTTTTGCCTTGGGCATTTCATATAAAAGCTTTACCCAGTTGACCAAATTCGGCCCAAAAAAGCAGCCAAGGTCTACCACAGATAATGCCATTCGAGACTGTCAAAGGCCTTGGCTGCGTCCAGAGACAGTATTGCTCTTGATCCCTCATTAATCGTCTGAACTTGCAGGTTTAGGTATACTCTCTTTATGTTGATACTAGTTGACCTTTTTGGTATAAACCCTGCCTGATCCGAATGGATACGTTTCTGAATTATTTTTTTCAACCTAAAAGCTAAGATCTTTGCCAGGATTTTTACATCTGTGCATAACAACCATATTGGCCTATAATAGGCAGGGTTAAGTGAGTCCTTTCCTTCTTTTGGCAGGACAATGATGGTAGATTCCCTCATAGATGAGGGCAATATACCATCCACTAATGCTCCATTAAATGTTTTTAACAGCTCTGGTAGCAGCGTTTCTCCATAGCGTTTGTATATTTCTGCTGGCAAGTCATCCGGTCCTGGAGATTTCTGATTTGCCAGTGCTAATACCGCCTCTCATCTCCTCCAATACTATGGGGGCATCCTGTGCCTCCCTATCTTCCATAGTGACGTATGTGATCTTCATATACCTGAAAAATTCCCACATCTCCCTACCTGGGTACTATACAATTTTTCATAATATTTTTTGAATGTGTCTACAATTTCCAGGACATGTCGTTATCCCACCCCCCATCTGTTCTAATGGCGGGTATAACAGTAGTAGATGTGTTTGCCCCCACCAATCGAGCCAACAAATTACCTGCACTCTCTCCCTCTACATAGTAACGTTGTCTGTCAAACATCAACGTATTCTCCGCTTTTGCCAAGAGCACGTCCTTATATTCTTGTTGTGCTTTTACCCAGTCAAGAAGCGCCTCAGGGGGTAATCTTACTATATATTGCCTTTCCACCTCTGTAACCTTATTCATGATAAGTTTTTCATGTTCTCTAGTTTGCGTTTTTAGTCTTGCTACACGTTGTATTAGCATCCCCCTAAGGGATGCTTTAAGGGCATCCCAGACCACTCCCAGAGGAACCCTGCCAGCATTAATACTCATACATTCTACCAGGGATGATATCACTCCCTCTTCTTCCCCTATTATCTCTAACCAATGTGGACTTATTTTCCACTCCCCCCGACTCATCGACACTACCAATGGAGAGTGGTCCGAGAGGCCCCTGGGCATATATTTCATATTCTTAACGAGATGCAGTACTTCCTCACTACCCAGGGCCAACTCAATCCTAGAGAGCACGGAGTGGGTTTTCGAATATAGGAGGAATATATATATTAGCCATAATGCATGCCATACTCCCAAAAGTGCAATATAAACAGATATACCGGCCTCTTTCATCTATACCAATCTGCCTGCAGGAGAACCCCATCCCCGATCCAATCAGAATACTCACTCCTCTAGAGTATGAAGTATACACCGAGTGATATTGGGTTTGGAAATTTCTCTTTTTTAAGTACAATATTGTCTCTTTAGTTAGGTGCGTCTTATGCGGGCAGCAGAGTATAGTAGCTCTATATGCTGTCATCGCAGAAAAAACAGCAGCTCTTTTTAGTCTCTCAATCCTCGAACATTCCAAGAACATATATTCACAACTTTAGATTCCATAAAAGAACCATTAAGTTATCAATAGCTTAATATTTTATAATATAGCTAATACTAACTTTTTCCTTTTTATCCACATTATCCTCCTCTTTCCTCGCTTGACTCATTTAATGTGTATATCTCTCTATATATAATGTAATATGTGAAAACCGTGTACTTTAGACATGCTTCCACATGCTTCTCAAAATTCTTTGTAGTGCTTTTAGTGAAAAAAAAGAAGTAAAACGGCTTTACTTGTCCTCTCACAACACCCTTTCGTCACCCGCCCTTGACCCTCACTGAACCTGTGCAAAAAATATTTAGATTTTATTAATATTTCCTGTGTAATATTTTTTTACCCATCCACACAAAAAGTAGAAAAAAAAAAAAAAAACAAGATCAAAAACAACAACAACAAAAAATAAATTAAAAAAACATCAGAAAAAAAGACACAGCTAACAAATACACAAAAACCCTTTCACACTCCACATCTGGCCCTCACTAGGCCTATACACGGGGGCATTTAAAGTGAACCTTTCCTGTGATCAATGTGACGTTCCTTTTCTCCTCCCTCTTCCCTCACGGCGAGAAGAGGAAAAAGACAGGAAGAAAAGGAAAAAAAATCTCAAAAAGGGGAAACACACATCTACCATTCCCCTTCCCATAGTGCAGCTCCCCTCCCCCTCCTAACTAACTAATAATTAATAAATCACCATTTCAAGACTGGACCATTATGCACCATAATTAATCTATTGGACACTACTCTTTATCTTTTTGTTCTGCTTTGTATTGTTTTTTCCAGCCAGGCTAGAGCCATGCCATGCTTTTTAATTGCTGCAGTCTTTTCTTAATCTCCACAATCTTGGCTCTTTTCTTCTGCAACTCTGGGGAGAAATCTGGAAAAAGTAAAACTTTAACTCCATTGTAGTGTATGTCTCTCTTTTCCCTTGCTTTCTGGAGTATGATGTCTTTATCCTTGAAATAGAGCATTCTTACCAAAAATGGCCTAGGCTGACCCCCTGGCAGTGGCACTCTATGTACTTTCTCTATTGCGAAGAAAGGGGAGAAAGACTCTTTCACAAAGATTTCCATAAGTCATTTCTCCATGAAGCCTACAGGGTTATAGCCTTCAGTGTTCTGGGAGCCCCAAAATTCTCACATTATTCCTACACAGTCTGTTCTCCATATCCTCCATTTTGAAGGTATATGCATTAACTTTTTCACTGATTATTCTCATTCCCTGCTTTAATGGGTTCAAATCATCCTCCACCGAGCTCATCCTCCCCTCTAAAGCCGTTGTCCATTCCCACACTTTCTGTACATCGTGTCTTAGAAAGTTAATCTCCTCTCTTATCCCTCTAAGTTGCTCAGTGATTTTGAATAAAGAGGATTTACAAGAGTTCATCGCTTGTAGTACTTCCTTCAAAGAGAGTTCTTTCCCTCCCACAGCACCCACTTTCAAGGACAACATTGGATTTTCCGTTACGACTGCTACCTCTGTTCATGCACCAATCCCCGTTTGGCTGCTTTTAACTGGTGTATGTGCAAATTTTTCAATTTAGCTGCTGCTTGATTTCCTTTATCCTTTACTGAGCGTTGTTGCTGTGGGTTTACACCCTCTTGCTGCAAAGCCTCCTCGCCCTTCTTCTTGGTCATATTTACTGTTGCTGATATTAATGTCCGGCAAATTAAACGGAATATTAATATCACATGTAAGAGCGGTAAGTATGTGTAATTCTCTTCCGCAGGCAGTGGTTTCAGCAGGGAGCATCGATAATTTCAAAAAATCTATTAGATGGGCACCTGAATGACCACAACATACAGAGATATACAATGTAATACTGACATAAAAGCACATGCACAGGTTGGACTTGATGGACTTGTGTCTTTTTTCAACCTCACCTACTATGTAACTATATCAAAAATAACAACAAGAAAAAAGAGTCCCCAGAGTGTCTGTTGCAGGAGGGTTTATCAGGCCACCCGAAAAGCAGGCCTTCAGCCCCCCTGGTCTGTTCTCACTTCCTCTCTGCAGATGACCGCCAATATCCCTGTCTCCGCGACTTCTGTTGGGAGTTGATTTTTTTCCCAGCTTCCAGATCCAAGCTTTCAGCTCCCTGCCAACCTTTTACACTGACACTGGAACTGTCTGTTAGGTGCAGCGGATATCTCTCACCTCTCCACCTTCACTCAGCCAAGCCAGCTACTGGTTCAGAAAGGCTCTGCTTGCCGCACAGTGCCCTGAGGGTTAATCCTCTGGGTCTCGGCTCTCTATACTTGGCTCCTTGCCAGCCAAACACGCTGCCGTTGGAGTTGTTCCTCCGTCGGACAAGCGCGGCGGGAGTCTCTCACACCGTCGCTGCTGCTCAGCCAGACCAGCTGTTGAACCGAGGGCTCTGGTGCCGTATAGTCGTGGCGTTGTCTCTGCTCAGCCCTGCGGCTTTCACTCATCATTGGCCAGCTTCCACCACCTCCATCGGCCTCTCAGGATATCCAAAGCAGGAGAGGGAGAGCTGCCACACACATCCTCTCACATCCTCATCCAGTCATGCCCCATAGTCCCACCTTAATAAGAAAACCACTAGGGCAGTGAGGGGCATTCCTATATTCAAAGAACCTATTAATCAGCGGTTCGAATCCCTCTTTAATATCTAGTTCTCGCTGGTGGGCCCTGCCCTTTGCCCTATTTTAGCTGTCACTTTCATTTGTTAAGGCTTGCAGAATGGTCAAAATCCCTTAGGTCTGGTGCCCATTCACATCAATGCAATGAAACTGCGATGCGAGTTTGGGAAAGTTCCAAACACCGCATGTACATGCTTTTTTAGTGCATTTTTGGCAGTTTTGTAGTCTCCTTCTAAAGACAAAAGAAAATGCATCCACATGAAAAAAGACATGAAAAACGCACTACAAGATCACACTGAAATCTGATCAAGTTGCAGTTGCATTAGTGTGATCCTAGCCTTAAGAGACTACACAGTGACAGTGGATCCTTCTTCACTGATAACATGTATGGAGCAAAAGGCTGGAGCCTTAGGCTTGCTCATGCAAAAATCGTAAAATAAGCAAGGTGGAAAGAGGAATCCTTCCTGCTGTGCTATTGTGTTTTGACAGTGGGGACTCCTTTGCTGTCAGAATACAATGATCAGTACTGCAGCTGATTGGCTGCATCACTAATTGAAGGACAATTTTCCAATTAGCTGGTTTGAGAGAAGTCGATCATTTGATCAACTTTTTAGGAAAAGGGAACGGCCATAGATATTTCAAAATTTGGCCAGTCCCTGCTGAACCATTTTGATCAATCTATGGCCAATCTTTAAGCTTCAGCTGTGATGGCTGCTGAAAGTTACAAGTTCTGGTCTGCGGACTCTGTATCCAAGGAGCACATGAGCTGCATAGTCTTTAAGTGACAAATTCCCAAAATTGGTTCTCTGGCCAACTGCAAAGTCTGAGGTAAGAAGCTTGCTAAACTCAGATAAGCTTTCATCAGCATTAAGTTTAGCCCTGAATTTCCAAACGTCACATCCATTGGAGTTCAGACAACACTAGCTGGTTACCTCTGGACATGGAGGAATGGTTGATAAACCTAATTGCATTCCAGAACCTGCATTGCAGATGGAGGACACTGGGTCCCCTGATATCCTGGTTCCACTTCATGCTGGACAGGTTTGTCTCTACAAACCACACAGAAGTAATTTTAGTGATGGCAGGAAATGCTCTTTTGACTTTGTGAGTTAGCTGTTTGCGGCATTGCCTATCCCTCAGTTGTGCAGCTTTTTGATGGACGAGTAAACAAAATAGGATTTTTGTATTCACGTAAAATCCATTTCTTGTCGTCCACTGGGGTCTACGTGTATGCTTGGGCTTTCATTACTGCTGCTGCAAAACTGTGGCATTCTAGTAGGAGGGGTTATCCTGAGCTGGCCTACACTTTATCTTTTCTTTATCTTCATGTAGGCAGCAGTATAATCCAAAGGTGAAAGACTAGTCGTGTCCCTCAAAGTTTTATAGGGAGTACAAAAATGTTTCAATAAAATAGTTTTCACTCAAGACTGGTGTTTAAAATTGGGTACTGAACATCTGGATGTTACAGCATTGGCTACATTCATATTATAAAAATCTGACCACCCCGAAAATTGGGTTAAACATTGGGTTAAACATTCACCCCTTGAAGTGCAAGGACAGTTTTGTTTTTATAACTTAGGCCCCTTGCACACAAGGCCATCTAGGTGCAGTGTGTCCCTCCTGGTGCTTTTCATGTGCCCAGGAGGGACAAGTACAGTGTCCTGCTACTTGCAGTACCATAGTCTATGGGAGGCTGCAGCTGAACAGGACTGTGTACTGTACAAAGTAGTGTTCACGTTTAGCGCCCCTATGCATCTAGAGACGATGTCCTTAGTCCCTGAACACATATGGCTCTAAGCGCTAATACCACTTGGTACAGCGTTCAGCCCCATCCAGCCACAGCTTGCCACTTAATTTGAAAGGCTGTAGGCAGCAGGGGTGAACACTGCACCTGTCCCTCCCAGGCGCACTTAAATACCAGGAGGGACGCACTGCACCTAGATGCCCTAAGGCCTAAGGGCTGGCAATGTTGGCTTTCTCAGCTTGATCAAAACAGTGTTTTAGTTGTATTTGAAAGTACATAATAGACAGCACAGTGTCTAAGTGGTTAGCACTTCTGCCTTTCAGCACTAGGATCATCGGCTCAAATCCCAACCATGACAGTGTCTGCCTGGAGTTTGCATGTTCTCCCTGTGCCTGTGCGGGTTTCCTCCCACACTCTGAATACATCCTGGTAGGTTAATTGACTCCTGTCTAAATTGACCCTAGTATGTGTATGTATGAATGTGTAGGGACTTTAAACTGTAAGCTCTTTGAGGGCAGGGACTGATCCTCAATTGACGGTGAGATATATATATATATATATATATATATATATATATATATATATATATATATATATATATGTGTAATATTAGTGTTGCAGTTGGTATTACTACCGATTTTAAAGAAGTTGTAAAGGCAGAAATTTTTTTATCTTAATGCATTCTATGCATTGAGATAAAAAACCTTCTGTGTGTAGCAGCCTCCCCAGCACCCCCTAATTACTTACCTGAGCCCCATCTCTCTCCAGCGTTGTCCACAAGTGTCTTAGTCTCCCAGGACTCTCCTGCTGATTGGCTGAGACACAGCCAATCAGCAGGAGACGGGGAGGGGCTCCATGACTGAATGGATACATGGAGCTGCGTCTTAGCTCGGGTGCCCCCATAGCAAGGTGCTTGATGTGGGGGCACTCGACAGGAAGGAGGGGCCAGGGGCAGCGAAGAGGGACCCGAGAAGAAGAGGATCCATGCTGCTCTGTGAAAAACCACTGCACATAGGAGTTAAGTATAACATGTTTGTTATTTTAGTATTATTTTTTTAATTAGACTTTACAAACACTTTTTAATATGGTTTTATCATTTCAGAAGCCAAAGATTCCCTTCTAAGCCAGTTGCAGGAAGATGTCAAAGTAAGTGAGATAAAACCATAAAGCGAGTGAAACATGACTGAAGCATGATAATTTTCCAATATTATTACTAACCTATTCCATGTTGATCTAACACATCCTTAACAGTGGAACTGGTGTGTATTTCAAAAATGTTGTGGTTGGCCACAGTGCTGTGTTCTACTGTTTGCTTGCCTTTGTGCACATAAATTAATTTCCTACTGGATCACAGAAGGACACAGAGGATGCTAAGGTTGTAGGCTTCAACGTTGGGAGACCGTACTTGACTGAAAGATCATCCCCTTGTATGTTAGGGAATACATTAGGGTTGCACCAATACCGATACTGGTATCGGTGTCGATACTAAGCATTTGCACGAGTATCGGTACTTGTGCAAATGCGCCGATACTAGCAACCGATACCTTAAAGTGGATGTAAACCCGGAATTTTTTTTTTTTTTTTTTTATCATACTGTAGAGTATAAGATTTCCTATCATTTGAGCCCAGTCTTGCCACACAGAGTTAATCCATCTCTGAGCAATCCTCTTTTATTGTTCAGTAAGATAATTCTTGACAAACTGAGAAAAACTTTGTCAAATACTCCCCCTTGCTGTGAGTGACAGCCTAAGAGACATGCAGTATTTTTTAATTCCCTCCCCCACTCCTTTCTTCAGCAGCTCTGCAAGGACTGGCTGTTCCACACCTCAGCATGATTTTGGCATGTTGAAGTCATGTGGTTACTTTTCTGTCTTTTCACTGGATGTTAGAGATCATAGCAGAAGTTCAGTGTTAGAAATACACAGGGGAGTGTAGAGGTGGGCGGGGAGTCTACTGACATCACGACTCCACCCACCGAGCTCCAGACAACAGACCCACCCACAGAATATGCAGTTTTTCGGGTCTAATAGACAGAGGGGAGACATTTGACAGGTAAAGATACATGCAGGAGGCATGTATAACCTTATAGATAACCCCTATGGCAGTAGTTTAGAAAGGATGACATTAGGTTTACATCCACTTTAAGGTTTGGTTCTTTCATCTGTTAGCGGGATTCCCCCACTGACAGATAAAATTAATACAAAATTATGCCCGCAATTATCGGTTGTTAAGGAGCGGGGCCGCCGTGTCCTTAACAACCGATGACGTTTCAGCTGTCTCCCTCCTGCTCTTTCCCCTCCGCTTTCTTTTGGCTGTAATTGCTTTTGCCCCTCCCCTCACCACTCCCTGTAAACTTTCCCCGCCCACCCATCGGCTGAGGAAGGGCCGCCATCAGGGGGGGTACAGCCAGTAACACATAGCAGATGCCCTCAGAGCGGACTGGCTGCCAGGATGCAGAGGAGGGTGGAGAGGTGAGCAGATCCCATGTGTGTGCAGGTCAGGGCGTGCTCCACCAGTATCTTGCAGCTGTCGCCGGAGATACTGGTGGAGCTGGGACACAGGCTCAGTTACCCCTCCTGGCACTGCTGGATAGGTGAGAGCTGGGAGGACTGCTGCTTCCCAAGGTGTCTGTGACACTGCCCCCCACCTGTGACATGACACTGCCTCTCACCTGTCCCTCTGCCTCCCACCTGTGACATGACACTGCCCCCCCACCTGTCCCGCTGCCCCCCACCTGTGGCACTGCCCCCACCTGTGACAGTCCCCATCTATATACAGTCACCTCTGTATATATATACCTCCCCCATCTATATACCATCAACTCTGTATATATACACCTCACCATCTACAGTGGATATAAAAAGTCTACACACCCGTTAAAATGTCAGGTTTCTGTGATGTAAAAAAATGAGACAAAGATAAATCATTTCAGAATACTTTCCACCTATAAAACACCTCCCAGGGAACATAACCCCTTCACCGCCCTCTAGTGTTAACCCCTCCATTGCCAGTGACACCTCCCAGGGAACATAACCCCTTCACCGCCCCCTAGTGTTAACCCCTTCACTGCCAGTGACAATTTTACAGTATTCAATGCATTTTTAATCGCTGTATTAATGCCAATGGTTCCAAAAATGTGTCAAAATTGTCCGATGTGTCCTCCATAATGTCGCAGTCATGATAAAAATCGCAGATCGCCACCATTACTAGTAAAAAAAAAAAATAAATAATAATAAAAATGCTATAAATCTATCCCCTATTTTGTAGATGCTATAACTTTTGCGCAAACCAATCAATATATGCTTATTGTTAAAATAATGCGTTTTTTTTTTTCAAAATTGTCGCTCTTTTTTTGTTTATAGCACAAAAAATAAAAACCACAGAGGCAATCAAATACCACCAAAAGAAAGCTCTATTTGTGGGGAAAAAAAGGATGTCAATTTTGTTTGGGTACAACGTCGCACGACCGTGCAATTGTCAGTTAAAGCGATGCAGTGCCGAATCGCAAAAAGTGCTCTGGTCAGGAAGGGGGTAAAATCTTCCGGGGCTGAAGCGGTTAAATGATGGCAGGCGTGTACTGACTCCTATTTAACATGAGTTTAAATGTGATTGCTTAATTCTAAACACAGCTACATCCCCAGTTATAAGAGGGTGTACACACTTATGCAACCACATTATTTTATTTTTACTTCCCTCCCCTAAAAGATTTCAGTTTGTTTTTCAATTGAGCTGTACAGTTTATAGGTCACATTAAAGGTGGAAAAATTATTAATTAAAGCGCCCCAAAGATGCTGCTTGCAGGAGTTTTTTCTAATGTCCTGCCAGCGCAGTGGCCCAGTGTGAAAGCACTCGGGATTTCACACTGGGACTGCAGATGAGGCATTTTTCAGGTGCTTTACAGGCGCTAATTTTAGTGCTAAAGTGCCTTAAAAAAACGCCTCCAGTGTGAAAGGGGTCTAAGGGTGTGCACACTTATGCAACCATATTATTTTAGTTTTTTTATTTTTACTTCCCTCCACCTAAAAGATTTCAGTTTGTTGTTCTAACTGAGTTGTATAGCTTTATAGGTGGAAAAAGTTCTGAAATGATTTATCTTTGTCTCATTTTTTTACATCACAGAAACCTGACATTTTAACAGGGGTGTGTAGACTTTTTATATCCACTGTATATACCATCACCATTGTATATAGTGGCTAGTGAAGCAACCAATCAGACCGATCTGTGTGGGAGGCCAGAGGAGAGACTTGGAGTCTAATAGACCCCAGATCTGTCCATAAAGATGACCTGTTACGGCTCATGCTATTGCAAGGGATGTAATAGCAATAACATTGATCAAAAAAAAAAAGTAAAAATAGGTATCGGTAATTGGTATCTGCGAGTACTTGAGAAAAAGTATTGGTACTTGTACTCGGTCTTAAAAAACAGGTATCGGTGCAACCCTAGAATTCATTTATGGTGTGCCCATGCTATCTGAACGTTGCTTCCTTGACTTGTTTACCAGCTTAAGCGGGTAAATTTTTACCCCTTATTTGTACACTTGGTTTGCATTGATAAATGCCCTCTGTGGAGATGAGGTTCTGTGAGATTACAGAACACCAACCGTTACAAAACAAACAGTTGTCTTAGCAAGCGAGTTTCCTATGCAATTTGTGTTTAAGTCAGGCCTTTTTTGGCTGGTCTGTCACTTGACAACTTTAGCTTTCACAACAGTATTATTTTCTTTTTGGCATCTTACTTTCAAAGATGCACAGATAAGACAGCATTCCCTCAGAGCTCCTGACATTTGCACACGTGGTATGACAGAACAGGTCTGCTTTAACCACTTCACCCCCCGGAAGGATTTACCCCCTTCCTGACTAAGCCCTTTTTTGCGATACGGCACTGCGACATTTTAACTGACAATTGCATGGATGTGCGACGTTGTACCCAAACAAAATTGACATCATTTTTTCCCACAAATAAAGCCTTCTTTTGGTGGTATTTGATCACCTCTGAGGTTTTTATCTTTTGCGCTATAAACAAAAGAAGAGCCACAATTAAAAAAAAAAAAAAAAAGCAATATTTTTTACTTTTTGTTATAATAAATATCCCCCAAAAAATATAAAAAAACTAATTTCTTTGTCAGTTTAGGCCAATATGTATTCTGCTACATATTTTTGGTAAAAAAAATCGTAATAAGCGTATTTTGATTGGTTTGCGCAAAAGTTACCGCGTCTACAAAATAGGGAAAATATTTAGGGTATTTTTTTTTTTTTAATTATTGTTTTTATGGCAGCGGCGCTCTGCAATTTTTAGCGGCATTGCAGCGGACAAATCTGACCCTAAGTGACACATTTTGGTGACTTATGGCATTTTTATTATTCATTTTTTTTTTTTTTATTAGCAATGGCGGCGATCTGCGAGTTTTATCGTGACTGTGACATTGCGGCGGACAGATCGGACACTTTTGACACTATTTTGGGACCATTGACATTTATACAGCGATCAGAGCTATAAAAATGCACGGATTATTGTGTAAATGTCACTGGAAGGGAAGGGGTTAAACACTAGTGGGCGATCAAGGGGTTAACCGTGTTCCCTCAGCGTGTTATAACTGTAGGGGGGGTGGGCTCACTAGAACATGACAGAGATCACTGCTCCCGATTACTGGGAGCAGGAGATCCCTGTCATGTTGCTAGGCAGAACAGGGAAATGCCTTGTTTACATAGGCATCTACCCGTTCTACCTCTCCGTGTCACAATCGCATGCCACCGGCGGACATCGAGTATGCAGGACCCGCTGCAGGCGCGCATGCCCACTAGCCACCGATGACGGAGTGAGATACGGGTACGTGGTTTTGCGCACCCGTGCCACTTTGCCGGCGTATATTGGCATGAGCCAGTCGGCAAGTGGTTAAAGAGTTACTAAACCCACAACAGTAAAATCAGTCTGTATATGCAGTAAAGCATGCTTGTTATACTCTCTGTGGAACCGAAGGGGTTAATCCTGTGCATTGTGTAAAAAGACTGTTTGATCCTGTCTTCTCTGATCCTCCCCTTCTTCCACAGTCCCCAAACCATCTCCTGATAGAACAGAGCCTTGGAGGCATGCTGCACATACTCAGACTAGTGTGTATTGCTAAGGAGTATTTTTTTTTTCTTGGGAGAGTGCATGTGATCAGCAGCACAGGGCTAATCAGCACTGTCCAGACAGAGGTTTAGGGGTCCCGCAGCCTCATAAGACAGTCAGGGGAGAAAGAAAACTCTTACAAGTTTCCAACCAAACACTGATAGAAGTCACAAGACTGCTCTAACTACTGATGAGAAAAGGTATTTAGCAGTTTATATTTCTAAAACGATTGCATTTCTGTGTTCTGTCTACTGTGGGAGACCAGATATAGTGAATGCAGAGTCCCGGGTTTAGTAACACTTTAAGAGAAGTTCTCATTTTCAGCCTGTAGTTTTCCAGAGATTAGCATTTCTTGCCTTCAGGGCATTTGTTCCTGCTGTCTGTATTGCACTAAAAATTTGCTCAAACCAGAACACATATTTGCAATTTTTGCATTTTTAAGATCTATAGTACACATATCTATGACCCTTAACAACACACCTAGACATCAAATGACAATTGTTATGTCTATGCCAGATGTCATGCAAACTCCCAGTTGGAAAGCACAGTCCTCTTTACTAGACCGTCTCAGTCATGGTGCAGATAATTCCCACTGTTTTTATGGCATTGATTAGGGTATCAGTCTCCTACGACCTAATTAGTTATTTTTCTGGGGTTTTGCAGTACCAGGAGCCAAGAGGCCATTTTATTTCTCTTGTATCTCTTCTTACCAGGCTCTTGCATGAGAAACTCCAATATTCTAGTGGTAGTAGACCTCACCCAGGTCATCAATAAGGAGTTGCTTCATATTTTATCACATCAATGTTTCAGCCCTATTTGATGCAGTCAGCTAAGGCTTTGTGTTGCTCCATTTCCTGTTGTGGCAACATTCCCAGCATCTCTTATTTCCTTCTGTGTGCAATCAAGATTTTGTACTTAAGCCAGCCATAAATGGATCGAAATTCCCTGCTAAACTGGATGAATTTTGATCCATGTATGGGCAGGAATGTTGTACAGAAGTCAAACTACTAATAGACTTCTCCACAACCGCCCTGTCAGGTTTTCCCTGCTCAGTCAGCTCTGCAGGCTATAGACTACATTACTGATCTATATTCTGATGGTGGGGAAGTGTCCCCTCTGTCAGAATACAAAACCCCAGCAGGGAGCAACATTGAGTGTGTTGATGGGGGAACTGATTTTGTTTTTCATTCAAACTGCTGGTTGAATGAAAAAAAACAACCTCATCTATGGACTGCCTAGCTGTAAAATTATTTTGTAGAACTAGAGTACACAAGGGCACTGCCTCCTGGGTGGGACCTTCTCTCCAGAATCCCCTGTGCTCCAATGTTCTACTAAAAGGGGATTATGATGAGTACAAAACCACTTATAAGTAATCTGGGTGTTGGATGTACTTGAATTTACAGTAGTGGCAGTAATCATATGCTATATATTTTGTTACATTTAGATTTTTGGTTTATAACTGTTTTTTTGTTTGATATGCCTAATTTTAGGTTATTTGTGACACTATTGTAACATTTAGGCCTCATTTACACTAACTCCAGCTCCTCCTTATTCTGCAAAGGCAGCCGGGGATGTACACATACTGTGTTGCATCGAGGAGCGGCAAAAATGATCCCTGCCATCATGTTCAGCGGGCTTATCTGTCCACTGACCGCAACCCATTCTACTGAATGAGAGCACCCTGCAGTTACGGCATTTGTGCAGGGTTTAAGGGGTTAAATTAGGTAGTGAAAAGGCAATGTAGTGCCTCTTCGCTGCCTTGCAAATGCTGTTTTCAGAGACCAATGCTAGTGTAAACTAGCCATAAATGTGCTATATTTTCATTTTCAGTATTTTTTTAAATGGACAAAACTTAAAATTTAGGGCTTTAGGATTGCTAGATCCTTTGTCCTCAACTGGCATGTGGAGAAGCAAAAAACAACCCTGTAGAACTTCAAAAACATGTGAAGAGGAGACCAGGTAGTAGCCTTACAAACATGAACAACTGAAGCTTGATGAAGAATGGCCCAGGAAGCACTGACACTCCTAGTGGAATGCACCCTAACCACGGAGAAACCTCACCCTTGGTCCCATAGGTCATCACCTTTAGACACTAGCACAAAACTGAGTTTAGGTTGAGCTCTGCGGAGTTATGCTGGTCAGGGATTCATGCCTTTTCTGCTGGCCACTTTCCCAGTCACCTGAAGGTGGCAGCATAACCCATGTAATAATGACTATTAACTCCTTTGTGTCCTGTGAGGATTGAGAGAAAAAACAGTTGTCAAATACCATAACAGTTTAGCAGATGACAATATACATGGGTTGAGTGGAAACCATATGGAGGTCTGTTGCGCTGATAATATGCTATTTTGACTCTGCTCTTATTTTAGATTACCAAACAAAAACTTGCAGCAGAACAGGCTGAACTTTCTCAAATCAGACTCAACTCTGCCACTCTTCATGGAGCAGCAGAAAAACTCCAGGTAACATAAAGAAAAATAATGTGTCACAAATCAGCAGCAAAGCTGATCTGCTAGTCATAGTTCTACCACCTTGTTGCTGCACAGTACTGAGAGGTATAGGCATAGCTGTATCCCACCTGCTGATTGTTATAGCAGCTACAACACCAGTTCCCACTCAGCCTTTAAGGCCCCTTTCACGCGGCGAACCAATCGGGTTTCTCTATGGAGTGGGGGGCGTCAATGGACATGTGTCTGTTGACATCCAATCCGATCCTACCCGCCAATATAAGACGGATGGGAGATCCGTTCCCTATCCCTCTGGCAGATCGGATGGCTGTCGGGTGTAAACGGCCAGGCGGTCTGTTTACATGTGACCACATATAGAGGACAGCGGGCTGTGTCTGTGTTCGCTCTACATAAGTGGACGAGCCATTTGCCTGCTCAGCGGGGATCAGCGGACAGATTCCCCTCTGAGCAGGCAGACTCCTGGTGGAATGCACCCCATATGAAAGGGGCTTAAATCAACCTCACTATTTAGCTTGGCTTAGGTCAACACCTGTTGCCTTGACAATAGATTAATTTCCCGGCCCAAGATTCCAATTTGTGTTAGTCCTTGGGGTTCTGCATTCATGGTTACTGACTTCCCCAATTGTTTAACCCCTTCCCGACCAGCCGCCACAGTTGTACTGCGGCAGGTTGGCTCCCCTGGGCGAACCAATGTAACTGTACGTCGGTTTGTCTTTTGACCACTAGGGGGCACGCGCCCGCAATGCCGATGCGCGTGATCGCTCTACACAGACAGAACGCAGATCTGTCATTGTAAACAGACAGATCTCCGTGCTCTCAGGGGTGAGGAGAGCGATCAGAACACTCTCCTCACCCAGTCAGTCCCCTCCCCCCACAGTTAGAATCACTCCCTAGGGAACACAGTTAACCCCTTGATCGTCCCCTAGTGTTAACCCTTTCCCTGCCAGTGACATTTACACAGTAATCAGTGCGTTTTTATAGCACTGATCGCTGTATAAATGCCAATGGTCCCAAAAATGTGTCAAAAGTGTCCGATCGGTCCGCCATAATGTCGCAATCCCGATAAAAATCGCTGATCACCGCCATTACTAGTAAAAAAATAAATAAATAAATAATAATGCCATAAATCTTTCCCCTATTTTGTAGATGCTATAACACACAAACCAATCAATATATGCTTATCACGATTTTTATTACCAAAAATATATCGAAGAATATATATCGGCTTAAACTGAGGAAAAAAATTGCTTTTTTTTAAAAAAAATTGGGGATATTTATTATAGCAAAAAGTACAAAATATTGTGTTTGTTTTTTTCAAAATTGACGCTCTTTTTTTGTTTATAGCGCAAAAAATAAAAACCACAGGGATGATCAAATACCACGAAAAGAAAGCTCTATTTGTGGGAAAAAAAATTTTGTTTGGGTACAACGTTGCAATTATCAGTTAAAGCGATGCGGTGCCGCATTGCAAAAAATGGTTAAACTGACTGTTGCACCATGCTCTGGTTCTATCCCTGCTTAGTTGCCTGAGGGCTGCAACCTGGTACACCCATCAGTAAAGTCCATCAGTCCTTGCAAGATGCTCTAGGGAAGGTCTGTTGGCATGTACATGGACTCTGCACGTTGTCCCTTTTTTTTAGGGCTCACACCCTCTCCTGATCTGCAGATAGCACAGAAAGTCCACTATTCAGTTTGTCTGTGGCACAGTGTACTTGTTTCCTGCAAAAAAAATGTTAATAAAATGAGAAATGTTTTATGATCTTTCACATCATCTTTCTGAGTTTTATGTCTTATATGTATATATGTGGTTTGCTGTATTACAGTCTTTAAACCAACAGCTAGAGAGTCAGTGCTCAGAGCTTACTGCTACTGTGGAAAGACTCACCAATGAGAATATCTATCTCAAGACACAGCACCAGCAAGATCTTAAGGTATTGAGGGTACATCTTTGAGGGTATCCTTGTTGTAATGTTTATATTTTATCACTGGTTAGCATCTCCAACTTGTACTAGGTCTTCTTTATTATAACCACATGCCTATTGCATTAAATTCTGCATAAAATGTTTTACAGCTGGTGCAAGACACCATGTCACAAAAGCTGCAGAAACAAGAGCTTATGTTAAATACAGTGCAGGAAAGCCTGAATGAAGAGCTCCAGACCTTGCAGAGTCATCAAACAGCGCTGGAGAGAGAACTGTGAGTCACCAAACATTTCTGACCTTGTTTCTTTTAGATATCAAAATTCTTTATTTAATATGGCATGACGGGTTAACTGATGACCGTTTTTTATTGTATTGTAGCAAGATCAACAAACACATTTAAATGCCCATGATAGCTAGATCATAGACTGACAAGGTTTAAAGAATGAAATCACAAAATTGTGATGTGTAACTTGATAACAATATTTCACTTGGATGTATAGTGTATGCTTGAGTTATATATCCACAAAGGTCCACCTAATTCCTATGGCAAACTTCAAAATTAGGAAATCAGGAAATCGGTGCTATATAAATGATTATGAAAGCAATATGACTTTCAAGACCATTTAGATTGACTTTTCACTGTACCTATTTAACATTTGCATTATAACTCCTCCAGAGAGACTCTACGTGCTGAACATACAGAATGTCACAAAAGAATTGCACTTGAAAAGCAGAAGAAAGCTTTGCAGAAAGAGAGGCAAGAGTCTACCATTGCTCGTCTGAGAGCAGACCTGGAATCTGCACTGAAGGGCAGAGTAGTGTTAGACAGTGAAAAGAAAGTGCTGCAAGAGGAGGTAATCCAAACCAAACCGTGTCTTGACTGATAAACATTGCTATCATGGTTTTGGATCAATTGTTTTTTGAATTGTGTTTTTAAAGTCATACAAATACAAATAAAAATTTGTATTTGTTTCAGCTTTTATGCATTTAAGTGTTCCTTTTTGTACGTTTTTAGATGCATTTTCACACATTATGCATTTTTATTGCTTACCAATGAGGATGCTTTTCTTGTAATGACGTCATGAGGGAATGTATAAAAAGGGGAATGGTACGCTATTCCAAAAAGAGTAATAAACCCTTACCAATTACAAAACTCTTATAAATGCCATATAAATACAACACAAATTTAAATCCCATATAACATTCCGTGAAAATATGTGCTTAGTGATAACATACACATATACAGTAAAAATATGAATAAACGTGCAAATAAAACTCCTATGATTGTAAAGTCCACCTCAGAGACAGAATTAATAATCAAAAGATGTGAAATGTGGTGTCCATCCATATAGAGACCGCTGTGTTTCAAAATGCTATCACCAGACACCTCTGGGTGCATTGCCTGCTCACCTTATACTATGACCCATTACAGGTCATGCAGCGCCTTTAAGATGTTATGCTGTTGGTCTGGTGTACCTCTGGTCTATTGAACTCCTCTTGTAAGGGAATGTGTTCCCATTTTCAGTGTATAGAGTTGAGGAAGCATGGCTGATTTTACACCTCCTGTTTGCATCTGCTGCAGCGGCTGTTCTATTCTTCAAAGTGGCTGATCACATTGCAGGTGAATTGTAGCTACGCACATGGCAGGTATCCATGTAACCATGGTATGACAAACTGCCATGTGCTCACTCACAACAAGTTCAAAATGCATGAACAAATGCTTATAAATGCATAATACATGCTTCCATAGACTTCAGTCAGCCAGAAAAGTAAAAAACTGCATGTAAAATCAGACTTTCCTCGTATTTAACAACCCAACACAGCAAGCAGATATGAACAGCCTTGTTAAATGCAATGTATTTGTGTGACACATGCACTTTTATGCATTACAAAACACACATAAAAAAATCTAAGGTGTGAACCAGGCCTTACAACATGACAAGGGTTTCCCAGAGCACTATGGGTTATCTCAAGAGACATTACAGCAGTCGTCGTCCATCTTGAGGCTCAAACAAAGCCATCAGATCAGTGGTGAGTTACTCCTCTTTCACTTATGTGTGTAAAAATATTCATTGTCATAATAAACATTGAGAAAATGATTACACAACCACTATACTATCCCTTTAAGGCCCACTATTTCTCACCCTCTTAAAGCGGACCTTCAGTCATTTTTTCAACTTTCCATCTATTAAATCTTCTGCCCTTGTTGTTTAAACTTTGAATAGTAAAACATTTTTTTCTACCAGTAAATACCTTATCCAGCCCACTTCCCGTTTCTTGTCTGGTAAAAAGCCTAGGCTTATGAGGACATGCACAGCTCTCTCTCACTCCCCTGAGAGTTTGCCAGGAAGGGAGGGGGGATGAGTCATAAGAGGGCCAGTGAGAGCTGCAGAGCTGGTGGTGTGCCTCTGTGTGTCTGTGTAAATCCTGGAAGTGAACAGGCAGCAGCTTCAGCTGCCCACAGTTAAAATGGATGCAGCCATGTTCAGTGGAGGGAGATTTCTGCAGCATATTTGGCAGAATCACAGTATATATAAAATAATATTCAAAGTGGTTGGAAGGAAGCTTCAGAATGGCAAAGATATATTTTTATTACAAATTATGTGTGCAGTTCCTCGTTAAAGTTCCTTACCAAATTTGTTGGGAATAGTTATCACTAAGTTTCAAGCATATGACATGATATAAGACATTGGTCCTCTTTTTCCTCTTGCAGTGGACAGACCTTGTGTGCTGCAGAGCCTGGCAACATGTCATTATGTGACATCACTCTCTGCAGCCGCCTTCTGTGTGTCCAGAGTGGAATTAGATTTACCAACAACTATGCAGTGCAAGGGGCTACCTGGTTGGGTGTAAAACTACAACACCCTCCCACTACATTGTTTTTGGTAAATCTAAGGGATATTGTACAAAGATTTAAAATTTGAATTAAATGTATGTGGCCAGAATAAGACTTTAAATTCAGTCCACCAAGCTGAAGATGTCTGGTAATATTGCTATAAAGTACTTAGTATTTGTATTCTGTAAATGTTTTTGCAGCTGGACAGAGCGCAGAGTGACTTCCTGGAGAACAAACAAAACATGGAAATTCTACTGACTGAAAATAAGGTAATATAAAACCTATGCTGTAGATATTATACTATTACAAGTGATATATTTATCAGGTTTATTGTACTTTTACTGCCATAGTGAGGGGCAGTTATAAATGATGCCTAGCTTATTAAGTTTTTGACATTTTTTTTTATCAAATTTGCTTTAAAACGTTACTAAACACATACTGTTTAACATAAGTGTGCACAGCCTATTGCATCAGGGTGTGCACCCCAAAGCTCCAACACATATGCGTTTGACATATTTACCAGCCTCTTCCCCGCTCTCCATCCTGAAACAACGGGAGGAAGGGGGAGCAAGGAAGCACATGGGGGACCCGGGTAACAGAAGGAAGAGGAACAGGAAAAGGAGGGGTGGCATATATTAGTACCGATCCCCTATATATTCCTCCTGTGGCAGCTGAATGTTGACAAAAGGGAGAGGAGGAGAAGCCCAGCTTCAGATGCTGCAGGAGGAAAATACAGATCGGTTTCACTAAATTCCACCCCCGCCACCTCTCCAGTCCAGTTTCTGAGAGTTGGCAAAGAAGGATTGCGGTTCACCTGTCACCTGCTCACCATTGACAGGTTGCCAACCCAAGGATTAGGGTGTGCCCAGGCACACCTGGCACACCCCTTGCGCACGCCTATGCTGTTTAATTTACAATGTCCCTTCTCTTTCTATATGTGGATGACAGCACTGTAATTATTTATTTTAAAAAATCTAAGTACCTTTTTTTTTTTTTTTTTTTTTTTTTTTTTATAATCGATATACAGCTGTTACATGACCCAGCTCTTTTCCAGCTTGTCTGCAGGGAAACAGTGGCAGGAGGAGCTTCTAGTCCTCTGGCACAGGCCACATGTTCAAAATAAGAAAAAAAAAAAAACAGCCTTTGGGGTTCAGAGCAAAAATAAATAATATCAATAAACTGTTTTAAATTGTCATACAAATATATATATTTTTGAAATTAAATCTTTATTATGTTTTGGCAATAACATGGTGTGGGTGGATTTCTGCCAGTCACAGCCTGTGTCGCACTCCTCCAGCCTGTCTCTTAGAATAACAAGATGTGAAGCCATCATCAATCAAGATGTAATATCCTGCCCCCATTGTGTTTAGCTGGTTAGTGGGCATAAAGGAGGAGAGAGGGAGTGGGCTGTCATTTACCATGTGTGACTCTATAGTCACATGGGCTGCTGAGATGTGATAGAGAGGAAACGTTTAGGGTGGAAATACTCTGAAAACTGAGCATCTGCATTAGCTGCCAACACTGCTCTGCAGAAGTCCCCAACTTCAGTGGGGACATGGACAGGAGGGGGAGAACAGCAAGATCAACCAGTTTCTTTTTTGCAGAATACAGAAAATGAATCCCAGTGAGTGAGTATGAATAGCATGTAATACAGCATGTACTGATTTTAATGATGTTGCTTTAATGACATTTTAAAACAACATGGTTTTAATATGGGAATTTAATTGTTGTCTTATTAGATTACATGAAGTGAACCTGTCAGATCAGTGACTTGCTTATTTGTGAAAACAGGACTAAAATAATAGCCCTAAAGCCTGCACATGTTTAAAAAAAGTGAGCAATAGCAGCTCACATATTTCTATCCTCGTATGTCCTCTTTATGAATGTAGCTGCTCTGGTGACAGCTACAAGGCTTTACAGAGAGCTTAAATATATAATTGATTATGTTTAAATAGAGGTACTCCTTTATTCGTTGGTAAATAATATGCAACACAGATTGCATTTTAGTGATCACATTTGAAATTACAAACTTTACACATGTGGTGATTTTTAAAAGCTATTCCAAAATTCAATGACATACGCAGACTCTGAATGCAGATTTCTAGTATAAACATCTTCATCTAACATGCACGTTAGTGTTAAGATTAATTTCTGTCTGTGCAAGAAAGAGGTATGCATGACCCAGTTGAACATGGGAAGAGACCATGCAAAGAGGGTTGGTTGTATGGTTGTATTAGCAGATGCAGTTCAAAGATGTTACTTTGTGAGTAACAAGGTCTGGGAAGTGCTGTAGTAATTGAAATCCTTGTAAACTGAAGGTGCGCTGCTCATTCGTTGTGGTTAAAATGTGTAAAATATAGTACTGTATGTACTGCACCTGACATTATACTTTATACTGCAGCTAGAGTTAAGCTCTGTGCAGGCTTCTCTGTTGGCACATGAGCAGGAAAATAAGCGACTTATGGATCAGCTGGCAGTGCTGGAGCAGGAACAGGTAAGGGGTGGTGTCCAGGTTCCCAGGAAAGGAATTATGATTTCATCTAACTTCTTTGTCAGCTCTTTATATATTCTCACTTTATATATTCTCACTTCGACTTATAGTATACTCTGTGCTCCACTACACTCTTTTCTTTTTGTAGAATGCTAAAAGACAAGTGGAGGCGCTACTGACTGAACTGACAGACAGTAAGAGTAAACTGGCATATGAAAAAGGAAAGCTGGAGGTAAGATGCTAAGTGGTTTGTATCTTTAGTATAAATGTCAGCCATTTAGCGTTTGTATATGAGAATTCTAAAAAAAAGATCTTTAGTTTATTAAAAGATAATCAATACCTGACAAAGTACAGTGTATTAACACAATGCTTAGTTCTTATTATCTGTTTTAGCATTGCATTTATATTCAGGTTTCATATGTTTCATACAGAGCAGAGTACGTAAGTTACAGTCTGAACTGCAATCTGTCTGTGATGCTCAGTTAGAGAATTCCAAGCTTCGTAAACTCCACGATGCTGTGGAGATGAAGTACACACAGGTACACACAGTTATCACTCAATGATGTATTATTTGACTAATAGCATAAACTGATTATTGATTTTTTTTTTTTCTCTCTTGTAGATCACTTCAGAGCTTGACTCTTGCAAAATCAGACTGCAGAGAACAGAGGCCAAATTACAGCAGGTAAGATGCGGCTACATTGCATTATTTTGTGCAACATGTACATTTTAGGCAGTCAAGGCTTACAGTAGATATAAAAAGTCTACTCACCCCTGTTAAATGGTCAGGTTTCTGTAAGACACAGATAAATCATTTCAGAACCTTTTCCACCTTTTAATGTGACCTATAAACTGTACAACTCAATTGAAAAATGAACTGAAATCTTTTAGGGGGGGGGGGGGGGGGGGTAAAAATAACAAAAAATAAAATAATGTGGTGTTATAAGTGTGCACACCCTGTTATAACTGGGGGTGTAGCTGTGTTCAGAATTAAGCAATCGCATTCAAACTCATGTTAAATAGGAGTCAGTACACACCTGCCATCATTTAAAGTGCCTCTAATTAACCCCAAATAAAGTTCAGCTGTTCTAGTAGGTCTTCCTGACATTTTCTTAGTCGCATCCTACAGCAAAAGCCATGGTCCACAGAGAGCTTCCAAAGCATCAGAGGGATCTCATTGTTAAAAGGTATCAGTCAGGAGAAGGGTACAAAAGATTTTCTAAGGCATTCGATATATGCCATGGAACACAGCGAAGACAGTCATAATCAAGTGGAGAAAATATGGCACAACAGTGACATTACCAGGAACTGGGCATCACCCCAAAATTGATGAAAAGACTAGAAGAAAACTGGTCAGGGAGGCTGCCAAGACGCCTACAGCAACATTAAAGGAGCTGCAGCAATATCTGGCAAGTACTGGCTGTGTGGTACATGTTGCAACAATCTCCCGTATTCTTCATATGTCTGGGCTATGGGGTAGAGTGGCAAGACGGAAGCCTTTTCTTGCCAAGAAAAACATCCAAGCCCGGCTAAATTTTGCAAAAACGCATCTGAAGTCTCCCAAAAGCATGTGGGAAAACGTGTTAATATTGTCACAAATTTTCAGGCTTCTGCTAGAAAGTTGAACATGAAGAGGAACTTCATTTTTCAGCATGACAACGACCCAAAGCATACATCCAAATCAACAAAGGAATGGCTTCACCAGAAGAAGATTAAAGTTTTGGAATGGCCCAGCCAGAGCCCAGACCTGAATCTGATTGAAAATCTGTGGGGTGGTCTGAAGAGGGCTGTGCACAGGAGATGCCCTCGCAATCTGACAGACTTGGAGTGTGCCATGCTGATAGACTCATACCAAAAAAGACTGAGTGCTGTAATAAAATCAAAAGGTGCTTCAACAAAGTACTAGTTTTAAGGCTGGATTCACACCTATACAGTTTTAGTGCTTTTTGCATTTTGCAGATTTGCACTACAGTCCATTTAATATGGTTTCCTATGGAACATGTTCTGTAGTGCAAATCTGCAAAATGCAAAAAGCAATAAAAATGCATAGGTTTGAATCCAGCCTAAGGGTGTGCAGACCCTTATTATTTTATTTTTTTATTTTTACTTCCCTCCACCTAAAAGATTTCAGTTTGTTGTTCAACTGACTTGTACAGTTTATAGGTCACATTAAAGGTGGAAGAAGTTTTGAAATGATCTATCTTTGCCTCATTTTTTTACATCACAGAAACCTGACATTTTAACAGGGGTGTGTAGACTTTTTTTTTTATATCCACTGTATATACCAGAATAAACCTCTAAGACCCCTTTCACACTGAGGCAGTTTTCAGGCGTTTTAGCGCTAGAAATAGCGCCTGAAAACTGCCTTCCATGCCGCCCGAGTGCTTTCACACTGGGGCGGTGCGCTTGCAGGACATTAGAAAAATTCCTGTATATAGCGCTCCCAAAATTGCAATGAATGGGCAGCGTTTCCGAAGCGCCTTTAAAGGGCTGCAACACATGCGGATTCAACCTCTTCTTTTGGCCGCTAGCGGGGGTTAAAAGCGCTCTGCTAGTGGCCGAAAAGCGCCACTTAAACAGTGGTAAAGCGCTGCTAAATCGAGCTCCGCTACAACGAGCTAACGCACGGGCGGCCCCAGTGTGAAAGGAATCTTAATCAGCTTTCATGAACATTTCCTAGAAAGCGAACTGGTCTTGTACAGTATAATCTAAGCTTTTAGTTATAGAAACCAATGTGTTTGGTAGTATAAGGCTGGGTTCACACTGGTGCGACACGACAGCCGTCCTACTTTGGATCCGACTTTGCCCTGCGACATGAAGCCGGCATGTGTCCGACTTTCAATGAACGGGGATCCGACTTGGATCCCCGCCAATGCCGGCACTGTGTTTGGTATGAATCTTTAGGGGGGAACTCCGCGCCAAATTTTAAATAAAAAACCGGCATGGGTTCCCCCTCCAGAGGCATACCAGGCCCTTGGGTCTGGTATGGACCTTGAGGGGAACCCCCTACGCCGAGAAAACGGCGTGGGGGGTCGCCCCCAATCCATACCAGACCCTTATCCGAGCACGCAGCCCGGCCGGACAGGAATGGGGGTGGGGACGAGCGAGCGCCCCCCCCCCCCTCCTGAACCGTACCAGGCCGCATGCCCTCAACATGGGGGGTGGTGCCTTGGGGGAGGGGGCGCGCTGCGGCCCCCCCACCCCAAAGCACCTTGTCCCCATGTTGATGAGGACAAGGGCCTCTTCCCGACAACCCTGGCCGTTGGTTGTCGGGGTCTGCGGGCGGGGGGCTTATCGGAATCCGGGAGCCCCCTTTAATAAGGGAGCCCCCAGATCCCGGCCCCCCACCCTATGTGAATGAGTATGGGGTACAGCGTACCCCTACCCATTCACCTAGGAAAAAAGTGTCAATTTAAAAAAAAACACTACACAGATTTTTAAAGCATTTTATTAGACAGCTCCGGGGGTCTTCTTCCGACTTCGGGGGTCTCTCCGGTTCTTCTCCACGCTCTCCGGATCTTCTGCCGGGCTCCTCCGCTCTCTTCTGCTCTTTTGCCGCTCTTTTGCTAAAGCGGAGGAGCCTGGTCTTCAATCTTCTGCCTTCTGCCTTCTGCCCTCTTCTCCTGATGTTGACACGACGCTCTCTGGGGCTAGAATGCTCTCTGTGCGCTCTGCTCTGACTTATATAGGCGGTGACCCCGCCCCCTTATGCCGTCACAGTCCCTGGGCATGCTGGGACTATGACGGCATAAGGGGGCGTGGTCATCGGGTGATGACCACGCCCCCTAAAACGTCACAGTCCCAGCATGCCCAGGGACTGTGACGGCATAAGGGGGCGGGGTCACCGCCTATATAAGTCAGAGCAGAGCGCACAGAGAGCATTCTAGCCCCAGAGAGCGTCGTGTCAACATCAGGAGAAGAGGGCAGAAGGCAGAAGGCAGAAGATTGAAGACCAGGCTCCTCCGCTTTAGCAAAAGAGCGGCAAAAGAGCAGAAGAGAGCGGAGGAGCCCGGCAGAAGATCCGGAGAGCGTGGAGAAGAACCGGAGAGACCCCCGAAGTCGGAAGAAGACCCCCGGAGCTGTCTAATAAAATGCTTTAAAAATCTGTGTAGTGTTTTTTTTTAAATTGACACTTTTTTCCTAGGTGAATGGGTAGGGGTACGCTGTACCCCATACTCATTCACATAGGGTGGGGGGCCGGGATCTGGGGGCTCCCTTATTAAAGGGGGCTCCCGGATTCCGATAAGCCCCCCGCCCGCAGACCCCGACAACCAACGGCCAGGGTTGTCGGGAAGAGGCCCTTGTCCTCATCAACATGGGGACAAGGTGCTTTGGGGTGGGGGGGCCGCAGCGCGCCCCCCTCCCCCAAGGCAACAACCCCCCATGTTGAGGGCATGCGGCCTGGTACGGTTCAGGAGGGGGGGGGGGGCGCTCGCTCGTCCCCACCCCCATTCCTGTCCGGCCGGGCTGCGTGCTCGGATAAGGGTCTGGTATGGATTGGGGGGACCCCCCACGCCGCTTTTTCGGCGTAGGGGGTTCCCCTCAAGTTCCATACCAGACCCAAGGGCCTGGTATGCTCTTGGAGGGGGAACCCATGCCGGATTTTTTATCTAAAATTTGGCGCGGAGTTCCCCCTCAAGATGATCTGAGCACAAGTCGCGTGCCGAAGTCGGATCATGCGAGACGGCAATCCGACTTTGATCCGACTTCAATGATAGTCAATAGGCTGAAGTAGGATCAAAGTCGGACCAAAGTATTACAGGGAGCATTTCTAAAGTCGGAACGACTTGTGTCGGACCAGTTAGGACGGCTCCCATAGGGAAACATTAAATTTCACACGTCATGCGACATGAGCTCCCAATGTCGGAGCGTTTGTCGGACCAGTGTGAACCCAGCCTAATGCAGAGACCCTTGATGTGTTTGTATCTTTTATAGACTGTGAACTTGTCAAATCGTAAGGAGGAGGACTTTACATTGGCTATCCAGGCCAGGGATGAGGCTGTAAGAGAAGAGAAAAAGCTCAGAGAAAAGATCAAAACTCTTGAGGAGAAAGAGGAGCATAACGTAAGCAATACAGATAGAGTATCCAACTGTGCTCTAAGAAAGTGAGCCATTCGAGGAAAAAAAAATATGCCTGTGATTTGATGTGATCTCTTATGCCTAGTACACATGATGAGAAAAATCGGATGAAAAATACCACTTTTGGTGCGATTGTCAGATAATATGATTGTTGGTATAGAGCTTTCAAGAGCAGATAATGACATGAAATTTTTCCAAAGTTACAAGCACGTAGATATATTTTGTACAATAACAGAACAAATGATTTTCGTTTAATCAGTATAGTATTTGAAAGAATACAATACATTACATTATAACAGGAAGTTGTATTCTGTTTTGGAAGAATTTTTGTAACTCTAGTAACCTATGCGTTTTTAATATGAGACCGGCATGCAAGAAAAAACAAAAAAACGGACGATCAGTCGTCCGATATTCTCATTCTATGTACCAGGCCTAAGTTTTGCTACATATATTTTTTCCTTATACGATTTTTCATTAATAATTCCTCATAATTTTCACCTCCAGAGAGTGGTCCTCCAGCAGCAGCTTTCTGATGTCTGTGAAGAGAGAAGTAGAATGTCTGAAACTCTGGAAAATATCTTGTCCTCCCACACTAAGCTCCAAAAGGACTTAGAAACACTACAGACTGAACTAGGGTGCAGAGATGCTGACATTGTAAATCTGCATAAAGACAGGTGCAGTAAAATATATCTGAAAATGAAATTGGTTTAGAAATGTGCTGAAATGTGCTTTTTACTTTTTTTAATAATAGAATTTATTGAGCAACAAGTCACCACAACCTATTGTTTTCTGTCTGGAAGGGTGGATAGCCCGTTATCATGTTTGAAAAAGCCAAGGTGAATGGGATTATCAGACTGAAGTTTGATGTTTACCACAGCTAGGACAGAAAACACAGTTTTCCTCAAATTTTATGAAATTTAGTGGGGCATCCTCTAGTCTTAAAGGTTTCTGCATGGAGATGCCTAATTTCTGTTATACTGTAATTGCTTAGCAATAGCAGAGTAGCCACCAGCCTACCTTTAGAACGAACAGCTAGTATCACCACATTAATTTATGAGTAGGAGTTGCTCAGTGGCCTGGGCCACCCATTAGCCTATATACAGTTCCACCCATCACCATATTAACACTTTCTGGAGCACAAACAATGATTAGGTGATGTAGTTCATGTATACTAGAAGTCTAGTATATTCCTTTACCCATGCTAAACTGTGTGGATGGAGGAATCTGCACTGTCAAGAGTGTTAGCGGTTGTCTGAATACCTGAACAGTGACTGCATCTAATAGGATACAGTTACTGTTTAGCTGAAATTTTCTTTATAAAACAAGACTTTACAATCCCTTTAAATGGTTCAGAATATCAATTTTCCCTTATCGTCTTTCAGGACAGCACATGAGAGAGAGGCTCCACCCACTAGGAAACAGGAAACACAAACTCCACCACATTTTAAAAGGAGGCTCCTCTCCACAGCTCGTCAGTTTTTGTGTTTCCTCCGGCAAGGGAACACCTAGTAGGGGCCAGGGTCTCTTATGGTGCTATCCTGAGAGGCCAGGCTGCCTACCCCACCATACCTATCTTTTTCCTCCAGAGAGTCCGATCCTCTCACACCGCGCCACAGGGTTGCTGGTAAGTGGGCTCCTTTTTTCTCTTTCTTTGCTCATGATGAGCTGGACCGTTCCTGGAGCCGCTCCTTAGGCGGCGGCAGCCGTTCGCGGGCTTTTTTTTTTTAAACCGCGTGTCGGCGTTACTGGCCGCCGCCATCTTGGAAGAGTACAGACTCGACCGGTCGGAAGTGAGGTATCCGACGAGGGGATGGCGCGAGGAACGGGCACATCATTTCCGATCGGAAGTGGCGCAGAGGAAGAAGGGAGGAGCGGTCCTGGTGCCTATATTCCGGTTCCGGTCGGGCGCAACGGCGTTTTTTGACTCCGGAACCGACGTTCGTAAGAGCCACCGATCGGTGCAGCACCACTATGGATTCTGTGGCAGCTGCATGTGGGACAGGCACAAGCACCAGCAAGGCCCAGGTAAGAGGCTATAGTGAATATCCTGGTTACTTTGGTGCCCCTCTCACAAATGTTTTTTTCCCCCTTGGTGGCTGGGGCCTGTCTGGGCACATGGGGTTAACTGTTGTTCCTCCTGTGCACCTATGGTGAGTCCGTTAGGAGGAAGCTGTGGTTTAATGAATGCTGGTGTTTTTTCTCTTTTGTCATTTTTTTCTGGCAGGCTAAGAGCTCTGAACCAGCCATTAAAAAGAGATGCCCCTCATGTAAAGCAAAGTTACTGGAGGGTTGGAAGAAGACTTTATGCCAAATTTGCATTGACTCCTTAGTCAAGGAAGAGGCTTCTTCTGCGTGCAGCGACATAATCGCATCAGTTAAGAAAGAGCTAGATGCTACTATACAGGCTTTTCGCTCTTCTCTTGTAACACCAGCATTAAGTCAGGCAACTACCTCAGACCCCTCTCAGGACTCACACTTAACCCCAACGGTAGAGGCTGAGGCTGGCCCGACTACCCAAAAGGGGTATTCCCCCTCATACTCTGGAGAAGAGGAGGAGGAGGAAGAGGAAGAGGCAGATGCACCTTCTAGATACAAACTGTCCTTGGAACAAGTAGACAGTCTGTTGAAAGCAATTTATGCAACATTGGGAATGGAGGAAGAAAAAAGAGAATTATCGCTGCACGATAGAATGTATGAAGGGCTTGGTGAAGCATCAGGTCGCACTTTCCCTGTACATTCGGTAATCTCGGAGACCATTAAGAAAGAATGGGCTGACCCAGAGAGAAAACCCTTTTTCCCAAGAGCTCACAAGAGGCGTTTTCCATTTAATGATAATCCTGAGTCACTTTGGAATAAAGTCCCGAAGTTGGATGCAGCTTTTTCCCAAGTATCTAGATCAACAGATCTGGCATTCGAGGACATGGGTACTTTGAAGGATCCTATGGATAAGAAGGCGGACCAACAGCTTAAAAAAGCCTGGCAGTCCATTGTAGGGAATCTCAAGCCTGCTATGGCTATGACCTGTGTCTCCAGAAACATGGAGTTCTGGCTGAATCAGCTAAAAGCACATATTATAGCTGATTCACCCAAACAGGAGATTCTAGATTCCTTCCCAACCCTTATAGCAGCTATAGCATATATTTCTGACGCCTCTGCAGATTCTATAAGAATGTCAGCTAGGTCAGGGGCCCTGACCATTGCAGCCAGGAGAGCGTTATGGTTAAAGACATGGCCTGGGGACGCAGCTTCCAAAAATAAGTTATGCGGAGTGCCATTTTTGGGAGATCAGCTTTTTGGTCCTGATCTAGAATCTATTTTGGATAGAACAGCTGATAAAAAGAAATCCTTTCCGGTTAAAAAGAAAAAGCAGCCAGTTAGGCGGTTTTTTCGACCTCAAAAAAATCAGGAAAGGAGTAACAGGCCCCAAGAAAAAAAGAAGGAATTGGGCGGCGCAGAGAGGAAAAGGCAAAGGGAATGTCCTTTTCAATCCTCCTACGCAGGCCAATAAGACACAATGACTTGGTGGTGCCTGTGGGAGGAAGGCTTCAAAAATTCCTTCCTCTCTGGGCAAACATAACAAAAAACCCGTTTGTTTTGGATTCAATAGCCCAGGGTTACAGGATAGAGCTGTTGAACCTTCCTCCAGAGAGGTACTGCGTAACAACCAAGGGTTCTACTCCCATATTTTTCTGATAAAGAAAACATCAGGAAGCTTTCGGCTCATCCTCAATTTAAAACCGCTAAACAGGTCAGTCCAATACAGGCGATTCCGCATGGACTCCATCTTTTCGGTAAGAAATCTCTTAGTCAGAGGATGCTTTATGGCATCAATCGACCTAAGGGATGCGTACCTGCATGTACCTATAGTTGTTCAGTCCCAGAGATATCTGAGGCTGGCAGTAAATATGGGGAGGGAGGTTTTGCACCTTCAATTCAGGGCCCTCCCGTTTGGTCTATCTTCCGCCCCTCGAATATTTACCAAAATTATGGCGGAAGCCCTAGCTCCCCTCCGGCTACAAGGGATTGCGGTTATCCCTTACCTGGACGACCTCCTTTTCTTTGCCCCTTCCAGGGAAAGGTTACAGGAGGATCTGATCAAGGCTCGCAGTCATCTGGAGGCCTTAGGTTGGATTATAAACATCCAAAAATCAAATTTCAATCCAGCACAAAGAGTCCAATTCCTGGGGTATCTGATAGACTCAGTGTATCAAAAGATTTTTCTTCCAGAAGAGAAGAAAGTGAAGGTATTGCAGGCAGTATCCAGCCTTCAGACAAACCTGGAGGTATCAGTCAGAAGGATTATGTCAGTACTGGGAACCTTGACCTCAACCATGCCGGCCATTCAATGGGCCAGACTCCATTTCAGACCCCTTCAGAGTTTTCTCTTAAAGATCTGGGATCACAGTCCAGAAGCTTTAGACTCAAAGGTAAGGCTTCCCACCAGGGTAAAAAGGACCCTTTGGTGGTGGAGAAATCAGGCAGTGCTGTCAAGGGGTTTACTCTGGTCCTTCCCAACAGAGAGAAGGATAACGACAGACACCAGCAGTTGGGGATGGGGAGCACACTGGGGTCAAGACATAGCTCAGGGAGTTTGGTCCCCAGTGGAAGCAGGAAGGTCATCAAATTGGAGGGAGTTAAAGGCAGTCGCTTTAGCCTTGGTTGCCTTCTCTCCAAACCTTCAGGGGTCCCATGTGCAGATATTGTCAGACAACGCCACCACGGTGGCATACCTGAACAAACAAGGGGGCACAAGGAGCGGGACTCTTCTATTGCTATCTTCAGAGATCCTAGAATGGGCAGAGAGTCATCTACTTTCCCTGTCAGCTGTACATCTCAAGGGCACGCTAAATGGAGTAGCAGATTTCTTGAGCAGACAAAGGATTCAGGAGGCAGAGTGGAGTTTGAATCCAGGAATATTCACTCTAATAACCCAGAAGTGGGGATGCCCGCAGGTGGATCTATTCGCATCAAGAGAAAATGCTCAGCTCCCTCAGTTCTTCTCCCTGCACCGAGACAACGGATCGATAGGGATAGATGCCCTGGCACATCCTTGGAATTTCCAGCTGGGTTATGCCTTCCCCCCTTTTCAGCTAATTCCTTTAGTATTGAGGAAGATACAGAAGGAGAAGGTGTCGGTAATCTTGATCACCCCGTACTGGCCAAAAAGGGCCTGGTTTTCCTCCATTCTACTAATGTCAGTCAAACCTTTCTGGCAGCTTCCCCTCAGACAGGACTTACTACTTCAAGGTCCAGTGTATCATCCGGATATAGCAAGACTAAGTCTCACTGCTTGGTATCTGAGGAACAGCTGTTGAAAAACAAGGGTTTGTCAGAGTCTCTAGTATCTACTTTACTGGCTAGTAGAAAGAAGGTGACTAGAGATATCTACGCTAAGGTTTGGAAAGTCTACAACTCCTGGTGTCGCTCGGCAAACCGAAATTTAGAAGACATTGTGTCGGTTCTGGAATTTCTGCAGAAGGGGGTGGACAAAGGGCTGGCAATCAGCACTCTTAAAGTACAAGTGGCTGCCCTAGGAGTATACCTGGATCAACCTATTTCCTCAGTTCCGTTGGTCACGAGGTTCTTTAGGTCACTTACTAGATCCAGTCCAGTTCCCAATAGACACTTTCTAAGATGGGACTTGACAGTGGTTTTACAAGTACTCACAAAAGGTCCTTTTGAACCATTACAGTCAATCTCGTAAAAGAATTTAACTCTAAAGACGATATTCTTAGTTGCAGTTACGACTGCGAGAAGAATTGGAGAACTTCAGCCTCTTTCAGTTAAGGAGCCCTTTATGTCAATTTACCCAGACAGGATTGTGCTTAGAACAGATCCTGCGTTTTTACCAAAAGTGGCATCAGTCCATAATAGGTCGCAGGAAATCATCCTGCCAACTTTTTGTTCAGATCCTTCAGGAAGTAAGGAAGAATTATTTCATAAGTTAGATGTAAGAAGAACCTTATTACATTACTTAGAGAAAACAAGGGACTTCAGGTCTTCGGACTCTTTATTTGTTCTGTTTTCCGGCAACAGAAAAGGAAGGAAAGCTTCAAAGGGATCAATTGCCAGATGGTTAAGAATGGCTATTTCAGAAGCTTATGTCCAGTCGGGGTTGTCTCCTCCTCAGGGAGTACGAGCACATTCTACCAGGGCTCTAGCCACTACATGGGCAGAAAAAGCTGGTGCCACCCCAGACCAAATTTGTAAGGCGGCCACGTGGTCAAGTTATCTTACGTTTGTCCGTCACTACAGATTGGATCTTCTGTCAGCTGGTGATCAGGCATTTGGCAGAAAGGTCCTGCAGGCTGTTGTCCCTCCCTAGTTGGTAAGTCTCGATTATCCTCTCATGTGCTGTCCTGAAAGACGATATGGGAAAATTCAAGTTAGACTTACCGGTAACTTGTTTTCCATGAGTCTTTCAGGACAGCAGCAACCCGCCCTTCATGTTTATATATAAATATTTATACGTATATGGGTGTGTGTGTGTGTGTGTGTGTGTGTGTGTGTGTATATATATATATATATATATATATATATATATATATATATATATATATATATATATATATATATATATATATATATGCTGTGAATTAACCGTATTATGCTTATGTGTTCCAGCTTGGGCCAGAGGTACTCTACTACAACTGACGAGCTGTGGAGAGGAGCCTCCTTTTAAAATGTGGTGGAGTTTGTGTTTCCTGTTTCCTAGTGGGTGGAGCCTCTCTCTCATGTGCTGTCCTGAAAGACTCATGGAAAACAAGTTACCGGTAAGTCTAACTTGAATTTTTTTTTATTTTGAATGGCATAATGAACCTTTTCCTCCTGCGGCTGCTGAATGCCGGAGGGAGAGAGAGGAGAAGCCGGCTTTCAGCAGTTGCAGGAGGAAAATGGATAGGGAGGCTGCGTGGGGTGGGGTCACCATTGAGACCCCTGATGCTACATCAGTGGTTGGGGGTGTGTAGTAAAAACACGTCTCAACTATGGGGTTTTACAGCCCCCAAACTGTAAATGTAAACAAGCCCTTACTGTCCTGAGCCCTTTATAAGGCTACTTTCACACTGATGTGCTGCGGTTTACATTTCCTGTGGGTTAGCTGCGCTTTGCCATAGACTTCTGTTATATCTTACAGGTGTGATGCACTTTCTGAAAGCTCAACAAAACTGCATTCAGTAAGACGTCGAGGGCCACGTCAGAGGGCTTCAAGGGCCACATGTTGAGCACCCTTGGAATACCTCCTTACCACACAGTAAAATTAGCTGCTGATATCCATTCATTACTCACCCAAAAAAGTTAAAAGTCAAGCCAATTCAGATAAATGAGTCTTGGCCACTTTCACATGAATATTCAGATCTATTCACACAGTAATGCCCCGTACACACGGTCGGATTTTCCGATGGAAAATGTCCGATCGGAGCGTGTTGTCGGAAATTCCGACCGTGTGTGGGCTCCATCGGACATTTTCCATCGGATTTTCCGACACACAAAGTTGGAGAGCAGGAGATAAAATTTTCCGACAACAAAATCCGTTGTCGGAAATTCCGATCGTGTGTACACAAATCCGACGGACAAAGTGCCACGCATGCTCAGAATAAATAAAGAGATGAAAGCTATTGGCCACTGCCCCGTTTATAGTCCCGACGTGCGTGTTTTACGTCACCGCGTTTAGAACGATCGGATTTTCCGACAACTTTGTGTGACCGTGTGTATGCAAGACAAGTTTGAGCCAACATCCGTCGGAAAAAATCCTAGGATTTTGTTGTCGGAATGTCCGAACAAAGTCCGACCGTGTGTACGGGGCATAAAAAGAACACAAACAGGGAGATTCGTTGGAATGAGATATTTTGTACAGTTCTGATTTCGTCTTGTTTTTCTGAATAAAGTGGTAACCTAATGCAAGAGTACCCCAGCTTCACTTTTTGATAATTTTTGTGCTTTAGAATGTATTTAGGGTGATGATTTAAAACTTGGTTACTGTGCAATTGTATTGCTGGGAAATATTTCATAGCTGAAACTAACTTTGGTAGGATACAGTGAGGGAAAAAAAGTATTTGATCCCCTGCTGATTTTGTATGTTTGCTCACTGAAATAGAAATGATCAGTCTATAATTTTAACGGTAGGTTTATTTTAACAGTGAGAGACAGAATAGCAAAAAAATCAGAAAAATGCATTTCAAAAAAGTTATAAATTGATTTGCATTTTAATGAGTGAAATAAGTATTTGACCCCTTCGCAAAACATGACTTAGTACTTGGTGGCAAAACCCTTGTTGGCAATCACAGAGGTCAGACGTTGCTTGTAGTTGGCCACCAATTTGCACACATCTCAGGGGGGATTTTGTCTAAATTCCCTTTTCAGATCCTCTCCAAGTCATTAAGGTTTTGAGACTGATGTTTGGTAACTCAAACCTTCAGCTCCCTCCACATATTTTCTATGGGATTAAGGTCTGGAGACTGGCTAGGCAACTCCAGGACCTTAATGTGCTTCTTCTTGAGTCACTCCTTTGTTGCAAATCAGTTTATAACTTTTTTGAAATGCGTTTTTCTGGATTTTGTGGTTGTTATTCTGTCTCTCACTGTTAAAATAAACCTACCTTTAAAATTATAGACTGATCATTTCTTTGTCAGTGAGCAAATGTACAAAATTAGCAGGGGATCAAATCATTTTTTCCCTCACTGTATATGCAGATTCCCTGAATCAGTACTGCATGGACTACGTGATAAACACATCTTGTCCTTTTATTGTGACAATCTGCATCCAAGACTAGTTGAATGTTTACATGTGGTTCCCTTGGCTAGAATTTACTTCCTTTTGTGTCTGGTATGATGGTTACATACCCTTAGAGAAACTTAAGCTTTAAAGTGGATGTAAACCCGAAAAACAGTTTTTTTTTCTAATATACTGTAGAGTATAAGATTTGCTATCATATGAGCATAGTCTTGCCACACAGAGTTAATCGATCTCTGAGCAATCCTCTTTTATTGTTCAGTGAGACAATTCTTGACAAACTGAGAAAAACTTTGTCAAGTCCTCCCCCTTGCTGTGAGTGACAGGTGATTTACATCTCGTGCACTAGCCTAAGACACAGGCACTATTTTTTAATTCCCTCCCCAACTCCTTTCTTCAGCAGCTCTGCAAGGATTGGCTGTTCCACACCTCAGCATGATTTGGCATGCTGAAGTCATGTGGTTATTTTCCTGTCTTTTCACTGGATGTTAGAGATCATAGCAGAAGTTCAGTGTTAGAAATACACAGGAGAAATGTATATTGACAAGGAGTGTAGAGGTGGGCGGGGAGTCTACTGACATCACGACTCCACCCACCGAGCTCCAGACAACAGACCCACCCACAGAATCTGCAGTTTTTCGGGTCTAATAACAGACAGAGGGGAGACATTTGACAGGTAAGGATACATGCAGGAGGCATGTATATCCTTATAGATAACCCCTATGGCAGGAGTTTAGAAAGGATGACATTGGGTTTACATCCACTTTAAGGTCCTATGTCTGCTAGAATATAGATTTGTGGTTCGTACCTAAAGCAAAGGGAAAAATTTATATTAACCTTTTTTGTGATTTGCAAGTAAACTTTCACTTTGTGGTAATTTGACTATATCAACCTTACTCAGGGCAAATAGTCATAAGCAGATTCAGAGACTGGAGGGGGAGCTTTCAGAGTTTAAAAGGAGGCTACAAACTGCGGAATCACAACATCATGGAAAGGTGATTTAAAGTAATGCTAAAGTTTTTTTTTTTTTTTTTTTTTTTTTTTTTTAATATATTTCTTTATTGATGTTCTTTCTTCAGCTCTGGTGCTAAAAAGTAAACTGGCTGGCTTAGAGGAGGGACACACCCCTCACTCTTGCAGAGACAGCAAAAACAGGATCTCAAAGAGGTATTAATCCCAAAACCAAAAATGTAATATATTGCAGCTCATTAGATGTGGTGGCTGCTGTTTTAGTTTGTTTTTAGGCTTTTTTCACTCTGTTTTCATCTGGCGATCAGGCCACTAACACACTTCATGTATTATGCCCCGTACACACGGTCGGATTTTCCGTCGGAAAATGTTCGATGGGCGCTTGTTGTCGGAAATTCCGACTGTGTGTAGGCTCCATCGGACATTTTCCATCGGAATTTCCGTCACACAAAATTTGAGATCTGGATCTCAAATTTTTTCCGACAACAAAATCCGTTCTCGTAAATTCTAATTGTGTGTACACAATTCAGACGCACAAAGTTCCACGTATGCTCGGAATCAAGCAGAAGAGCCGCACTCGCTATTGAACTTCATTTTTCTCGGCTTGTCGTCCATGTTGTACGTCACCGCGTTCTTGACGTTTTGAATTTCCGACAACATTTGTGTGACCATGTGTATGCAAGACAAGTTTGAGCCAACATCTGTCGAAAAAAAACATGGATTTTGTTGTCGGAATGTGCGATCATGTACAGGGCATTAGAGTGCCGCACTTTGGATGAAGGAGCACAAGGACACATTTGGACAGCAGCATTGTCAGTCTGTGGGGAGGGTAGTGTTAGCTGGACTAGCAGATTTAGGTACACTGACAAACTGAAGCCAGACTTCAGCTAACAGTTTCTTAAATATTGTTACAGCAATATTTTTCGTTCCTTTTGGGATAAAGGTTTTATATGAATTAAGCTAGTCATTGTGTAAGCATCTGTGTCAGTGTTAAATGGTTTGGTTCAACCCCCTAACTGCTACATCTGCAGGACATCTTGTTCTGTTGAAAAACAGACTTGCTGGCAGGATCACCAGGTCAAAGTAAAAAGCATAAAGCCTAAAAAAGAAAATGAATGCAGGCATTACATCTAAAAACTGGTAAGCTGCAATATAATGTCTTCTTTTGGGTTTAATACCACTTTAATTCCAAGAAGGATGCAGGCAGTTCTGGGGGGTCCTTATTAGAAAGCTCTGCATGCTTTGTAAACAGTGTCATGTATGCACCCTGTAAAAATGCTTGTTTGTGGGAAAAAAAAAATTTTTTTCATTACAAAACTTCTTCTAAAATTGCAAACAGATTTTAAAATAACTAAACAAAATTATTATTTTTCCCTTTTTAAATAGAACATTTTTCAAGTTTCCAGACTTATGTCTTCTTGTTCTTTAAACAGATAGAACCTCTTCAAAGATCCATAGAGATTGCATGGGAAGATAACCAAAAATTATCCTGTGCTTTGAATCAGGCTGTTCAGAGAAATGCCCTTTTACAGCACTGTGTAGAAGAACTGGAAGAAAGGCTCCAAAACAGAGAAGCACAGGAAAAGCACTTACTTATAATGAAGTAATATCTTAATGTTTAACTGTTTAACAGAATCAAACAGACATCATCTATATTTGGCACAATAATGTTTTGTTTTTTTTTTTTTTTTTATAGGACACAGGCTGAAGAAGAAGTCAGAATGAAGGATCAACTATTAGAGGAACGTGTTACATCTTTAAGCAAACAGCATCAATTGGAGAGTAAAGAGGCAAAGAAGATTGCACGGAAAGAGGCAGCAGAGGTGAAAGAGTTGTGTGTGTGTGTATGTGTGTGTATATGTGTGTGTATGTATATGTGTATATATATATATATATATATAAAATCACCCCTAGCATTGTACAGTAACACTTGTAAAGATTATTAGAAGAATTATACATATAAAGAAAGAAAAGGAGACAATACTTTTGATTTCATCTTCCCTGGAAAGTCCTATGACATTAGATGAAGATGGTTCAATGGGGTAAAGACTGTTTTGTTACAAAACCATAATACTCATATCATATGAGCATGGTATTGTATGCTGTGAACTTCTGTAATCTGGACATTGGATAACAAGGGGATTTCAAATTCTTTTCCAGTGGATGTGTCCTAAGATTTCCAATTTTGTTTTTACATTATAGACTACCTGAATCCTACCCAACCCTTTTGAACATGCAGGTATTGGATAAAAAGCAGATAAAATCCCTTTGTATGACACATTGGGGGTTATTTACGAAAGGCAAATCCACTTTGCACTGCAAGTGCACTTGGAAGTGCAGTCGCTCTAAATCTAAGGAGTAGATCTGAAATGAGGGGAAGCTCTGCTGAATTTATCATCCAATCATGTGCAAGCTAAAATGCTGTTTTTTATTTTCCTTGCATGTCCCCCTCGGATCTACAGCGACTTTACTTCCAAGTGCACTTTTAGTGCAAAGTGGATTTTCCTTTAATAAATAACCCCCATTTTGTTTAATGGAGATCTAACCTATTTTTAAAGCATCATCTTGATGTAAACTCTCATCAGTGTATTACATTATATATCAGATTTTTTTCACTATATATATATATATATATATATATATATATATATATATATATATATATATATATATATATATATATATATATATATATAATTTCAATATTTGTTAGCACTTTATCTTCACATTTTTTATTGTATTTATTGCTTTATATGAATTTTTATATCCATATTCATGTAATTAGCGCTGCACTGTTTTTTATTTATCTGTTTACACAAGTTGTCCATTGTAGTGCTGGCCGCTTTTTATTGAGACATTAGCGCCATATTTGTAATTACTTGTTTGACAGGCACATGCATGGCAATATGGAGCTGCACATTATAATCTGTATGTAGGTCAAATAACTTTTGGATAAATATTACAATACAAGATCAAATTGTGGGATTGTTGAAATACTACCGTATATACTGTAATTTGTGACAGGAGACTCCCTAGAGTAATTCCAACATTATAAACCTTCAGAATGTACTTAGATTTGGATCACTGTATCTTTAAAAAAGAAATCAGACAAACAGTAGTGGTAAATCTATATCTGAAAGAAAATCTGATGGTTGGCTTCATTCTTTTCTATTGCTCGCAGCTAAAGAAAGCACTAGATAATACCACAGCAAAATCAGCAGAGCTCTCACGGACAAACAGAGAGCTGAGAGCTCGGGAATCCATACTACAAAAGGAGATTCTGCAACAGAAGGAGATTGTACGTGGACTTAAAACACAGCTCAGATTTTACATGGAGAGCAAAGGGGCCAGAAAAGAAGCTGAGAGAATACATGTGAGTTAGAATTATTTTTAAACCATATTCCTTAATATATTTTGCAAACTTACAATGTACATTTGTGTTTATTTATATTCGAAAATGGCTGCAGAAATTATCCACATAATTTTCAACCTCTTATGCCGCGTACACACGTTCGGACTTTCCGACGGGAAATGTTTGATGTGAGCGTATGCTGCATTTGAACATTTGCGGTCGGAATTTCCGGCCACAAATGTGTGAGAGCAGGTTCTCAAATTTTCCGCCAACTTCACTTTGTTGTCGGAAAGTCCGATCATGCGTACACAAGTCAGTCACACAAAAGCTCACGCATGCTCGGAATCAAGCAGAAGGAGCCGCACTGGCTACTGAACTTCCTTTTTCTCAGCTTGTTGTACGTCTTGTACGTCACCACTTTCTCACGTTCAGAATTTTGGGCCAACATTTGTGTGACCGTGTGTATGCAAGACAAGTTTGAGCCGACATCCTTCGGAAAAAAATTCACGGTTTTGTTGTCGGAAAGTCCGATCGTGTGCATGCGGCATAAGGCTTAATGTACATGGGACGTTTTAAAACCTCTCCCGAACGATTTAACTTGACAAATAGTAACCCATGTCCGTTTTGCCGAGTTTGCATGCCGCGTTTGCGCTTAGCAGCATTATACTTTTGACTGTTTAAAAAAAAACTCCATTAAAAACGGCTGTAAACGAAACGTGGCTAAACGCGAGTTACCACATTTACAAGCTGTTACAGACATTTGGCGTTTCAAATGCCTCTAAACATCTGTCCTGAAGGCATTTTTTTTTGCTTTCCAAAAAATGCTTCTAAACTCAACTGCCTAGAAACGACTATAAACAACACTGTGTACATAACAGAGGAGAGTTTAGGGGCAGCTGAAAAAAACGCCCACCTGCTCCTAAGGCCCCTTTCACACTGAGGCGGTTTGCAGGCGGTATTGCGCTAAAAATACCGCCTGCAAACCGCCCCTAAACAGCCTCCGCTGTTTGTTCAGTGTGAAAGCCCGAGGGCTTTCGCACTGAAGCGGTGCGCTGGCAGGACAGTGAAAAAAGTCCTGCAAACCGCTTCTTTGGAGCGGTGAAGGAGCGGTGTATTCACCGCTCCTAAACCGCTCCTGCCCATTGAAATCAATGGGACAGCGCGGCTATACCGCGGCTATAGCCGCGCTGTACGAGGGATTTTAACCCTTTTTCGTCCGCCAGCGGGGGTTAAAACCGCACCGCTAGTGGCCGAATACAGCTGCAAGAACGACGGTACAGCAGCGCTAAAAATAGCGCTGTTGTACCACCGACACCCCCACCGCCCCAGTGTGAAAGGGGCCTAAATGTCCGTTTACCAGCAGCAGTGTACATGAAGCTTTAGATTGTAAGCTCTAATGAGCAGGGCCTTCTGATTCCTACTGTATTAAATTGTATTGTTATTGTACTGTCTGCCCTTATACTGTAAAGCACTGCATAAACTGTTGGCATTCTATAAATCCTGTAATATAATAATAATTTTCTACAGGTAGCATTGACTGTCCTGTATATCTTAATGTGAATCTGTGCTTTTCCCATGCAGGGTAAAGCAATAAGTTAATTTTAGTATATTCCCTAGTATATTGCTGGGAGCAAAGACAAATACATGGTACCTCCAGGTATGTAGATCATGTAACTCACCCCTCTTTTTTTCTTGTGACAACAAATGTACTTGCTGATTGGCCCAGTGCTGTCACCTTGGGTTGGGAAGAAGTCAGGCTGGGATCAAATTAAAGCTTACATATGGCTTCATCTCCTCATGCTCAGTAGCTAAAAGAGTTGTGGGAAGTGAAGTGAAGCCAAGTAATAGATGCTGCAGGGGATGACATTTAAGTGAACATAGGATGAAAGAACAACTGCACACCAAATCTTTAAAGTGGATGTAAATCCGAAAACAAATTTTTTTACTAAGGCTTGAAAAACGTATACAGTATAGGATTTCATGTCATCTGTGCCCAGTCTTGCCACGAAGAGTTAATCCAGCTCTGAACAGACCTCTTATATTTTTTCAGGGAGATAAAAATGGACAGAGAAATACCAGTCCTTCTTCCCCTGTGCTGTGAGTGACAAGTGATTTACATAGCTCATGCACAAGCTTCAGACAGGCATTCTGTGTACTTCACAATTCACATCCCCCTCTTTCTTCTCCAACTCTCCCAGCATTGGCTGCCTTTCCTGGGATTTTCTCATCATGGGGTGTGATCCACAGATCAGTGTGAGAGGAGGAAATGCATGGTGCAGTGAACTCACAGGACTGCTAGCAGAAGATACAGACAAGTGATTAAGAGCCCTTTCACACTGGGGCGGTTTGCAGGCGTTATTGCGCTAAAAATACCGCCTGCAAACCGACCCAAAACAGCCTCTGCTGTTTGTTCAGTGTGAAAGCCCGAGGGCTTTCACACTGAAGCGGTGCGCTGACAGGAGAAGAAAAAAACTCCTGCCAGCCGCATCTTTGGAGCGTTGAAGGAGCAGTGTATTCACCGCTCCTAAACCGCTCCTGCGGTTTTAACCCTTTTTCGGCCGCCAGCGGGGGGGTTAAAACCGCATCGCTAGCGGCCGAATACCGCTGGTAAAGCAGCGCTAAAAATAGCGCTGTTTTACCGCCGACGCCCCCTACCGCCCCAGTGTGAAAGCAGCCTTAGGGGAGATGTATCTAGTCAGAGCTGGGCAGAGGAGAAGCTCCAGTAGTCTGATTATTGTTATGGTGCAGTGTGTGTGTCTGAGGTCACCTGATCAGTTGCAACATTCCTTTTGATCACCAGGATGTGTTATGTGGGGGAGGGGTGGATGTCTCACTTTTCATAATTACACCCAGTAAGGCTGAATGAGCTCAGAGCTTACAGCCTACCCGTGTCACTTGACTGCTCCCACCAAGTCTCTACTCGTGTCACCTGACTGCTCCTACCAAGTCGCTACATGTTTCACCTGACTGCTCCTACCAAGTCCCTGCTCGTGTCACCTGACTGCTCCCGCCAAGTCCCTGCTCGTGTCACCTGACTGCTCCCGCCAAGTCCCTGCTCGTGTCACCTGACTGCTCCCGCCAAGTCCCTGCTCGTGTCACTTGACTGCTCCCGCCAAGTCCCTGCTCGTGTCACCTGACTGCTCCCGCCAAGTCCCTGCTCGTGTCACCTGACTGCTCCCGCCAAGTCCCTGCTCGTGTCACCTGACTGCTCCCGCCAAGTCCCTGCTCGTGCCAAGTCCCTGCTGACTGCTCCCGCCAAGTCCCTGCTCGTGTCACCTGACTGCTTCCGCCAAGTCCCTACCCGTGTCACCTGACTGCTCACACCAAGTCTATATTTTCTTGTACAAACATCATGCTGAATAAAGAAGTCATCCTCTTCAGCCTGCACCAAAATTTCTTTTCCCATCCCTACCTTTTACCCAAATCATAACTGTCTAATCATCCCATATCCATCCACATGACACAGGAGTTGATCAGAGAGTGTGCAGACATGATACAGGAGTTGATCATAGAGTGTGCGGAAATGATACAGCAGCTGCGAAATGTGGGCGTGGCTTAAATTGTGTAGCGTTACCACTGTAGGGGCTGCTGAGTATAATGGTTTTTCACTCCTCAGACAATAAAGTAGTCCTTGCATTTTGTTTTATTGAGAGGATATTAAACTTGGATAGGGATAGGGACTCATGAGATGTCCAGGTGGTCAAACATTGGAACATGGGACTCTCCATACATCCTGTATATACTCCATTTCTCCTCCTGTACATAGTTTCCTATCCTCTGATTATCGCTCCATACTCCTCCTGCACATTACTTCCTCTCTTCTGAGTATTGCTCCATACTCCTCTTGCACATTGCTTCCTATCTTCTGAGTATCACTCCATACTCCTCCTGCACATCGCTTCCTCTCTTCTGAGTATTGCTCCATACTCCTCCTGCACATTACTTCCTCTCTTTTGAGTATCACTCCATACTCCTCCTGCACATCGCTTCCTCTCTTCTGAGTATTGCTCCATACTCCTCTTGCACATTGCTTCCTATCTTCTGAGTATCACTCCATACTCCTCCTGCACATCGCTTCCTCTCTTCTGAGTATCGCTCCGTACTCTTCCTGTACATCGCTTCCTCTTTTTCTTTCTCCAGACTAGCTAGCACTGTAGGCCTGACACTGACTCAGTGAGGCCTAAAGCAAATGCCCTTCACAGGCAGGGACCGCGGGCCCCTATGGTGTAGCAAAAAGAAAATGGTAAGTTCTGGTACTAGCTGTCCCACATGCGGCTACTGATCCCAGTCAGCCCTCTTCAAGCCCTGCCAGCCCTCCTGCAGCTGCCCGACTCCCCTGCCCACGACACCATAGTCCTCTCCTCTGGTTCTGCACCTATCCCCAACTGCACTCTCCCAGTCCTTTCAGGTGTGCCTCCCCAGTCCTTCCGACTGTACATGCCACTTACCAGCCCACTTGGCTTGAACCGATGCTTCCTCTCCCTGGAGACTTGCCCGGCAGTACTCTCTCCTGCTGTCCTCTCTTGCTTCTCCTGTGCCTCCTGTCCAGGACACCTCCACGTTTTCCTAGAGAGCCCTGTCCGCACCCGAGCCCAGGCCCAAGGTAACCCCCTCCCCCAAACTGGGGAGCTCCCTCCAAGGCCCTGACAGCCTCAGTACTCGATCTCCAACTCTTCCACCCAACAACTTCCCCAAACTGGGCTGACCCTGGGTATTTGAGGAGGCCTGCCCCCTGCTAATTCCAAGTTGGGGATTGATCAGGTCTCCTCAGAATACCCCAGGCAGCTCCACCTCCCCTCTCCTCCTCTCTTTCCAGAACCTTCTAGAGAGCTAAGGAGGAAATAAGGAGAAAGAGCAGATTGAAGGAGAAAAAAAACAAGACAAAGAAAAAAGGGGGGCAGGTGAGAATCCCCATTCCAAAGATACCAGGGCCCCTAGGCATGCAACCAAGGCCATGGCTGGCTCTTAAAAAATCCTGATACAATTAAAACAATCAAACTAATCAAAAAATAGTTATGATTTGAAATAGTCTGAATCCATACTTGAAGCCAGGGACAGCATGTGTCCAAATAAACTTCAGTCGTCTCATGTAGGCATGGCGTCAGTTCTGAGGCTGGTATTTGGTATTGACTTTGCTTTTTTTTTATATGGCTTCTGCAATTTAAACCTCATTAAAATTGTAAGGTGTATCGGCGGAGTGCTGGTGTCTTTATCGAATTGTCATCAACAGTGTGACCATGGGCCACGCACTTCCAACTAAAGGAGGAGACATATGGGTCTGGTGCAGGATGGATTTATATCAAAGTATTTTATTATGAATATATAAAAACAGCTTTGCTAGTGGGACTGGATCAAAGCTCTATACCAATCGGAATCTACACTTGTATAATTGAACCTTCTGAATACATCCCTATATATTTTTATCTTTATGTGGATTTTTTATGTGGATTTTTTTACACATTTGGTGTCACTCATTTTTTATAATTTTACACTATTTTGATTGCTGGATTTTTTAGGAATTTTTACTCACCGCTGGGTTTATTTGAGTATTTATATTTATTCATATATATTCATTTTTATGCACATTGTGAAGCGCTTCAAATATCATTATTTATCAAAGTATTTTATTGCTGCCTGTGCCCCCGTATAGGAGATTCACCCCTTCACTTTGCCCTGTTACCCTTATCAATGAAAGTGAAGGAAAATCGAAAATTTGTCACCAGAACAGGAATAGAGAGGAAATAATCCAATGAGGACACTTGTTCTGGTGACAACAAAGGAGTTCCTCACTTTGGACACTTTGGAGAGATTTCCTCTCACTTCCTGCGTTGACTATGGGACTGGAAATGAAGGGAAATATCCCCAGTGCCTCAGTTTGAACAAAAATGACAGTGTTTATAACTCTTCCTTACTTTTTCAAAAAGGGGAAAAAAAGGATTTGCCTTTAGTTCTACTCTAAGAATTCTGTGAATAGGCGTTTGAGACTCTGAGGTTGGACCTCCTATGCTCTGGAATATCCAAAGGAGAAGGAAATCTTAAACTGTCAGTTTATGCTGCTGCCTACAAGAGAAATGCACACTGGAAACAAAAAAGTAATTGATCAGCACAGGAGGATGCTGCTGTTTTTGCTAGTGTCCTCAGGAGAGTATGTCTTCTTCAGCTCTGCTGTTCAATTTCTGCTCTTTTCTCCAGTTATTTACAGCTCTACTCATACACTCATTGGCCACTTTATTAGGTACACCTTGCTAGTACCGGGTTGGACACCGTTTTGCCTTCAGAACTGCCTTTAATTCTTGGTGGCATAGATTCAGCAAGGTGTTGGGAACATTACTCAGTGATTTTGGTCCATATTGACATGATGGCATCATATAGTTGCTGGAGATTTGTCGGCTGAACATCCATGATGCAAATCTCCCGTTCAACCACATCTTAAAGATGCTCTACTGGATTGAGATCTGGTGACTGTGGAGGCCATTGGAGTACAGTGAGCTCATTGTCATGGGCATGAAACCAGTTTGAGATGATCTGAGCTTTGTGACATGGTGCATTATCCTGCTGGAAGTAGCCATCAAAAGATGGGTACACTGTAGTCATAAAGGGATGGACATGGTCAGCAACAATACTCAGGTAGGCCATGGCGTTTAAACAATGCTCAATTGGTACTAAGGGCCCAAAGTGTTCCAAGAAGATATCCCCCACATCATTAGACCACCATCACCAGCCTGAATTGGTGATACAAGGCAGGATGGATCCATGCTTTCATGTTTACACCAAATTCTGACCATACCATCTAAATGACAGCTGAAATCAAGACTCATCAGACCAGGCAACATTTTTCCAATCTTCTTTTGTCCAATTTTGGTGAGCCTGTGCGAATTGTAGCCTCAGTTTCCTGTTTGTAGCTGACAGGAGTGGCACCCGGTGTGGTCTTTTGCTGCTCTAGCCTATCTGCTTAAAGGTACAATGTGTTGTGAACCCTAGAGATAGTTGTGCATGAAAATCACAGTAGATCCGCAATTTTTGAAATACTCAGACCAGTCCATCTGGCATCAACAACCATGCCACATTCAAAGTCACTTAAATCCCCTCTCTTACCCATTCTGATGCTCGGTTTGAACTTCAGCAAGTCGTCTTCACAACGTCTAGATGCCTAAATCCATTGAGTTGCTGCCATGTGATTGGCTGATTAGCAATTTGTGTTACCAAGCAATTGGACAGGTATATCTAATAAAGTAGCCAGAGAGTGTATATTCGGGCCGGATATGGAAATCTTGGTAATTTTCTTGTTAGCCAATTACCACTGGTTCCCAGTTCATTATCTATACTGGTGTTCTCTCTGCTAAAGTCCTGTGACCCACAGTGAGTACCCATCTGAATTCCAGTTCGCACAGGCTCTTCAGGTCAGGCTAGTATGTCTGGGAATTCTGCTGAGTGAATTTATATATCCTCATCTCTGCAACTCGCTGTTGTAAGCTCCTTGCAGGCTTTTTCTAGGTTGAGGTTCCCCCGTTTTAGTACTGAGACTACCTATATATTTTCTACAATTCCATCTGTAGTTAACTGGCAAATTTGTGTGGAAGTCAACTTCACCTTTATTCTAGACTTGCTTATGCGCTTTCCAAGTTGGCTACATGGGGGAGCCCTCCTCTTTATTTATCTCTAGGGACCGCTCAAGTGAAAAGTTGTTTTTACTTTCTCTTCTCCCGCTTTCTCCCTGGCTTTTTCATGATGCAGCTATAATTCAGCAGCACAGGGCTTAGTCCAATTTGGCTCCTGTATGAAGGGGACTTTTGATTCAACTGTCAGCTGACAACCATCTCTGACCCATGTGCCATTACTGCTATTTTCCCCCTCCTTTGCTAAATCGGACACAGACATGCTGAACCTCTTTGATTTGGGTAAGGATCTTCTTGGGAATCCATTACAAAATGTAGAATCTATGCCCTCTTTTAAGAGAAAATTGTTCAGATAGATTTCAGGCTGTGGCTATTAGGCCCACATGTAAGAGTTTTTGTTTTCTCCTTATTGCAGCGGTCAGTTTGACCCTTTAAACTAGTAGCAATGACAGCTCCTGCTTCTGATTGTACCTTGTCAAACTGTAAAATGCATGTGGATAAAAGGCAGTCATTTTTAATTTCAGCTGTGTGGGTGTGCTAAGAGCTTCCTGGTTTTGCTATTGCATTGTTCTTCTGTTAGTACCCATGTGTGGGTGCGAATCACAATGTGTCCTTGACATTCCAGAAGCTGCAGTGGTTTAGTTGGATCCTGGATTTTCAGAAATTGTCTCTGTAACTCATCATTTGGAGTATCTTGGTCAAGTCGTGTACACAACTCAGGCTTCAGTGGTTTGTCCAAAAGAGAAACTTCAAACTTTCTAGTCTCAGATTCTAGCTTTCCAGTCGAAGTTGTCCGACTCTCTGCATTTGCACGAGAGTGCTTGGCCTGATGGTAAACTCCTTTAAGACAATTCCATTTGCCCAATTTCACTCCAGAGCTCAACAACACATTGTTTTGTTGTCGCAAGATAAGTCAATCTGGTCCAGTTTGATTGGCCCTGAGGACTAGGTTGTTCCTGGGCTGGTGGCTCAGGCAACCTGCTTTGGAATAAGGGAATTTCTTCACTCCCATATTCTTTAAATACCCCACAACTGATGCCAGCCTAGTCGTGGTCACTCTGTCAACCCAGGGAATTTTGGTCCTTGGAGAAGTCTCCACTCCCATTTACCATTGGGTAGTTTGACTGTCTCAGATGGAAGGTCATCTGATTCAGTCAGACAATATCACAGCGGTGGCATGCATCAACCTTTAAGGAGGAATTCGAAGTCTTGCTGCGGCAAGACTGGTAGTTTGGATCCTGCCCTGGGCAGAACTTCATTGTCCAGTTTTTCCATCCAGGCGTAAACAATTGGCTGACTGACTGCCTCAGCCATCAGCACCTCAATTTGGAGGTGTTGTCCCTACATCTGGCTGTCGATTTGTGGACCTTTTGGCCTCCAGGTACAAAAAACAGACTAATGCCGCGTACACACGACCAGACTTTTCGGCATCAAAGGTCCGACGGAACGAATCCGTCGGACAATTCGATCTTGTGTGGGCTTCATCAGACATTTTCTGTCTAAAAATCTGACGGACCTTAGAAATAGAACAAGTTTCAAATCTTTCCGACAGACTCGATTCCTATCGAAAAATCTGTTCGTCTGTATGTTAGTCCGACGAACCAAAAACCACCCAAGGGCAGCTATTGGCTACTGGCTATGAACTTCCTTATTCTAGTCTGGTCGTACGTCATCACGTTCAAAATGATCGGTCTTTGGTGTGATCGTGTGTAGGCAAGTCCGTTTCGTCTGAACGCCGTCAAAGTCCTTCGAAGTTCAGTCCGACGAGAAGTCCGCTCATGTGTACGCGGCATAAACAGGTTTGTCTCTAGATACAGGGATTCTCAATGGATGCTCTGGTGACTCTTTGGAATTAGTATACCATGTTCTATGCTTTTCTTCCCCTGAAACTTCTTCCTCGTCTGCTTAACAGGATTAGAATAGAATACATTCCAGTAATCCAAATTGCTCTGGATTGACCCAGGTGGATGTGGTACAGCAATCTGGTAAGACTCCTGACGGACTGGTACATGAGCTCTGTCAGATCATTGGGATCTTCTCTCCCAAGGACCGTGTTATCATCCTATTTTGAGTTTGCTTGGTTTGATGGCATTGTTCAAGCCCTGTTTTTTTTTTTTTTTTTTGACTCATGACCATTTATTTGTGTTTCCTCTGATGCTAACAGCTAGTAAGGCTACTATAAGATCTAATATTGGACATGGAAGGCATACTTCACTTAGTAGGAGTTTTTCTGTGAGATGAATCCTGTAATTCTTACAGTGGGGTCTCGACCAGCGTTTGACTCTCAGGACTTTCATAGGCCCAGTTTCTTTTTTTATATAATCTTTTTTCAGTTTTAAAAAAAGAAAGGTTTGACATACAATAGATGAAAGGGGGGGATATATAACAAAGGGTAGTGAACCATGCATCACCGGTCTGCAATATTAGATTCAGAAAAGCCTTTGGTACATACAGACATAAGCAGCAGATGATTCCAACTTTTGTAAACCATATAACATGGGGGGGGGGGTAATAAAACCAGAGTACCATATCGGGGTTATGTACCCATGAGCGACTATAGGCCCGGTTTCTAACCTATTTTGTGTCAGAACGTTGGTCTTGCACTCTTTGAGTTAGAACTTTGTACAGGGAGTCTCCAATGTAGTCCTATAACTCCATTGGATCCGGATATCGTTCTCTCTGAGCTTCAAAGTTCACCGCATGAAATCATTAGAGGCATTCCTTTCTCTACTCTCACCCACCAGGTAGTGTTTTGTGTAGCCATTACCTCTAGAAGACAAGGGTCTGATCTGGCGGGCCTTATCATGCGAGGAACCCTTTTTAATATTGCATAGGGACCAGTTGGTGTTTGCTTAGGGTAGTTTCTACCTTGCAGCTCAACCAAAAATTGCTCTCCTATCCCTCTGTTAACCTCCAGTTTACCAAGGACATTTATCTCCACTGCCTGGATGTAGTTCAGGCTGTGAGAGTCTATTTCCAAGCCACTTATTTATTTTGTACAGTAGCTGGACCATGTAAGGGTCCACCATCTCTAGATGTATTAAATGTACCATCATTTAGACTTGTGGTCTTAAGGATCGGGTTGCATCCTGAGATCTCTGAGCGCTTTTTGTTCTTTTACAACATTATGCAAATTTTCCAAGTTAGCAAGGTTATCACATGGTGATACAAAATAAGGTAGTACTGAGTATTACCAGGGAGGCAGACTTTTTAGGCTAAGAAACAGTGGAGAAGTAGCTGTATAAAAAATGTAAATTTATTGAAAAATACAATATCTAAAAAAACAATGACAATTGTAACATATAGCATCTATGATTATTGTGCAGTGAGCCCTTGTATGTCTACGCGTTTCACCGTTAGGCTTCCTCAGGACACATCCAAGGTTCACAGATGAGACAGAGAAGGGAATATGTCTCTCTATCTTAAATTGGAATGCAAAATCATGCAAGTCACGGTAGCATGAGAAAGTTCAATCAGCAGTAAGAAAGTATATTAGATATAGCTAAATATCTCCTAAATATCTCAGCAGGGGCATGTAAACAATATTCCTAATTAAGGGAGCAGCCATTAGAGGGAGGAGGGCCAACACCGGATGCACCACTTAGATCCTGGATTTAGTATCAGCAATGCTGAAGGCTCAATACAATCCCATCGCTGCATATTCAGGATACAAATAATCCAGCGTGCCCCTGGGAGACAGCAATACACTGCACATTGCAATACACTGCACATTGCATAAAATATTGTTTACATGCCCCTGCTGAGATATTTAGCTATATCTAATATACTTTCTTACTGCTGATTGAACTTTCTCATGCTACCGTGACTTGCATGATTTTGCATTCCAATTTAAGATAGAGAGACATATTCCCTTCTCTGTCTCATCTGTGAACCTTGGATGTGTCCTGAGGAAGCCTAACGGTGAAACGCGTAGACATGCAAGGGTTTACTGCGCAATAATCATAGATGCTATATGTTGCAATTGTCATTGTTTTTTTGATATTGTATTTTTCAATAAATTTATATTTTTTATACTGCTATATCTTCTCCACTGGTTCTTAGCCTAAAAAGTCCGCCTCCCTGGTAATACTCAGTACTACCTTATTTTGTATCCTCAATGATTTATGGACGTGGCTTATTTTGGTGCACTTTCCTCTCTTTTTGTTATCACATGGTCTTCTATTTTTGTTTTCTACCAGTTGGATATTCAGGCCTCATCTGATGCCATCTTCAGGCATTGGGTCCTTTAGGCAGTTTCTTGAGCTGTAGGCAGTCCCCAATTTCCTGGTGGTTTTTTTCTTGAGTTTGTTAGCCTTTGTTGCTATGTTGCCAGCTCCTTTGCTGGACTGCAAAGTGTAGGAATTCCTGTGTTCCTCAATGGATGAGCAACTACTTTGTTCTACCAACCCAACAGTATAACCCAACGGTCTAAGAATTCCTTTGTCCCTAAAAAGACCTATGGAAAAGGTAAGAACAATAATGTGTTTTTTATGATCTCTTGTTTTAATTATTTCAAGCATGAAAACTGAAAATGAGTAATTTGGTTGCAATGTTAATCTGTTTATATGATCACTTCATAGGAGCTAGAGGCCAGGCTGAAATCCATGCAGAAAGTTCAGGAGGATTATGTGAGAAATAATAACGAGCAGGTAAGAATTTTATAGCGAGGAGTATTAGGAGAAGGTTTCAAATGGAGTAGATAATATGAAAAAAAACATTTAGCTTCTCTAAATGTATAAACGAAGAAAGCTTATAGTTTGCATGATGGGTAACATTTGTCACTCTCAATGCAGTGTAAGCGCATCCAAGGGTTCATGCCAGAAGTCGAGAAACTGCGTAAAGAAATAGCTGCTGCAGCAGCAGCATCCTGGAGGGCACAAGAAGACACCTTTCAAAGCCCTAGAGAAAAAGATATGAAGTCCAGGATGAAGCTGGAGGAAAAATGTAGGGTAACAAATATTTTTTTTTTTTTTTACTGTATAATAATAATTTAATTCATAGCACTAACTCTACCCCAAACTAACATTACAATATACACTCATCGGCCACTTTATTAGGTACACCGTGCTAGTACCAGGTTGGACCACCTTTTGCCTTCAGAACTGCGTTAATTCTTCATGGCATAGATTCAACAAGGTGTTGGGAACATTACTCAGAGATTTTGGTTGATCTTGACATGATCGCATCAGTTGCTGCAGATTTGTCAACTCCACATCCATGATGCAAATCTCCCATTCCACCACATCCCAAAGGTGCTCTATTGGATTGAGATCTGGTGACTCTGGAGGCCATTGGAGTACAGTGAACTCATTGTCATGTTCAAGAAACCAGCTTGAGATGATTTGAGCTTTGTGACATGAGGCATTATCCTGCTGTAAGTAGCCATTAGAAGATAGGTACACTGTAGTCATAAAGGGATTGACATTGCCGGCAACAATACTCAAGTAGGCATGGCATTTAAACAATGTTCAATTGGTACTAAGGGTCCCAAAGTGTGCCAAGAAAATATCCCCCCACACCATTACACCACCACCACAAGCCTGAAGCGTTGATACAAAGCAGGATGGATCCATGCTTTCATGTTGTTTATGCCAAATTCTGACCTTACCATCTGAATGTCGCATTTGAAATCAAGACTCATCAGACCAGGCAACGTTTTTCCAATCTTCTATTGCCCAATTTTGGTGAGCCTGTGCTGATTGTAGCTTCAGTTTTCTGTTTTTAGCTGACAGGAGTGGCACCTGGTGTGGTCTTCTGCTGTTGTAGCCCATCTGCTTCAAAGTTTGATGTGTTGTGCTTTCAGAAATGGTGTTTTGCATACCTTGGTTGTAACGAGTGGGTATTTGAGTTGGCTTTCTATCATCTCAAACCAGTCTACCCATTCTCCTCTGACCTCAACAAGGCATTTTTGTCCACAGAACTGCCGCTCACTGGATATTTTCTCTTTTTTGGACCATTCTCTGTAAACCCTTGAGATGGTTGTGCGTGAATATCCCAGTAGATCAGCAGTCTTTGAAACACTCAGATTGGCCCGTCTGACATCAACAACCATGCCACATTCAAAGTCACTTAAATCACCTTTCTTCCCCATTCTGATGCTCGGTTTGAACTTCAACAAGTCGCTTTCACCATGTCTAGATGCCTGAATGCATTGAGTTGCTGCCATGGGATTGGCTGATTAGCAGTCTGTGTTACCAAGCAATTGAACTGGTGTACCTAATAAAGTGGCCGGTGAGTGTAGTTTCCCTACTACAGTGCTACAGCAGGGGGTGGGACCCATATCCATAGTGTAACATGTAATATCTTACAAATGCACCAACCCCCCCACACCTCCTCCACACCCTCCTGATTGTGGGTGCAATGCTTTGCAGGCTCATAGTAAAAAAATAAAAATAAATGCACATTTTTTTACCTGCAAAGATGTGCATTTATTTTTTACAGTGGTGAACTTCTCCCTTTTGAAACATATTTTTTGGTTCTAACATTTCACCTTTAACATTGCAGTAGCAATGTTATGGATTTTTATGGATATAGGTTATTATGGTTATGGATAATTATAGATAGATATTTTTGGAAAAAAAGCAAAAGGCATATTAATCTTAAAGTGGATGTAAACCCAATGTCATCCTTTCTAAACTACTGCCATAGGGGTTATCTATAAGGATATACATGCCTCCTGCATGTATCTTTACCTGTCAAATGTCTCCCCTCTGTCTGTTATTAGATCCGAAAAACTGCATATTCTGTGGGTGGGTCTGTTGTGTGGAGCTCGGTGGGTGGAGTCGTGATGTCAGTAGACTCCTCGTCCACCTCTTCACTCTCCTTGTCAATATGCATTTTCTCCTGTGTATTTCTTACACTAAACTTCTGCTATGATCTCTAACATCCAGTGAAAAGACAGGAAAGTAACCACATGACTTCAGCATGCCAAATCATGCTGAGGTGTGGAACAGCCAATCCTTGCAGAGCTGCTGAAGAAAGGAGTGGGGGTGGGAATTAAAAAATAATGCCTGTGTCTTAGACTGTCACTCACAGCAAGGGGGAGGATTTGACAAAGTTTTTCTCAGTTTGTCAAGATTTTTCTCACTGAACAATAAAAGAGGATTGCTCAGAGATGGATTAACTCTGTGTGGCAAGACTGGGCTCAAATGATAGCAAATCTTATACTCTACAGTATGATAAAAAAAAAATCGAGTTTACATCCACTTTAAGGTATTTGCCGCACAAACAAGTTCTTGCCACATTTATGACTTGGAAACTATTTCCAAACATCTCGGTCACATTATGGAACAATAAATCCCCAATTGTTGGTATTTGGTGACCTTGAAAAAATAAATTAGTGAAGGCTTCATCCCGCATAGTCTTTCAGAGGTGGCCCTCAATGATGGTTTGAATGATACTATCTCGAATGAATGAAGAATGGCTTCCATTTCTCAATTTTTGGAGCAGAGAACCTTCTAGTTAGAAACAGGATGAGAAAACAGAACAATTAGAAAATGAGATTGAGGCATTCAAAAAAAAAAAAAAAAAAACTATTACCATATAAGTTATTACCAATGGTACAAGATATGATAAAAACAAGAGACAGGAATGCCAGAGAAACTAAACAAGACTAAACAAAATTACATTTGAGATTAAATGATTTAAAAATTAAACAGTTATACAAGTGCTTTTTAGTGTATTTTTAGCATACTATACTTTGCTGACTGCTGTGAATATACTGTACAGCCATGGCTGGACTGACTATAGTAGAAATAGGGTGCTAAAGTGTTATTTCTGCAATTAAACTTGCTAAAAGAATTTTGTTACATTTTGTTTTGTCCTATTATGCTAATTAGTTGATCCAAGAAACTGATCTGACCACTGTATCGAAGTCTTATTTTCTTCTCCTCTGGTTTAGTTTTGCTTAATGTAGTAATCTGGAGTTCTTGGAACCTGTTTAGCCTTGCCTTGATAACTTACTGCACAGGTTTGCTTTCATGAGTTGATAACCATTTGTTTTATTGTCATTTTTATTCCTCCCTTAGGACATTGTTGAATATAACCTGGCAAAACTTCTTCATTTTCATCCCCAATCCACTGCTGAGCACTGGGAGACAAAGCAAAAGCTTAAGCTGATTTCCCGAAATCTTTTACCCAAAGAGTGAACAAAAGGCAGTGACTGCTTTGAAGGTCCTTGTGCTGAAACTGGAAAACAATCTTATATTGCAATGGATGCCTGAAATTTGGTATAAAAAAAACAGTGAGCCAATCACACAAGTAGGACAATGGAAATTTACTTTAAAGGATTACAGTATTAAATCATGATGCTTGCTTTACTGGGTCAAGAGGATTAAAACAACATGCTGGTAAAGTTTTGCATTTGAAAAATGTTGTGGACAAGTTTGTCACAAGTTTTGTCACCAATTGCATGGATTTTTAGAGGTAAATATATTTTTATTTTACATGACAATAAATACATTATTGTAGCAACAGAGGTAAATCCTTTTATCTATCTTACAAGCAATATTGCACAAATTATATAACAAAAGTAGATAAAACATAATCATAGATAACTTGGCAATAGTGGTATATACTCGGCAAATGAGAACATAATCAAAAAAACTTTAGGGTTAGGAAATCCAAAAACCAGAGATGTGCACTTTATAGTATATAAAAGGGAGAGTGGGAAAATAAAAGAAAAGAGAGAAAGGAGAATAGAGGGTGAAAGACCCTGATGAAATCAGGGAAAGAAGGCAAAGAGCAAATCTGATAGGCCACATCTATGAAGAGTAATATCAGTCATCGAGCAATAACATGTTTGTCAGGGAGTCTGAAGTGGAAAAGTCCATCCAGTTAAGCCATAGGGCCCTAAACGTGTTGAATGTATCGTTATCTCAAGCCAGAATCTCCTCCATACGCATGATATATTTTACTGTAGGAACCCACAAGGACAACGAGGGGGGGGGGGTTGGGGTAGTAGTCGTTTTCCAGAATAAAGGGATCAGTTGTCTAGCCACTGACAGGGAAAAACTCAGCCAATTACGTTTCTGTGATGCAATAGAGCCTGGGAGCATGGATAGTAGCGCCGTTTCTGGAGTAGGTGTCAGAGACTGATTATACAGGCCACCATGTATGGAGAAAAACCGAGACCAAAAGAGCTGAATCTTATTGCAGTCCCACCATAAGTGGAGATATGTTTCCTCAGCCGATCCGCACCGCCAACAGGTAGGGCAGACCGACGCAAACATTTTGTGCCGGGAGTATGGGTCCCTGTTCCATCTGGAAAGGAGTTTAAAGTTTTTTTTCCTGTGTATAACAAGATATGGATGCATGGATTTTTAACACTGTTTACAGCAAGATGTTTATATGCAATATGGATGAGTGCTATATTTTTGTATTAAAAAAAAACATTTACTTCTTGCCTGTGTGTTATTCATTCATATTTCTTTTGGTTTCATTATACAAATGAGAGATTATAATGGGAAGCCAGAATCCCTGTTAAAATCATAGCTATGATTATTATACAAGTCTAGTCTTGAAAGGTCATAAATAGTTCTGGGATTGTTGTTTTAAACAGGTAACGTAAGCAAACTCATTGTCTTAAACTCATTACCTTTAAAATGTTCAAAGAAAAATGTATGCTTAAAGTTGTTATAAAGCCTTATGGTTTTTTACCTTAATGCATTCTCTGCATTAACCACTTCAGCCCCGGAAGATTTGGCTGCTCAATGACCAGGCCATTTTTTGCGATTCAGGACTGCGTCACTTTAACTGACAATTGTGCGGTTGTGCGACGCTGTACCCAAACAAAACTGATGTCCTTTTTTTCCCACAAATAGGACTTTCTTTTTGTGGTTTTTTTATCATCTCTGATTGGTTTGTGCAAAAGTTATAGCGTCTACAAAATAGGGGATAGATTTATGGCATTTTATTATTTTTTACTAGTAATGGTACTAGTACTAGTTATCGGGACTGCGACATTATGGAGGACACTGTTGACACATTTTTGAAACCATTGACAATTATACAGCGATCAGTGCTATAAAAATGCACTGATTACTGTATAAATGTCACTAGCAGGGAAGGGGTTAACACTAGGGGGCAATCAAGGGGTTAACTGTCTTCCCTGACTGTGTGTTCTAACTGTGGGGGGAGGGGACTGACTATAGGAGATGACAGATCGTGGTTCCTAGATATTAGAAACTCACAATCTGCCTCTTCTCTCCTCACAGAACAGGGATTTGTGTGTTTACACAGTCAGGTCCCTGTTCTGCCTCTCGTGCCCGCGATCGCGCGTGACCTGTCAGTCAGCAGCTCTCCTTTCTGCTTCTCTGCACTCATTGGAGCACTGAGCTATGGAGGGGCAGGGAGCGGCCATCTCAGTCTCTCATCGGCTTGCTGAGAGGCTGAGACAGGCATCAGTCCAGGCACCTGGCGGATCCAGACTTTGTCGCGATGACGTGGTGCCTGGACTGATTCCAGTGATGAAAACGGGTCACAGGAGTGCAAAACCAATTGCACTTCTGTGACCCGTAGGAGAAGCCCAGCCAAACAAACTCAGGCTGGACTTCTCCTTTTAAGGAAAAAACCTTCTGTGCCCAGGAAACCCAGAAACCTCAGACCCCTCAGTAAGCAGGAGCTTAACCCAGTTAACAGAGTCTGGCTGGGTGGGCACCCAGGAATAGGCATAGTCCAGCTGGGCAGCTGGCAGCAGATCACCAGCAGCAGGCATGGCAGAGGACAGCAGTGCACCACCAGCGGCAGGCATGGCAGAGAACAGCAGTGCACCACCAGCGGCAGGCATGGCAGAGAACAGCAGTGCACCACCAGCGGTAGGCATAGCAGAGGACAGCAGGCCACCACCAGCCGCAGGCACAGCAGAGGACAGCAGGCCACCACCAGCCGCAGGCACAGCAGAGGACAGCAGGCCACCACCAGAGGCAGGCACGGCAGAGGACAGCGGCAGGCACGGCAGAGGACAGCAGGGCACCAGCGGCAGGCATGACAGAGGACAGCAGCGCACCAGCGGCAGGCTGCACCCCATCAGGAGACAGCAAAGAGGCAGGCTTAACCACAACACCATGCAGCATAGAGGCAGACAGCATAGAGACAGGCTGGACCCCATCGGCAAGCAGCATAGAGGGAGGCTGAACCCCATCAGCAAGCAGCAAAGAGACAGGCTTGACCCCATGGGCAGGCATTTTAGAGGCAGGCTGGACTACATCGGCAGGCAGCATGGAGGAGGAATGGATCCCATTGGCAGGCAGCATGGAGGAGAAATGGACCCCATCGGCAGGCAGTATGGAGGAGAAATGGACCCCATTAGCAGGCAGCATGGAGGAGAAATGGACCCCATTGGCAGGCAGCATGGACGAGAAAAGGACCCCTTTAGCAGGCAGCATGGAATTTGGAACAGTTAAGGCATCAGTGGGTAGTGGCAGGATTGAAGGAGCAGGAGAAAGCTTCTGTTTCTTCTTTGGTTTAGATACTGGAGTCCTGCAAGCAGATGCATGTTGCTAGCCAGAGTGTACTGCTGATGGAAAAGTAGTAATAATGGTGGGGGCTTAGAGGAAAGGGTAAGAGAAGCAGAGGAAGATGTCTCAAACGTTGCTGTGGGTAACGGTACTGCATGGGGGAGCCTTCAATGGATTACATACAGGAGAAGTGTAGTTACTGATAGCAGGGTACTGATCTACAGTAGGTTGAGAACACTCACGAGCAGCTCTTGTTGCAAAGCGTAACAAAGAGAATTTGGATGTTATTGGAAGTAGCCATCAGAAGATGAGTACACTGTAGTCATAAAGGAATGGACTTGGTCAGCAACAATACTCAGGTAGGCGTGGCACTGGGATAGGATCTCTGACCAGGCTTGGAGCAGAGGCTGAACTAAGATCAATTTGCCTCAATTTGCCTTTCTCATGCTTAACAAAAGGGCACACAGCACTAATACAATCCTACAGCACCAAATTATTGTGAATAAGGAACCTGTACAATTTTTTATTTGCCAGCCCAAAAATCCAACCTGAAACATAGAAAAAAAGGAGGATTGAAAACACCATAGTTCTGAGATGTAGCCCATAAATAATAGTTCAGAACAGACCTGAACCAAAGGCTGTATTTCACTAAGTGCAAATCTGCCCTCATCGACTAAAAGCATTTGTTGTCAGAATGGATTCCAACAGCTTTCCACGGGTGTAATCTTCTGAAACCAGGCAGCAAAGATCTTTACTATCCAATGCCAATTCCACGTGACAAACCTCCACTTGAAGCATTTTGACAACTAAAAAAAAAAAAGCAAATACTCCAAGCAAATGACTCCCAGTTCCCAGGTGTAGCTGATCTGGTCATTAGTGGGCATCAGTGTTAAGTCAGGAGTCTGCACAGGAGATGACCAGTTATATGTAGCTACACAAGGAAACTGGGACCAAGCAATGTATAATGAAATCATTTAACAGCAAGCCAAAAAAAATGCACACACCAGCAAATAGCGAACATAAAATCAAGTGATCCACACCCAAAAAGTAACAGAAACCTAACAAAATAATATATACAAAATATATACAAATGAGGGACATGGGTAACAGGGTATACCAAGGATGCAGGGGGGGTGTCAGGACTGGGTACAGGAACAAGGGGAGCAAGAGTAAAGCAGCAGGGTACAGGATGCAAGTTAGAGCAGGAGCAACTGGCATTCAGAATCTGTCAGCAGGAGAAGAAATCAAAACACTGACAAGGTACGTTCGTAGAAGCAGGTTTGAGTACCCTCCCAGCAGATGGGGCCAGGTGGAGTGGATTGCAGGAACCTGCCGGCTGCTTGGAGACACCTGCTGGTGGACACCAGAACTTCAGCTTTCTACCCAGGGAAGCACAGTGCCACCAGCAGGTCCTGACAGAACCATTGGTTCCTGCTGCTGTCAATCAAATCACATGATGGGGGCAGGGCCAAGCCCTGTGTCTATAGATGGGATCAAGCCTGCACGAGTGCACCCATAGGAAGTTGCTTCCTATGGTGGGCATTAGCCAAACAGGAGGAGCTCCAGCGGGAGACCCCTGAAGAGGACCAAAATTTTTTAGTTGGACAGGGGGATCGTATGTAGGTGGATAACAATCCAGGATAAGAAGAACACGTAGGAAGAGTGTCTGGTTTTTGAACCCCTTCTCCTGCTGGAGGCGTTTTTGTTTTTTGTTTTCTAAATTTTAACGGGTTCCTTTTATCGACTGACACTTCTATAAAGATTAGGCAGCTTATTGCCTTAACGCTCACTGGTGCTATTCTTCCGAGCACAAAAGAACAGGGCTTTTTTATCGTACATCATGGGACACAGAGCCTTTAAGTAATAACTTAATGGGTTATAGGCCACCTTCAGGTGATGGACACTGGCACACCCTAAACAGGAAGTTGCCTCCCTATATAACCTCCTAACAGGAGTAACTCAGTTTTTTCGCCAGTGTCTAAGGTGTTGGTCACGAGTGATGATGTGCTCTGAAAGAGCTCCAAGCTGGAGGGATTTAAACAGCCTCAATAGACCGGATCCATCCAAAGTGCCATTAACGCCAAGCTGGATAGTATCCGGGCCTCGCTTAAGAATGAGGTTTTGCCTGTAACGCCTCTCCTTGAGGGCTGGACCCCAGAACCCAGGACTTTTTGGTCATGCTACATTACCTAAAGTTTACCTGAGGGGTGCTATACAGGTCCAAGGCCGTGGACCCCCTATATTAGGGACCCAGTCCTTGAAGGTTTGCTAATGCAGCCCGCCGTGATGGGTGACGTTTGGATCTGTCTGTTACAGCAGTATCCTGCAGGAAGGAAAAGGTAAGGGAAGAACCCTAGGAACTGTAAAAAGTCCACTTATGCTTTTTTCTTACATTACATAAAGTAATAATGTTGTCATGCCTAAAGTCTCCACTAGAGGGAGTAAATTCATACCTTAGTACGTTGCTTCTCAGTAGCTCAGAAATCCAGCCAAATAGCACGTGTGTGTGTCTCATAAGCCAAGGGGGCATCCTCATTCTGAACATTTCCCCCTAGGGGAGGGAGGTGCAACTGAAACTTGTACCCCCCCCCCCCCCCCCATCAGGGGGAGAGGTGGCGGCGGCAGCGGCTTTTTTATTAGAAATGTTTCTATTCCCCACAGAAGTTTTTTTGAACTTCCCGCCGCCCAGCCCTCCCTTGCCTCTCCTCTCACTCAAAGAGCGTATCAGCCGTCTGCGCGTGCGTGGACTAAGGGCTAATTAAAAAAAAAAAAAACAGGGAGGATGTTGATTGACGGAGGGGGTGTGGCTAGGGTGCGGTGCCGTGTGCAGGACGTGAGTTCACGAGGCACACGGCGCAAGCGCTGGGGACACAGACAGGTGCTCTCTCTCACAGCTCAACGGCTGCAGCGAACACACAGGACACAGAACGCTGGGGGCACGTAAGGGATGCATGGCATTTCCAGTACAGGAAACAACAAATTATAAGTGTGGTTAATCCTTACCTGGTTCTTTCTTATCAGGGAGCAGGATGAGTGTGTGATTACACCAATCTCTCCACTGCTCTGATAAACAACTAAAGCTGAACTTTATTGGCATTTTCTTTTGCTAAATTATTTTGCTCAGAGTGTGCAAGTAACTACATTGTCTTGTTTGCATTGTCTTGTTTAAAGTGCGACTGTTTTTTGTGCTTAGCCCTATGACTCCCAAAAAGACACCCTAAAGGTACCAAAAGTTTCAGTCGTGTGTCCACACTGTCATCCTCGCCTGAGTTACCAGATATGGCAAGCCAGGGTGAGTCATTGGGACCAATTGGTGGTGCAACTGCTTCTCACATTTCAGCCCCTGTATACGTGACTGAAAATGCATTTTCTTCCACCCTGCAGGGCTTAAAAGGAAGATTAGCGACTTTAATTGCATCCGCTATCCAAAAGGATAGGAAGCGTGTTAGATCCCCCTCCCCCATCTTAGACCCCTTATCAAGGGAACAGTGGGTAGAGGATGAGGTGTTACCCTCAGGAGATCAGGAAGAAAGGCAAACCTATTACTCCCATGCGGAGGATACAACGGTAGATTAACCTTTTCAGCCTCGCAATCTGAGAGATTGTTGGTATAATCTCTTACAGAGATGGTTCCTGCCTCTTTTCAAGCTACCTCTAGCAGAGTCAGCTGATAGTTTTGTTTCTTCTTAGGTTCCTTAAAACCTTCACAGCCTTTTTATGAGTTTCCTGTACACGCATTATTACTAAAGCTTATTTATACTGAATAGGATCACCCAGATAAACATCACTCTATCCCATGGAGGAGAAATTCACCAAAAGCTGGAAGCTACCAGCAGATGACGCTGTGATTTCCAGTGTGAATAATAGCCTAACTTGTCTAGTAGACAATGCACAAATACTTAAAGATCCAACTGATATAAGATTGGAATTTCTGTTAAAATCCTCTTTTTCTTTGGCAGGTGCGGTTACTCAGCCTGCAGTTGCAGCAATAGGCATCTGTCAGTCCCTAAGGGACCAGTTTAGACAGGCCCTTAAAGAAGTCCCTGCACACAGGCCCGAGATTTGGCTGAACTACCAAGGGCGCTATGTTTTGTCATAGACGCCATGAAAGACTCTATTCACCAGGCATCCCGCCTTGCGCCTGTGCGCATGCGTAGGACCCTGTGGAAAAAAAAGAGAAAAAAAAATATTTTTTTTGGTCAGCCGAAGCACCTTGCAAAAGCTTCTGATTAGTTTCCCTTTTCATAGGGGATCGTCTATTTGGGGAGGATTTGGTCAAATACATCCAAATGATTTCTAGTGGGAAAGGTACTCTTTTGCCCAAAAGAAAGTATAAACGTCCTTCGTTTAAATGGACTCTTTTCCCTGCGCCAGGGGCATCCGCCTCTAGGCAGTGGCGACGGCTTCCACCATCAGACTCTAGAGGAATGCCTCAGGATCAGGCCCAGGCACAGAAAATTCAGCCCCTGTATACATGACTGAAAATGCGTTTTCCTCCGCCCTGCAGGGCCTAGAAGGAAAATTAGCGACTTTAATCGCATCCGCTATCCAAAAGGATAGGAAGCGTGTTAGATCCCCCTCCCCCACCTTAGACCTCTTATCAAGGTAACAGTGGGTAGAGGATGAGGGGTTACCCTCAGGTGATCATGAAGAAAGGCAAACCGATTGCTCTGCGGAGGAAACAACGGTAGACTTTTTCAGCCTCGCAATCTGAGAGAGATGGTTCGGGCCTCTTCAAGCTACCTCTAGCAGAGTCAGCTGATAATTCTGTTTCCTCTTTAGGTTCCTTAAAACCTTCACAGCCTTTTCATGCTTTTCCTGTACATGCACAGATCCACACAGAAAAGCAAGGTTTGGGGTTTTACTCAACAGACCCATTCTAGAGCTAAAGAATCTAAATCAGTTCCTGAAGATCCGCTCCTTTCGATGGAGTCGATCAGGTCAGTAGTTTCTATCCTACAAAGAGGAGAACGTCTGGTGTCTATCGACATCAGGGATGCATATCTGCATGTCCATATATTTCCCGCTCACCAAAGATTTCTGCGGTTCGAAGTAGAACAACAGCATTCAGTTTGTAGCTTTACACTTCTGGCCAGCTACAGCACCCAGGCAGCGTCGAAATATTGCTAATAGGTGGCTTGTTTAGAGCAAAGTGTACGCATTACAACCAGTTACCTTGAAAGTCTGGGTTGGGTTCTCAACCTAGAGAAGTCTTCCTTAAAACCGCTAAAAAAGCTGGAGTATTTGGGTCTGATCATAGATACAGCCCAGAAAAAGGTGTCCTTGCCTCAGGCAGAAATCAACTCCATAAGAGAGTTGGTGCGGATGGTCAGGTCGAAAGGAGATCCCTCTATTCGCCTTTGCATGAGGTTGTTAGGAAAGATGGTGGCTTCATTCGAAGCAGTTCCCTATGTCCAGTTCCATTCAAAACTGTTGCAAAACAGTATTCTATCTGCTTGGAACAAAACGATCCAAGCTTTAGACTTGCCAATGCTGTCCCCAAGGGTGTCCCAAATCCTCAATTGGTGGTTACTAACCCAGAATCTGCTGAAGGGAAAATCCTTCAGATCAGTTATCTGGAAAGTGGTAACCACAGACGCCAGCCTTTCAGGCTGGGGAGCAGTACTAGAGAAGACAACTGTCCGGGGACAGTGATCAAGAACTGAAAGAGCCTTGCCCATCAATGTCCTAGAGATTTGGGCAGTGCATCTGGCTCTGAAGGCCTGGTCTTCCCGGTTACGGGATTGTCCTGTCAGGATCCAATCCGACAATGCCACAGCGGTGGCCTATATCAATCACCAAGGGGGCGCCAAGAGTCTTGCAGCGCAGAAAGAGGTAAACCATATTCTAACTTGGGCAGAAAATCTGTGCCTATCAGGATTCTTCATTCCAGGAAGAATTGACAGGCGGACTATTTGAGTCGCCAGCAGTTATTCCCAGGGGAATGGTTCTTCACCCCGACATTTTTCGGGCTATTTGTCAAAGATAGGAACTTCGAACGTAGATCTACTAGCATCAAGATTCAACATGAAGTTAGTCAACTTTGTGTCCAGGACAAGGGATGCATTTGCATGCGGAACATATGCGTTTGTGACCCCATGGGATCAGTTCTCACTGATCTATGCATTTCCCCCTATTCAGTTGCTGCCTCGTCAAGCTGGAAAGAAAGTCGGTAATTCTGGTAGCACCATCATGGCCCAGAAGGTCATGGTATGCAGAAATCCTAAAGATGGCAGTGGAGGATCCATGGTCCCTTCCACTTCAGCCAGACCTGCTTTCACATGGGCCGATATTCCATCCTACCTTACGAAAGCTAAATTTAACGGCTTGGCTATTGAAACCCACGTTCTGAAGAAACATGGGCTTTCTGGATCAGTTATCTCTACTTTAATTAATGTAAGGAAGCCAGCTTCCAGAACTATATATTGTAGAGTCTGGAGGGCTTATGTTTTCTGGTGTGAATCCTCGGAGATATATCATAGGCAGTCCGGGGTTTTATACAAGGGGTGATGCGGTTTAATCCGCCTGTTAGATCACCTTTGAACCTGAACTTAGTTTTGTCAGTGTTACAAAAACAGCCATTTGAACCGATACAGCATATTCCCTTAGTCCTTCTGAGTAGGAAGCTGGTGTTCTTGGTTGCTATATCCTCAGCAAGGAGGGTTTTGAAGTTTGCGGCTCTTTCTTGTAAAGAGCCATACTTGATTATTCATGAGGACAGAGTGGTGTTATGCCCTTGTCCAGATTTTTTGCCAAAAGTGGTCTCAGGTTTTCACCTGACCCAAGATATTGTCCTATCATCGTTTTTTCCAAAACCATGTTCCAGGAAAGAAAAGTCACTACATTGCCTTGATGTGGTGAGAGAAGTGAAAGTCTATCTAAAGACAACTGCTCAGATTCGGATGACTGATGTCCTTATTATTTTGCCAGAGGGTCCTAAGAAAGGACAGGCAGCGTCAAAATCCACTGTCGCTAAGTGGATTCGATAAGTTATAATTCAGACTTATGATTTAAGGGATAAGATTCCCCTTTTTCAAGTCAAAGCACACTCTACCAGGTCGGTTAGTGCTTCTTGAGCAGTGCGTCACAAGGCCTCTATGGCCAGATCTGCAAGGCCGCAACTTGGTCTGCAGTCCTTACATTCACCAGATTTTATCAAGTGGATGTAAAAAAGGGCACGAGGATATCGCCTTTGGGCGCAGTGTGCTGCAGGCAGCAGTATAGGTCCTTAAGTCTGTTGGCGCCCTACGGGTTGTGTCTCCCTCCCATCAAATAGCTGGGATGTCCCATTAAGTTATTACTTAAGGCTCTGTGTCCCATGATGTATGATAAAGAAAATAGGATTTTTATTACAGCTTATCTGTAAAATCCTTTTCTGGAGTACATCATGGGACACAGAGGTCTCACCCCTCTTTTCTGAGGTACATGTATACGTATATTGCTTTGCTACAAAAACTGAGTTACTCCTGCTGGGAGGAGGGGTTATATAGGGAGGCAACTTCCTGTTTAGGGTGTGCCAGTGTCCATCACCTGAAGGTGGCCATTAACCCATTAATTTATTACTTAAGGCTCTGTGTCCCATGATGTACTCCAAGAAAAGGATTTTACAGGTAAGCTGTAAAATCCTTTTCTTGGAGTACATCATGGGACGCAGAGCCTTAAGTAATAACTATTATTCATAGAAAATGTCTTTCCCTATTCTTGATCAAGCCTATTTGGGCCTTATATAATGATTGGCCCAATTCCCTCTTGAAATTGTTGATGCCTTGTACCTTGTGGAAGGGGATTTTATTTAGAAATGGACTGTTCCCGCTGTGGACCCAGCCATTCTTTCACTACATAATCAATCCACCGCTCTGTTAGGGCATTCCCTTTTTAAGGATTCAGTTGATAGGTGTTTGGAGACTCTTTTGAAGTCCTCCTTAGCTTCGACAGGTCCTGAACTACAACTGGCTATTGCTACACTCTCAGTTGCCCAGACTTGGGCAAACTGGACTGGAGAAATATTGCTGCAAGATTACAGCTCTTGCCCTCAGCACTGCTGTTGTGTGTAGATGCCATGCAGAATGTGATTCATCAGATCTTCAAAATGTCCTTAATTTCTGAATTCATTTCAGAATTTTATGGCTTAAAGCTTGGTCGGCAGACCACTCTCATGAAAGATTCCTTTTGTGCATGCCCTTTCGAAGGCAAAGGCCCCCTTTTGGATAATCCCTTGAGGAATACATTGAGGTAGCTACTGAGGGAAAGGGGGTTCCTACCTTTCTATCTACAATCGAGCTTCCCTATTGAATGGGATTCCTCTACCATAAGGATACAATCTGCTTGTACTCACTTATGGGACAGTCTTAGATGTTTTCATATGCCCAATGATTACACCTTTGTGGATCAATTCCCAGGTTCAGCAGGATTTTAAGTGTCTAAAGCCTACCATAGACGGTTTAAATCTCAGTCAGTTCAGCAGGAACCAGTCAAGATTGGAACCATGTATGGGCAGACTGAATGTACCCAAGTTGATCACGATCAACTTGGGTACAACCAGTCTTTCGGATTTTACATGTGCTTATTGCTAGGGGCTATTATAGTTGACAGCAGTAATCACTGTGTTCTCCCGGCAGGGACGGCTCCCCCACTGGGAGAACACAATGGCTCCATGGGGAGGATTCCCCCCTCAACACTGACAACCTGTGGCGGAAATCGCTCCATTTAATCAGCCAGGAATCCAAGAGCCACTTTTGTGCATCTTCTGCATACCTTTAGCTATCTGGCATTCTTCCCATGCAATGGAATACATGATGTATGGTCCGTGTTTCCAATTTTGGCTTGTTGCAGCATAGGGGGAGCATACATCCCACATCTTGGAAGTGTCCTGCTATGCTTCTTGTGGCCTTTTGTCACTTTGCTGTGCCTGTGTGTTCTTTATGGTTGCCCAAAAAGTGAATCTGTCCAGCAACAAAAACTCTTACAAGGCAGATCCAGATCTTTGTTTTAGGTGGCAAAGATCTTGTCGCCACCACAGCAACCTTATACTGCTGCCCCCAGGAAACATTATTCATTTTTGCCCACACTGTCTGTACTTCATGACTTGAATATTGAGAGGAGAAGATAAAAAAGAGGAGATTTAATCAGGTTGTCATTCTATTTTGTCCAGAAACCTTTTCATAAACCAGATGTACCAGATTCTGGTATATATTTATAGAATTTGCTGGTGGAGGCACAGCATACCATTGTGTTTTATACAAACTGGCTTGAAGTAAGACTTAAAGTGAACCTATTAGTATAGAAATATGAGAACTGCCATTATTGATTTGGTATTAAAAAGGTGAGGCTCCAGGTCATCCTGATGCAAAACCTAACTTTTTCTTTAGACAAATAAACAAACCATCATCTTTTGAAATACAACCTAAAGGGGCCCTGCCATGACAAAAATCTGCGGACAGCTATAGACGATGCTAATAATCTGGCTATCGTGCTGATTTAATGGTTTCACAGCTTTCTGAGTCACTGATCTAGAAGACATATACAGAAAGTGAAGTCAGAACTGATCTGCAGATTTATTTATCATCCCTGGTTTAGAAAATTTTGAAGACAGTGTTTCAACACGATAGCCAGGAAGCTAGCATTTTCAGGTCAGCAGTGGCTGCCCACCTATCCCATCATAAGTATTCAAAATACACAACTTGCTTTTACCGAAATTAATGTGTTTAAGACTTCACAGAAAGTTGCTTTTGCCTGTGTCAGCTTGCAATGTCTATGGACACTCATATGTAAACTATTTTTAAGAAATGAGCAATACGTAAGACAGTATGCAGAACACTTGCCAATTTGAAAAACTGCAGTATTAAAGTATGTGTAAACACGAGGAGTGAAGTCACTTATGCAGGGTGTATCCAGACAATTGAATCATTTCCTATAAGGAGGGTGGTGAAGAAAGAATTTGTACTAAAGCAGATAAAAAGTGCTTCAAGTGAGTTTGCCACTGTGTTAAATAGAATGATAGCCACCCTGTAAGGCCTCATTCACACAAGTGTACCAATCCGTACATTCATTAGAAGGGCCGTCTTCAACAACCCAGGATACACAGATGTTTCATACAGGGGCCTGTAGGCAGCCTGCTGCAATCAATGACAGGCTGCCAGAACATGCGCACATACAGTGTCCTGGAGTGCACATCTGCTCTGCTCCATGTATTGGACCTACATTGATTTGTGCTCTGGGATGCGTGTGAAGGTCCATGCAGCTGGTGGCCTGCACAGAACACCTTGTGCATCCCAGGCGGCTGAACACAACCCTTCTGCATGAGTGTACAGATCTGTGCGCCTATGTGAATGAGGCCTAACAGAAGAGGTTGTGTACTTCCCTGTCTGTGGGGTTGGTGAGTGAATTCCTTTTCCTGCAGAGCTTCAGGTACCGCCACTATCCGACACTTCTGATAGTGTTACTCCCGTCTCTCTGACAGCTATAGGTGCTGGCTGTCAGAATATAATAGCCGACAGGGGAGATTTGTCCATCTGCACTGTTTGGATGGAGGAATCTGCTAGCTTTCTTTTTCATTCAGCCTACAGGCTTAATGAAATAAATCCATGGCCAACTTTAGACCCAGCATTTAGTACAAAACATTGATCCTGGGTCCATACATACAGAATAAAAAAAGATCTGACTAACTGACACTGACATCACCAGTGACCATAAATACAGTGCTAATCCTATATATATATACTGTCACTGTACTAATGACACTGGCTGGGAAGGGGTTAAATGTGTGTTGCTTTTTACTAATAATTTCCTTGTTTCTTATCCCTGGTTTGCAGGGATAAGAAACAGGGAGATTGTTCCCGCTGTACAAAGCCCTGTGTTGATTGTCAGCACAGAGCTCCGGGCTGTGATTAGACGCAGCCGATCAGCATGTTGGCCATGTTGACACACTCCCACTGTGTATAATCACAGCGGTTATCATCAGCAAGGGGGCCCTAAACCTGAAACAGTCAGTGACATACCAGTAAGTCGCTTTGCCTGTACGGGCTGCTTGTCCGCAGTATATTTTGGGTGGGCGGTCCACAAGTGATTAAATAAAAAGGAAAAAAACAAAGAATTATGTAGCACCCTGCTCCTGATGGGCAGGTACTATCTATGTAAATTTAAGTTTGTCTGAAGCTGTAGTTTAGCTCAGACTAATTATTGTAAATTCGGTGGTTTCTGTACCAGTTCAGCTGGGTTGTGTCAGTTTCCACTTGGCCATGGGTGTCGCTGTAGCCACCGGTAAGTGTTGGAAATGCAACAGGCTGGATGCATTGGGTACCCCTTTTACTCAGAAACAATCTGGTGAGAGTGGTTCACTCGCCTTGCATTCTGGGTAAGGGTACTTAAGGTACAGGTGCCAATTTGTCAGGGTTCGTTGTTCCCAACCTGAAGGCTCTCCTGGCCCAAGGTGTGCCGTGGCAGCTCTGCTGTCTCGGGGCCGGCTGGCCCGAGGCTTTGCTATTGAAGAAGTAGGCCCAGGAGTTCTGGGGCCTATTGATCCAGAGGGTGGTCCTGTGCTGTCTTGCCTGCAGCGAGAAGCCGATCGATTGAAGGAAACCAGGGGCGGACTTCCAAGGAGGTGACCGAGCAAAGTATGCTGGTATCTCAGGAGGAGCCTGGAAACTCAATTGAAGGATGCAACCCGGGTCACCTACTTCACAGTATCGCCAGATCGGCTGAAAGAAACTGGTACTGTGCAGTTATGCTTTAATCTTGCAAAAGTTTGGTTACACCATCCTGTGGCAGAGGATTGTGTAATGACAGCAACATGATTTTTCAAGTCTGTGGCAGAGACTATGACCGAGCATCACATCGCCTGCTAGGTCAGTGAGAGAGGCCTATCCAGTGATTGCTATATCCAGTTGTGGAAACTGTTTGTCCTCTGGATTGAAGAAATACCCTGATGCGCAATACCAGGTACCTTAATCTCCCTATAACCCTCCATCCTTATATCTGACTTTGTTAAATAAAAGAATTGGAGAAAAAGAAACTGAGTGTTTGGTGTAGACATCATTGAACATTCTTCTAATGGCACCCCTGTGACGGTTGCGGTGGAACGGTGAGGTAACGGTAAGCCCAATTTAAACCAGCAGCTCATTCGGGGGTCAGTTCTACAATTATATCCAGCAAGTTTAACAAAAGATATATTACTGTGCCATAGGTGTGCACAGCCTATTGTATTAGGGTGTGCACCCAAAAGCTCAAACACATATGCGTGTGTGTGTGTGCGCATGTATATATATATATATATATATACTGATGGTGTTAGTAGTTTTTATTATTTTTTTACAATTTTATTTTTTTAAGAGCCCTATTAGAGGACTTTGGTGAAATATTAGGGATCTAAACAGGGGGAATCTGCACCACACAGGGTGATTAGGGTGTGCCCAAGCATGTACTCTGCAATGTCTATATGTAAATGGTGTAAAAACTCAAAACCACAAAGTACACTGTGGGGTTGATTTACTAAAGCTGGAAAGTGCCAAACCTGGTTCAGCTGTGCATGGTAGCCAATCGGCTTTTAACTCCAGCTTGTTCAGTTAAACGTTGACAAATAAAACCTGGTATCGCCAATACTAGTAAATCAACTCCTGTGTTGCAAAAAAGGAACAGCAGGCTATCTGTAGAAAAGAGGACTGGGTCAGGTCTCTGGTTGATAAGAGGAATCAAGGGAGATTCGTACGCAAGGAGATGGGGGGCAGGAGGAGAAAAGTGGGCGATTCCTGTGATTTCAGGGCACGTTGACAAGACTGTTTAATTTCGCAGAGAGAAAGGGTTTCAGTTTGGAGAAGTGTGTTCCTGGTGTCAGTAATGTCACCCTGGATTATGTAGGCCTCTCATTATTACATGCATCAGGACATTTAGTTCTGCTACTTCTGTACAAGGCCAGTCCAGTGTGCAAGGACCAGTGAAGAGAGCTGGTAAATAACAAAGTCCTTTCATCCATCCTGTAACCTGAGTCTGTCACTAGGCAGCAGGTGCCTCTGTCATAAACAGGAAACTTTCACAGTAATTAGAGCAGATGTAGCTGGGAGCGGAGGGGGACACTCACCTGTAACATGGAGACTAAATCACTTTTATCTCTTCTCTAATCTCTACCACACTGCCTTTATTTAGATTGCCGCAAAGCAAGCGAGTGCAATACAACTGACCAAAACAATTAGAAACCTTTGAGCTATTTTGCTTCTGATATTTAAGAAGAAAAGGTTACACCAGCCTTTTTCAACATTTTACCATAGAACATCATTTTTGGGTCTTAGTACATGTGCATAATCAGTAAAATTTAACTATAGTAAAAGAGTGTAGCGCTACCCCTGCAGGAGCCGCTCGGTAATTTGGGTTCTATCTTCTGCATCTCACCTCCTAGAACAGTTATGGCGAACCTTGGCACCCCAGATGTTTTGGAACTACATTTCCCATAATGCTCCACTACACTGCAGAGTGCTGGAGCATAATGGGAAATGTAGTTCCAAAACATCTGGGGTGCCAAGGTTTGCCATCACTGTCCTAGAACAATCTCAGCCCCTCTGACATACCTGGTTGAATGAAAGTAACTGCCAGCAGTTACAAGAACCCGGATATATACTCACCGGCCACTTTATTAGGTACAGCTGTTCAATTGCTTGGTAACACAAATTGCTAATCGGCCAATGACATGGCAGCAACTCATTGTATTTAGGCATCTAGACGTGGCGAAGACGACTTGCTGAAGTTCAAACCACAGTCACCAGATCTCAATTCAATAGAGCACCTTTGGGATGTGGTGGAACAGGAGATTTGCATCATGGATGTGCAGTTGACAAATCTGCAGCAACTGTGTGATGCTGTCATGTAAATATGGACCCAAATCTCTGAGGAATGTTTCCAACACCTGGTTGGATCTATGCCACCAAGAATTAAGGCAGTTCTGAAGGCAAAAGGGGTCCAACCCGGTACTAGCAAGGTGTACCTAATAAAGTGGCCGGTGAGTGTAGATACCTTTAATTTGGCTGTGAATTAGCAGGAAATAGACACAATGCTGTTTAATGATAAATAATCTCAATGTACTGGTATGGGTTAGAATAAATGGTGGTTTGAGCATAAATGAACACACAGAGGGTAGGGTTCTGACACATTCTGCTACACCGTATAATTATTATGCTATGGTAACTTAGAATACAATTGTGTACCATCAGACTGGATTGGATTCATGAATCAAAAATGAATCAAAATCAGCAATAAACAATGCATACAAGCATTAACTGCAATGTGAATAATAATACTATAGTTAGTCTAGAGTGCACTCTAGGAGAATGACTAGGATATGGTGCAGTATCCCCTGAGACGTACTTTTTATCCTTTATTTTTCTGTTTAATTTATTCAGTTAATTCAATACTTTTCTTTCTTTCCTCCCTTTTTTTTCTTCTTTTTTTTACACTTCACATTTGATTTCATACACTTGTTTCACACACATGCTTTCACAGCCAATGATACTCATAGAAACTTTTGTCCTGCTCATATCTCCCACCAAAAACTCAGAAATTTGTTTCAGCACTGTCAGGGATCACATTTGAATAAATTCTGGATAGCTGACCGAGGTTGCATAATACAGCACAATAATTGGATGAAATAGTATCTTAATTATCATTTCAGTATAGGTGATAAGAACATTTTAACAGACATTAATGGGTTTCTAATGATTTTTACATTGCCTTTATGGTAGTTTTAATCTTGTCTATAGTAGCCCTTTATAATAACTCAGGACAGGTGCCTTTGGTACAGATACATGCATACAATTGTATGAAAATATGGCAACTAGTATGCAGGATCTTGCTGGCAGAAAGATCAATGCATAAAGAAAAATGTTCTGGATACATATAACATTTGAACAAGATGCATAGAGCATAAGTGGGTCTGTCGCTAGGATGCAGGTTCTCAAGGAGGCCACCTAGTCCCCAGTTGCTAGGTTGCAGGCCCCTGTTACCACTTAGTGTGCTTCTGTTACTAGGATGCAGGTGGCTCTTATAATCTAATAGAGTAAATTTGTGCTGTACCCATGTAACCACTAGCACAAATATCTACATGTGTACAGCATAAAATATGGTCAATATTGAGATGCAGATTGTTCAGAAGTTTATGCAGGTGCAGATTTTTGGGCTTGTGTACACAGGTGCCCGAAGCCATATAATATAATGTAAATTGCAGTCATATTTCCCTGCTCAGGAGGCACAACTGCAGTGTACAGCCACCCATAGTTATGAATATGTCATGCTTGCATAAATACACGCACGTGCTAAAATTCCTGAACACTTGTGTGTCCTAGGAGTTATGCCTGTGTTTGTGCTAGCACAGCATATACCTGTGTCCTGCTAGTGTACAGTCACCCATTACTATAAGCAGCTGTACACTGCAGCTGTGTCCCCTGACCATAGAAATATGCCTGCAATTTACATTGTAAAGCCTCATGCCCATTTCTGTTTTTTTTTTTTAATGAATCTGAACACAGTGCAAGTTTACTGACCTTTATGCAGTTCAGTGCATGGGCCTATAGGGCACTAGGATCTGTACACCCGTGCAGAGGGCCATGTTTATCCATACTGAAGAGAAAGGTGGTCTATGCAGTCAGCTTGTTAAAATCAATGACAGGTTGACGCTGCACAGATCATCACACACATCCCCATGGGATTGATGCACAGTTTTAGAAAATATTCATACAGGTGTACTGCTCAGTACAGGCCATGTTTATGCACCTGAAAACAGGCCCAGACTGGGACAAAAAATAGGCCCGGGCATATTACACTGAGGAGCCTTTTTTTTTTTTTTTTGTTTATACCAAATTACAATTAATCGCAACTACCGGTTTACTGTGCACTTAAAGCTGTAATTCATAATTCCTCCTGCAAGGCAATGTTATAATGTGCTAGTATGCATTGCATACTAGCACATTATGTGAAACTTACTTCAAAATAAAGCCTTCCAGTGGTGCGCTGTCACCGCTGGCAGGGCTTCTTTCTGGGTGGGCGGGCCACAGTCCTTTGCTTGGACAAGCTGCAATTACATCACTCCCAAGCAGGTGCGCGGGAACTGCTATTCACAGCACAGTGACATCACCGGCAGCTTCACAAGTAAATATCTTCTAAACAGTGCATGTTTAGGAGATATTTACTGTACCTATATGTAAGCCATACTTAAATAATATAACATGGGACTAAGAAGAAAAAGTAAAGTAATTGGTTGCCAGAGGTTACAGCATATCATTACCGCTCACGAACTGGTTGCTAGAGATTATAGCACATCATTTCTGCTTGCTGCTTGGTTGCTAGAGTTTACTGCACATCATTACTGCTCACCGATTGGTTGCTAGAGGTTACTGCACATCCTTACTTCTCACTGATTGGTTGCTAGGGGTTATTGCACATGATTACTGCTCACTGATTGGTTGCTAAAGGTTACATAGTAGGTGAGGTTGAAAAAAAAGACACAAGTCCATCAAGTCCAACCTATGTGTGTGATTATTGGTCAGTATTACATTGTATATCCCTGTATGTTGCGGTCGTTCAGGTGCTTATCTAATAGATTTTTGAAACTATCGATGCCCCCCGCTGAAATCATCGCCTGTGGAAGGGAATTCCACATCCTTGCTGCTCTTACAGTAAAGAACCCTCTACGCAGTTTAAGGTTAAACCTCTTTTGTTCTAATTTCAGTGAGTGGCCATGTGTCTTATTAAACTCCCTTCCGCGAAAACGTTTTATCCCTATTGTGGGGTCACCAGTATGGTATTTGTAAATTTAAATCATATCCCCTCTCAAGCATCTCTTCTCCAGAGAGAATAAGTTCAGTGCTCGCAACCTTTCTTCATAACTAATATCCTCCAGACCCTTTATTAGTTTTGTTGCCCTTCTTTGTACTCGCTCCATTTCCAGTACATCCTTCCTGAGGACTGGTGCCCAGAACTGGACAGCATATTCTAGGTGCGGCTGGACCAGAGTGTTGTAGAGCGGGTGAATTATTGTTTTATCTCTGGAGTTGATCCCCTTTATAATGCATGCCAATATTGTTTGCTTTGTTAGCAGCAGCTTGGCATTGCATGCTATTGCTGAGCCTATCATCTACTAGTACCCCCAGGTCCTTTTCCATCCTAGATTCCCCCAGAGGTTCTCCCCCTAGTGAGTAGATTGCATTCACATTTTTGCCACACAAATGCATTATTTTACATTAAACCTCAATTGCCATGTAGTCGCCCGCCCCATTCATTTGTTCAGATCTTCTTGCAAGGTTTCCACATTCTGCTGAGAAGTTATTGCCCTGCTTAGCGTCGTCCGCAAATACAGAGATTGAGCTGTTTACCCCATCCTCCGGGTCGTTTATGCACAAATTAAACAGGATTGGTCCCAGCACAGAACCCTGGGGGACCCCACTACCCACCCCTGACCATTCCGAGTATTCCCCATTTATCACCACCCTCTGAACTCACCCTTGTAGCCAGTTTTCAATCCACGTACTCACCCTATGGTCCATGCCAATGGACCTTACTTTGTACAGGAAACGTTTATGGGGAACTGTGTCAAATGCCTTTGCAAAGTCCAGATACACCATGTCTACAGGCCTTAATTTATCTAGATGGCAGCTCACCTCCTCATAGAAGGCTAATAGATTGGTTTGGCAAGAAAGATTCTTCATGAATCCATGCTGATTACTGCTAATGATACCGTTTTCATTACTAAAATCTTGTATGTAGTCCCTTATCATCCCCTCCAAGAGCTTGCATACTATTGATATTAGGCTGGTCTGTAATTCCCAGGGATGTATTTTGGCCCCTGTTTTAAATATTGGTGCTACATCGGCTTTTCTCTAATCAGCTGATAATCATTCCGGTCAGTAGACTGTCAGTAAAAATTAGGAACAATGGTCTGACAATTACTTGACTTGGCTATGTGTCTTTTGTGTTCTGTCTTAGCCACCCTAATTGCACCCTTACATATCTTGTTGCATTCTTTGTAAAGTCTGAATGCTGATCCCTTAGCTTTGTATTTTTTGAAGGCCTTCTCCTTTGCTTTTATATGCATTTTTACATTAGAGTTAAGCCATCCAGGACTTTTGTTCGCTCTTTTAAATTTATTTCCCAATGGGATGTACGGACTAATGCCCTTATTTAACCGCTAGCCGTCCAGCCGCCACAGTTATACTGCGGCAGGTTGGCACAGCTGCGCAAATCGCCGTAGCTGTGTGTCGCTTCTTTTAGACGTCATAGCAGCCCGCCGCATGTCCCTGGAGCCAATGTGCGTTGCCGGCGGGCGCTATGACGGCCGGGCACCCGCGATCGCTCGTGACAGAGCAAGAACCGGGATCTGTGTGTGTAAACACAATTCTTGGTTCTCTCAGGGGAGAGGAGACATATTGTGTGTTCATACTATGTATGAACACTGATCTCTCTCCTCCCCTAGTCAGTCCCATCCCCCCTACAGTTAGAACACACCTAGGGAACACAGTTAACCCCTTTATCTCCCCCTAGTGTTAACCCCTTCCCTGCAAGTGACATTTATACAGTAATCAATTGCTATTTTTAGCTCTGATCGCTATATAAATGTCAATTGTCCCAAAATAGTGTCAAAAGTGTCCGATCTGTCCGCTGCAATGTCGCAGTCCTGAAAATAAATAAATAAATCGCAGATCGCTGCCATTACTAGTAAAAAAAAAAAAAAAAAAAAAAGTAATAATAAAAATTACAGAAATCTATCCCCTATTTTGTAGACTCTATAACTTTTTCGCAAACCAATCAATATACGCCTTTTTGTTTTTTTACCAAAAATATGTAGAACAATACATATCGTCCTAAACTGAGGAAAAAAAAAGTGTTTTTTTTTTACTAGGGATATTTATTATAGCAAAAACGACAAAATATTGTTTTTTTTTTTTTTTCAAAATTTTCGCTTTTTTTTTTTTGTTTATAGTGCAAAAAATGAAAAACCGCAGAGGTGATCAAATCCACCAAAAGAAAGCTCTATTTGTGGGTAAAAAAGGACATACATTTTGTTTGGGTACAATATCGCACGACCGCGCAATTGTCAGTTAAAGCAATGCAGTGCCGTATCGCAAAAAATTGTGATAGGGGGTCCATCTTCCCCTCCTCCCTCAGGCTAGGGGGCCTATAGAATACTCCCAGTATTTTCCCTTAGCTTCATCTGTGCTTCTGCACATTATTAGGTTACTACACATTATTATTGCTCACCCATCTTTTAGCTCCATAACCCCAACCAACTCTCCATTGCCCTGCCCATCACCCCCCTGTACTCTTCATAGCCCCACCTACAACCCCTCCTGTACTCTTCATAGCCCCACCCACAATGCCCTTCTCTACTCTCAATAGCCCTGCTCACAAATTTCTCTCTCCATAGCCCCACCCCCAAATGCTATTCACCTCTCCATAGCCCCTCCCACAAAGCCCCCTCTGCTCTCCATTACTCCATCCCCAAATGTCACTTTGCTCTCCATAGGGATACCACTCAAAGCCATCTAATTCCAATAGCCCTGCCTACAGCTCCCCCTCCGATCATCAGATTCTCTCTAGCCACTCTCTGTGCCCGGTGGAGCCCAATAGATGAGGCTTGCAATGCAGGCATTCCCCGCAACTCCCTCGCCCCATACAAGCCACTGTCACTGATAGGTCGCTGACAGGGTTAGGAACAGTCATAGGCAGTAGGGAGAAGGACCTACCTGGTCCTGGCCAGCCAAGCTCACTGTTAGCGGGCCCTCAGTGCTGCTGGCTGCCGCTCCCAAACCGATCTCAGCTCCTACCCCACAGCCTTATGAGTTTACAAGCTGCATGACATGGGGTGGGGTCAGAGCGTCAGTGTAGCCCCTGGCACCACCGGCTCCTTGCTCGCTGGGCAATAATACAGCACACAACGTTGCCTGTCTTCCGTGCACCCGGCCACTCTGCAGTGCCGGTGGGGCCCTGATTGTTAGCAGATGCGGCCCGGCAGCCCTGGCCCACCGGGCAAATGCCTGGTGTGCCCTATGGCCAGTCTGGGCCTGCCTGAAAAGCACAGGTGGTCCTTGCAGCCAGCCATGTTCAAATCAATGACAGGCAAAGGGACCTTCATTCATTTTCACCCTTATCCCTGGGTGTACATCCATGTGAGACCGATGCATGGCTAAGGTTGCAGGTTGCATGTGAAGAAGGCTGTACAGACTGCTGTCAAAGCAATCATGGATTTTAACAGGCTGGCTGCATGCATCTCTGCATAAATGTGGCCCTCTGCATGGATGAACGAGCCAATGGAAAACAGATCCATAAAAAAAAAGTTTACTGATCAAAATGCCACATTTTTGCACACAAAAGGACAAAATGCATATTTTCTGCACAGGCAGAGCTAGCAGAAGATCCTGCGTAAAATATGTGCCTAAAATACTCATGTTTAGACACATATACACATACAATTCTTCTAATGACTTTACATGTGTATGGTAGGTAGGTATACGTACATTTAGGCCTTATTCACACGGCTGTAAAAAAACCCATATACAAGTGAGTTTTAATTATGGATCTGAATGCAGTTGCATTGTTTTCAGTGGAGCCATTGACACAGGCGCATAAACATGAGCTGCTTTCAGATCCATAACACAGGATACAAAAATCAGCCTCTAATGCCCTGTGCACATGGTCAGACATTGATCGGACATTCCGACAACAAAATCCATGGATTTTTTCCGACAGATGTTGGCTCAAACTTGTCTTGCATACACACAAAGTTGTCGGAAAAAGCCGATCGTTCTAAACGCGGTGACGTAAAACACGTACGTCGGGACTATAAACGGGGCAGTAGCCAATAGCTTTCGTCTCTTAATTTATTCTGAGCATGCGTGGCACTTTGTGCGTCGGATTTGTGTACACACGATCGGAATTTCCGACAACGGATTTTGTTGTCAGAGAATTTTATAACAAGCTCTCAAACTTTGTGTGTTGGAAATTCCGATGGGAAATGTGTGATGGAGCCCACACACGGTCGGAATTTCCGACAACAAGGTCCTATCACGCATTTTCTGTTGGAAAATCCGACCGTGTGTACAGGGCATTAGAATGTGGGCTTTATGCACCTATAAGTATAATCGCATGTAAATGCATTTAAGTGTGTAAATTAAAGCTGAACTCCGGGCACATTTTTACCATGCAGTGGGCTGCGCCTGCACTGTGTGGGTTAAAGTGGAACTTTAGTCAGGAAATTAAGTCCTGCTAGATCACTTCAGGCTGGCCCCTTTTGCAGGTATAGCTACACTATATTGTCAGAAGTATTGGGACACCTACCTTTACACGTACATGAACTTTAATGGCACCCCAGTCTTAGTCCGTAGGGTTCAATATTGAGTTGCCCAAAAGTGAAAACAAATCAGCGCAATAAAATGTCACAAAAATTGAAAGCTGCTGAACACCAAGGGTCAAAATTTCAAATCCCGGAGGTAAAGTCATAGAACAGGTAGTGCAGCGCTAAAATAAGTCCAAAATAAAAACAAAAAATATATATATATAATGAAATAGTAATGAAAGAAACAATCCGTGCAGTCTTCCATGATGAACTACAAGTAAAAATATGCAGATGACTTTGTGGGAAAAACCTCCACCAGAGTAGAAGATGGCCGCTCACCTCACTAAATGGACCCTTTGATTATAGAGGGTCTCATACACCTTCCCACTTGGGGTATCAAAATGATGAAATCAGCACATATATCCTAGACAATCTCCTCTTGGATGGATGGAGTAGTCAGCACTGTCCACTCCAGAGTCACATATAGTAAGGAAATAAAAGGCAATACATAGTGCTCTCCGCATAGATAAAATTTAATGAAAATAAAAACTCACAAGAGTAGCACTTAGACCAAGTGCTGGGCGATACAGCATGTAAATATACAATCAGCGATAGCTGCGGGTGACGTCACATCCGTCTGTGCGCGTTACGTCCCATGTGGGCAGGACTTTGTCAGCAGATCCATTTTTATTTTGGACTTATTTTAGCGCTGCACTACCTGTTCTATGTTAGTATTGAGTTGGCCCACTCTTTGCAGCTATAACAGCTTCAACTCTTCTGGGAAGGCTGTCCACAATGTTTAGGACTGTGTCTATAGGAATATTTGACCATTCTTCTAGAAGCACATTTGTGAGGTCAGGCACTGATGTTGGACAAGAAGACCTGGCTCGCATTCTCCGCTCTAATTTATCCCAAAGGTGCTTTATGGTGTTGTCCACATCAGTGCCTGACCTCACAAATGCGCTTCTGGAAGAATGGTCAAACATTCCCATAGACACACTCCTAAACCTTTAAAATTCAGTAATACACCGTCTCACCCTGCTTTGCACATACTAATTTGCTCTCTATATTTAGACACTGCCGGATTTGTACAAGCCAATCTGCTGGCAGCCCTAAACAATTAAAGTAGAACTATAGGCAAAACTTTTTTTTTTCCATTTTGGATAGAATAAGGGAGGCCATCTGTGTCCCATAATGGAGATTTACCTTCACTTCCTGTCCCATAGCCAAACAGAAAGTGAGAGGAAATCCCTGAAAATTAAGGGAATCCCTTTGGAACCCCCAGGTCACCAGAACTAGAGTCCCCATTGGAAGATGTCCCCTCTATAACTTTTCTGGGGACAACCCAGACTTTAGGATTTTCTTTTACTCCCACTTTCAATGATAATAGTAAACAGGAAAAATAGAGAGGGTAAATCTCCTTAACAGGGACACAGACAGCAATAAAAACTGACAAGCCTTCTAATCCCTCTCCACTCTATCCAAAAATGTTTTGCCTTTAGTTATACTGTAAAGCTGTAGCAAACTCTTTGAGAATAAAAAAAAACTATCATAATGTGCCAGTATACAGACGGGAGGCTTGGCCGCTGCACAGAGCTCTGAAGGAATGGCATAGGTATGCCGTTCCTTCAGAGCACATTCATCAGTGACGTCACAGGCTGCTGCTCTCTAGAATATCTCTTAAACTGTGCATGTTTAGGAGATATTCATTTTACCTACAGGTAAGCTTTATTTTAAGCTTACCTGTAGGTAAAAGTAAATAACAAGAGTTTACTACCACTTTAAGCCCTCCTATCCTTTAAAGCCAAGGAAGAAGGTTCTGTTTGATCTGCAACTGCCATGGTGCTGCATATGTGATTAGTTATGACACCAGCCATATGATGGTTTGACAGTTTGGTTGAGGACATACGCAAATGTGACTTTAGGATTTACTGCACTTCAGGGGCCCTGGGCTTCAGCAAAATGGCAGCCTCCAGCAAGAAGGAACAGGAGCAATGCTGGGGTCAATTTACATCACACACTAATTTTGGTAGCATAATTATTAATGTGGAATGTATGTTCCTTGCTAAAGAATATTTTTTATCAAGTTGTTATGGATAAAGTTCTTCTTTAACTGCTTTGCTTTGGTCTGGGGATTTGGAGAGCCGAGATATATTCACCTAAGCCTCTGACCCTCCTAGCTCATAACTGGTCCCTGCGGCCACCACCAACCCCCCCCATGGCCTAGCGGTCTTGTGCAGTGGGCTGTTCCTGACATCCTCACACCCATAGACCAGACTCTGGATGTGAAGATGTCAGGAACATTCCACAGCTGGATGTGGGGGAGTGCCGTTATCCTGAGGAACGAAGGATCGGGTGAGTAGACTCTGTGTTCGCCCCTAGACAAAAGCAGTTAACCCATGCAATGCGACAGCCCCACTGCATGGGAAAAAATTAAATTTGCCTGGAGTTGGGCTATAAGTATTAGCAAAGGGAAAAGTATCCTAAAAACAAATGACGTATGCCTATGCGTCTTTACGTGTTTAAATGCATCTATATGCAAGACCTTTGGTCTCCGTGGCTGTACTCTTTGCTGGTTCTCATCCTACCTATCCCACCGCTCCTTCAGTATCGCAACTCAACTTCCTCCTCTCCTCTTCCTTTCTCCATCAGGGTCCCCCAAGATTCTGTTCTTGGACCTCTCCTTTTTTCAATGTACACCACCTCCCTGGGTCAGTTGATTGCCTCCCATGGCTTGCAATATCATCTCTACACTGATAACACCCAAATCTATCTCTCTACACCCTAGGTCTCTCCATCTGTCTCCTCACGCATCACAAACTTACTAGCAGACATACAGTATCAGTCTGGATGTCACATCACTTCCTCAACTCAACCTATCCAAAACCGAGCTCATGATACTTCCTCCCCCAGGTGCCACTTCCTCTGATTTCTCTGTCAATATCAACGGCTCAACTATCAACTTGTAATGTAATTTTACACATACAACTTGGTGTAATCCTGGACTCTGAACTAAACTTTTGGCCTCACATCCTATCGCTATCCAAAATTTGCCACCTCAACCTCCGTAACATCTCCAAGATATGCCCCTTCCTAACCAATGTCACCACAAAGCAAGACCACTCCCTAGTCATTTCCCGCCTTGACTACTGCAACTCCCTCCTCATTGGCTTACCTCTAAATAGGCTATCCCCACTTCATTACATCATGAATGCTGCTGCCAGGCTCATCCACCTCACAAACCGCTCAGCGTCTGCTATACCCCTCTGCCAATCCCTCCACTGGCTGCCACTCAACCAACAAACTAAATTCAAGATACCAACAATAACTTCCAAAGCCATCCACAACCTGGCCCCCAGCTACATCACTAACCTAGTCTTAAAATACCAACCTAATCGCTCTCTTCACTCTTTCCAAGACCTCCTGCTCTCTAACTCCCTTGTCACCTCATCCGATATTCGCCTTCAGGACTTCTCCAGAGCCTCTCCCATCCTCTGGATTGCTCTATCCCAATCTGTCTGACTTTCTCCTACTTTGTCCACTTTCAGACGATCCCTGAAAACTCATCTCTTCAGAGAAGCCTATCTGGCCCCCACCTAACAACTGTACATTTATTTTCTCCATTGGCACATCCCCCACAGTTATTACCTCTTGTATCTCTTGACCTTCCCTCGTAGCCTCCCTGACGGTAATCCCGAGTGTGGCTCGGGGTTAAATTTCAGTCCCATTAGCGGTAACCCCGAGCCACACTCGGGATTACATTGCAGGATCCTGGTGCGGCTTTACTTACCTTGTCCCCAGGATCCTGCGATGTCCCCCGCTGTGTCCGTGGGCAGTGTCTCCTCCGAAGCCTTTCTGTGCCAGGCTCCGTTCCCTGCGAGCGGCGCGACGCACGGGGGCGGAGCCTGGCGGAAAATTCAAAAAATTGTAAAAATCATAACACATACAGTACTGTAATATTACAGTACTGTATGAAATTATTTCACATCCCTTTTGTCCCCAGTGCTTTGGCCCATGCCCTGCATGCAGTTTTATATGATATATACTGTTCTTTCTGCCTGGAAACTGGAGATTGTCCATAGCAACCAAAAAGTGTCTTTTTATTTCAAAAGTGGCTTTAGATCAGCTAGAAAATAGCGATAGTAAATTAGAACACTTGCAGAATTGAGCGATAGTGAATCGTGGGGAAATTTATTTTATTATTATTATATATATATTTTTTTTAATTATTTATATTTATTTATTATATTATAATTTATGTTTTTGTGTTTCAAACTTCATCATACCCGGGATATCTACTAGACTCTTGTTTGGACAGATTTAAGTGTGTTATTGTTAAGAATTACAGGCCTACAATATAAAACGCCAAATTTCCATGCAAAATAATTGTACCGCTTTCAGCACCTAAAATCCGAAATAATCATACCGCCAGGGAGGTTAAATTGTAAGCTCTGATTCCTACTGTATTAAAGTGTATTGTATTTGTACTGTCTACCCTCATGTTGTAAAGCGCTACATAAACTGTTGGCACTATATAAATCCTGTAAAATAATAATAAATTACAATTTTACTGATCATTACGCAGGAACTTTTTTCCTAGAAAACACCATCAGAAACATTTTTATAGCCTTGTGAATGAAGCCTAATGCTGGCCATACACGGTTAGAAAATTGTTAAAAAAACGATCAGGTTTCTAAAGATTTGTCGAACACGCATGTGATAACCATATCACTGTATCTATATATGTCGCCTAATTATCGTCATCTTATTGATCGATAACAACATAAGCCAAGGTTCACACTGAGCTGCGGGAATGAAGCCATGCGAGTTCAGCTGATTTCACTCCCACGTCAGTCCCGATTTCTGCGGCGATTTCACAGACATCTGTGCGGGTTTCTGCACAGATGTCAATGGAAATCACAAAAAGTAGTACAGAAACGACTTTTTGAAATTGATGCAGCGTTGCACCAATTAGGATTATGCAATTGCCGCCGATTTGACATGTCAAATCGCACCAGTGTGAACCAAGGCTCAATGGCACATCTCTTGAAGATCGATTACACGATCCAGGGATACATTTTAACATGGGCATGCGCTGCAGTTTTTTTCAAACGTTTTTTGATCATTTCTACTACTGTTTAGAAAATTGATTGTTTAGGCTAAAAAAAAAAAAAAAAAAAAAAAAAAAAAACATGGTGGTTCGTTTTTTTGCCATAAAACTTTGCGTTTCGATAACTGAAATTAGCCCACTGACGTGTCGAACGATTGAGCGTACCAAACGCTTTTTCCAACAATTTTCTAACCGTGAATGGGCAGCTTTACACACATACATGAGTAAAATTTGCACATCTGCACCCGTTTCCTAACTTTTTGTATGCTGCTAAACGCAGCGCACATTTTCGTTTGTAGATGCAGCTGTGTGTATGGCCCCATTGATTCTCAAAGTGTTGCGTTTAGATGTGTACAAAAGTATACGCATCTAAACACAGCGTTTTAGATGTCGGTATGAAGGAGCCAATGTTTTACCTTTATGTTACACTAAGCAGGGGCGTATCTACAGCGAGACAAACAAACTGTTTGCCTTGGGTGGCATTTTTTCAGGGGGGCGACGCCTCCCCCAGGCAGAAGAACAGAGGCGGCTCTTTAACCGCTTCCCGTGCTTTTGGCGGTTTACTGAAATGATGCCTGCAGTAGCATCATCCCAGTACCATTTCTTAGAGCCAGTGGTTAGCACTCTTGAAAACCTATCGGAGCGGCTTGTTAGCCGCTTGTTTGCTATTACAAGCAACGGGAGGGGACGCCACCTCCCTGCAGCTCTCTCAAGCTCTCCCGTCCCACCAGGAGACCCAAACGACCAGCCAGCGCTTCCACCAGCTGTCTTGACAACCAAGCAAAGCCAGGATCACCTTTCATCGGCTTTTTGTAACAGTCAGCCCAGGTTCACACTGCTCCGACATGAAAGTTGTGCGACTTCTGATCTGACTTTGCCCTGCATCTTCAGTCCGACTTTCATCTATGGCAGTGAAGTTGTATCAAAGTCGGACCAAAGCGGTTCAAGAAACTTTTTCTAAAGTCGGAGTGACTTGTGTCAGATCAGCTAAGACAGCTCTCATAGGGAAACATTTAATTTGACATGCCAAGCGACTTGGAGTCTCACAAGCTGGATCCCATGTCGCACCAGTGTACACCGGGCCTAAACCAGAAGCGACGACATGACATCACTTCTAGTTTACTTGGAAATCATCGGTGCCAGTTTTTAAAAATTGAAAGCATTCAAAATCTTGGTCTTTTGAACGCTTTTAAGTGCAGAGGAGGGATTTGGGGTCTTAAGGACCCCAGATACCTCCATAAAGAGTACCTGTCACATGCCTATTGCTGTCACAAGCATGTTTACATTCCTTGTGATAGCAATAAAAGTGATCAGCAAAAAAAAAATTAAAGCAACAGTGCAAAAATAAAAAAATAAAATGAATAATAACAAAAAAAAAAAGATAAAAAAAATAAGTAAAAGTGCCTCCGTCCTCCAGTGCAAAAAACGCACATGCCAGTCCTGCAGGCACGCACGCAGACCACACATGTGAGGTATCACCGCGAACATCAGATCATGGGCAGTAATTGTATATATGGCACTTGGACGAATCATGTCGCACTGTGAACGACTGCATCTTCCCCGTGAGACCCTGAGACAAGAATGGTATCCTGCAGCTGGGGTGGGACAAATTTTAATGGGGGGGGTGGGATGTTAGGTGTTGATGTAGATGGGATGTTAGGTGTTGATGTAGACGGTATGTTGGGTGTTGCTGTAGATGGGATGTTAGGTGTTGCATAGTTGCCAACATTGTAAAAAAAATGTATAGGGATACTTTGTCTGTGGGCGGAGTCTTATTATAATTAGGGGTGGGGCATGCATTTTAAGGTGTGGTGTAGAGGGGGAAGAAAAATGCAGCGTGGTTTCAACTGAATAGTGGGCATGGCTTAAATGGGGTGTGGATCAAAGGGGGTGTGGTCCGAGTCTGAGATGAATGAGGGATGGAGAGAGATAGAAAGAAATAGGGAGGGAGGGAAGGAGAGAGAAGGAAGGAAAGAAAGAGGGATGGAGGGACAGCAGGCCCAGATCCTGCGCCACAATAGAAATATGTGTATTATATAAAGTTTAACAATCGGCAGATAAAGATACTTCAAACACCTTTTATTATGGCTTCAATTATCCCGGCATCATGGTTGTTATGGTGTGTGGATGATTTAAGCGCATTATTATTACATTGTAATATAAAATGAAATATTTTACATTATGGTGAGTTGAACTCAGTTGGAACCCTGAGTGTCCCCTGCTACCAGATGCCATCAGGTGTCCCCAGTGGAGTTCCTCCTTCCATCAGGCATTCCCAGCAGAGTTCCTCCTTACATCAGGTGTCCCCAGCGGAGTTCCTCCTTTCATCAGGCATTCCCAGCAGAGTCCCTCCTTACATCAGGTGTCCCCAGCGGAGTGCCTCCTTACATCAGGTGTCCCCAGTACAGTACCTCTTTTATATTAGGTGTCTCCAGCAGAGTGCCTCTTACATCAGGTGTCCCTAGCGGAGTGCCTCTTACATCAGGTGTCCCTAGCGGAGTGCCTCTTACATCAGGTGTCCCCAGCGGAGTGTCTCTTAAATCAGTGTCCCCAGCGGAGTGCCTCTTAAATCAGTGCCCCCAGCGGAGTGTTGGCTGCAGGCTAGCTACATCTCCTCTCGTTCCTCGTGTTCAGTGGAGAGGGGACGGGCCAATCCGTGCAGCTAACCCCGGCTGGAGAATTGTGAAGAGAGAAGCCGATTCATTTGCTGCACGGATCGGCTTCTCCCCTCTCCACCGAACACGAGGAATGAGAGGAGATGTAGCTGAACACAAGGGGAAGCTCTCACTGTGGCCATTTTGTTGGAGCCAGGAGCCAGAACTGCTGCAGATCCAAACATTACCGTTTTTCCATGGACAAAAGTCAAAATCCCGAATCGGGACAGCCTCCGATCAGGACGAGGGTCCCAAAATCGGGATTGTCCCGGGAAACTCGGGACTGTTGGCAACTATGTTGTTGCTATAGATGGGATGTTAGGTGTTGATGTGGATGGGATGTTAGGTGTTGATATGGATGGGATGGTAGGTGTTGATATGGATGGGATGGTAGGTGTTGATATGGATGGGATGGTAGGTGTTGATATGGATGGGATGGTAGGTGTTGCTGTAGATGGGATGGTAGGTGTTGATGTGGATGGGATGGTAGGTGTTGATGTGGATGGGATGGTAGGTGTTGCTGTAGATGGGATGTTAGGTATTGATGTGGATGGGATGTTAGGTATTGATGTGGATGGGATGTTAGGTGTTGATGTAGACGGGATGTTAGGTGTTGATGTAGACGGGATGTTAGGTGTTGCATAGTTGCCAATATTGTAAAAAAAAGTGCAGGGATACTTTTTTGTCTGTGGGCGGAGTCTTATAATTAGGGGCGGGGCATGCATTTTAAGGCGTAGCGTAGGGGGGGGGGAAGAAAAATGTGGCGTGGTTTCAACTGAATAGTGGGCGTGGCTTAAATGGGGTGTGGCTCAAAGAGGGTGTGGTCCGAGTTTGAGATGAATGTGGGATGGAGGGAGATAGAAAGAAATAGGGAGGGAGGGAAGGAGAGAGAAGGAAGGAAAGAAAGAGGGATGGAGGGACAGCAGGCCCAGATCCTACGCCACAATAGAAATATGTGTATTACATAAAGTTTAACAATCAGTAGATAAAGATACTCCAAACACCTTTTATTATGGCTTCAATTATCCCGGCACCATGGTTGTTATGGTGTGATTTAAGCGCATTATTATTACATTGTAATATAAAATGAAATATTTTACATTATGGTGAGTTGAACTCAGTTAGAGCCCTGAGCCCCTGCCACCAGATACCATCAGGTGTCCCCAGTGGAGTCCCTCTTTCCATCAGGCATTCCCAGCAGAGTTCCTCCTTACATCAGATGTCCCCAGCAGAGTTCCTCCTTTCATCAGGCATTCCCAGCAGAGTCCCTCCTTTCATCAGGCATTCCCAGCAGAGTCCCTCCTTACATCAGGTGTCCCCAGCAGAGTGCCTCCTTACATCAGGTGTCCCCAGTACAGTACCTCTTACATCAGGTGTCCCCAGCAGAGTACCTCTTATATTAGATGTCCCCAGCAGAGTGCCTCTTACATCAGGTGTCCCTAGCGGAGTGCCTCTTACATCAGGTGTCCCTAGCGGAGGGCCTCTTACATCAGGTGTCCCCAGCGGAGCGTCTCTTACATCAGGTGTCCCCAGCGGAGCGTCTCTTACATCAGGTGTCCCCAGCGGGGTGCCTCTTACATCAGGTGTCCCCAGCGGAGTGCCTCTTAAATCAGTGCCCCTAGCGGAGTGCCTCTTAAATCAGTGCCCCCAGCGGAGTGTTGGCTGCAGTCTAGCTACATCTCCTCTCGCTCCTTGTGTTCAGTGGAGAGGGGACGGGCCAATCCATGCAGCTAACCCCGGCTGGAGAATTGTGAAGAGAGAAGCCGATTCATTTGCTGCACGGATCGGCTCCTCCCCTCTGCACCGAACAAGAGGAACGAGAGGAGATGTAGCTAAACACAAGGGAAAGCTCTCACTGTGGCCATTTTGTTGGAGCCAGGAGCCAGACCTGCTGCAGATCCAAATATTACCGTTTTTCCATGGACAAAAGTCAAAATCCCGAATCGGGACGGCCTCCGATCAGGGAGAGGGTCCCAAAATCGGGATTGTCCCGGGAAACTCGGGACTGTTGGCAACTATGGTGTTGCTGTAGATGGGATGTTAGGTGTTGATATGGATGGGATGTTAGGTGTTGCTGTAGATGGGATGGTAGGCGTTGCTGTGGATGGGAATGGGATGGTAGGTGTTGCTGTGGATGGGAGGTTAGGTGTTGCTGTGGATGGGAGGTTAGGTGTTGCTGTGGATGGGAGGTTAGGTGTTGCTGTGGATGGGAGGTTAGGTGTTGCTGTGGATGGGATGGTAGGCGTTGATGTGGATGGGAATGGGATGGTAGGTGTTGCTGTAGATGGGATGTTAGGTGTTGCTGTGGATGGGAGGTTAGGTGTTGCTGTGGATGGGAGGTTAGGTGTTGCTGTGGATGGGAGGTTAGGTGTTGCTGTGGATGGGAGGTTAGGTGTTGCTGTGGATGGGAGGTTAGGTGTTGCTGTAGATGGGATGGTAGGCGTTGATGTGGATGGGAATGGGATTGTAGGTGTTGCTGTAGATGGGAGGTTAGGTGTTGCTGTGGATGGGAGGTTAGGTGTTGCTGTGGATGGGAGGTTAGGTGTTGCTGTGGATGGGAGGTTAGGTGTTGCTGTGGATGGGAGGTTAGGTGTTGCTGTGGATGGGATGGTAGGCGTTGATGTGGATGTGGATGGGAATGGGATGGTAGGTGTTGCTGTAGATGGGATGTTAGGTGTTGCTGTGGATGGGAGGTTAGGTGTTGCTGTGGATGGGAGGTTAGGTGTTGCTGTGGATGGGAGGTTAGGTGTTGCTGTGGATGGGAGGTTAGGTGTTGCTGTGGATGGGATGTAAGGTGTAGGATGCATGTACTGGGAGGCGCCTTGCTGCTCTGAGACTACAATGCAGATTTAAAGGGAAGCTGACACGAAGGCTGGACTGATCCATTCTCCATGCAGTCCAGAGCCAGGAAGGGAGGGGGGAGGAAGGAGGTGGTACCGGCACCCACAGCACCCCGAGGGCAGACAGAAGTAGACAGGCAGCAGAAGACAGAGACCTGCAGATCGGAGAACAGGGGCCGCACCCTTCCTTCCATCACACCGATTCTCTCTGCAGTCCTGGCACTGGCCCAGACCCGGCACCGCGGAGATCGGAGGTGTGTGCGCCTGTCTGCATCCCATAGACCCGTGCTGTGTGTCTTCTATCATCTGCAGGCTGATTGTACAGAGGGGGGGTCAGGGGTCACAGTCAGAGTCCATGTCAGGACAGGGAGGCCCCCCCCAGATCACATCTCCTGATTCTTGCACTCCACTACTGATCTGCTGCTTCTATTTCTCCTGTCTGGTCTGTAGAGTTGCCTGCTGATTGGGGCAGATTATAGTGCAGGTGGGAAGTGTCAGTGTATTGAGTCAGTGCAGATACAATGGGGAGATCAGTGTCATCTGATCATAGAGGAGGTACTGCTGTGCTACTTTGGGAATAACTTTGTTTTGTTTTTGTTTTTTTGCATTTTATTATATTTTTTGATCAGGTGCCATGTTTAGAAGTTGTACTACTGTTGATTGTAACAATCTCTTGTTTTGCTTCTGAGCATTAGAGAGGTTCATTGGCTCAGGATCCTGCACTGACATTGGAAGCGTTCCCTATACAGGCGGCCATCCCTGACTTCTGATTTGGTATGTAATATTTTTTATATAGGAAAGCATCCAGGTTTTTTATTTTATTTGTGTGTGTGTGTGTGTGTGTGTGTGTGTGTGATGGTGGCCATACACATGATGATTTGATCAAACAATTATTCTCAGTATTAGATAATATCAGATCTATGAATTATCACAAATCGTCAGTCGATTTAGATTAAAACCAGCTGATTTTATCAAAATTGTTCTGATGAGTCTGGATGGATCATAGTAATGTTGATAATTCGAAATGATCATTAAGGATATGGCACATTCAGTCATATTTCTGATCAGACAATAAATTGATCATATAGTCACATTATAAAATTGTTCTGTGTATAGCCACATGAGGGGAATTTACGAAGACTGGAGCAGCTGTCAATAGCAACCAATCCGCTTCTATCTTTAACTTTCAAAACCTAAAGCGGTAGTAAACCATAAAGAAAGAAAAAAAAAAAAAAAAATCTCCCTGCAAATGAAAGTGTTACTAAACCCACAACAGTAAAATCCGTGTGCATATGCAGTAAAGCATGCTTGTAATACTCACTGTGGAACCTAAGGGGTTAATCATTTGCATTGTATATAAAGGCTGTTTGATTCTTTGATCCTCCTCTTCTTCCACTGTCTCCAAAAAAATAACCTGATATTTACAGAGCCAGGGGGCAGGCTGCACATGCTCAGTTTAGTGTGTATTGCTAGAGTGTGTTTTTTTTTTTTTTTTTTTTTTCTTCTTGGGAGGGTGCATGTGATCAGCACAGGGCCAATCAGCACTGTCCAGACAGAGGGTCAGGGGAGAATGAAAACTCCTCCTACAAGCTTTACTAGGAACTGATAGAAGTCACAAGACTGCTATATACTGCTGATGAAAAGGTATTTAACAGTTTATATATACTAAAATAATTGCATATCCATGTCCTGTGCGAGATCAGATATAGTGAATGCAGGTGCTGGGTTTAGTAACACTTTAATGTCATAATGTGCTAGTATGCTTGCCATACTAGCACATTATGAAAGACTTACCTGAAAACTAAGCCCTCCAGCGGCGCACTGTCACCGATGACAGGCTTCCATGTTCACCTGGTCTTCCTTCTGGGTTTTTAGGGCAGCTGCTGTTTGGCTGAGCTGTGATTACATCACTCCAGCGGCACGACTCTTTTTGTGGACAGCACGCCGTCCATTAAGAGCGCAGTGCACATGTGCCGGTGACATTACCAGAGCCGCTAAAGTAAATATCTCCTAAACGGTGCATATTTAGGAGAGATTTACTGTACCCACAGGTTAGCCTTATTATAGACGTACCTGTGGGTATAAATTTAAAGCAAAAGCATTTACTACATTTTTAACTGAAGATAGAAGCTGATTGGTTGCCAGGGACAGTTGCTCCATATTCTGTCTGCTTGATTTATGGTAAATGTCTGTTCTATTGGTGTTCTCAGCTTACCCAACAAATGCTTCCTCCCAACACGTTAACCCATCAGAGTTGTGCGCAAGAGAGCTAATGCAATTTTAATGCTCCATAGATCTTTCTTGGCTGGATTCCCCTTGCTAATATCAAAGTTGTGTTTGTTCCCTGAAGCTGTGGATTGGCACATCTGGTTGTTGTTCTGCCGGTTACTGTCTTGTTAATCTGGCGCTCCCATTCATCACCACCTGATCGCATTTGTTAATTTTTCCTGAACAGTTTAAAGGAAACCTGCCAGCAGAGAACTATGGTGGGTGCCATTGCCAAGGTAATCTGGGGGTTAGAGATCATACAAAGTCTGACAATTACTAGCCTTTTACCTGGCTGACATCACATATTCCCTGCAATTCAGAGACACCCACTACAATTCTGTCTGCTGTTCATACAACACATAATACTTTGTGACAGATTCAAGTAACTGTTGGTAAGGTGTGTATGAATCTGTTGCACAATTGCTTCAAATAGAACTTTTTGACTCAGACACAATATACTCCAAAATGTAAAGGGTTCTTATTTATCTCCACTTTTCGTATCACCAGTATGTTTGTACCTCTTAACAGCTTTAAAGGGTAATCTCACCTTTACAGAAAAATCTGTAAGGTGAACTTGCACAGGACCCCCTCCTCACCCCCCCCCCCCCCCCCCCCCCCCAGTCTCGATGACCTGGAGTGTGGCGATCACCCACACTCGCACATCAGGTCACTGCCTCACTGGGCTTAGAAATCCCCTTGGCTTAATCTCCGAAACGTACCTCGTCAGGAGGTACGTTTAGGAGCATTCTAATTGGTCGGCGCGGTGACAGGACGACTACACGGGTTCTGATTGGTCGGCGCTGACCAATCAGAACCTGCATAGCCGTCCTGTCCCCACAGGCGAAGAGAAGAGAAAGCTGCTGGGATTTCAAATCCCCGGACCGGTATAGCGGCGGCACGAGCTGTCAGTGCGGAGGGATCGCCGGACTCCAGGTTAGCAGGGCGGGGGGCGATTGGGGAAGGGGGACCAGTGTAAGTTGACCTTACAGATTTTCTGTAAAGGTGAACTTGCACTTTAAAGTGGCTGTAAACCCAAAAATGACACAAATCCTCCATAAGTTGTGTCTGTCTGCAGTCTTCTTTCCTCTACATCTATTCAAAGGGCTGAATTTATAAAGCTTGTCTGAGCTGTCAGAAAAAAGAGGCAGAGAGCTGAAATTACACTCTGCAGAGATCTATGAGGAGAGTTCTGAAAGCTGATTGGAGGGAAAGGACACCCCCCCCTCACACAGCACATAGGAACAGAGCTGAGACTGTCAATCGGCTGGAGGTTTCTCCCCTATCAACTTTTTTCTCTTGGTATCAGAAGTGATTCTTGCTAATAGCAGAGCAACGAGGCAGCAGATAGAAATGACACTTAGTGCTTTTATTTAAGACAAGTACACACTATAGAGGGATATGCTTTGTTCACATTTCCTGTCTGAGGTTTACAACCCCTTTTTAAGCTTTTGCCTTGACCACTTATATGGTCATTGCCTGCAAAAGAAACCCAGTCTATTTTGTGTGTTTTCTTTTTTTTTTTTTTTTTTTCTAGAACAATTTAAAGCACATTTTCACATTGCTAAGTGGAAAGGAAGAAAGGGAGCATTATTATTAAGGATGAGCTCAGGCGTGTTCGCAACCCGCACGTGCAGAGCCCGCCAGGAAGTTGGCACTGCACAGTGCTAATCGCAGGCAGTGAGACATTTCTCGAACTCTGCAGCTGCGGATCAGGAAATGTCTCACTGCCTGTGATTAGCGCTGTGCAGTGCCGACTTCCTGGCGGGCTCTGTACGTGCTGGTTGCGAAAACGCCTGAGCTCATCCTTAATTATATGGGGTTGGCGCCTTACTTTTTTTTTTTTTTTTTTTATTGCTTGATCTAAAATAATTCTGTGACTTGCATGGAGGAAACAGTTGCCAGTAGAAAACATACAAATATTTCAAGAGTTAACATGGATGCTTACAAGAGACCTTTCCAGCTGCTTGGAGAAAGCCTCTCAATACTTATCCCTCACTCTGCATCTCTTCTGTTCCACCAAAGTAACATTCTTTCTGATGTTTGTTACTGAATGCCTATTAATGTTTAGAATGCTACAGTAGCCTAGGTGTTCTGTGTAGTATACTTTTCTTACACACATGTGAGTGTCCAGATGAATGATTAATCCTCTGGCAAACATAGACGCTTATCCTGGCAATCCTAAATGACCCAGCAGCTAGGTAACCAGAAAGTGGACCAGCTAACTGCAGCCTGGTAATAGACAGCTTAGGTTCTGGGTAAACACAGATGGCCTATGGAGTGCACTGTACATTTACTTTATAGTACCAACCTTCAACATCCATTTCTTATCTATGATGGAGTGCAAAAATGTGTAAGGTGTAAGAAGACCTCCTAACATGCGCACACAAAAAATCTTTAAGTAGTCATATGAGTTACTGGCCACTCTGCAGCCTTTACTTTGACCATGCTGTACAGGAGCTGAAGCTTTGCCTGAATTTTACATGTTCTCTCCCCCTGTTCTCCCTAGTTTACAAAGCATAGAAATCACTGTAGAAGCATACAAAGATGCTGCAGACATTCATACCTGTACTGACTCCCAGGGGCCTCCCTAGAGCATTTGGCACCCGGGGCGGATCGCACCCCCCCTCCCAGGCGGGCAGGCGGCGCACCACACGTCGACGTGTAGTGCCTCTGCGCACTACGGCCCACAACTTGGAAGAATCCTAATTTCTCTGCTCCCCCCAGGCAGCCAGGCCCCTCCTCATCCGCTGCAAAAATAGCGCCCACTGACCCGAGGATTGTTAACGGGCCACTGGCTCCAGATAGAAATGCATGTAACTGGCAGTGGCACACTTACTATGTGCTACTACCAACGGCGTCACTAGGGTTGGTGTCACCTGGTGCAGTAAAACACGGTGTCGCCCCCCCCCCCCCCCCAAAAAAAATAGGATTTTTATACAGCTTACCTGTAAAATCCTTTTCTTGGAGTACATCACGGGACACAGAGCCATATTAGTTACTATGTGGGTTATAGGCCACCTTCAGGTGATGAACACTGGCACACCCTAAGACAAGAAGTCCATTCCCTATATAACCTCTCCCACTACTGGGAGTACCTCAGTTTTTGTAGCAAAGCAATATATGTGTATTAGAAGAGGGGAGGGACCTCTCTGTCCCATGATGTACTCCAAGCACACTACGCTCAAAGGCAATATCCTCACGCCTTTTTACATCCACCTGATAGAATCTGGTAAATGTATGGACTGAAGACCAAGTTGCGGTCTTGCAGATTTGAGCCATGGAGGCTTGGTGATGCACTGCCCATGAAGCACTAACAGACCTATGGAGTGCGCTTTGATTTGAGCGGGTGGAATCTTCCACTTCAAACCATAAGCTTGAGCAATTACTTGCCGAATCCATTTAGAAATAGTAGATTTCGATGCTGCCTGTCCTCTTTTAGGACCTTCAGGCAACACTAACAAAACATCCGTTTTTCAAATCTGAGCAGTCGCCTTCAAGTAGACTTTGACTGCTCTCATCACATCCAAAGAATGTAGTGATTTCTCTTCCATAGAACAGGGTTCTGGAAAGAATGAAGGCAGAATAATATCCTGGTTTAAAGGAACACCTGACACTACCTTCGGTAGAAAATTAGGATGAGGACGCAATACTACCTTATCCTTGTGAATAATTAAATATGGCTCTTTACAAGAGCAGCCAACTCTGATACCCTTCTTGCAGAAGATATGGCTACTAGAAAAATTTGTTTCCTTGTCAAAAGGACCAAGGGAATATGCCGTATCGACTCAAAAGGCTGTTTCTGCAACGCCGACAGAACTAAATTCAAGTTCCACAGGTTCAGGGGTGACCTAACCGGAGGATTAAGCCGGGTTGCCCCCTGAATAAAACCACGAACCAAAAAATGCAAAGCAAGTGATTGTTGAAACAATATCGATAAGGCCGAGACCTGGCCTTTGATAGTACTCAAGGCCAGCTTCATCTCTAACCCCATATGCAGAAAGTCAAGGATTCTACCTATGACATACTTCCTGGGGTGCCAACCCCTGGATTCACACCAGGAGACATATGCCTTCCAGACTCTATAATATATGACTCTGGAGGCTGGTTTCCTTGCATTAATCAAGGTAGATACCACAGAACCTGATAGCCTACGCTTCTTCAGAATGTGGGTCTCCATACCCAAACCGTTAAATTTAGCATTTGTAAGGTAGGATGGAAAACCGGACCTTGCGAGAGAAGGTCTGGATGTGGTGGTAGGGTCCATGGTTCCCCTACCGCCATTCTTATGATCTCTGCATACCAGGATCTTCTGGGCCATGCTGGGGCCACATGAATCACCGACTTCCCTTCCTGCTTGACCCTGCGAAGAAATTGCGGAAGCAGCAGAATAGGAGGGAATGCATAAATCGGTGAGAACTAATTCCACGGGAACACCAAGGCATCTGTTCCGCATTCTAGTGGATCCCTTGTTCTTGTTGTCGATCTTTTTGTTGAACCTGGACGCAAACAGATCTACGTCTGGGATCCCACATCTCTGGCATATTGCCAGGAAGACATCGGTGAAGGGCCAATTCTCCTGGGAACAACTGTTGGCGACTCAAGTAGTCCGCCTACAAATTTTCTATTCCTGGAATGAAGACTGCCGATAGGCAAGGTACATTGTTTTCGCCCAAAGTAAGATATGATTCGCCTCTCTCTGGGCCGCACGACTTCTCGTGCCCCCTTGGTGATTGATATAGGCCACTGCTGTGGCATTGTTGGATTGGATCCTGACAGGCCAATTCCGTAACCTGATCATCCAGGCCCTCAGGGCCAAGGGTGCTGCCCAAATCTCTAGAATGTTGATGGTCAAGGTCATTTCTAATCTGGACCATTTCCCTTGCCTCTTCCAGGACTGCTCCCCAACCTGAAAGGCTGGCATCTGTTGTTACCACCTTCCAGGTAACTGGTAGGAAGGATTTTCCCTTCTGCTGATTATTGGTTATTAACCACCAACTGAGGCTATGGCGCACCCTTGGAGGCAGACGCATTGGGAAATCTAGCGCTTGGACCTTCTTGTTCCAAGCCGATAGGATACTGTTTTGCAGCAGCCTTGAATGAAACTCAGCATAAGGAACGGCCTTGAATGAAGCCACCATCTTTCCCAACAACCTCATGTAAAGTCCAATTGAAGGATTCTTCTTTGCCTTGATCACCTGAATCGGTTCCTTTTATGGTGCTGATCTTTGCCTGCGGCAAGAATACCTTTTTCTGACTGTATCTATGATCAGACCCAAGTATTCTAATCTACTTGATGGTTTTAAGGAGGATTTCTCTAGGTTGAGAATCCAACCTAGGCATTCCAGGTAGTTGACTGTGGTGATCATACTTTGGTCTAAGCAGGCTACCGACTGGTCTATCAAGAGTAGATAGTCTAGGTATGCTATAATCATTATACCTTGGGCCCCTAATCTGGCTAGAGAAGGGGCCAGGAGCTTTGTAAACACTTGAGGTGCAGTAGCTAGACCGAAAGGCAGCACTACAAACAGAAAATTAAGATTTTCTACCTTGAAGCGTAGATATTTCTGGTGAGCGGGGAAAATCTGCACATGGAGGTATGCATCCTTGGCGCCAGAAGTTCTCCCCCTTGTAGGATGGAGATTACTGATCGGATTGACTCCATGCGGAAAGAGCAGATATTCAGGAACTGGTTTAGATCTTTGAGATCCAGAATGGGTTTGACATCTCCATTTGGTTTTGGCACCGTGAAAAGGTTTGAATAAAACCCGAATCCCTGCTCTTGCATGGGGACCACCGATATCACTTTTTGAGACAAGATGGTCCAGTGCTTGAAAGAGAGACTTCTTTTTCTCTGGATCCTTGGGAACTTTGATCTGAGAAAACGAGGAGACGGGGACTCTCGGAACTCTAGCTTGTACCCTAGAGCTATTGAAGATGTCACCCATTTGTCTCGACACTCTTCCTACCAGATCCTTGAGAACTGCAGAAGTCTTCCCCCCCACTTGAGCGAGCGGGGGCGCCCCTTCATAAGGAGGCTTTAGTATTTTGTTTTGTGGGTTTCCTCCCCCAGGATCTCTTTTGTCCCTGGGGTTGACCCTGAGGTTTACCTCTTGAACCTGACGGCGGAGGCCGTCATGACTGCCTGAAGGCTGAAGCCCCTGGCACTGGAGAAGGAGCTTGTTTAAATGAAACATGTTTACTCCTCTTCCTAACTGGCAAAAGAGTACTTTTTTTCCACCAGAAATTCTTTGAATGTATTTATCCAAATCATCCCCAAACAGCCGTTCACCGTGAAAAGGAAAACCTAGCCAGGAGCTTTTTGCATGGCACCTCGGCTGACCAAAGTTTCAACCATAAGATTATACCCATATGTACCAGCCCAAGCGTAAGGCGCAAGGCATGAAGAATAGAATCTCTCATGGCGTCTATTGTAAAACAACTACCGCTGGTAGTTCCGCTAAATCCTGGGCCTGCTGATCAGGAATTACCTTGAGCACCTGTTTAAACTGGTCCCTCAAGGATTGACAAACAACAATTGCTGCCAGCGCAGGCTGAGTTACTGAACCTGCCAGAGAAAAAGTGTTTTTTAATAGGAATTCCAACTTTTTGTCCGTTGGATCCCTAAGCATTTGAGCATTGTCTACCAGACAAGTCAAACTTTTAGTTACAGAGGATATAGCAGTATCAATTGCTGGTATCCCCCACTTTTTAGTGAATTTCTCCTCCATAGGATAAAGTGTTTTAAAACTTTTTAGGAGGAAAAAAATGCTTATTTGGGTGATCCCACTCAGAATACATAAGCTTTTCCAGCAATGAATGGACAGGAAAGGCATGCACAGTTTGAGGAGGCTTTAGCGAACCCAAACAAGAAGTGAGCTTATCAACCGACTCAGTTAAGTGTAGCAAAAATGTGGAACAGACCATCTCGATAAGATTGTGAAGCTGATCCTTCCGCATTTAACTGCTCACAAGAGGAGTTATCAGCCTCTTCATGGTCCCCTGAGAGAAATTCATCTTCCCCCGCCCCGAGATCCTCAGTTTGAGGGTCCTGGGTAATGGAAGGGGACCTGTCGTGTTTTGTCCCACACTGGGATGCGATTAAAGCCGCTAACCTATCTTCCAAACCTGTCATGGCTGGAGGAAAAAACCTCTTCAGTAATATAGAAAGGGGATGCAGTGTTGGAAAAAGCAACATTAGATGGCCCTGATGGCTCACTCTGACCAGCCACCTCAGATCTCTCAGGGTAGGATGTCATTGTAGAGAGGAGTTTAGGCTTTTTAGAGCTTGAAGGAGTCCCTCTTGAGCCTTGAGCTTTTTTTGTGGCATTTCTACCTCCCCTTCTGACCATAGCCCGATGCACAAATGCAGAGGTACTACCAGAAGAAATCGCACCCACTGCTTGAGCAAATAGTCCAGCAACTGCCGCTGCTATTAGTTCTCAGGCTAGTGCTTTAGTAAATGTGCCAAGGGAATGCCTGTGTCACCACTTACATGCCCACTTTTTGCTCTTGTGTCCCTCCGATAGTTGCAGACAGCAAAATTGAGCTTTTTAAAAGTTATCCCGCGCTGGACGTTGCCGCACGCCAATGCCGCGCTAAGCCACGCCCCCTCCTTATGTGTGTGTGTGTGAGGGTGGCGGCAGCGAGGAGGCTGTGACAAACCGCCATGCAGGCGGTGGAAAATGGAGCGTCATCCTCCGATCGTTTGTGGCTTCCCCCTCTATCCAGAGAGAGGGGGAGAGCTTCTGTACAGGTGGGGGGTGTTTTTAGGAAAAAAATACCCCCCCCCCCCCAACACCTTGCCAGAGGGAAGACTACAGCTTCTGCTGATTACAGAATGATCTGAGGAAAGCATGAAAGGTACGTGCTCTATACACCTCCCAGTGGTGACTTTTAGGCATGACAACATTTACTTTTTAACCGATTCATATCCGCGCTATTGCCAAATGACGGCAACAGCGCAGATCTACATTGCCAGGACGACATCTATTGACGTCGTCCCGTGCACGAGCGGCCTGCGCGCCCCCCGCAGGGCGCGCGGCGCGCCCGGTGATCACCAAGTCTGAGACTCGCCTGATCACAGATCAGAGTAAGGGGTCGGTCCCGACCCCTTACCACATGATCAGCTGTCAGCCAATGACAGCTGATCATTTGATGTAAACAGAGCCGGTAATCGGCTATTTTTTCTCCTCGCGCTGGCAGCGTGAGGAGGAAAAAAAAGCCAATCACCGGCGGCCGTGAAAGGGACATCAGTCCTGATCATGGCGATCATCTGCCCCCTGCCAGTGACACCTAAGAAAAGGGAGCAGTGCCCACCAGCGTCACCCATCAGTGCCACCCATCAGTGCCACCCATCAGCATCCACAGTGCCACCCATCAGCGCCCACATCAGTGCCACCTATCAGTACCCATTAGTGTCACCTACCAGTGCCCATCAGTGCCCCCATCAGTGATCAGTGGTACCTATCGGTGCCACCCATCAGTGCCCATCAGTGCTGCCTTATCTGTGCCTATCAGTGCCGCCTTAACTGTACCTATCAGTGCCCACCAGTGCCGCCTCATCAGCGCATGTCAATGAAGGAGAAAAATTTTATAACAAACTATGAAACATGATTTTTTTTTTTCAAAATTTTCCATTTTTTTTGTTTGTTTAGCAAAAAATAAAAATCCCAGCTGTGATCAAATACCACCAAAAGAAAGCTCTATTTGTGGGAAAAAAATGATAAAAATTTCATTTGGGTACAGTTTTGTATGACCGCGCAATTGTCATTCAAAGTGCGACAGCGCTGAAAATTGGTCTGGGCAGGAGGGGGGTTTAAGTGCCCAGTAAGCAAGTGGTTAAAGGAGACAATTCATAAGAGAATTTAAAATTCCTTAGAAATTTCCACTTACCTTTTCCGCTGCAGGGATTCTGTGGTAAAACCAACAGACCCAATCTTCACCCCTCACGGTGGGCTCTGTTAAAAAAAACCTTCAGAAACCGGGGCCCCTTTTTATCAGGGAATCCACACTCCTGGACCCGTAAAGCACCCTGCCAGGAAAACTTTATGGCTGAAAAAAACAAAACACTGGATCCCGGGGTCCAGCTCTCTAAAAAGAGAAGCGTTATGGGCTAAACCTCGTTTCTTCTGCCACAAGGCCCGGGTACCATTCAATTCAGCCTGAAAAGACACTTTGAATGGATCCGGTTGCATAGCTAGCCCCAGTAAGGAATATTCCAGTGGAGCTCAGCACAGCACATCTTTACTCGTGACCAACACCTAAGACACTGGTGTAAAAAACTGAGGTACTCCCAGTAGTGGGAGGGGTTATAAAGGGAGTGGACTTCTTGTCTTAGGGTGTGACAGTGTCCATCACCTGAAGGTGGCCTATAACCCACATAGTAACTACTATGGCTCTGTGTCCCGTGATGTACGATAAAGAAAATTATTTTCCTGTTTTCTGAAAGTGCGCCAAAGATGCAGCATGCAGGACTTTCAGAAAATGCAGAAAAAAAACATGCAACCTAATAGAAATCTATAGGACTGCAGCTATAACTGTGGGAAGACCCCCTTTACATTACACAGCTCCACACCTCTGGACCCCTTTACATTACGCAGCCCCTGTACCTCTGGATCCCTTTACATTACACAGCTCCACACCTCTGGACCCCTTTACATTACACTGCACACACACACATGCGCACACACACACACACACACCTCTGAACCCCTTTACATTACACAGCCCCCGTACCTCTGGATCCCTTTTATATTACACAGCCCCCCTCCAAAACACACATCTCTGGGCCCCTTTGCATTACACAGCCCCTGCCCCTTCATACCTTATTTGGGTATGCAGAGCAGTAGACACAGAAGAGCGGAGCAGGAGACCAAACGGGAGAGCGAAACAGCAGCACTGAATAGACAGTGGGAGCTGGCGGAGTTAACTTTAAAACTTACCAGCAGTTGATTGGTTGCTAGGTGATCCTAGCAGACAAAGAAACAAAATATGTGTAGCGCTAAAAAAGGGGGGGGGGGGATAAAATTATGTATTGCTAGAGAACTGGCAGTTCAAAGTTTGAATGCTGACAAAAAAGTCTTTGAAGAAAATTAGAAGAATGGGATATAGAGTCCTCTGGAACAAATTTTTGACCGTGGTACAAATCCTCTATGGAGAAAGCCCACACACCACCAATGACAACGAAGAGGCTTACCAGACTTGGTGGACCCGACAAGGCATACGCCAGGTGGGGTCAAACAGGCTTGGGTGGTGCTGGGCTGGAACAGATGCTGAAGAGCAGGGATGGTGGAATGGCTTCCACGTGACTGTGTTCCTTGGACGTGGTCGGGCTCAGAGGTCGTGGTACTCAAATCCGTGTTGGAATGTATAAAGGAAGGAAAGGATGGGCCAAATAGTGTGAATCTGTATTGATTGAAATTTATTAAATTTTATTAAAATAATAGTAAACACTTACATAAAAAATGTCTAAAAACAGCGCTGTGAAGAAATGGCGACAGTGGGGTCCTACCCGACGCGTTTCGTCTGCATAGACGTCATCTGGCCTGTTTGACCCCACCTGGCGTATGCCTTGTCGGGTCCACCAAGTCTGGTAAGCCTCTTCATTGTCATTGGTGGTGTGTGGGCTTTCTCCATAGAGGATTTGTACCACGGTCAAAAATTTGTTCCAGAGGACTCTATATCCCATTCTTCTAATTTTCTTCAAATACTTTTTTGTCAGCATTCGAACTTTGAACTGCCAGTTCTCTAGCAATACATAATTTTATCCCCCCCCCCCTTTTTTAGCGCTACACATATTTTGTTTCTTTGTCTGTTCTTTACATTTGTTGGTTGTGTTAGCTGCTTTCCCCCTTTTTTGGTAGCGCAGAATTATTGTATATATATTAGGTGATCCTAGCAACCAATCACCTGCTGGTTAACTTAGGAAGTTAACTTCGGCAGCTCTCGCTATCTATTCAGTGCTGTTGTTTCTCTCTCCCTTTCTGCCTCCTGCTAGTGAATGGTGGTGGCAATCCTGCGGCACACGCTGGGTGTCATCTGGGTGCGACTCGCACCACCCTCATAGCAATGCCACTGCTGACACCCCCCCAATGTGTGGCATCCGGGGGGGACAGCCCCCCCCGTTGGTATGCCACTGCACCCCCATAGCGACACCACTGCTGACACCCCCACAATGTGTGGCACCTGGGGTGGACTAATGCCCCCCCCCCCATTTTGTGCTTTCTTCTTTCTTTTTTTTTTTTTTTTTTTTTTACACTGGTGTTTTCCTCTGAAGAGAAATCCATGGTGAATGCAGTGCAATTCCTGTCTGAATCACATAGGGTTTCCTGCACCACTTCTGCGTGAACCCGGGCTGAAGTCACTATGACAAGCCTGGGTTCACGCAGGAGCGGTGGGGGAAACCTTATGTGATTCGAACAGGAATTCCTGTTCAAATCACATTCTTTGCGGTGCAGTTTGAGCCCATTCATTTTGTATGATCTCAAATTGCACTGCAAAGGTATCAGTTTCACGTATCGGAGCATTTGCACAAGTACAAAAGTTTAGTATCAGCACTGATACCAGTATCGGTATTGGTGCGACCCTACAGTGCAGAGTCCCCAGTACATTAAAAAACACTGCTCAGAGTTTAAAAAATAAGCTTCTTTTTCATGCCATACCTGTTGGCCATCGGTGGTCCCTCCAAAGCCTGTCCAAAAAACTCAGATAAGTGACCCTCCCCATCCTGCCTGGATGTCAGGATGCGCCTGATGTTAGACACACCCCCAGCTTCACAGAAATAAGACCTCTGGCTGATTCAGTACCCGTGCCATGCACTCTCTCTCCCTCTGCTGCAGCGGTAGCTGAGCTCCGCATTGTGCATCAGAGGGAAAGAAAGTGCACTGTGCATGTGCAGGTTTTGAACACGCAAGAGCCCTTGTTCCTGTAAAACAGGAGGCGTGCAACCAATGCCCATCAAGTCCTGCTATCTAGTTAGGTCGGAGAGGGTTGCCTACCTGGGTGTTTTTTCAAGACAGGCCTGGGCCTACATGTACAGTATGGCATTGAAAAGAAGCTTATTTTGGGTAGAGTAAGGGAGGGTTGAAGCACTGTCAGTACCGTGTGTTTGTTTTTGTTTTGTTTTTTTTTTCATATCGGTGTCTTATTAAGGTTTCCCTTTACTTCCTGTCCTATAGTGTAAAGGGAAAGCGAGAGAATATCTTTTTTATTGTGAGAAGAATTCCCTCTTAAACAGTTGTCACAGGAACAGTTGTCCCCATTGGCAGGTTTCGCCCTCTATTCCACATACAGTAATAATCTTAAGGAGGTTCTAACTCCTCATCATGGAAAATAAAATGTTTAAATTCTAAACTTTCCCTGTATAAAAGTAAGAAAAAACATCCTTACTAATCCACAGAGTCTAGAGTTGTCTTGCCTGTCGGGAAAGTTCCCCTACACTGCTCCGCTCGGGCACTGACATCTTGAATTCATATCCAGTGCATGAGCAAACACGCCACAGGGATCTTTGCTGGGTCTGTGCATGCGTTTAACCCCCTGCTGCCTCCTTAGATGAGTGACATAGAAACCCCAGGAGGCCATTCACCGGACCATGGGCATGTGCAGAAGTGCTGCAATGGACCATGGCGTGACCTGCGGCATTGCAGCACATGCGTGGAGTCCAGGAACATCATCCTCATCTAGAAGAAAATAACAGACCTGAACTTTAGAAAGAAAAAAATACATTTAAAAAAAGAACAATTTTTTTTTGTTTTGGAGTTGTGTTTTAGGAAGGGAGAAGGCAGGGAGAGGAAGGTTGGGAAAAAAGGGTGAAGGTCCGCTTTAATAACTAGTACTTATTGTCATGTAATTTGTGTATAATGAAAACCTGCATCAAGCATTTACAGACCTGAGGACTGGTAAAAAAAAAAGTGCTGATTATTTCATTTTCTTTTTTTGTTTTTGTTTATTCTAGTCATTTAATAGTTAATAAAAAGCCAGGAACAGAATGCCAGGCCTATTTGATACATGCACCTGGGTGCAGCTCCCCCTAGAGGCTTCATGTGTAAATGCCTGTGCTAGTGGATACAGTCTGGGGCTTCGTGCTCACCTCACCTATCGCAACACTAGTAATGAAACCGTGCAAGGTAGGTTCATGGTAATGTGGATGCAATTGCTTTTTGGGGTCTCTCAGGATTTTTAATTTTTTTTTCCTTCCCTGTTCTAGTATCGCCCTTTTTTATACGTTTTTATGTCTGTAATTAGAGATTTGTATAGCACATTAGATATTCTACTGCATTGTACATGAAAGTAATTAAGAATGCGGCATGGAGGAGAACGTAAAATAGGAAGGTGAAATCTGGACCACCTGATACAAATGTAATCTCTGTCTTGCCCTGTTCTTAATCCTTTGCATTCTGGTGACCCAGCATAAAGCTGGCCATACACTGTCCTATATCCACTCAAACAAGATGGATAGAGGAACACCCCCTTCCTCCCCCCACACCGGGACTATGTTTTTTGACAGCGGCACCTCAGCGGCTGCAGCTGACTGAGGATATTTTTCTAAGATGTCCTTCTGACAGTCAATCAAACAATTGATTTTCTGTTGAGTAGGTACTGCTACATGCTGATCGAAATTAGACCGTTGCCTGCTGAACCAGCAGAATTTCGATCTGTCTATGGCCAGCTTAACATGCAAAAGGGTCTTGGCAATGAAGCCTTTCAAACCCAATTTTTAAACTTCTAATTGCTGGATTAAATGTTAAGCGTTCATTGATAGGTGTTACAGGATGCCTGTCAGGATTTACAATAGTTGTTGTTATATTTTAATTAGCTATTTGTCATTATACCAGAGATAGAAACAATTGTTTTAAATGGAATTTCCAAAAAATCTATCTTTTATTAAAAAAAATAGAATAGTGTTTTTTTTTTTTTTTTTGTTTTTTTTGTTTTTTTTAAATACATAGGGAGTATTCAACAGCAGTCTCTGCCTGTCAGGGCCGTAGATAAGGGGGTACCACCGGTCCTCCTGTACAGGGGCCCAGGCAGCAGGGTGAATCAGATGTGGGCCGGGAGGGTGATTGGCATGGCAGGGGGGCAATCCCTAGAACTGATCCCCTGTAGGGCTCTTGTCCACAGCTGAAAGTTGGCTTCTTCTCCTCTCACTCACACCGGCTTTCAGCTGCTGCAGAGAGCCATTCAAGGGATCGGTTCCAGTAATTGCTCCCACCCTGCCGCAACTATCAACCTCCCTATGAACCATACATTGCCCCTTTTGTGCTCCCCTAGCCCTGTGGCGCTACTGGCTTCCCTTCTCTCCTTCCTGCCAGTAGTTGCAAGCATACAATAGGATCCTTCAGGATGGAGAGTGGGGGAAGGGTCTGGTAAATATGTCATATTTACCAGCCCCTTTCCTGAATGAAGACAATGCGTGATCGGTACTGATTACTCATAACTGTCAGGTTGGATGTATTAGGGCCCAGTGGGTTCTAACAGCAGCCCTGCTCCCTGTAAATACAATCCTTAAAACTGAGTCCTGGAGTTCCCTCACTGGCAGCTGACATCTTTGGCCAGTCTTCTTCTGAGTTCTGATCTTTGGCTATTTTGATTGGCTGAGATGATGTCAAAGTTCCACTTTGACACACAACCACCATGTTACTACAAAGAATGTTTCAATGTTAAATCTTTGTTTATAATATAGGGGCAGTCGTCAACTTGCCGAAAGTGTCAAGAAATCTCCTCCAGGAAGTTAGAAGATTCTTATTATCAGTTCACAGCAAAGAGAAGAGACCGCTTGGTTTTATTGTCTATCTTTTTAACTTTAGGAATTTAAAAATATTGGATTTTTATATATTTTGTGCATTCCATGCACCATAAAAATCACTTTCAATACAATTTGATTTTTCTCAGGTAATTTGACTATTGGGATGTGGTTTGGGAGCTTATCCATCAATCTAATGAATAAATCACTAGGTTCTTCATCATTATTTCATTCATATTGATAGAACATAAATAATGTTACAGTATTTGTCATGAACAATTGGTCAAGTGAGTTGATAGAAAAGTGATCAGTAATTGATGTGGCCTGCCTTTTTGTGTCTTGTAGCCTTGTTTATATATCTTCTGGAGCAAGGGGAAGTGGTGACAAGCTTTGAGGCAGTGACTGGCAACAGGAAGGTTCAGACACAGGTTCAGAGTCGGAGTCGAGTAGAAGATTGCTGCTTTAGTTGTCAGTGGGAGGCCCTGCCAGGTTACTGCCCCAATGGTAAGTAGCCACTCAATCCATTTTAGCTTATTTATGATACATATATGATGGCCTCTTAGAGACGCACATCTACCTGCATCTTGGTTTAACTGATTAGCAAAGAGCATGGATCTTGCAGTAACCACTAACAGACCTATTGTAAGCCAAAAAAGTGGATTTTATTAAAGCAATATTGAAAATCGTAGGTTTTCTGTGATTCTGTTTTTTAAAAACTTAAAATGGCCAAGTGTGTAAACATGGAGATGCTTTTCAACATCTGTTGGTGCCATTTTTTTAATGGAACAGTTTTTGAAACTCAGCCCTGTGCTCATTTCTTTGGCGATCTGAACAAATTATCAACTATTGCACTATAAAATAAAAATATACAATAGTGGTGTATTTAAAATGAATAAATAAAGTGATGCCTTGTATTATCTCTATGTTATTATACTGCCTCTTGTGCCTGTCTTTTACTTCTAAAGTAAGTGAAACATTGTGTGAGACTTTTTGTTAAATAGTAACTTGTGTTTAGAGAATACACCTTAAAACTAAATTACATAGACACATATAAAGAGATATGTTCAGGAGATACTGTGTTGCGAGCCTTTTTGTGAAATTCCCCTATTACACACTCCCAAAACCTTCAGCCAGTGGTGCTAATAAAAATTTCTAATATATGAAGCATATAATTATGTGATCAAAGTCAAATCATAGTGATTAATCCACCAAATTGAATTGAAATGATACCTCCTCTTCTGTTAAGCCCAGGCTTAGTGAGTCTGTGTCAGCAGTGGAGCGGCTTGTCTGTAATCAGCCGCCGGCATAGAAGAGTTGTTTCTCAGCTTCTACTGGTCTTCCCCCATATAGAAGATAAAATTGTGAAGAAACACCATTGCACAGATATCAGCCAGATTTTAGATAACATAAAAAGCCACTTGTTACGACTCACATGCTCCCTTAGACATAGATTGCATTGATTCAGGATAATGGTCAGTCACATTCAGCTCCGTGCTGCTGCTCATACACTCACAGGCAGATCGCACTCCAAACATAGCGTCACAGGCTAATTCTCCCCATGCGTATCATCACTGACACATGACTTTTTCAAGGGTGCTAGTGTAGCCGCTCTCACCGGTATATATAGTTTGTATACCGGTTACTATAGCAACCTGAGGAGTAAATGTGTCATCATACCATACTGCGATTTTGGAAACATATGCTGTTTATTTGAAAGTGGAAACTCCTGCGCTGTCGGGGGGCAGCGTCCCAAGGTTATCCTCTGAAGAAGTCACGTGACGTGACGATATGCATTAGGATTGGAGCACGGGACGCTGCCACAGACAAACAACAGGAGACGAGCTCGGCGCTCGTAGTTACTACACACTGCAGCATTGTTTTAAATGTAAGTTGATTGGACTTGTTTTATTAAATAAATATACCTTTTATATGGGATCACGCTATGTGCGTCTCTTTCCCCCTCACACTGTACATCACTACTCTACCTGACGAACACTGAGGAGAGAGGCACTGGGACATATTCCAGTTTCCAGGCATGGGGACAGATTCCAGATTGGTGACACTCCTGGAGGCATACGAGCTTGGCGCTCGTGGATTGATGCCCACACTCACTTCATGAAAGTGAGTGCAACCTCCCCCTGTGTGTGTCTTGCCCCCCCTCCACTGTGGTCGTTGCAGAGTTATTTTACATGCTGTATACTTTTTATTTTTTATATTTCGCTTGGCATGTTCATCATTGTCACTGCCTGTATACACGGAACGTCTACACCTGCGGGTCATTTGCAACACAGGCTGTACACTTTACAGCTGTAAGGTAAGCGGCTTGCAAACACGGAGGTGTCCTCACTGAAGATCCCCCCCCTCCCTTCACGATTGGACTTGTTTTGTGTTTCTCATCACGTGTTTTTGTTTTTTGGACTGGATGATAGAACTAATATTCATGTTTGTCCTAGGGATTTGTCACTTGTAGTTCACCAGGATCTGGCACGTTTTTGCTAATGGAGCACTAGCCCACATATATTTTTCTTGCATTATATATATATATATATATATATATATATTTTTTTTTTTGTATTGTGTCATTATTCATCCTATTTGTGTTAGTATATGCATTTTTGTTTTGCTATATTCAAGCAGTCACTGTTTCACGATTACCTTTATATATTAGGCTTTATCTGCCCGCAACATGTCATGTTGATCAGCTACGTTGCACTGCACTGCATCCCCACCATGTTCTTTTAGCATGTAGGATCTATTCATGCATTGGCCCGTTTTCTGCTTTTTTAGTTCACTTTGCCACTTTAGTCATCTTTGTAGCTCCCCCTCCCCCCCCTTCATCACAGCGCAACTACCATCTTCCCCCACTATATGCTGTTTATTTAATACACAACTTGACATACCATTTATTTAAATAAAACCACTGTAAAAGTTTAACAACACATAATGCAAATAGTGTACCAGCAGGGATTTTTTAATTAATGTAGAGTGAAGGGGAAATAATGAATTTATTTATTTATGCAATAGTTAGGTATGTGGGTATTATCCGTGCATAATTAACCCATACTAGATACTATGTGTTAAAGAAAGCGAATGTGTTGTTAAACTTTTACAGTGGTTTTATTTAAATAAATGGTATGTCAAGTTGTGTATTAAATAAACAGCATATGTTTCCAAAATCGCAGTATGGTATGATGACACATTTACTCCTCAGGTTGCTATAGTAACTGGTATACAAACTATATATACCGGTGAGAGCGGCTACACTAGCACCCTTGAAAAAGTCACGTGTCAGTGATGATACGCGTGGGGAGAATTAGCCTGTGACGCTCTGTTTGGAGTGCGATCTGCCTGTGAGTGTATGAGCAGCAGCACGGAGCTGAATGTGACTGACCATTATCCTGAATCAATGCGATCTATGTCTAAGGGAGCATGTGAGTGGTAACAAGTGGTTTTTTATGTTATCTAAAATCTGGCTGATATCTGTGCAATGGTGTTTCTTCACAATTTTATCTTCTATATGGGGGAAGAGCAGTAGAAGCTGAGAAACAACTCTTCTATGCCGGCGGCTGATTACAGACAAGCCGCTCCACTGCTGACACAGACTCACTAAGCCTGGGCTTAACAGAAGAGGAGGTATCATTTCAATTCAATTTGGTGGATTAATCACTATGATTTGACTTTGATCACATAATTATATGCTTCATATATTAGAAATTTTTATTAGTACCACTGGCTGAAGGTTTTGGGAGCGTGTAATAGGGGAATTTCACAAAAAGGCTTGCAACACAGTATCTCCTGAACATATCTCTTTATATGTGTCTATGTAATTTAGTTGTTAAGGTGTATTTTCTAAACACAAGTTACTATTTAACAAAAAGTCTCACACAATGTTTCACTTACTTTAGAAATAAAAGACAGGCACAAGAGGCAGTATAATAACATAGAGATAATACAAGCGCATCACTTTATTTCTTTTATAACAAACTGTGGGGTGTCACTAATTGCAGCTGTATTACCTTTTAAAATTTGTTCACTATTGTATTTTTTCAACATTTTTACAAAATAATTTTTAGTCCACTTCAGCGCTTTAGGAATTTTTATAATTAATAGTGGTGTATTGATATGCCCAATAAAAAGCATATTGGGGTTTCCTTGTTGCCTTATGTGTGTACTGATAGAAGTGAATCTTTGTTCCAGTGGATCTACCATAAAGTGATTTTTTTTTTTTTTCCCTTGAAAGAAGCAGATCCGTGGTTGAAATATAGTATAGGGGACCCTTTTCTGGTCCTAGGCTGCTACCTCTCTGATAGCGACAAAGGAAGCACTTGACTGACAGTAAATTCTTGGGTGTTGTACTAAGGAGTGCCTGGTGCAAAAGTTCATCTCACTAACATCGACTCATCAAGCCCAGAAGAAGGGGGAGACTTTTTCCTCTCGAAATGTGATGGCTGTATTGGGACGTACTAAACTGCATATTGGGATGATTGGATTATTGGCTACAATACTGATAACCCTCACTAGATGTCAGTGTACTTTATATATATATATATATATATATATATATATATATATATATATAATGTGGTAATGACTGATGTTGTTTCTCAAAATATTTGATACAAAGTTGCAAGAAGCAGTTGCTAATGTTTAACTGTTCACTTGCTAATGGAAAAATTACATTTGACCTGTTTTTTGATGGGAATATGGGTAGAATTGTTATTTCTCATGGGGGTTATGGGAGGAATATCATGTTAACACCTGACAATGAACATATTTAACCCATTACTGATAATATGCATATAATTATTTTTCTACATGGGGATTATGGGTGGAATATTGTAGTTAAACATATATAACAACATATTCAACCCATTTCTGATAGGAATATGCTTATAATTATTTTTGTACATGGGGATTATGGGTGGAATATTACAGTTAACCATACATAGGAACATATTTAACCAATTTCTGATAAGAATATGCATATACATTTTTTTTCTACATGGGGATTATGGGTAGAATATTGTAGTTATACATAAATAGGAACATATTAAAACTATTTCTGATAAGAATATGCATATCATTTTTTTTCTACTTGGGGATTATGGGTGGAATATTGTACATACATAGAAACATATTTAACCCGTTTCTGATAAGAATATGCATATAATTATTTTTCTACATTGGGATTATGGGTGGAATTTTGTAGTTAATAATACATCGGAACATATTTAACTAGAGGTCGACCGATATATCAGCTGGCTGATTATATCAGCCATTTTTTGGCATTTTTTAATCGGCATCGGCCGATTGTGCTGATAAAAAAAGGCCAATTTAAAACTTCAGCGCGACTTGCAAATGACTTCTGTAATAGAAGTCTTCCCATGGAGCAACTTGTGTCTCTTATCTGGGCAGCCTGCCAAGTCTGAGAAAAGAACCAAAGAGATACAATGTTTATACTTATTAATGGACTGAACTCCCTGTGTAGGAGTTTTCAGTTTAACCATTTAAAGACTAAATCTTTTCTGACACTTGTTGCTTACAAGTTAAAATCCTGTATTTTCTGCTAGAAAATCACTTAGAACCCCCAAACATTTATATATTTTTTTTTTTAGCAGAGACCCTAGGGAATAAAATAGCAGTTGTTGCAATATTTTATGTCACACGGCATTTGCGCAGCGGTCTTTCAAACGCAATTTTTTTGGGAAAAAATACACTTTAATGAATTAAAAAAAAAAAACTGAACAGTAAAGTTAGCCCATTTTTCCCCTAATTGTCTTTCAGGACAGCCACCTGAGAGACCTTGGCGCCTCCCCTCTGTAGGAAACACCTGCGCCAGCCTTCTTATAAATTTCCTCCTCCCCTGCTGGCTCCTCAGTTATTTGTGTTTCCTCCAGAGGGGAGACACCAGTGGAACCAAGCCAGGAGGCTCAGGCAGTTGTCCTAAAAGGGAGCAGAGGCTCCTTGGGCAGTCCAGGGGAAGAAACTAACCTGGAGGAGGATTTGTCACCCCCGCATCCCTGAGTGCAGACGGAGGTCAGGGGGGCTCCTTTTCAGTGCCGAGTGCGGTAGCAGGCGGTGCAGGCCCAGCTGTCCCATACCCTCAGCAGCGTGTAGCACTGGCAGTATATTCACGCCGGGTATTGGGACCGCACGGCGCCTGTGGCGGGTGACGTCATGTCCGGCGAAAGGGGCGTGTACTTCGGGGTTCGCGGCCTCCAGTTCCGGTCGCGAATCATGAAAAGGAGCCAGTTATGGGCTGGAGAGGAGCCGCACATGCTGTAGAGACAGCAAAGGCTCCGGTGGTGACCCCATAATGTCGAATGCAGAAGGTAGAGACCAGACTGCAGCTCCAGCAGAGACCAGCTCCAGCCATGTTAAGGTAAGGGGGACCTAGGGTGGAACTTCCCTGGCCTGAACTCACCGCTCCCGCCCCCCCCAACAGCACAAATAGAGAGGGGGTAGGTAAAGTGCCCTCTGGTGTCAGAGGGTGGTTCATGGGGCCCCTGGTGAGGTAAGCCCACATGAAAAACACTACGCACCTGCAGTTTTGCAGGAGAAGATTATGGTAGTGTTAATACTGTGGGGTTTTTTCTTTTATATCATTTCAGAAAACAGACAAAGCCAGGCCCTCTCACAACTCAAAGAGGAGGTGCCATTCCTGTAAAAATACACTTAAAGATTCCTGGGGGAAAGCATTGTGTAAGGAATGTATTAACAAACTAGTACAGGAACATTCCACTGAGCAGGGCAGTGATTTAGCAGCTTCTGTCAAGGAACTATCAAATACCTTTTGAATCCTTTAAAACCTTCTTTGAAAGGTTTCAGATCCCACAGCTGCAGACTGCTCCTCCTGCAGTACAAACAACACTACCAAAAATACAAGCACTACCCTCTACTAGTGCAGGCCTTGCATCAGCCCCTAGGGAGGAGGCAGAAGAGGAGCCTGACAGCGCAGCGTCCGGCTCCCAAGAATCAGAGGGGGAGGCCCTGGAAGGGGATTCCAGAAAACCCTCCTGTTACAAGTTCTCATTGGAAGAGGTCGACCAGCTTCTGAGAGCCATTCATACCACATTAGGTATACAAACTGAGAAGAAACCTTTATCCCTGCATGATCAAATGTATGAGGGTTTAGGGGAACAGGAAAAGAAGAATTTTCCCGTTCATGAAGTATTAGTAGAGGCAATTAAGAAAGAGTGGCAGGAACCAGAAAGAAAGCCATTCTTTTCTAAAGCCTTAAAAAGACGGTTTCCATTTTCAGATGATAAATCATCAGTATGGAATAAAACCCCGAAGCTAGATGCGGCGTTCTCACAAGTATCGAGACATACGGATCTAGCTTTTGAGGATATGGGGGTCTTATCTGAAGCAATGGATAAGAGGATGGACTCTCTGTTAAGGAAGTCATGGGACTCCACAGTGGGAAGCCTAAAGCCAGCCATGGCAGTCACGGTAGTGGCCAGAAATGTAGAGTTCTGGTTAAACCAGATTCAGGCGCACATCGAGGAAGGAACTGCAAAAGAGCAGATTTTATCCTCTTTTCCCACTCTTCTGCGAGGCATCGCGTATATCGCGGATGCATCAGCAGAACTGGTACGCATGGCAGCCAGATCTTCGGCACTAGCCAACTCCACAAGGAGGGCCCTTTGTCTAAAAACATGGCAAGGTGATTGCGCATCTAAAGCCAAACTTTGCGGGATCCCTTTTTCAGGGGACCTGCTGTTCGGGCCAGGGTTAGAAGAAGTGCTGGACTGTACAGCGGACAAAAAGAAAGCGTTTCCACTGAAACGCAAAGCAACCTGGAGTCAGCCACACCAGAATAAAAGGAAGCAGAGGGGGGACACAAAATCCCGTTTCTAAGCACCCAAGGCAGAAAACCAAAAAAGACCTTGGGTCCAGAGAGGGAAGGGCAAGGGAGGAGCGATTTTTCGTCCTCCTGAACAAGCCAAAAATAAACAATGACAAAGTAGTCCCAGTGGGAGGAAGACTGGGGGCCTTTCTCCCGCAATGGGAAGGGATATCCTCCAGTCAGTTTATTCTGAGAACAATAAGAGAGGGGTATTACCTGGAATTCTCAAGTTCACCCCCAAACAGATTTTACACCACCAAGCTTCCAAAGAACAGGGAAAAAGCCAGAGGATTAATGAGTTGCATAACGGATCTCAGGAAACAAGGTGTAATCATCAAGGTACCAAGGGAAGAAAGAGGGCAGGGTTTCTACTCCCATATATTCGGAGTACAAAAACCCTTGGGAAAAGTCAGACCAATTCTCAACCTCAAACCCTTAAATCTATCCATAACTTACAAAAGATTCAGAATGGATTCCATATACTCAGTGAAGGCCCTGTTACTATCAAGCTGTTATATGGTCTCCCTGGATTTAAAAGATGCGTACCTACACATACCCATACACCAAAATTGTCAAAAGTTTCTAAGATTAGCAATAGAAACAGGGAAAGAAACCTTACACCTTCAATTCTGAGCTCTACCCTTCGGCCTGTCTTCCTCACCAAGAATTTTTACAAAAATTCTGGCAGAAGCTTTGGCACCATTACGACTAAAAGGCATATCCATCATTGCCTATTTAGACGACCTTCTCCTTTTTGCAGACTCCCCCGGGAGATTGCTAGAAAACCTAGAATACACACAGACTTTCCTGGAAAGTCTAGGTTGGTTGATAAGTGTAGAGAAATCCAATCTACAACCCACCCAACAAATAAAGTATTTGGGGTATATAATAGATTCAGTGCAACAAAGAATATTCCTACCCAAGGAGAAGATGGGAAAAAATCCAAAGAGAAATAAAAAGAATACAGACCAATTTACCATATTCAATAAGAAAAATCATGTCGACGTTGGGGTTGCTAACATCAGCAATTCCAGCGGTACAATGGACAAGTCTACATTTTTGGCCATTACAGATGTTCCTATTAAGGATATGGGGTCACAAGCAGGAATCATTTGGATACACAAGTGTTAATACCAGCAGGGGTAAAAAAGACCCTATGGTGGTGAAGAGCAGAAAATGTAAACAAAGGAAGGCTATGGATCCTACCCATTTCCCAAACTCTAACCACAGACGCAAGTGGCATAGGGTGGGGAGCACATTTAAACTCCCAAATCGCACAAGGGTCTTGGGGAAAGGAGGAGAGGATGAGGCCGTCCAATTGGAAAGAGTTGAAGGCAGTATGGTTTGCGCTTCAATCCTTCCAGAGAGAGTTGAAGGGACATCATGTACAGGTCAGGTCCGACAACTCATTGGTAATCGCCTACATAAACAGACAAGGGGGAACCAAAAGCGGAGCCCTGTGGTCTTTAGCAAAGGAAATCCTGAGCTGGGGAGAGGAAAACACACTCTCGTTATCAGCAGTCCACTTAAAAGGGGATTTAAACAAAGTGGCATATTTCCTCAACAGGAACAGAGTGAGAGAAGGTGATTGGGTGTTAAAACAAGAGGTATTCCAGCAGATTATAAAAAAATGGGGAACACCTCAGGTGGACTTATTTGCATCAATAGAAAGCAGGAAAGTTCAAGCATTCTTTTCCCTGAGAAGAGAAGATGGAGCTCTCGGGGTAGATGCATTAGCACAAAATTGGACGTTCAAGAGATGTTATGCCTTTCCCCCACCGGTACTAACACCAGCGGTGATAAGAAAATTGCGTACAGAGAACGCATCTCTGATTCTCATAGCACCTCACTGGCCCAGGAGATCGTGGTTCTCTATGCTCAAAGAACTCGCCATAGAGCCCCCCTAGTTGTTACCAGTCCAGGAAGACCTACTTTCACAGGGCCCAGTGTACTGTCCCCGGTTAGAAAGGTGGAATTTAGCCACCTGGTATCTGAGGAGCAGCTGTTAAAAGCAAAAGTGTTCTCAAGCTGTTTAATAGAGACACTGCTGAAAAGCAGAAAGGTTGAGACACGGATTATCTATCAAAGAGTATGGAAATGTTTTAGCAGATGGTGCACAGAAAACAACTTCAAAACACAAAGCTCAGTGGCAGTCTTATGCCCCGTACACACGGACGGATTTTCCGATGGAAAATGTCCGATCGGAGCGTGTTGTCGAAAATTCCGACCATGTGTGGGCTCCATCGGACATTTCCCATCGGATTTTCCGACACACAAAGTTGGAGCACAGGAGATAAAATTTTCCAACAACAAAATCCGTTGTCGGAAATTCCGATCGTGTGTACACAAATCCGACGGACAAAGTGCCAGGCATGCTCAGAATAAATAAAGAGATGAAAGCTATTGGCCACTGCCCCGTTTATAGTCCCGACGTACGTGTTTTACGTCACCGCGCTCAGAACGATCGGATTTTCCGACAACTTTGTGTGACTGTGTGTATGCAAGACAAGTTTGAGCCAACATCCATCGGAAAAAATCCTAGGATTTTGTTGTCGGAATGTCCGAACAAATTCCGACCGTGTGTACGGGGCATTAGAGTTTCTACAGAGTGGTGTAGATAAAGGCCTAAGTCTCAGTACGCTAAAGAGTCAGGTGTCAGCACTGTCAGTTTACCAGGAAAGAAGCTTAGCAGCAGATCCATGGATAATCAGACTCTTTAGATCCGTGAGCAGGCAGAGGCCGATACAGAGTTCAGCCTTTCCAAAATGGGACCTGTCATTAGTGCTGGAAACTATGACAGCAGAACCCTTTGAGCCCTTGAAAGATTGCAGCCTAAAGATGCTGACACTGAAAGCAATCTTTTTGGTGGAGATCACTACAGCCAAAAGGGTCTGTGAGATAGAAGCCCTATCGATTAGACCCCCTTTTTGTCAGATTTTCCTGGATCGCATAGTCTTTAAAATGGATCCGGGATTTCTGCCCAAAGTGGCCTCGAAGTTTCACCGAGACCAAGACATAGTGTTACCCTCATTTTGTTCAAATCCTTCAAAAGAACAAGAAATAAAGTTTCATAATTTAGACATCAGGAGATGCTTCTTACATTATTTAGAGGTAACAAAAACACTTAGAAAGACGGATTCTTTATTTTAATTTCTAGAGCTATGGCTTCAAGAAGCACTATAGACAGGTGGCTAAGAAACGCCATTGAATAGGCGTGCAAGCTAGGGGGCAAGCAGAACCCAGAGGGAATCAGGGCACACTTCACAAGGTCAATGGCAGCGTCAAAGGCAGAGAGAGCTGGAGCAACGCCAGAACAGATTTGTAAGGCTGCAACCTGGTCCAGCTTCGCCACTTTTGTAAAACATAGAGTGGATCTGTGGTCAGCCAAGGATCAGAGCTTTGGACACAAAGTCCTACAAGCTGTGGTCCCGCCCTAGGGGTAAGTGCTCGGTTATCCTCTCAGGTGGCTGTTCTGAAAGACGATTAGGGAAAAAACGAAGTTACTTACTGGTAACGTTCTTTCCCGGAGTCTTTTAGGACAGCTGGGTACCCACCCAAATGTATACTAAGGCATAAAGATTTCCTTGCAGGAAATGTGATATAGTTGATTATGTGTATCATATGTTCTTGTGTCTCCCCAGCAAACTGGAGGTGCTCTTCAAAGAACTGAGGAGCCAGCAGGGGAGGAGGAAATTTATAAGAAGGCTGGCGCAGGTGTTTCCTACAGAGGGGAGGAGCCAAGGTCTCAGGTGGCAGTCCTGAAAGACTCCGGGAAAGAACGTTACCAGTAAGTAACTTTGTTTTTTTTTCGTCCAAAAGTTATTACCTGTTTTTGTGTGTTTAATATTTAAGATACAGGTTTTTTTTAATCTAAATTATACATACAAGTGAACTGATTGGAGGTTTGTTTTGTTTAATAAATGTTTAAATGTAAGACATTTTCTGTATCACTTATTACTTACGGCTGCTTTCACACTGGAGTGGGCGGGCGTTGACGGTAAAGCGCTGCTAGTTTTAGCGGCGCTTTACCATCATTTTAGCGGCACTATTCGGCTGCCATCGGGGTGCTTATAACCCAGCTAGCGGCCAATGAAGGGATTAAATGCGCTGTGTAGTGCCACTGCCAAAGCACTTGGGCTTTCACACTGAGACTGTAGGGGAGCCGTTTTACAGGTGCTATTTTTAGCCCAAAAGTGCCTGAAAAACGCCCCAGTGTGAAAGGGGTCTAAACTGTTATATTTTATGAGATGAAGGAAAAAAAAAAAACATATCGGCCCAAAAAAATCGGCATCATATATCAGCCATCGGCCGCTGCAATTTCTAAATATCGGCATCGGCCAGAGAAAAACTCATATCGGTCGACCTCTATATTTAACCCATTTCTGATAAGAATATTCATATAATTATTTTTCTACATGGGGATTATAGGTGGAGTATTGTAGTTAAACATACATAGGAATATATTAAACCTAACTACGATCTTCCACCCCTAATCCCCAAGTAGAAAAATAATTATACGCATATTCATATCAGAAATAAGTTGAATATGTTCCTATGTATGTTTAACTACAATATTCCACCCATAATCCCCATGTCGAAAAATAATTATATGCATATTCTTATCAGAAATAGGTTTATGTTCCTATGTATGTTTAACTACAATATTCCACCCAAAATCCTAATGTACAAAAATAATTATATGCGTTTTGTTATCAGAAATGGGTTGAATATATTCCTATGCATGTTTAGCTACAATATTGCACCCATAATCCCCATATAGAAAAATAATGATATGCATATTCAGATCAGAAATAGGTTTAATATATTCCTATGTATGGTTAACTGTAATATTCCACCCAAAATCCCCATGTGCAAAAATAATTATATGCATTTTCTTATCAGAAATGGATTGAATATGTTCCTATGTATATTTAACTACAATATTCCACCCATCATCCCCATGTAGAAAAATAATTATATGCATATTCTTATCAGAAATGGGTTAAATATGTTCCCATGTATGGTTAACTGTAATATTCCACCCATAATACCCATGTAGAAAAAAAATGATGTGCATATTAGACATGTGCAATTCGTTTTGTTCCGAATTTGTTTTTTAACAAATTCGTTAATTCGGAAATATCCGAATTAACAAATTTTTCCGCGCATTTGTAAATTCGCATATTTGAAAATTTGTAAATTCAAACATTTGCACATTCGTAAATTCATACATTTGTACATCCCTAAATTAGTAAATTCGTAAATCTGAAATAATAATAACTTACTTATTACTAACTATTAAATTATAGGTATTGTAATTTCCTTTCAAATTTGGCTGTTAGTGAATGTAACAAATGCAAATTTATCCAAAGTTACGAATTATCCAAAATAACGAATGCCGTATCCAAACAAGAATGGAACGTAATGAATTAACAATAATAAATAACAATAATAAAAACTTTTCATTAATATTATTTATTCCATTCCATCTGTTTATATGTGGCATTCGTTATTTCGAATAATTCGTAATTTCGGATAAATTTTTAATCGTTACGTTCACTAACAGCCATATTTGGAAGGAAATTACATTACCTATAAATGTAATAGTTAGTTACTATTTCAGGTTTTCGGATTTTTGAATTTCCGAATTTTCTAACTTACGAATGTACGAATTTACTAATGTAGAAATGTAAGAATGTATTAATTGCGATCATAACGAATGACCCGAAAAACGAATGAAACGAAAACGAACAATTTTTTTGACAGTGTTTGTGTCTAATGCATATTTCCTATCAGAAATGGGGTTGAATATGTTGCTATGTATGTTTAACTGTAATATTGCACCCATAATCCCTGTGTAGAAAAATTACATGCATATTAATATCTGAAATAGGTTTTAATATATACCTATGTATGTTTAACAATATTCCACCCATAATCCCCATGTAGAAAAATAATTATATGCATATTATTATCAGTAATGAGTTAAATATGTTCATTGTCAGGTGTTAACATGATATTCCTCTCATAAACCCCATGAGAAATAATAATTCTACCCATATTCCCATCAAAAACAGGTCAAATGTAATTTTTCCATTAGCAAGTGAACAGTTAAACATTAGCAACTGCTTCTTGCAACATTGTATCAAGCACTGCAGGAAATAATAACATATTTTGAGAAACATCAGAGTCATTACCATAGAGATGTGTATAAATTACACTGACATCTAGTGAGGGTTCTCAGTATTACAGCCAATAATCCCATCATCCAATCATCTCAAAAAGCAGTTTTAGTACGTCCCACTGTATTTGATGCTTTTAACTTTTAGATGTTTAAAAAAGTCCTTCCAAGGATTAGATCTGAATTTTACAAGTGCATTGATTTGGCTTGATGTAGCTGTGCATTGACAGACACTTTGCTCTTAAGCACATTTTTTAATGTTTTATATCTATTTTTATTGTTATTTTTACACCTGTACACTTTCCTACTGGAAAGTATTGTTGTATCTTTCTCTTTTGGTGAAAAACCAATAAATTATTGAAATACAAAAAGACCTTCCAAGGTGATGAACATTTGAACCAGGTGTTCCTCAGAACACATCCAAGAGCTTTCTTGAGGCAGTATCTTAGACTGTCTTTACAATTTTGGGCTTAAATTTCTTTTTCTAAACCCAAGAACAAAACTTGAATATATTTCAGCTTACCAGTCCTTGGATGTGGTGACCGTTACCTTTTTATTTTATGTAGGTTTTTTCCTTTTTTTATTTCCAGCTGGTGATCTGACCAGTAACGCACATTCTGTCCTCCGGGCAGCAACACTCATTTACTGTACTGTATCTGTGGAGGGGCAGTGTTGTCACCATAAGTCAGTTAGTTTATAGGATTATAGAACATCTAACCCCACCCACCTCTTCTTCTCCATAAACGGGGGGGGTGGGCCCTCCTCCACCACAATTAGCTGTTCGCTCTATTTTGCTGTATAACTGCCATCTATTTATAGGTTTCTTCTTTGTGCCATTACTTTGATTGTTTCTTAAACCCACTGTTTCCAGTTTGTTGTTACAAACCAAGGTCACATTGTTTCAGGGATCTCCTCCATCACTTGTTGGTTGATGCATCCCCTGCTTTTATACTTCATTGATGACCTATTTTTTTTTTGTTGATGCTTATCCTATTCTCCATTTTGACGAGGGTAGAGACTTTGTATAAGCATTTCTATATGCACTTTACCATACTATGCATGTGTAATATCCTTTTGCTTTTTTTCAATAAAAACAAAGTGAAAAAAAAAAAGTTCAGAGACATCTGAAAAGAATGCTAATGATAGGCTAGCAGAGGCCACAGAAAGTAATTGAGATTTCTGGCAGAATCGAAAGGTATTTTCTTTCTCGAACATCACGGGACACAGAGCCACAGTAATTACTGATGGGTTATATAGGTATCACTGGTGATTGGACACTGGCACACCCTATCAGGAAGTTCAACCCCCTATATAATCCCTCCCCCTTGCAGGGATACCTCAGTTTTTACGCCAGTGTCTTAGGTGATGGACGTGTAAAGATGTCCTGTGCTGAGCTCCAAAGGGAATATCCTAAGATCCTATACTGGGGCAAGCCAGGCGAACCGGATCCATTCAAAGTGTCTTTTCATGGCCGAATTGAATGGTACCCGGGCCTCGTGTCCGAAGAAACGAGGTTTTACCCGTAATGCTTCTCTTTTTAGAGAGCTGGACCCCGCAGATCAGAAAATGGCTTTAAACTTCCTAATTTCTGGCGAGGTGCTTTACGGTCCCAGAACTGTTGGATCTCCCTACTGATGGGGGCCCCAGTCTCTGACAGTTTTTTCAAACGGAGCCCACCGTGAGAGGTGAAGATTGGGTCTGTGTAAACAGCACCCTGCGGCTGGATAAGGTAAGAGGAGATTCCACAGAATTTTTGAGTTCTAGTGGCTTTTCTCCTTTAAGGTAAATGCATGCTATGCCTATTGTGACCACCGGGGGCTGCCAAGAGCACAAACCTACACATGCTGACTGACTGTCTCAGGTGTTCATTGCTGATTATGTCCCAGCATCTCAAAGCAGGCTGCAAACAGGTAAGGTGGAAAGGGGGATTTCTCATGTTTGAATGTTCCCCCCCAGGCTAGAGAGGGGCCACAGGGGTCTAGAAAGTGGTTATACCACCCGGGCTCTGCGGCCTAATGGCCACCATCTCTGAAGATAGCCGTTCAGGCAGATCTTGTTACCAGTCTCCCTCCTTCCCCCCCCCCCATCCCCAGCCTTTTCTCCAGAAGCATGACAGGAGAGTCGGCAGTGCGGGAAGCGCTCGTTTTTTTCAAAACTCGAGGGGGGGGGGGCGGTAGAGGAGGGGGCGGGATGTCAGCACAGAGTGTTTAGACTCCCACTCAGGCCAGTTGCAGGCTATTAAAGGCACTCTGTACAGGTGCACTCAGCCTTCTGAGAGACACAGAGCTGACGGTCGCATGTAAGGTGGGACACAGGCATTCTCCTAGGCAGCATTTACTGAAGTAACACCAGACTGAGCATTGGGTAGCAAGGCTTTTAGCCAGACTACATCGCTCAGCGGGCAGTGTTCATTTGTATACCTCACACCTTGTTGCTTTGCACTATGGGTAGAAGAGGTTCAAGCACCCCAGGAACCAGAGACACTAGGGGATCTCATTCAGGTTCTGAGGGCCCCCTGTCGGCAGCATCCTCCCCCCCCTAAAGATGGGCCAGGGACGGCTAGCCAGGGAGAGCCATCGGGGTCAGGGGCTACACCTGCTTCTGGCACTTCAGCCCCTGTATATATTACACAAGAGGTTTTTTCCTCAATCATTAATGGTCTAGAGGAAAGATTAATGGCCGTGATTACGTCTTCACTCAGTGGAAGAAAACGCACTAGGCTTTCCTCTGTTCCCCAAGACCCTCAGACAGAGGAGCTCTGGGATAAAGGAGATGAATCCCTTTCAGAGGATCGGGATGGGATGGATGATTCCTCTTCGGAGGATTCAGGTGGAGAGGGACCCTCTGCGACTTCCCAAGAGGAGAAAGTCTTAGTGCAGATCCTCACTGGATTGGTCCGCTCCACATTTAAGTTGCCCATACCTGAAACTGCTAAAGAATCCTCTTCTGCTTTGGGGTCACTGAAACCTTTCCAAGCAGCACATGCTTTTCCTGTTCATACTTTACTTGAAAAGCTTATTTATTCTGAGTGGGATCACCCAGACAAACGTTTTTTTCCGCCGAGAAAGTTTTCAACACTTTATCCGATGGAAGAAAAGTTTATTAAAATGTGGGGAATACCGGCTATTGATGCCGCCATTTCCTCCGTAAATAATAGCCTGACTTGTCCTGTAGACAATGCTCAGATGCTCAGGGATCCTGTAGATAAAAGGATGGAATCCCTATTGAAGGATGTTTTCTCCTTAGCAGGATCAGTGGCCCAACCTGCAGTAGCAGCGATTGGAGTCTGTCAATACTTAAGAGACCATGTTAAGCAGGTCATCAAAGTATTACCTGAACAGCAGGCCCAGGGGTTTGCTAACCTTCCAGCGGCCTTATGCTTTGTGGTTGACGCCATTAGAGATTCTATCGTGCAAACCTCCCGTCTTTCACTGGGGTTGGTGCATATACGTAGAATCCTATGGTTGAAAAATTGGTCAGCCGAAGCACCATGTAAGAAGCTACTGGCTGGGTTTCCATTTCGTGGTGCAAGGTTGTTTGGAGAGGACTTGGATAACTATATCAAGAGAATCTCTTGTGGGAAAAGCACTCTCTTACCTGTCAAGAAGAAGAGTAAGCGTCCCTCTTTCAAACTGACTCTTTCCCCAGCGCCGGGGGCTTCAGCCTCCAGGCAGTCTCGACGGCCGCCTCCATCGGGGTCCAGAGACAAGAGTCAACCCCAGGGACAAAAGAAGTCCTGGGGAAAGAAGCCTACTAGGCAAAACACTAAGACCTCTGCATGAGGGGGCGCCCCCGCTCACTCGAGTGGGGGGAAGACTGCGACAGTTCTCAGAGCTCTGGCACGACGACTTCCAGGACAGATGGGTAGTCTCCACGGTAACCTTAGGGTACAAGCTGGAGTTTTAGGAATTCCCTTCTCCTCGGTTCCTCAGATCAAATGTTCCCAGAGACCCAGAGAAGAAGCAGTCGCTCCTTCTAGCGTTAGAGCGACTTTTGTCGCAGGAGGTCATTATGATAGTTCCCGCAAAGGACCAGGGAATGGGCTTCTATTCCAACCTTTTTACGGTCCAAAAGCCAAATGGGGATGTCAGGCCCATTTTGGACTTGAGGGATCTGAACCGATTCCTAAGGATTCAATCCTTCCGCATGGAATCAATTCGAACAGTAGTTCCCACCCTGCAGGGAGGAGAATTTCTGGCATCAATAGACATCAGAGATGCATATCTGCATGTGCCCATTTTTCCTGCTCATCAGAAGTTTCTGCGCTTCGAGGTAGGAGGGCGCCATTTCCAGTTTGTGGCTCTGCCTTTTGGGATAGCCACTGCACCTCGAGTGTTCACAAAGATCTTGGCTCCTCCTCTGGCCAGATTAAGGGCTCAGGGTATAGCTGTCATAGCATACCTAGACGACCTGCTCTTGATAGACCGGTCGGTAGCCTCTTTGAATGGAAACTTGAGGACCACGGTCAGGTATCTAGAACACCTGGGTTGGATCCTCAACTTAGAAAAGTCTTTCCTAAAACCAGTAAGAAGACTGGAGTATTTAGGTCTGATTATAGATACAAGCCAGGAGAAAATATTTCTACCCCAGGCAAAGATCACTGCTTTGAGAGAGCTGATTCTGACAGTAAGGACCAAGTAGGGGCCCTCAGTCCGCCTTTGTATGAGGCTACTAGGGAAGATGGTGTCTTCATTCGAAGCAGTTCCCTATGCTCAGTTTCACTCAAGAATGCTGCAACACAGTATTCTGTCGACCTGGAACAAGAAGGTTCAGGCATTAGACTTTCCGATGCACCTGTCGCATGCGGTGCGTCAGAGCCTCAATTGGTGGCTCATACCCGAAAACCTGCAGAAGGGGAAATCCTTTCTACCGGTTACCTGGACGGTGGTAACAACAGATGCCAGTCTGTCAGGTTGGGGAGCAGTTCTGGAACAGGCTGCGGTCCAAGGGGTATGGTCCAAGACAGAGAGGACCTTACCCATTAACATTCTAGAGATCCGGGCGATACATCTAGCTCTAAAAGCCTGGACTATCAGGCTACAGGGTTGTCCGGTCAGGATCCAGTCCGACAATGCCACAGCAGTGGCTTATGTCAATCATCAGGGAGGCACCTGGAGCCGAGCTGCTCAAAAAGAGGTGAACCAGATCTTAGTCTGGGCAGAGATGCATGTGCCATGCATATTGGCAGTTTTCATCCCGGGAATAGAGAATTGGCAGGCGGACTATCTAAGTCGCCAGCAGTTACTTCCAGGGGAATGGTCTCTGCATCCCGATGTCTTTTGGGCCATATGCCAAAGATGGGGGGTTCCAGATGTAGATCTCTTTGCATCCCGATTCAACAAAAAGATAGACAGATTTGTGGCAAGGACAAAAGATCCTCTTGCATGCGGGACGGATGCGTTGGTGATTCCGTGGCATCGGTTCTCACTGATTTACGCATTCCCGCCTATTCTGCTACTACCACGACTCCTTCGCAGGATCAGGCAGGAAAGGAAGTCGGTACTTCTGGTGGCCCCCGCTTGGCCCAGAAGGACTTGGTATGCAGAAATAGTAAGGATGACGGTGGGTTCCCCGTGGACCCTACCGGTACGCCCAGACCTGTTATCTCAGGGTCCAGTGTTCCATCCTGCCTTACAAACGCTAAATTTGACGGTTTGGCTATTGAGACCCACGTTCTGAAGAGTCGTGGGCTCTCAGGTCCTGTCATATCTACCTTGATTAATGCAAGGAAGCCAGCTTCCAGGATGATTTATCATAGAGTCTGGAAGGCTTATATAACCTGGTGTGAATCCAGAGGTTGGCATCCCAGGAAATATGTCATAGGTAGAATCCTTGATTTTCTACAGATGGGATTAAAGATGAAGCTGGCCTTGAGTACCATCAAGGGCCAGGTTTCTGCTTTATCAGTATTATTTCAGCGGCCACTTGCTTCGCATTCTTTGGTCCGAAACTTTATGCAGGGGGTGATGCGTCTTAATCCTCCGGTTAAAGCGCCCCTAAACCCCTGGGACTTGAATTTGGTCCTGGCTGTGTTACAGAAACAGCCTTTTGAACCAATAAGTCAGATTCCTTTGGTCTTGTTGACAAGAAAATTAATTTTTCTGGTGGCCATCTCTTCTGCTAGAAGAGTATCAGAATTAGCAGCTCTTTCCTGTAAGGAGCCTTATTTGATTATACACAAGGATAGAGTGGTACTACGCCCTCATCCTAGTTTTTTACCGAAGGTGGTTTCTGATTTTCATTTAAACCAAGACATTGTTCTACCTTCCTTTTTTCCAGATCCCTGTTCTCCGGAAGAGAGATCTCTACATTCGTTGGATGTAGTAAGAGCAGTTAAGGCCTATCTAGGGGCAACTACTCAGATCCGCAAGACGGATGTTTTGTTTGTGCTGCCAGAGGGTCCCAATAGAGGACAGGCAGCGTCAAAAGCTACCATTTCTAAATGGATTCGACAGTTGATCATTCAAGCTTACGGTTTGAAACAGAAGATTCCTCCGTTTCAGATCAGGGCACATTCCACAAGGGCTATTGGTGCTTCTTGGGCAGTGCATCACCGGGCCTCTATGGCTCAAATCTGCAAGGCCGCAACCTAGTCTTCAGTTCATACATTCACCAGATTCTATCAGGTGGATGTGAGAAGGCAGGCAGCGGTACAGGGTCCTCAGGTCTGATTGCACCCTACTTGGTCGTGGTTCCCCCCCTCAGGTAGCATTGCTCTGGGACATCCCATCAGTAATTACTGTGGCTCTGTGTCCCGTGATGTTCGAGAAAGAAAATAGGATTTTTTAAAACAGCTTACCTGTAAAATCCTTTTCTTTCGAAGGACATCACGGGACACAGAGGTCCCGCCCCTCTTCTAATACACTATATTGCTTGGCTACAAAACTGAGGTATCCCTGCAAGGGGGAGGGATTATATAGGGGGTTGAACTTCCTGATAGGGTGTGCCAGTGTCCAATCACCAGTGATACCTATATAACCCATCAGTAATTACTGTGGCTCTGTGTCCCGTGATGTCCTTCGAAAGAAAAGGATTTTACAGGTAAGCTGTTTTAAAAAAATCCTATTTTTTTGCCCTTATTAACCTGGTAAAACATGAGGCTTTTCTTGGTATATTTAGCAGACCAAGAGCGAGCAAATAAAGTTAATTATTGGGATTTACATACACTCGAAGAATGCATACCTTATGTATGTATTTTCTAGTGGGAAGGACCTTCTCTGTGTATGCACTACCATTTATTCATATTATCGATGCACTTTATGAAGACTGCAGGTAAACTGGAGCAAGCAGGATTTTTTTTTCATGTAACATACAACAATGTAGGGTGACATTGTGCCATGAAAAACAGTAGGACTATCCATGTGCTGTAGGTGCAATTTACCACAAAACTTCTTAAGTGCAGAGCTGCAAATGGACATCCCATAGATCTGGGCTGTGCATCATACAGCATACAGATTAGTGTTTTGCAGATCATTGAGTTGTAAAACAGGTGCTTCCTTAAAGTGGAACTGCACCCATTCTCTTGTCTGCCTCCCCCCCCCTCCCTTTCCTCTTTTAAGGTATGGTGTGGGTTTTTTTTTTTTTTTTCACTTCTGGCTTTTTGGACTGGTGGAGTGGGTACCTAGATTTGACAGGTACCCATTCCCACTGCTGTGGCAATAAGTTCACCCCCCCCCCTTCCCCTGCAGCCTTCTGGGACATGTCACAGGTCCTAGAAAGCTGTGGGATCATTCACAAGGCGCAGAGCATCACGTGCATGTGCAGTGGGAGGCTGTCTATGAAGCCACCAGCAGTCATTGCCTGCTTCACAAAGTAAATATGCTGGACCCCCAAGACGACTGGAGAGCCGGCTCGAGTGAGCACAGCACTGGATCCCTGGACGGGTAAGTGTCCAATTATTAAAAGTCAGCAGCTACAGTATTTGTAGCTGCAGTGCTGACTTTTAATTTATTGAAGAACTGCTTTAATTTAAAAGCTTCTACAACTTGTTTAATATTTATGGAAATGGGTTTGGATTGCATACATCACCATAATGGACGAAGGGACTGATTTCATGAAAACCGGAGAAGAGAAAAATTTTGCATTATCAATATTGACCAGCCAAAATTTTGTTTGTTTTTTCTGGAATATAAGGTGAAGCATGAGTGGTTGCTGTAGGCACAAATTCCCATTTTGAGCTCATTTTCTTTTCTCCACTTTTTCATAAACCAGTCCAATGCCCGTGTTTCGTCAGATTAGGCAACCAGATTTTGTAACGGAATTGAATTTCTAAAAGCAGCAGTGTTCTGTCAGATCAGCAAACCTGTGAGATCAGCAGGCTTGTCACTGCTTTGAAAATTCAACATCTAAACAGTCAGACCGATTTTTAAATACTGTGTTTCGCTATAAAAACTCAGTTCACTGATAAAAATAAGCGTGAAATGCATGACTCCGGTGGGTGTAACAAGATGTCCGCATGCCGCCTTCTCACTGTATCCTTACCGTGGACGAGTGCGGGGTGTACCAAGATGGCGGCGATGGAACGTCACTTCCGTTACAAAATCTGAGGGGTCGCCAAATCTGATGAAACACCGGCTATGTTGAATATGTAGCTAGAATTGTATAGCCTAATGAGTATATTTGTGCCATGAGTTATCCTTTTCAAAGGAAATAGTATAATTTTTTTTTTTTTTTTCCTCTTAGGAGCCTGTAGAGCATTGCATCCATGATTAGCAGATTGCAGGTGCAATGTCAGGTGCCTGTAGACTCTGCCTACAGCTTTCTGCCTGTAATTGTGTACAAGCTTCCTTTTTGAAAGCTGTAGGAAGTGTCAATGAACTACGGGAGCACTCACCAATGCCCTCGCAGTCCATTGAGTGCTACAAACCATCTGCAGCGGTGGCAGATGGGGCTTGTAGTTCTTTCATTCACAGATTGAATGAATGTGGGGAATGGAGCATGTTACAGACTGTACTAAATACAGGTGTAATATGTAACATATTCAAAAAGGTGGACTTTGCTTTTACAGAGGAACTAAATTCTGTAGGCTGTGCCCAAAAAAGGCAAGCAGAGGACAAGGGACGATTACTGACTTGGCATAAGTTGCTCTGCACTGTGTCTGTGTGTAAGCGGCTATCTTGGAAGGGTCAGGATTTTGCTTCCTCATATCGGAGCCTCCAGCAAGGAGGAAGTAGTAACATCACCAAACTCATTCCAAATCTCTTGATAGTAGCAGTCAGGTGGCCATGCCTATGATTTTGCACTGCAGATAGGCTAAGACAAAAAGTACATTGTTCATGGTGCTTAAGTACAGTTAACATTTCTAATTATTTCCTATAACATAGCATATTTTTCACTTTTTTTTTTTTTTTTTTTTGTCCGGTCTGTTTTTAGAATGTTATCCCTTATGTGCAGAAATCTCAATCTCTTCATTTCTCATTGTCTTCTTTTTCATGTTTTTAGGTCACCTTGTATTGGATGCAGACACGGCACACAATGTGTTTGTGCTCAGTGTGGGAGCTGTACATCCCTCTTCAGTAGTGAGTGTGACTCTGCAAAGTTGCAGAGAGCTGCAGACTCTTCCAGGAGGAACTGTGCGTGTGACCCTCAACTCCACCCTTACACCCTTGGCCCTGAGTCCAGGGGATCCTAGCGAGCATGGGGATGGTCTTTGTGACGACAGGTTGTGCTTATGGTGATTGTGTGTTATGTGTACTGGGCTTTCTGGTGTCCTCTTTTAATCCAAAAGCTGTCCTATCCCACCCTTCCTGTATTTGGAGTCTATTAACTCTTTCTGTACGATCTGTCCTTCTATCACTACCACCACCATGTAGTCATAACCTTTGGTTAGCTGTAGTGCTCAAAATGAAAACCAAGCACTAAACAGCCTGATTGGTCTTTGAGGTCTTTTTAAAATATTTTTCCAGAATTTTGTGCTGCAACAGAAAAATAAAGAGCTTAATATCATGTAGGACATTTAGTCTTGGGTTGCACAAGTGGAAGTAGTCTGATGTACAAAATTAGAAAAAAATGTTTTGTAAGGCTTAGGCAATTGAAACAACATTTTGGTTATATTTTCCGCTTTTAAAATGTATGTTTTAAAATATTTAGCTGTTGTGTAACAATCTTCATTGTACTTCTTATATTTTTATCAGTTTTAGAAACGCTAAGGCCCCTTTCACATGGGGTGGTTTCCTTTCCAATCGGCAGGGGATCAGCTCACAGATCCCCTGCTGATCAGGGCAGAGCGGGCAGATGATTCCATTTCCGCAGAGCGGATACACAGTCTCTATGGGCAGCCTGGAGTAGCACCCAGTTTACACCCACCTGTCCATAAGGATGCATGGACCTACTGATCAGGTCTGCCTGAAAAACTGACAGGCGGACCTTTAGATTGTGTGAAAGGGCCCACAAGCTAAAGACAACTTGGGCAAATTCTCAGTACTTTAGAAACCAGATAGACCATTCTAGAATAAAAGTGCTTGTTTTAATTTACTGATGCACGCATCCTCCAGAGCACTCTTCTTGTGTAATAAGTTAGGTGTGTATATCGTGACCTAATTACATCTGTGCGACTATAGGGATGTATGCACTTTGAAGACATTTCCATGTTCTTTGTCTTACAGTCCCGCCAGTTGTTTTGGTGGTGTGAGTGGAGCAGCGGTAAATTCTTGGCAGCTGATTCCAGATTCTCCTTCCCAGTTACTGCACTCTGCACATCCTCGATCTCTGTCTACTGCTCTCGCCAGCCTGGCTACTAACCCACAACGTTATCAGTTTACCTTCCACTTACAAGTTCAGGGACCTTGTCTTCTAGCAGGTGACTATTTTGCTTGTAAAATGTTATAAATAAAAGGAGAATTAACCCAAGTTTCAATTAACACATTTAATCATTTATCTCCCCCATTTTGGAGAAAATAGAAAATGTACTGTGCTTCTCTCCTTCTACAGGTATAGAGAGTCCATCCCATGCTCTTCGTGCTGATGCAAGCCCATTTGCTCTCTCGGCTTCCTCCATCTGGATTAGCTTGGCAGAAGAGTATAAATGTGACCGTGCTTTGGAAGTTATCTTGCACCCTAGTGGTAAGTAATGGGGAAAAATCATGATTTCAACATTGGCAAGCACAGAGAGCTTCATAAGTATGTTTGATCTCAGCTCTAAATTGGATTTTACCCAGGACCAGCCATAGATAGTTGAAATCTCAGCCGATTCAGCAGCAACCAGCTGAGATTCAAACCATGTATGGGCAGGCTGAATATACCCTAGTCGATCGATCAATCAACTTTGGTACAACCAGCCTGTCAGATTTTACATGCGATTATTACTAGAGGCTGTTGTAGCTGCTAGCATTAAACACTGTCTTCTCCCAGCAGGGGCGGCTTCCCCCTGGGGAAAAAGGCTTTCCTGATCCCCAAGGTAATTGGATATTCCCCGAATCAACAATTTTATGACCGGAAGTAATAATAATATCCAATTATATTCTGTGCATTTAGGTATGCATCCAGCTCCTTTTTTTTAAAGCAAGCAACTGAGCTAGTCATAACTAGTTTGTTTTCACAGCTCTTCCTGTGAACAAGCTTTTCCTTTTGTGGAGATTTACATCCTCCAGATGTAAAGCGTTCCTCCTTGTCCTTATGCCATGTATGTGTGTGTGTGTATATATATATATATATATATATATATATATATATATATATATATATATATATATATATATATATATATATATATATATATATATATATATATAATATATATGTATATGTGATTGTGTTCAAGTGGGCATTCCGGGGGCCATGGCTGCAGCTGTCAGCCATAACCTCGGCTGATTAGCTGCTGGATAGCTTTTAAAAGCAACTGGAGTAGTTGCTCCTCCTTTCGCTCTCTGGTGTGGCTTTCCTGTTTCCCAGGCTTACCCGTCTCACTGGGGATCCCATCCAGTGGTTTCAGCCCATTGCCATAGAGGTGATCAAGGAGTGGAACGTCTTTGATCATCTCTATGGTCTAGGACAGTGGTCATCAACCTTGTCCTCAGGGACCACTAACAGGCCAGATTTTATGTATTACCTTGGAAAGATGCAGACTGGAATACTGCAATCACTGAGTAGCAAATGATCTCACCTGTAATGTATTTCAATTATCTTGCAAACCTGGCCTGTTAGTGGGCCCTGAGGACAGGGTTGATGACCACTGGTATAGGAGAAGGGAAGCGACGAGAATTTCAACGCTTCTGGTTAAGTAAAATGTAAACCAAACCTGCAGGATATAATAGAAGTCTATCTGTCACGAATTCACACGCCCACGGCTACTAACCAACCGCGACGTGCGTTCCGTGACCGGGGTATATGAGGAACTAAGGGAATAAGGGGGAACTTATACTGCGCATGTAAGACTGGCTGTGGTACTTTCACAGCCTGCACTACCTTTGGCCACCACTAGAGGGAGACTCCACTCCAATCCAGCTAGCTGACCACACATAGGCAGATACAAATCTTACATACAATCTGGTGCACTCTAAGGGTTGGGGAGCAGTCTAGCAATTACTATACACTTCTAGGGTTCCTCCAGCTATCCTGCAAGCTTGAACCCCGGTGTTAATCACTCTTCCCACTGTCCCCACACCCACACACCAGACACACAATAAACGATAGCCTGCCACCACCCAACAATTTGTCCGCAGACTGGTCTGCTGAGCCACCACACACACAGATCTCCGTCTGGAAGATCTGTTAGCTTACAATCTGCATGCAATCTGCCAACACACAGTGCAATTGCATACCGATTGGTACGTAACTTAAACCGGGCACTAAAATACAACAACCTCTCCAGAGATATGAGTCCTAGCTTAGTACACAGAAGTCACTTATTAATTTTATCATTTAATATCCCGAAAGTGGGCAGTGCATATAAGATATACAAAGAAAAAGGATTTACCAAAAAAGATACAAAAAATGCAGAAAGACACACAACTGGCAATTTGCTATGAAAATAAAAAGGGATAAAAACAGAAATAAACTTTACCAAGAAAATCTATCCGTTAGTAGAAGCATACTGGAACATGTGGGAACTCCCCAGTTTCGAACTGGCTTCGTGGAAGAACAATGTCCATATCTCAGTCTACCCAATTTATTGAAATATGGATGCGGGCTGGACTTTAGCCCTTGGCCAATCAACCCTGGGGGGGTGTTCCTGTCTCAGCCCACAAATGTTTTGTGTTCTGAAATGACCAGAGTCAAATTGGCCCAGAACGGCGCTGATTGCTGGGTCATGGATAGGATTTCCGATACCAGCGCATTATGCCGATCGCAACAGTACCAATCACTGCCTGCCTGCCGCAATCAGGCGCCATATAGCGGTTTTGTGTGGTTCTCCAGGATTCCACACCTGCTAAACATACAGAGTCACATGTACACGTAACCCATCAGGTGTACGATCACAAGGAATTATTTTCATCTCTCTGCCGTTAATATTTTAGCTTTTATGAGAGATAAAAATGGTTCCTTAGATCTCTTGATATTAATCAAAGCTTACAGACTGTCCGGAGCCTTGTGAATGCCCCCTGCAGATCCGTGTGGCCAAGATGACTAGCAGATTTCTTTGAGCCTCAGGAAGCTGGCAATCTGTGTTTACTCTAATGGGAACTTTTATTGGCATCTAGGTGTCACATTGATCCTAGAAAAAATCTCTGTCCTTTTCAAATGCTAATGAAAGAACATATGTGCATGACTGACATAGAATACTATATTTCTAATAACCCAGAATTAAACTACATCTACAATTACACTACTACCGATCACACCACATCTAGTTAAGGCAAAACTATCCTACGCTTATATTTTCGTCACATCTCCCCCTTCCAGATGACGCACAGCTGAGCCTAAACGGGTCAGCTAACGCGTCTGCATGGAAGATTCCCTAAGATGGGGGTGAAGGTTCCCCCAACTGAAGCTTGGCACCACCGACATTTCAGCCTGTCCCTTTGCAGATAGGAGAGGGCGACCGCACCCCTCTCTGACTGATCCTAAGGGGTCTGGATCAGGATTGGCCAGCCGATTGCCCTGCGGATCCACTTCATCCACTGGCCACTGACTACCTACTGAAAGGGTACAGGCAAATTTGTCATTGTGTGTTGTCAGCATTCTCAGCCATTGGCCCTGGCCATCTGGTAGTACTCTATGAGCTACCACACCCAGATGTTTGAGCCTGGCATAAGGCCATCCCTGGGCTATTAATATTCCCCCCCGCCCGTGCCCCCCTCCATGACTTTTCCATCAAAATCAACAATGCAACCATCAGTCCCTCCCCTCACGCCAGGGTACTAGGTGTAATCCTAGACTCCGACTTGTCATTTCAGCCTCAAATCCAATCATTGTCAAAAGTTTGTAGAATCCACCTCCGTAACATCTCTAAAATTCGCCCTTTTTTAACAAATGAAACCACCAAGCTCCTCATTCACTCCCTTGTTATCTCTCGCCTTGACTATTGCAACTCCCTTCTCATTGGCCTACCGCTCCATAGGCTATCCCCTCTTCAGTCTATCATGAATGCTGCTGCCAGACTTATCCACCTTACCAACCGCTCAGTGTCTGCCAACCCTCTACTTCAATCCCTACACTGGCTCCCAATCACCCAGCGAATTAAATTCAAAATTCTAACCACAACATACAAAGCCATTCACAACTCTGCCCCAAGCTACATCACTAATCTTGTCTCCAAATATCACCCAAATCGTCCTCTCCGCTCTTCTCAAGACCTCCTGCTTTCAAGCTCTCTCATCTCCTCCTCCCATGCTCGTCTCCAGGATTTCTCCAGAGCCTCTCCCATCCTCTGGAACTCGCTACCTCCATCTATCCGGCTAGCCCCTACTCTTGCTACCTTCAGGCAATCCCTGAAAACTCATCTCTTCAGGAAAGCCTATCACGTCTCCAACTAATCTCCTACCACTTCCACCAGCTCATTCCCCACAGTTACAACCTTTTGTACCACCTGCCCCACGCTATTAGATTGTAAGCTCTTCTGAGCAGGGCCCTCTTAATCCTATTGTATTGTATTGTATTATATTATAACTGTATTGTCTCCCTTTTATATTGTAAAGCGCTGCGTAAACTGTTGGCGCTATATAAATCCTGAATAATAATAATAATATGGCTAACCCGCAGGAAAGATGCAGGTGGACTGCACCCACGGTACAGGTAAACCACAGCACATTAGTGTGAACATAGGCTTATACTATTGTGCCCAATGTATTGCTTCACACTTATATGAAGATCTCTTCTATCCTGCTGCTGGCACCACTCTGGAGACCACTAGCCGAGATAAGAGGGGGAGTGCAGCTGGTATTACTCCGCATGGGACAGGAGCCAGCACTACAGAGGAGGCATTGGTTTATGCGGCTCTTGCTCCCTACTACAGCTCCAACTTTACAAGTAGTCCCTCTGCATTGTACTCTGTTTTTCTCCCCTCTCTCAATTTTTAGATTTTATGTTGTGAGGGCTCTCGCATGGCTGTGTACCCAATTTAGTTCTCTAATTGGGTAACAGCCTTTCTTATCATGGACCTCCCTTTTCCCTGAAGCCATAGGCTGGGAGTGTTCAGCTTAAGCTTCCTGTTTTAGACCGGTTGGTCTTTTCTCTGCACATGCTATGTCTGTCCAAACTTTCTTTCCTTAAAGAAAAAAGAAAAAAAGAGGTTTACATGGCCTACCCTTTAGGCTCCATGCACACTGGACGTTAAAATAACTTTATAAAAACGGCAGTAGCTTTGCAGTGAGTCTTTTAACGTGTTTGCAATAGCGTTTATTAGCGGTTTTCCGTGTTAGCATTTTTTTAGCGTTTTTTTTCCAATAGATTAAACGCTGACGAGCCACGTTTATGAGCGTTTGGCATTTTTGTGGTCAGAAAAACGACTCCTGAATGCGATTTTATGGCGTTCAGAAAACGGCCCATAAACTCCACTGCTGATAAACATCCAAAAACTTCCATGTGTGCATGGACACATAGGATAACATAGAGGGGAGTTTATGGGCTGTTAAAAAAAAAAAAAAAAAACGCTCAAACTCCCAAAAACGTCCGTTTTATGAGCTTCAGTGTGCATGGAGCCTTATCTTTCTGCATCGTAAGGCATACAGGGGTTGATTTACTAAACCTAGAGAGTGCAACATCTGGTGTAGCTCTGCAGAGAAACCGGATTCCAGGGTTTTTTTTTTTTCTGTCAAAGCTTAATTGAACAAGCTGAAGTTAGTTGGCTACCATGCACAGCTGCTCCAGATTTAGCACTCTCCAGTTTTATTACATCAACCTCAACTTCCTGGTCATGTGACTACTGTGATTGACAATCACAGTGGTCATATGATTGGAAACTCCTGACCGTAAAGGATGACTGGGAGCTGTCCGTGACAGCTCGGTCACTGTGCATTCATGCAACAGCACTTTGAGATGCATTGCTGCACAGCACTATGATATAATATATGCTTGAATCATTTTATTGACCTCTATCTAGATTTTTTTTTTTTTTTCCGGTAGATGATTGTCAACTGTGCTGTTTTGAGGCCTATTACTCTTTCCGGGAGCAGTTTCCCCCTAACCGTGATTATCTGTCCTTGTCTGGAGCACCAGGTTGCTCCACAGTGCCCTCCTTTTTTGGAAATGGCAATTTCCTTATTTGTTTTGGCCCTTCTTCATATAAACCTTATTCTTGCCTTGATTTTTTTTTTTTTTTTTTTAGATATTCTCTTTTCTTTTTTGTCAATATATATATATATTTTTATTGTAGTATGATCCCCACATCTGTTGTGACTGTTTTTAAGTAGGGCTGTGGAAATTAACGATTAATTCCTCGATTAATCATTAATTTTTTTTGATCGGTACTCACCTCTCCGCCGGCTTCCGGGTTTTCAGGGAGTTCCATCGGAGATCCAGTGACGTCACGGACATCGACGTCACCGGACTCCTCCCCAGTCATTGCCGGTGCCCACGATGGTGAAGTAATGGAATACAGCCGGCGCCTGACCGATCCAATCATGGCCTGAAAGGCTTTGACCAAGTGGGCGTGTCCACGAATTACAGAGGTGTGGCTGCGAGCCGGTTTTGTGATTGGCCGGACACGCCCCATGCTGATGATGCGTGACCCTTGCTGGGAATAAACAAGCATTGGAAGACATTATGAAGGTGAGTGTGTTGTCTGTACTGGACAGGTCAATTGTGGAGGAGAAATCGTGGTGATTTAAAGTGTGTATATATACAGCTTGAATCTGTATTTTTAGTTTTAGATTAGGTCATGCAGAGAGAAAACACCTCTCAGTTTAGGCTTTGCCTTGTGCATCCCAGTGTGGAGCTTTCATTTCACTTCCTGTCCCAGAGACACAACGGGAAGTGAAATGGCATTCCCATTTTAGATGGTTGTCAACAGGACTGGTATACCCATTGGAGGCATTACCCAGATAGCAAGCAATTGAGCTGCAAGTTTGAAAATGTCTTGTTAAAGTGGAGGTCCACTCTAAAAACAAATTTAACATTAAAAGACTCCTTAAAATTTTTTTAAAGTTTTTTTTTTAAAAGTGATAAGTCATGGATTGTGGAAACTAACTAGTGTCGGGTGATTGTATATAGTGTATACCACATTTACCACTGACTAATGCAGAGTTGCAATGCAAGGAGATCAGCTAAAAGTAGTTGGATCTGTATGTGTGTTTATAATTAATCGAACACGAAAATTTTAATCAGTAACAGCCCTATTTTTAAGTATTCTTGTGTCCCTCAATGGATAGCAAAGAAAAAAATATTTTTATACTTGCCATAAAAGCCTACTGAGTGACACAGGTTACATGCTCTGTATTATTGGCTCTTCTACTGCCTGCCCACCATACTAAAGCATGACAGTTGGAGGTGGGGTTATATGAGGGCTGGCTTTTTTTTTTTGGCCCAGCCTCCTGTAGGTGGCCGTATAACCAAACTGTTCAGGAATTCTTGTTTCCCTCAATGAACTTAAAGGATAAGTTCACCTTTGGCAACATGTTACACCCATTTTTATGGTGGCATGTGTAACATGTTCCCAATGCTGCAGCCACCGCTCAATTTCTCTGCCCCCCTGCTTTCCCTGTGACAGCAGTTTGGGGAGAAGTTCCCCTTATCTGTGAGTTTTTGAACATGGCCACATCATTCATACGCAGAGCTCTGTGTATGAAAGAACTACAAGTCTGGACATCCTTTGCAGATTCTTCCTGTCAGTGTATCTGCTTGCCTGTACATGGTGTAGGAGCTCACAGATACACTGACAGGTCTGCAAAAGACCTGCATGGCACCTGCTGATCCCTGCTGCAAGGCCTTAAAGGCTCAAAAATAAATGCACCTTTTTTTTTTTTTTCCTGCAAAAAAATTAGCATTCAATATTATTTATATTTTTTTTAAAGTGAACTTATTCTTTTTAAAGAGAGATTTTTACAGTAAATACAAAAATCTTATTTTTACCTTCTAAGCAAAGCACAATAAGGCACTGTCAGAAGTGCTGTGATTTTTTTTTTTTTTTGAGATGTCATGAATTTAAGTGTAACACGTGATACTTATGCATGCACTAGGAAATGGCTTTAAAACAGGTATACAAAAGTGCTGAAAGACATTAAAAAAAATGAATTTCAATTTCCAGAACCCCATCTCCCCCACCTTTGTTTAGAGAGTGGCACCAAGACTTTTTCACAATATGAGGCGCATGTAAAAGAAAGGAAAGATTTCATCAAAGGCATGAAGAAATCCAGTGATCCCGAAAGACAGGTGGGTACATTTTGATTAACAGGCTGAGGTTGCCATATTGCATATAAGGTGCTAAATAATTGGTATGAATAAAGGAAAGCTGTCTTCTTTTCAATAGGTTAACTTTGTACGGAGGCGGTTTCACAAAGATCTTAAATTCAATCCAGTGCTGATGCTGAACTTTTGTCCTGACCTTACTGCCCTCAGTACTCTGAGCTCTGACCTTCCCACTGTTACTCGTGAAGTCATATTCATTGTCCATTTGATGGGAGAACCATCTCGCAATGTTCGGGTGAGAGCCAAGCTACACTATTAAAGTTGATTTAAATCTGCTTTCTGTAAGAGAGTCTCCACACCCTGGCAGGTTGGGGTGCATCTTTCTGGCCAGTAATCAAAAAATCTGTGTTGAAGCCTAACTCTGGTAAAAGTAAAAATACTCTGTTGTAGTGAGACTGCACTCACACTGCAAGGGTTAAGTACTAGTTTAGTCTAAGGGTTGGCAAAAACTTTCCAGGTCCTGCAGCTCCCCCATGATCTGTCAGCGGGCTATTTCTTGGCATCCTCACGTCTAGTGCTGCGCTACAGTCTCTGCATCAGTGTTGATAGTGTCAGAGGACCTTAGTGTAGCGAAGAAGAGGCTGCAGTGACCAGACTAGCAGTGTGGAGGAGCTTGCAGGAGCAGAGAATTGGGTAAGTAAAACTACTTTACCCAGTCCCCCTGGCATAAATGACCAGTTAACCCTTGCAGTAACATGACAGCTCTACTGTGAGGGAGGACTTTTACTTTTTCCAGAGATCCGCTTTAAATAATAAATAATTTTTACATGTTTTAACACATTTTCAGTGAATTTCTTCAGGTGAAAAGTCATTGTACCTCACGGATAAGTACAATTGAGTAGCTGGTAAATTCCATTTCAGCAGGTTAGCACCAGAGAACAAAGCCACCGAAATTGGTAAAATAGAGATTTTACAACCTCTAGAAAAAATGTCAATGTATTTTCTTTATCGTTCATTGAGGGACACAGGATATTAGTAATTCTTGAACGTGTGGGTTATACTGCTGCCTACAGGAGGTTTAAACACTGGCAAACAAAAAGCTTTAAAGTGGTTGTAGACCTCGGACATGAAATATGAACAAAGCATATTCCTCTATAGTGTGTACGAAGTGTCATTTCTGTCTGCTGCTTTGTTCTCTGCTATCGGCATGAATCACTTCTGACAGGTTTTCCTGACACCAAGATAAAAAAAGGTGTCGGGGAGGGAGATCCAGCTGATTGACAGTCTCAGCTCTGTACCTGTGTGCTGTGTAAGGGGGGGGTGTCCCTTCCCAGGGGGTTGTCCCTTTTTTCCAACCCTGCTCTTAGAGCTCTCCTCGCTGAGCTCTGCAGAGTGTAATTTAATCCCCCCCCCCCCTTTTTTGTTTTTTTTGGGGTTTTTTTTGTTTTTTTCCTGATGGCTCAGACAAGCTTTATAATTTCTGGACATTGAATGGATGCAGAGAAAAGAAGACTGCAGACAAACCGGTATAACATCTATAGAAAGATTTGTTTCATCTCCTGAGACCAAGTCTCTTCCTTGGGTATATGGAAGGGTTTACAGACACCTTATAGCAGTTCTTTGCAGTTATTTTGTCCATTTTGCATCCCAGATTATTTTTTGTAGTCATTTTGCTTGAATTCTTTTGTAATAAGTTCACCGTAAATGCCTAAAAATTATGTGATGGGGATGGTTTTGTATTCTGGTCTATTTTGGCCATAAAGTGTTCTAATTTCTACACATCAGATAAAATAAGTATTGAACACGTCACCATTTTTCTAGGTAAATATATTTTTAAAGGTGCTATTGACATGAAATTTTCACCACATGTCTAACAACCCATACAATCTGTACATACAAAGAAACCAAAACAAGTTCAGCAATTAAGTTGTGTGTAATAAAATAGACTAACACAGGGGAAAAGTATTGAACACGCTAACTGAAATTTATTTAAAGTGGTTGTAACCCTAAAACAAAACAAAAAAGAGACCATGTTACCTTATAGCAGGTTAAACAGCACAGTACTTGTGCTGTCTAACCTGTCCCTCTGCAAGCGGTAAAAAAACCTGGCTGATTCTGCCTTTTCCTGTGTCCCCCTCTGTGTGCTGACCATGGTAATCAGGGCTGCTGAGCCCTGATTACCATGGTCAGTTTGCGTGCCTTTATCATCCCACTGCTCTCCTCTCTCTCCCCCTCTTCCCCCCCCCCCCCCCCGCCTGTCAGCTTGTGTGTGTGCCGTCTCCACCCCCCAATCCTTCTGCCCAATCCTTACTTCTATTAGTAGTAAAGTAAACGTTTCACTGCCAGCCCCTCTCTTTTATGCAGTCACAACACACTGTGTAAGTGTTTGTTGAAAACCAAGCCTCTAAATACCGTTCTTTCAGATATCTTCAGGCTGGTCACGTGATTCCTGACCGCCCCCCCATCTAAGGGCTACAGCGGGAAGGGCTGAGCGCGGGCAGCACAGCGATCATGTGATGTCCCAGGCTGACATCAGAGGGGGATCTCGGCCTCTCCCGCTTTTGCACACAGATTGGAGGAATAGAGCTGCCGGGAGTCACGTGACTGGCCTGAAGATATCTGATAAAAGGTATTTAGAGGCTTCGTTGTCAACAATCACTTACACAGTGTGTTATGGCTGCATAAAAGAGAGCTGGCAGTGAAATGGCTTTGTAAGGTTACAACCACTTTACTACTTCGTACAAAATCCTTTGTTGATAATAACTGCTTCAAGACTCCTCCTGTATGGAGAAACTAGTGGCATGCATCCTCAGGTGTGATTATGGCCCATTCTTCCACACAAACACTCTTCAAATATTGAAGGTTCCGTGGGCCACTTCTATGAATTCTGAACTTTTAGCTCTTTCCATTGATTTTCTATTGGATTCAAGTCAGATGATTGGCTGGGCCATTCTAGCAGCTTTATTTTCTTTCTTTTGAAACCATTTGAGAGTGTTCCTAGGCTTTGTGTTTGGGATCATTGTCTTCCTGAAATGTCCACCCTCGTTTCATCTTCATCATCCTGGTAAATGGCAGCAGATTTTTATCAAGAACGTCTTAGTACATTGCTAAAAAACAGCCCCACACCATGATGTTCCCACCTCCAAACTTCACCATTTGACTTCCATACATGCTTTGTATTATGGCATCCAAAGAGTTCAATTTTGGTCTCATCTGACCAGACTATATTCTCCCGGTATTTCACAGGCTTGTCTAAATGTTGTGCAGCAAACTTTAAACAGGCTTCAACATGCTTTTTCCTCAGCAATGGAGCCTTGTGTGGTGAGCATGCATACAGACCATGGTGGTTGAGTGCATTACTTATTGTTTTCTTTCAAACAATTGTACCTGCTAATTCCAGGTCTTGCTGAAGCTCTCCACAATTGGTCCTTGGCTCTTTGACAACTCTTCTGATAATTTGTTTCACTCCTCTGTTGGAGATCTTGCGAGGAGCACCTGGTTGTGGCTGGTTTATGGTGAAATGATGATCTTTCCACTTCCAGATCATGGCTCCAACAGTGCTCACTGGAGCATTCAGAAGTTTAGAAATCCTTCTGTAACCAATGCCATCAGTATGTTTTGCAACAATAAGGTTGAAAAGGTATTGAGGGAGCTCTTTGCCTTTACCCATCATGAGATGTTTCTTGTGTGACACCTTGGTAATGAGACACCTTTTTTATAGACCATCAGTTGAGACTGAACCAGCTGATATTAATTTGCACTGACAAGGGGGCAGGATTGCTTTCTAATTACTTATAGATTTCAGCTGGTGTCTTCGCTTTCCCTTTCGTTGTGCACCTCCCTTACTTCATGTGTTCAGTACTTTTTTTCCCTGTGTCCTTTTATTTTATTACACAGAACTTCATTTCTGAACTCCTTTGTTTTGGTTTCTTTGTATGTATAGATTGCATGGGTTATTACCGACATGTGGTGAAAATCTCATGTCAATAGCACCTTTAGAAATCTATTTACCTAGAAAAATGGTGATGTTTTCAATACTTATTTTACCAGCTGTATATTATACATGGCAATGGCGTTTTTTTCTGTAAAAAATATATATTAACCTTAAAGATATAATGCATTCATTTTAAAATAAATGTTTTTGTTTGCAGTGTAACTTAACTTGTTAGACAGGTTTTTTTTTTAATTTAAATTAGATGGCATATTATATCCACAAATTGTTATACTTTCTTAGAACCATTGGTCGTTGCACCTTCTTTTAACTGTATTTGGTAAGATAGAGAGATATATATATATATATATATATATATATATATATATATATATATATATACACTACCGTTCAAAAGTTTGGGGTCACATTGAAATGTCCTTATTTTTGAAGGAAAAGCACTGTACTTTTAAATGAAGCTAACTTTAAACTAGTCCTAACTTTAAACAAATATACTCTATACATTGCTAATGTGGTAAATGACTATTCTAACTGCAAATGTCTAGTTTTTGGTGCAATATCTACATGGGTGTATAGAGGCCCATTTCCAGCAACTATCACTCCAGTGTTCTAATGGTACAATGTGTTTGCTCATTGGCTCAGAAGGCTAATTGATGATTAGCAAACCCTTGTGCAATCATGTTCACACATCTAAAAACAGTCTAGCTCCTTCCAGAAGCTACAAAACTGACCTTCCTGTGAGCAGATTGAGTTTCTGGAGCATCACATTTGTGGGGTCAATTAAACGCTCAAAATGGCCAGAAAAAGAGAACTTTCATCTGAAACTCGACAGTCTATTCTTGTTCTTAGAAATGAAGGCTATTCCATGCGAGAAATTGCAAAGAAATTGAAGATTTCCTACAACGGTGTGTACTACTCCCTTCAGAGGACAGCACAAACAGGCTCTAACCAGAGTAGAAAAAGAAGTGGGAGGCCGCGTTGCACAACTAAGCAAGAAGATAAGCACATTAGAGTCTCTAGTTTGAGAAACAGACGCCTCACAGGTCCCCAACTGGCATCTTCATTAAATAGTACCCGCAAAACACCAGTGTCAACATCTACAGTGAAGAGGCGGCTGCGGGATATTGGGCTTCAGGGCAGCGTGGCAAAGAAAAAGCCATATCTGAGACTGGCCAATAAAAGAAAAAGATTAAGATGGGCAAAAGAACACAGACATTGGACAGAGGAAGACTGGAAAAAAGTGTTGTGGACGGATGAATCCAAGTTTGAGGTGTTTGGATCACAAAGAAGAACGTTTGTGAGACGCAGAACAAATGAAAAGATGCTGGAAGAATGCCTGACGCCATCTGTTAAGCATGGTGGAGGTAATGTGATGGTCTGGGGTTGCTTTGGTGCTGGTAAGGTGGGAGCTTTGTACAGGGTAAAAGGGATTCTGAATAAGGAAGGCTATCACTCCATTTTGCAACGCCATGCCATACCCAGTGGACAGCGCTTGATTGGAGCCAATTTCATCCTACAACAGGACAATGACCCTAAACACACCTCCAAATTGTGCAAGAACTATTTACAGCAGAAGCAGGCAGCTGGTATTCTATCGGTAATGGAGTGGCCAGCACAGTCACCAGATCTGAACCCCATTGAGCTGTTGTGGGAGCAGCTTGACCATATGGTACGCCAGAAGTGCCCATCCAACCAATCCAACTTGTGGGAGCTGCTTCTAGAAGCGTGGGGTGCAATTTCTCCAGCTTACCTCAATAAATTAACAGCTAGAATGCCAAAGGTGTGCAATGCTGTAATTGCTGCAAAAGGAGGATTCTTTGATGAAAGCAAAGTTTGATGTAAAAACAATGTTATTTCAAATACAAATCATTATTTCTAACCTTGTCAATGTCTTGACTCTATTTTCTATTCATTTCACAACGTATGGTGGTGAATAAGTGTGACTTTTCATGGAAAACACAAAATTGTTTAGGTGACCCCAAACTTTTGAACGGTAGTGTGTATATATATATATATATATATATATATATATATATATATATATATATATATATATAGCAGTAGCTTATAGCCACCAAATATAATTTCCATAACAACCTTGCAGTTTTGGTTGGTTATATGCTGCTCCCCCAGCTTTCATGTTGCTGTACAGCATCATCTCCTTAGAATTGTGTTTGTGCCCAGGTATCTTCAGACACCTTTTCACTGTTTTCCTAAGCCACCTTATTCTTTTGTTGCAGGAATCGCTTCTATTGGCAGTGAGGAGTTTGCCAGCTCGTGTTTTGCTGAACATAGCATGTGGCACGGGTGACAGCAGGGCCCTATTTCCGGCAAGCAGGCAATGCAGTAATGTGAGTGAGGGAAGAAGTAAGACGTTCAGGGGATTTGGGGTACTGAGTGCTTACATTTAAATTTTAAATAAATAATTCTTGCTCTGACTTTCTAGTTTCCATAACTTGCACTTTTTTCTTTTTCCCCATTTATATCTAGATGTTCTAGTTTGAGTATGTCCTGGTGGCCCATTCTATTGCTCTGTAACATTTGGAGCAAAAAGGAAAATGCAGCCACTGGATGTACAGAGGATAGAATGTAGAATTTTATAAGTGTAAGTGGCATAATCCACTTCCTGTACCCAGCATCCCTGTATAATTTGCTGGGAGAAGATTGCTGTAAAACATCAAGTCTTTAAGCTCATGTCTGAATGATTTCCAACTGCCTGCCAACCATAATACACCTATAAAACAGTGTTGGGCAATGGGCATTTGATTGACATATAGCTTCATTCCAGCCTAACATTAAAGGGTAACTCTACTTTTATTGGAAAAAAAATAGCAAATAAAAATATATAGCATATACAATTGCGACACAAGTCATGTTATTTAATGTTATTAAAAATGACCTTTCCTTTTCAATCTGCAGCGCTATATTTTTCTGTAAAATGCAATATGGCAACATGGAGGCATTTTATTACATGGATGGTGCACAGCAGGGGTCCCCAACCCCCCCCTCACTGCGGACCGGTACCAGTCCATGCCCTGCTTGAGGCAGAACTGCACTGAAGGAGCTGAGCGGTGGCCAAGCAGAGACCAGGTTTGGTTGCATCACCACCCGCGGCACCGCCCCCATCACCGTTGTTTGGTCCGCCTTCATGAGATTCTCAATCTCTTCAGGGCAGAACCCTATGTAATCGACTGCATATGTGCCGGTTTTCCCCACTCCTGACTTGTAATGCCAGATTCCTTTCTGACGCCGTAGCACTAAGGGAGGCTGCAAGAGGCTTTGCTTGTAGTAAGTTCTTTCACTGAACAAAGAAACCTCTTACAAAGTGACATGCTGCAACTGGTGGCAGGCAACAGTGACACCGTGCATCTGGTGGCAGGCAACAGTGACACAGTGCAACTGGTGGCAGGCTACAGCGACATGCTGCATCCGGTGGCAGGCTGCGGCGACAAGCTGCATCCGGTGGCAGGCTATGATGATAGGCTGCATCTGGTGGCAGGCTACGGTGACAGGCTGCATCTGGTGGCAGGCTACAGTGACAGGCTGCATCTGGTGGCAGGCTACGGTGACGGGCTGCATCTGGTGGCAGGCTACGGTGACGGGCTGCATCTGGTGGCAGGCTACGGTGACGGGCTGCATCTGGTGGCAGGCTACGGTGACGGGCTGCATCTGGTGGCAGGCTACAGTGACAGGCTGCATCTGGTGGCAGGCTACGATGACGGGCTGCATCTGGTGGCAGGCTGCGGTGACGGGCTGCATCTGGTGGCAGGCTGTGGTGACGGGCTGCATCTGGTGGCAGGCTGCGGTGACGGGCTGCATCTGGTGGCAGGCTGTGGTGACGGGCTGCATCTGGTGGCAGGCTGCGGTGACGGGCTGCATCTGGTGGCAGGCTGCAGTGACGGGCTGCATCTGGTGGCAGGCTGCGGTGACGGGCTGCATCTGGTGGCAGGCTGCGGTGACGGGCTGCATCTGGTGGCAGGCTGCGGTGATGGGCTGCATCTGGTGGCAGGCTGCGGTGACACGGTGCATTTGGTGGCAGGCACCATATCACGGTTTAGTTGCAGGAAAGCAAGTTTAGGGCTCTTACTGATTCTTATAGGTGTGTGCTCAAACGCCTACAGTGGGGACGGAAAGTATTCAGACCCCCTTACATTTTTCACTCTTTGTTATATTGCAGCCATTTGCTAAAATCATTTAAGTTAATTTTTTTTCCTCATTAATGTACACACAGCACCCCATATTGACAGAAAAACACAGAATTGTTGACATTTTTGCAGATTTATTAAAAAAGAAAAACTGAAATATCACATGGTCCTAAGTATTCAGACCTTTTGCTGTGACACTCATATATTTAACTCAGGTGCTGTCCATTTCTTCTGATCATCCTTGAGATGGTTCTTCACCTTCATTTGAGTCCAGCTGTGTTTGATTATACTGATTGGACTTGATTAGGAAAGCCACACACCTGTCTATATAACACCTTACAGCTCACAGTGCATGTCAGAGCAAATGCGAATCATGAGGTCAAAGGAACTGCCTAAAGAGTTCAGAGACAGAATTGTGACAAGGCACAGATCTGGCCAAGGTTACAAAAAATTTTTTGCTGCACTTAAGGTTCCTAAGAGCACAGTGCCCTCCATAACCCTTAAATGGAAGACATTTGGGACAACCAGAACCCTTCCTAGAGCTGGCCGTCCGGCCAAACTGAGCTATCGGGGGAGAAGAGCCTTGGTGAGAGAGGTAAAGAAGAACCCAAAGATCACTGTGGCTGAGCTCCAGAGATGCATTCAGGAGATGAGAGAAAGTTGTAGAAAGTCAACCATCACTGCAGCCCTCCACCAGTCGGGGCTTTATGGCAAAGCGGCCCGACGGAAGCCTCTCCTCAGTGCAAGACACATGAAAGCCCGCATGGAGTTTGCTAAAAAACACCTGAAGGACTCCAAGATGGTGAGAAATAAATTTCTATGGTCTGATGAGACCAAGATAGAACTTTTTGGCCTTAATTCTAAGCAGTATGTGTGGAGAAAACCAGGCACTGCTCATCACCTGTCCAATACAGTCCCAACAGTGAAGCATGGTGGTGGCAGCATCATGCTGTGGGGGTGTTTTTCAGCTGCAGGCACAGGATGACTGCTTGCAATCGAGGGAAAGATGAATGTGGCCAAGTACAGGGATATCCTGGATGAAAACCTTCTCCAGAGTGCTCAGGACCTCAGACTGGGCCGAAGGTTTATCTTCCAACAAGACAATGACCCTAAGCACACAGCTAAAATAACGAAGGAGTGGCTTCACAACAACTCCGTGACTGTTCTTGAATGGCCCAGCCAGAGCCCTGACTTACACCCAATTGAGCATCTCTGGAGAGACCTAAAAATGGCTGTCCACCAATGTTTACCATCCAACCTGACAGAACTGGAGAGGATCTTCAAGGAGGAATGGCAGAGGATCCCCAAATCCAGGTGTGAAAAACTAGGTTGCATCTTTCCCAAAAAGACTCATGGCTGTATTAGATTAAAAGGGTGCTTCTACTAAATACTGAGCAAAGGGTCTGAATACTTAGGACCATGTGATATTTCAGTTTTTCTTTTTTAATAAATCTGCAAAAAATGTCAACACTTCTGTGTTTTTCTGTCAATGTGGGGTGCTGTGTGTACATTAATGAGGAAAAAAATGAACTTAAATGATTTTAGCAAATTGCTGCAATATAACAAAGAGTAAAAAATTTAAGGGGGTCTGAATACTTTCCGTCCCCACTGTATGTCTTTCTCTGCAGCCTCAGCTGCATGGGACAGTGAATGAATGGGAAGTGCTCTGTGCTGATCTGCTTCCTGTTCATTCACAAACTGAAGTATTGTAAACACTTACTTGGTAGAACACTGTACTATGCTCAGGGCTGAAACTAGGGGGGGCACGCGCCCCGGGCGCTACATCGAGGGGGCGCCATGACTGACAGTGTATGTCGGCACTCGGCAGATGCTCAGAGAGGGACCAGAGCGGTAGGATCATGAGGCCATTATAAAGCATGCAGGAGAGCGTGCGCTTCCCCTCTCCTCTCAGCTCCTGGTGCCGATACACAGCACCAGTCAGTGATTTATTTGGTGGAGCTCTGGAAAGGTAGAGGCGTGTGGGAGCCTACAACTTAGATGCCTGTCTGCCTCTTTTGTGCTCGGAGGGACGCGTGTGCCCCCTCCCCTCCTGTGTCAGCTCTGCAGGCTGGCAGCGTGAATGGTCTGCATGAAGTGACCGACTGTGAGGAATTACAAGATCCTCTGCGAGCAGGGTCAGGTGGAGGAATGTGGCTGGGAGACAGCAGATCCCCTGGGCTGAACGGGAACATTGTAAGTTTATGTCCACACATGACCCAGTCTTTGAGCTGCAGCAGCCAACAGTGACCAGACAGAGCAGTTGAAAGATCTGTTCTGTTACTACAACTGTACATGCTGGTAGGGAGGCACACTGTTGTAAGGAGGGCACATGGACTGGATGTGCAGGTATCTGTTTTTCAATGCCCCTTCTATGTGGTGCACGAAGTACTGTATAGGATGCTTAAATATGTTACCATTTCGTTATTTATCCCAATTTCACGTATGTGATATTAATGTTCATAATCTGTAAATGTGCATTCTTCTCAATAAAATAACCGTGTTATTTGTATAAAAAAAAAAAAATGAGGGCACATGGATGGGGGGTGGGCAAATTGATCTAAGAGGGGCACTCTGAGGTAAGGGGTAGGGGACACACTGATGGAAGTGGGCAAGTTGATGTAAGAGGGGGATACGCTGATGTAAGGGGGGCACTGAAGTAATGAGAAGCTCTAATGCAGGAAAGGCACTATTGTTAGGGGAACACTAAAATAAGGGGGGGAACGTTGTGGGGGGGGATCTAAAGCAAGAGGGGACACTGTAATGGGGACACTGGTGCAACAATTTTGTAAAAAAATAATTCAGTTGTAAAATAATTCTAAAATGGAAATTAAATAATAAAAATAAAGTACCGACACCGTCCTCTTCTTCCCTTTTTTTTTTTTTTTTTTTTTTTTTTTTGGGGGGGGGGGGGGGGGGGGGGGCACTGAACTGAGTCTTTGCCCCGGGTGACAGAATGTCTAGCTTTGCCATTGACTATGCTTCAGCTATGAAGGAACACAATGAGTGAGTATGTTCACTATGTTTATTTAGAAAAGGAAGGGGCCAGTAAATTACATATTTACAAGCCCTTTCTTCTGCTTTCCTTCCTGAAGCCAGCAGCACTCTGGGGGGTGCTATATACTATATATCACAAAGTAATAATAGAAATAATGTGCTACTGAAGCACTAATGGCTGTCCCCCAATCACCCCTAAGCCTGCACCCCCCCCAATCTTCTTCCACCAAACCAGTCTCTCATGACAAAAAGGTTGGGGACCGCTGGTGTACAGAATGCCCCCCAGAAATGTAATTTCCTGCTTGTGTGATTGGCTTACTGATTTTCCCAGAAGTCTGCACCAAGTCACAAGTCAGGTTTTTGGCATCCCCAGCAACAAATATGCAATTTTTGGTGAGATACTCCCAAAGAAGTCCTATTTAAAAGGATGCAGACCCTGCGATTTTCCTCATTGGAGCCTTGCAAGTGTAGCAGCTGATTGATAATTATGAAATCCCTCCCATGAACAATTTTGCAAATAGACACAGACAAATAAACAGTGATTTCTTCAGAATAACAGTGTGTAAAAATCCTTGCAATGTACATAGATCACCGAGAGTGGGAATGTTTTTTTTCTTTTTTTCTCAAAGTGGAGTTATTCTTTAATGTGAATTTAGCATAGACCTTCTTTGTTGACATTTAATTAAAAATGAGCTAAATAATTAGGTCTACTTACTACTGTTCTACAAAAATGGAATCGGCATTTAGAATTCTGAATATTTTGTTAATAGGACGCTTTGGAGCTGGCTTGTGATTTCATCCAAAGCAATAAATTGTGTGGGACAACCAGTAACCTGTTTTCTGTGCTGGGTCGGCTTATGGAAAATCCTGTGCATCGAGGTTATCCCCGACAACTATTTATCATCACGGATACTGATTTTAATAATATGAGCAGGATTCTTGAGCTGATTAGAAGACACACAAGAACTACACGGTGAGAAAATTCAATTTGACTATACATGTCATGCAAAAAATGTATGTTGCTCAAGACCTATTTGCACTAGTTGTGGGCCTTCTTGATATTGCCGTCAAAACGACAGGTGCGGAGGATGCAGTTTCCCATTTTTATGAGTGAATCTGAATGAATCTTGGTCATGACCAAACTGATAAATAAAAGCACTGTGCACTTCATTATGCATTGTTAACAAACACAATTTTCATTTCTTTGTTCAACTGCCCTTCTAGATAATAGAGAGATGTTGGGTTTCCTTTATTCAACCCAATTCCTTTTTATCAGGCATATTTTGTAATCAAAATTAAAGGAATGCCCCTTCCTAAAATTTATTCTGAAAAAAAAAAGGGAAGAAAAACTGCCAGCAGGGATGGAATACAGTATAATTTAATGTGGAGGTAATGTCATTGTTTCTCTCAAAAATAAATCTATGATAAATTGTTGCAAAAATCAATGGGTACTTGTGGTCTGGGAAACAAATGAAAAAGTGCTCTTAGCTGCTCAAGTTTATTAGATGTAAAACAGGGGTTTGTGGCTGTCATCCATTGTATTTCAACCAATATATCTTCTGCATGCATAGTTGTGGTTAAGAGGGAAAAACTACGTTATATAGACCAGTGGAATGGATTATACCTCTAAATATGTGCTTTGAACAGTTGCCAATTACAATAGTGTTCCTTGTTTCCTGCACTGAATAGCAACAACTAATAGCAACAGTAGGAACTACAGTGGCTCAGGGTAGTTAGGCAGCCCACATTACCAGCGTTTTTAAGGGGTTTGATTACAGGCAAAGCCTCATATATTGTTTATATGGCTATGGTATGATATTCACTGAAAGCAAGTTTTAATAGCCTATTGTGGCATCATAGTGTTTTTCTAGTACAATACTGCAATATACTAATATTTTGCATGTATGCAGGGTGTTTGGTCTTGGACTTGGTGCAAGCACATGCCACAGATTTCTTGAGAAAGTTTGCAGAATAACAAGGGGAACAGTGGAGCTGGTCAGCGAGGGTGAAAGACTCCAGCCAAAGGTAAGTCTAATAAAACGGATTCTTGAACATATTTACGATAGATAATTGGTACTGAAAGACAATAACACTAAAGTTGTCAATTTTATTGTCCGATTTTACTAGGTTAACTGGCATGCAGGTATACGTATCTGCTATGAAAACTTGGCCCGGCAAGATAATTTGCCTTTTCACCACTACTCGCTCATCTTACTTTTATTTTTATTTTTTTACCTAGCAGAGGTATAAATCTGCCTCATGATTATTTATTTATTTTTTTAAATTTTTTTACAGATGTATACTTTTTATTCGGAGTATGCAGAGATATAATGGCATATATATGGTAGTATAAGTACAGTCTTGTAATCAGAGTGACCTAGTGAAAGACATAAAGAACACCTCAATAGTCAGGAATATGCAGCAAAAAGTATGCACTATTGAAAGATATGGAACAATGCGACACAGACACAATCCTAATAAGTGGTCCCTTATAGCTAACACTCAAGAATTAAAGTCAGACCATAAAAAAAATCCGGCACCAATAGGAATGTGTGTGTCTAGTCCCCAAGGGTTATTGGAGCCCCTTGTCCATAGCTGCTAGAAAACAATCCTTGGGTGGAAGAAGCATCAATGAACATGTGAAAGTTCTCTGAAAGCGCGTAGGACTTGTAGCTATAGAATATAGACACGATGGAGTGTAAAACAACCAGCTTTCATTAAAAAAAATATAAAACCATTTATTAGAACCACAAAGTCAAAAAAAGGCAATAACACGGTTGAAATGTGGAGGACTTAATTTCCATTCAACAATGTGTGTATGTTTCTTTATTGTACATCATGGGACACAGAGCCTAAGTAATTACTTAATGGGTTATGGGCCACCTTCAGGTGTTGACACTGGTATACCCAATCAAGGAAGTTGACTCCCTATATAACCCCTCCTCCTTCCAGGAGCACATCAGTTTTTTTCGCCAGTGTCTAAGGTGTTGGTCACAAGTGAAGATGTGCTCTGAGGAGTTCCCGGAGGGATCCATGCTGGATTTAAAAAAAACCTCCACAACTGGATCCATCCACGTCACTGAGGCCACAGGATGGTACCCGGGCCTCGCATAGAAGAACAAGGTTTTGCCTGTAACGCTTCTCTTGGAGGGCTGGACCCTAGGAACCAGGACTCTTTTTGGTCTTGCTACATTACCTAAAGTTGCTCCTGAGGGGTGCTATGCAGGTCCAAAGGAGTGGAACCCCTATTAAAAGTGACCCGGTCTTTGAAGGTTTACTAACGCAGCCTGCCGTGATGGGTAAAGTTTGGATCTGTCTGTTTCAGCAGTATTCTGCAGCAAGGATACAGTAAGGGAAGAAGCTTAGGTACTGTAAAAAGTCCACCTATGCCTTTCTTCCATATGTTAAACACTGTAATGCCTTAAAATCTCCTCTAGAGGGAGTAAAGATACACATACCTTATTACGTTGTTTCTCAGCAGCTCTGTTCAGCTACAACAGCTTGTGTGGTCCCAGTTGCACGAGGGGGTTTGAATTGATCAAAATGTCCCCCCCCCCCCCCAAATTGGGGAAACTAAGGGGATGGGGGTACAGCAATGTGTCAGCGCTAAACTGATTTACACTTAATGAGAATATAAGTTTCAAGTGCTAATATATATATATATATATATATATATATATATATATATATATATATATATATATATATATATATATATATATATATATATATAAATTCTCCCCCCCACGAGGGGTGCGGGGTGGCGCTGCTTTTTTTATACATCAAGCTGAGCTTTTGTTCTGGTTTGGGAGGTTTAGCAGCAGCTAGCAGCAGTTTAATAAAATTTTATTATGATTTACTTACCTTGCTTGTTGCGCCCATACAGTGAAACTGCCAGGAGCGCCAGATGGCAGCGGCAGCCTCCTCCTTCGAGTCTGCATTACAGTCCTGAATGCATGTGATGAAGGGGGGGGCGAGGGAAGCTACAAAGATGACTAAAGTGGCAAAGTGAACTAAAAAAGCAGAAACGGGCCAATGCATGAATAGATCCTACATGCTAAAAGAACATGGTGGGGATGCAGTGCAGTGCAACGTAGCTGATCAACATGACATGTTGCGGGCAGACAAAGCCTAATATATAAAGGTAATCGTGAAACCGTGACTGCTTGAATATAGCAAAACAAAAATGCATATACCAACACAAATAGGGTGAATAATGACACAATGCAAAAAAAAAAATATATATATAATGCAAGAAAAATATATGTGGGCTAGTGCCCCATTAGCAAAAACGTGCCAGATCCTGGTGAACTACAAGTGACAAATCCCTAGGACAAACATGAATATTAGTTCTATCATCCAGTCCAAAAAGCAAAAACACGTGATGAGAAACGCAAAACAAGTCCAATCGTGAAGGGAGGGGGGATCTTCAGTGAGGACACCTCCGTGTTTGCAAGCCGCTTACCTTACAGCTGTAAGGTGTACAGCCTGTGTTGCAAATGACCCGCAGGTGTAGACGTTCCATGTATACAGGCAGTGACAATGATGAACATGCCAAGCGAAATATAAAAAATAAAAAGTATACAGCATGTAAAATAACTCTGCAACGACCACAGTGGAGGGGGGGGCAAGACACACACAGGGGGAGGTTGCACTCACTTTCATGAAGTGAGTGTGGGCATCAATCCACGAGCGCCGAGCTCGTATGCCTCCAGGAGTGTCACCAATCTGGAATCTGTCCCCGTGCCTGGAAACTGGAATATGTCCCCGTGCCTCTCTCCTCGGTGTTCGTCAGGTAGAGTAGTGATGTACAGTGTGAGGGGGAAAGAGACGCACATAGCGTGATCCCATATAAAAGGTATATTTATTTAATAAAACAAGTCCAATCAACTTACATTTAAAACAATGCTGCAGTGTGTAGTAACTACGAGCGCCGAGCTCGTCTCCTCTGAAGAAGTCACGTGACGTGACGATATGCATTAGGATTGGAGCACGGGACGCTGCCATAGACAAACAACAGGAGACGAGCTCGGCGCTCGTAGTTACTACACACTGCAGCATTGTTTTAAATGTAAGTCTCTATCAAGAGCAGCTGAAGTGAAGAGGCTATCACACAGGACACAGGTGTGTTCTTTACCCTGTATTGGTAAAGTCCATTCCAGGGCTGGTTTTATTGGGAGTCTGATAGAGATCTGGGTGGGACAGACTCCCAAGTCCATGGACCGCAGTTTAATGTTTTCTTTTCAGGTCTTGATTAAAGGGGTTGTAAAGGTATACATTTTTTCACCTTAATGCATTCTATGCATTAAGGTGAAAACACTTTTGAAAATACCGCCACCGCCGCCCCCAGCCCCCCCGTTTTACTTACCTGACACCTTGAAACTCGGCCGCTCGCTCCCGACCTCCATTCAGCCGATCAGCCTGGTCGCTGATTGGCTATAGTGGATGGATTGAAAGCAGTGCAGCCATTGGCTCGCGCTGCTGTCAATCACAGCCAATGACGCGGCGCGCCGGGGGCGGGGCCGAGTGATACAGCGAGCGGCTATAGCTGCCGGCTGTATCACGGGAGCGCGCCCGCAATAACTAACCACCATGTGAGAGAGCTCGCATTAAGGTGGTTAGTTATTGCGGGGAGGAGCTGAGACAGCCGCCGAGGGACCCCAGAAGAGCAGGTTCGGGGCCACTCTGTGCAGAACGAGCTGCACAGTGAAGGTAAGTATAACATGTTTGTTATTTAAAAAAAAAAAAAAAAAAAATTACCTTTACAACCCCTTTAAGGCAGCTGGTCCTAGCTCTCAGGGGGAGAGTGTGTGTCTCCATGTGAGGAGGCAATTAGGAGCATGGCTGCTTATTCCCTGACTTTGGATACAAAGTAGTAAGGACACTTACTACAAAACCAAGGACTGGTCAGACTACGAACACAGTAAGGCTCGGTAGAACAGAAGTTTGTTTTTGTTTGATTAATGGCAAGATGCCTTTTTCTTCTGTTTGGGAATATCCTGTGGATTAAACATGTTTTCCTAAAGACACAGTGAGTTTGTCCCTGCATTGAGTCTGATCCCCTACATTGGTGGAGAATGCGGGCACAAGACCCAGAGACTGTACCTCTTGCAGCAACATTTTTGAAAAAAAAAAGGAAGATTTTTTTTTTTTTGTGTTGAATTCACTGGTACTAGTATACTGTTAAGAGAATGGAGGAAATAATCAAACAGCTGGTACAAGCACACACAGACCAACAAGTAACCGCTTGTTGATAACTGCTACCCAAGCAGCCATGCAGGAGCAGAAGGAGTTCAATAAGCTCATACAGAGTCAGGTACAGTCCCTGACTGACAAAATTCTACATGTGGACAATATTGCAGTATTACGCAAGTGAGTGCAGGCTGCACTACAGAAAATGAAGTCCGAGGATGACGTGGAGGCTTTCCTCACAGTTTTTGAGAGGGTGGCAGAGCATGAAGGGCTACCCCAGGACCAATGGGCTGAGGCCCTTGCTCCCTTTTTGACTGGGGACCCACAGAAGGCCTTTTTTGATCTGAATGCTGCTGAGGCCCGGCAATATAAAACTCTGAAAAATGAGATTCTGGCCCGCTTTGGTGTAACAATGGTTGTGAGAGCTCAGCACGTCCATGCTTGGCAATATAAGGTGGACCAACCTGCAAGGTCCCAGATGTATGAACTCATTCACCTCACACGGATGTGCTTACAGCCAGAGGTTGCCACCCCAGCCCAAATCGTGGAGAGAGTCGTAGTGGACCGCTTTGTGAGAGCCCTTCCAACCCCTATACAGCGATTTGCCGTGAGAGCTGATCCTAAAGATACCAATGAGTTGGTGGCCCCCGTGAAGCGGTACTTGTGTACTGAGGATTTTCTTCAGGGGGTAGTACCCAAAGAATCCTTCTCCAAGAGACAGAAGCCCACCAACCTGGGAAAAGGTGATCCCGCCCTAAGGTGGGGGGAAAAAGGTGGTAAATGCGATTGAGGTTCCTGAGGCGCAAGGTGTGAAGAGGCTCAATCACCAAAGGGAGACCTGCCAGGACTGGGGTCCTATAGTGTGCTGGCATTGCCAAGAACCTGGCCGCCAGTTGTCCGCTGGTTGTATCGAAATACCTCACTAGGAGGCATTAGAAACCGGTCTTTAAAGTACCGCATAGTGTATATCTGATCTCCATTAAAGAAGTCGACGATTCTTAGTAACCCCTTATTAAGCCACCATTGGAACGGTCGTGGAGTCAAGCCATGTGGAAGATCTAAACTTGCTAGATCTAAACTTAATCTATGGGTGGGACCCCTTACGCTCACAACATTTGAATTGTCATGCCAAGCCAGAGGCATACAAGGGGAGCGGATATCTGCGATATACGCTTCTCTTACTGAGCCAGATTTGAAACTTGCTTATATGGACCAGTGGGAGAGGGACTTGAATCTTGCCTTTGATTTGACTGAGTGGCAAGATATCGCTTACAAGTTATCCAAAATTTCCATCAGTACCACCCTTATAGAGGTCAACTACAAAACGCTCTTGCGAAGGTACCTGCTACCAACTAGGGTAGCTAAAATGCATCCTTCTACCTCACCAAATTGTTTCAGACGATGCTGACAGCTGGGGACGATGCTCCATACTTGGTGGCAGTGTCCTCTCGTAACTGGATTCTGGATTAGGATTTTCAACTTTATTAAATTCAGTAACGGGTAAAAATCCGCAGATCTCCAGTAGTTGCTCTTTTCCACAAACTACCTGACGAAACACCCAAAAAACCTGTAAAGTTGATTACTTACATATTGCTGGCAGCGAGAATTACAATTGCTAGGCATTGGAGACCGTTGGTAATCCCCTCTTGACCAGGTTAAAAGTAAACTCAATTGGATCAAGATTAACAATAAACTCACCTATATACTTCGTTATAACACCAAGAAACTTAACACGGTGTGGGACCCGTAGATCGATTATATCTCGACTTTGTACGAAACTCCAGGTTGACCCTCTCCTCCTTTTTATCTCCCTTTTCTCTCTCTTCCCCCCCCCCCCTTTTTTTTTTTTTTCCCCCCTCTTCCCTTCTCTTTCCTACTTCCTTTTTTCTTCTGATACTTATATGTACAATGCAGATGATCGCCTATGGGGCCTCACACAGTAGTGAGCTCCGGGATAATCTCAGGGTTCGCTACCAGACTTCCTTGTGAGCCCAGGTCTCTGCCATTCACCATACGTGGTGGAGTTCCGGATCATGGGGGGAAAGTATTATTCAGTCCCATTGGTACTTGGATACATATCGCACATTTTGCGTTCTACTGCAAGGGTAGGGGACAGATATGTAAAATGACTATATTTTCTGTACTTCTGTATTATGTTAAAAATCTGAGAAATCGACTTTGTCTTATCGATGTGTCTGTTCATTTTGAAATTTGATTCTTTTTCAATAAAAATATTGATATATAAAACCTTATCGCATCCCCGAAGCTCAGCGCCAAGTAGTCTCAGAGGAAATAAGGAGGATGTTGCAGCTTGATGTAATAGAAGAATCCTATAGTGAGTAGTGTAGTCCAATCGTCCTTATTCCCAAGCCGGATGGAAGCATCCGATTTTGTAATGACTTCCTAAAGCTAAATGAGGTGTCAAAATTTGATGCTTATCCAACGCCCGGGGTGGATGAGCTAATTGAGCGTTTAGGACATGCTCGATATATCACCACCCTGGACCTTACGAAGAGGTATTGGCAAATACCACTTTCAGAATGTGCGAACGAGAAGACAGCCTTTTCCACTCCTGAAGGGCACTGGCAGTATAAGAGCATGCCATTTGGCCTACATGGGGCCCCAGCCACTTTTCAGTGGATGATTGATGGATCCTTAGACCCCACCAAGCCTATGCATCTGCATATTTAGATGACATGGTCGTTTTTAGTGCAGACTGGGAGAGCCACTTACCTGAAGTGCAGGTGGTTAACGCCCTCCGTTGTGAGGCTCTGACAGCCAATCCTAAGAAGTGTGCTGTAGGATTAGAGGAGGCCCGGTATTTAGGTTACATTATTGGCAGGGGGGTAGTAAAACCCCAAGTCCCAAAAGTCCAGGCAATCCAAAGTTGGCCAAGACCACTTAATAAAAAACAGGTCAGGGCTTTTTTGGGGTCAGTAGGCTACTACAGAAGGTTTGTCCCCGATTTTGCTACGTTGGGCACTCTCCTTACAGATCTTACCAGGGGGGGGGGGGAGTCCACAAGGGTAACTTGGTCCCCAGAAGCTGAGAAAGCTTTCCAGAACCTAAAGACAGCCCTGTGTAATAGCCCTGTCTTAACTACCCCAGATTTCACACAGGAATTTATAGTGCAGACGGATGCTTCAGAAGTGAGATTAGGTGCAGTATTGTCCCAAGTGGTGAATGGGGAGGAACACCCCATAGCATTCTTAAGCAGAAAATTGACCCCTGCTGAAAAAAGATACGCCATTGTAGAAAGGGAATGTCTAGCCATCAGATGGGCTCTTGAAAGTTTAAAATATTATCTGTTAGGGCTAGTTAGGGTTAGTTTAAGCTCCTAACTGACCATGCCCCTCTCAAATGGATGGCCCAAAATAAGGAGAAAAAATGCAAGAGTTACCAGATGGTTCTTGGCTCTACAGAATTTTAAATTTTTAGTAGAACATAGACCAAGTAGCCAACAAGCTAATGCGGATTCTCTTTCCAGAGTTTACAGTCTGTTTGCGCAAGTTGCTCAACCCCTCCGAGGGGGGGAGGGGTTGATATATTAACATAGGTTAAAATTTCAGGAAAAGTGATATGTGTTCCTCCACGGATTCTTAGATTTGCAATCTAAGATAATACCAGCAAAGACTTCAGGGTAAAGAAGGATAGTTCTTTACAATGTTATTGGTAAAGTCCGTTCCGGGGCTGGTTTTATTGGGAGTCTGATAGAGATCTGGGTGGGACAGACTCCCAAGTCCATGGACCGCAGTTTAATGTTTTCTTTTTTCAGGTCTTGATAAAAGTGGTGTTCCGGCCCAAATTATATTTTTAAAATAAAAATACCCCTATAATACACAAGCTTAATGTATTCTAGTAAAGTTAGTCTGTAAACTAAGGTCTGTTTTGTTAGTTTATAGCAGTAGTTTGTTATTTTATAAACTTCCAGCAGGCCGTGGCCATCTTAAGTGTGGGCATCTGAAGCCAGACTGCATTTCTTCCTGGATCTCATCCTTGCAGATCTCGCACATGCTCAGAGCAGCACAAGCAGTGTAATAGGGTTCAGGTCAGGTTTCCATAGCAACGGCAGTGTCAGAGGAAGTTGCCGCCCCTTCCCAGAAGGCATTGCAAACAGGAAATGATGCGATGGGCCATGGCCAGGGAGGAGGAAGTGAAAAATGAATACAGCAGATATACAGTAGGTGCTCAGAAAAAAATAAAAAAATATCCAATTCGTTTACAGTGCACAGTTTAGTGAGGGATGCTGAAGAATTGTAAAAGTGGGTGGAACTCCACTTTAAGGCAGCTGGTCCTAGCATTAAGGGGGAGAGTGTGTGTCTCCATGTGAGGAAGCAACTAGGAGCATGGCTGCTTATTCCCTGACTTTGGATACAAAGTATTTGCGAATGTAAGGACACTTGCTGCAAAACCAAGGACTTGTCAGACTACGGACACAGTAAGGCTCGGTAGAGCAGAAGTTTATTTTTGTTTGATTAATGGCAAGATGCCCTTTTTCTTCTGTTTGGGAATATCCTGTGGTTTAAACATGATATTTTCCTAAATACACTGTGAGTTTATCCCTGCATTGAGTCTGATCCCCTGCAAGGCATTTCCAGTACAGGAAATGCAATTGTTATTCAGCATCAGAAATTGATCTGTATATTTGTCTTAAAGTGCCTTTGCTTTTGTGCTTAGTATTGTGACTTCTAGAGCTACCACTAGGGTGCCAAAAATACCACCCTCAGGTGCTGGGAACTCCAGTCATGCCTCCACACTGTTATCCTCTCTGGAGATACCAGATATGGCAAGCCAGGGTGAGTCATTGGAACCTATTGGTTTTGCAAATGCTTCTCACGCTTCAGCCCCTGTATACGTGACTGAAGATGCATTTTCCTCTGCCCTACAGGGCTTAGAAGGAAGATTAGTGGCTTTAATCGCATCCTCCATCCAAGGGGATAGGAAGCGTGCTAGATTCCCCTTCCCCACCTCAAACCCTTTTACCAAGAGAACAGTGGGCACAGGATGAGGTATTACCCTCAGGCGATCACGTAGATGAACCTTATGCAACCTCGCAATCTGAGAGATTGAGGGTACAATCGCTTACGGAGATGGTTCATTCCACTTTCATGCTACCCCTAACAGAGTCAGCTGAAAGTTCGGTCCCTTCCTTGGGTTCTTCAAAACCTTTACAGCCTTTTCATGCATTACTAGAAAAGCTTATTTATGCTGAATGGGATCATCCAGATAAGCATTTTCTTCCTCCAAAGAGTTTCTCAGTTATCTATCCCATGGAGGAGAAATTCACAAAAGCCAACGTACCAGCAGTAGACGCTGCGATTTCCAGCATCAATAAAAATTTAACTTGTCCAGTAGACAATCACAAATGCTTAAGGATCCAACAGATAAGTTGGAATTTTTGGTAAAATCCTCTTTCTTTCCTGGCAGGTGCGGTTTCTCAGCCTGCAGTCGCTGCAATAGGCATCTGTCAGTCCCTAAAGGACCAGTTCAAAGAGGCCCTTAGGGAGGTCCCTGCACAACAAGCCCGTGTGTTAGTCGAACTACCAAATGCGCTATGTTTTGCCATAGACGCCATAAAAGACTCTATCCACCAAGCGTCCCGCCTTGCGCTTGTGCTAAAACACATGCGTAGGACCCTGTGGTTAAATAGTTGGTCAGCCAAAGCATCTTGCAAAAAAGCTTCTGACTAGTTTCTCTTTTCATGGGGAGCGACTATTTGGGGAGGATTTGGTCAAATACATCCAAATGATTTCTAGCATGCAAGGTACTCTTTTTGCCCAAAAGAAGTTATAAACGTCCTTTTATTTAAACGGACTCCTTCCCCTGCGCCAGGGGCAGCTGCCTCTAGGCAGTGGCGACGGCCTCCACCGTCAGACTCTAGAGGACAAAACATTCATCCCCTGTATACATGATTCAAAATGGGTTTTTCCTCCACCCTGCAGGGCCTAGACGGAAAATTAGCAACTTTAACCGCATCCGCTATCCAAAAGGATAGGAAGCGTGTTAGACCCCCCTCCCCCACCCTAGACCCCTTATCAAGGGAACAGTGGGTAGAGGATGAGGGCTTACCCTCAGGTGATCAGGAAGAAAAGCAAACTGATTACTCCTCTGCAGAGGCGACAGCTGGAACCTTTTTTCAGCCTCGCAATCTGAGAGATTGCTGGTACAAATCTCTTACAGAGATGGTTCGTGCCTCTTTCAAGCTACCTCTAGTAGAGTCAGCTGTTCTGTTTCTTCTTAGGTTCCTTAAAACCTTCACTGCCTTTTTCATGCGTTTCCTGTACATGTACAGATCCATGCAGAAATTCAACAGATCCATTCTAGATCTAAAAGAATCTAAATCAGTTCGTGAAGATCCGCTCCTTTCTATGGAGTTGACCAGGTTAGTAGTTTCTATCCTACAAGGAGGAAAACTTCTGGCGTCTATCGGCATCGGGGATGCATATCTGCATGTCCATATATTTTCCACTCACCAAAGGTTTCTGCGGTTCAAAGTAGAACAGCATTTCAGTTTGTAGCCTTGCCCTTTGGCCCAGCTACAGCACCCCGAGTGTTCACAAAAGTGCTAGCCCCACCTCTAGCCAGGTTAAGGGCACAGGGCATAAACAGTCTTGGCATACCTAGACGATCTATTGCTAATAGACCAATCGGTGTTCGGAGTAAGATGTATGCATTACAACCAGTTACCTGAAAAAGTCTGAGTTGCGTTCTCAACTTAGAGAAGTCTCCCTTAAAACCGCTAAAAAAGCTGGAGTATTTCGGTCTGATCATAGGAACAGCCCAAAAAAAGGTGTTCTTGCCCAGGCAAAAAAACAACTCCATAAGACAGTTGGTGCGGATGGTCAGGTCAAAAGGAGATCAATCCACTCACCTTTGCATGAAGTTGTTAGGAAAGATGGTGGCTTCATTCGAATCAGTTCCCTATGCCCAGTTCTATTCGAGACTGTTGCAAAACAGTATTCTATTTGCTTGGAACACAACGATTTTGGACTTTTGGACTTGCCAATGCGGCTGTCCCCAAGGGTGTCCCAAAGCCTTAATTGGTGATTACTAAAGAATCTGCTAAAAGGTAAATCCTTCAGACCAGTTATCTGGAAAGTGGTAACGACAGAGAAGAACTGTCCAAGGACAGTGTTCAAGAACTGAAAGAGCCTTGCCCATCAACATCCTAGAGATTCGGACAGTGCATCTGCCTATGAAAGCCTGGACTTCCAGGTTAAGGGATTGTCCTGTCAGGATCCAATCTGTCAATGCCATGGCTGTGGCCTATATCAATCACCAAAGGGGGCATCAAGAGCTCTCAGTGCAGAGAGAGGTGAATCATATTCTAACTTAGGCACGGAATATTTCTTTCTTTCTGCCCATCAGCAGTCTTCATTCCGGGAATAGAGAATTGGCAGGCGGACTACTTAAGTCGCCAGCAAATTATTCCCAGGGGAATGGTTTCTTCACCCTGACATATATTTTTGGGCTGTTTGTCAAAGATGGGGGACTCTGGATTTAGATCTTCTAGCGTCCAGTTCAACATAAAGTTAGTCAACTTTGTGTCTAGAACAAAGGATCCATTCGCATGCAGAACAGATATGTTGGTGATACCGTGGGATCAGTTCTCACTGATCTATGCATTTCCCCCTATTCAGTTGCTGCCTCAACTTCTTTGCAGGATCAAGCTAGAAAGAAAACCTGTAATTCTGGCAGCACCAGCATGGCCCAGAAGGTCATGGTAGGCAGAAATCGTAAAGATGGCAGTGGAGGGTCCGTGGTCCCTTCCACTAAGGCCAGACCTGTTCTCACAGGTGCCGATATTCCATCCTACTTTACGTATGCTAAATTTAACGGCTTGGCCATTGAAACCCACATTCTGAAGAAACGTGGGCTTTCAGGGTCAGTTATCTCTACTTGGTTTAATGCAAGGAAACCAGCTTCCAGAACTTCACATTAGAGAGTCTGGAAGACTTATGTTTCCTGGTGTGAATCCAAGGGTTGGCACCCTCGAAGATATATCATAGGCAGAAGTTTTGCCTTTCTACAATTAGGCATAGAGATGAAGTTGGCCTTGAGTACTATTAAGGGCCAAGTCTCAGCCTTATCGATTTTATTACAGAGACCGCTTGCTACGCATGCTTAGTCCGGGGTTTTATGCAAGGGGTGATGCGGATTAATCCGCCAGTTAATTCACCTTTTAAGTCCTTGGGACTTGAACTTAGTTTTGCCAGTGTTACAAAAACAGCCATTTGAACCGATACAGCATATTCCCTTAGTCCTTCTGACAAGGAAGCTGGTATTTTTGGTTGCTATATCCTTAGCAAGGAGGGTTTTGGAATTGGCTGCTCTTTCTTGTAAAGAGCCATATTTGATTATTCATAAGGACAGAGTGATGTTACGCCCTCGTCCAGGCTTTTTGCCAAAAGTGGTTTCAGGTTTTCACCTGAACCAAGATATTGTCCTGCCATTGTTTTTTCCAAAACCATGTTCCAGGGAAGAAAAGTCACTACATTGTCTCGATGTGGTGAGAGCAGTGAGAATCTATTTAAAGACAACTGCTCAGATTCTTAAGACTGTCTTATTTATTCTGCCAGAGGGTCCTAAGAAAGGACAGGCAGCGTCAAAATGCACTGTCGCTAAGTGGATTCGGCAAGTTATAATTCAAACTTATAATTAAGGGGTAAGATTCCCCCTTTTCAAGTTAAGGCGCACTCTACCAGGGCGGTTAGTGCTTCTTGGGCAGTGCGTCACCAGGCCTCCATGGCTCAGATCTGTAAGGCCGCAACTTGGTCTTCAGTGCATACATTCACAAAAGTTTTATCAGGTGGATGTAAGGAGGTATGAGGATATCGCCTTTGGGCGCAGTGTGCTGCAGGCAGCAGTATAAGTCCTCAAGTCTGGGAGTACCCTCCGGTTTGTCTCTCCCTCCCCTCAAGTAGCATTGCTATGGGATGTCCCATTAAGTAATTAGGTTCTGTGTCCCATGATGTACGATAAAGAAAATAGGATTTTTATTACAGCTTACCTGTAAAATCCTTTTCTTGGAGTACATCATGGGACACAGAGGTCCCTCCCCTTTTTTGGGATTTAAGTATATTGCTTTGCTACAAAAACTGATGTGCTCCTGGAAGGAGGAGGGGTTATATAGGGAGTGAACTTCCTTGATTGGGTATACCAGTGTCAACACCTGAAGGTGGCCCATAACCCATTAAGTAATTACTTAGGCTCTGTGTCCCATGATGTACTCCAAGAAAAGGATTTTACAGGTAAGCTGTAATAAAAATCCTATTATCTCTCTGTGAGATCCTCTCCCGAGAGAAAACCCATGGCTGTGGGAGCTTACTTGTCTATGGCTGGAGATGTACCAACGGTCATTTGGCTGGTAGGGCAGGATGTAAAAGCCAATGGCTGTGGGTCTGCTCTGGAGGCCAAGGAGGCGCCGTCCATACGGATAAATCAGTTCGGGGTCACTGGGGAGCTGGCTGAGGACTTCACGCCAGAACTGACAAAATGCATAAAAAGACCGCTAAGGAAAATCGCAATATGATTAGGCCCCCCCCCCCCATAGTCATAATGGTCATAAGAATAAAAAAGCTAAAAATATATAAATAAATATAAAAATAAGAACATTAATAATAAAAAAAATATGCCGCCACCGTTTGATATACAGAGACAAAATGGTCCTCAGACTGAGGGACCAGTTGACTATATAAAACTTGGCTCCCAATGGAATAATACTAATACTATGCCAACGCAAAGGGATAGCGTGCAGAGCAAGATTGATGTTGACCAGATTACCCCTCCCCCACAGCTCAGTCCTGAGATTTCAGTAACCAATAATTTAAGCCCAGAGCCCATTAATGAGTCTCCGCTCACGACCCCCTCCAGGGTCATTGGCAGGCAAGGTGGTTTGACCTTTACTGTTCCCTTAACCAATCGATACAGCCCAATAACACGGGACTTAGAGGACTTTTGTCTCTAACGGTATGGACAAACACTTTTAGGACATTGGGTAACATATCTCCAATAGAAGTAGCCCAGACCTTTTCCAAAAATGAAGATCATGTAGTCAATTCTTTTCTGTTACATTACCCAAAAAGTACAGTCAAAGAAAAAAGAAAACTACTAGAGGAAGAGGATGTGAAAGAATTATAAAGGCAAAACAAAAAAGAAAGGGAAAGAGAGCAATTAGAAGATTAAGAGAGCACCATCAAAATGTATAATTTATCAACTCATTCCCTTACTGGTGCAGGAATGGAATTACTCAAAAAAGGTCTAAGTTTTGCCCCTTCTAGAGGTCCTAATAAATTTTGGACTTTCTAAAGATCTACATAGTTTTTACTCGCTTATTAACCATTAAGCATTACTGTGCAAAGTCACAAGATGCTGTCAAAGTACTCGCGGTAGATCCATCTAACCCACAAAATGATTCAGTAGGGACAGACTCGACAGAAAATCATGTAAGCCAGGAGTTACACATCCCTGAAAAATTATGGGATGAAGGCCACACAGATACTTAACCAATTGATTGGTATTTAAAACCAAGGATGAGACATATGGGGTTTCGACCCAAATCATCTTCTTCTTTTTTTTTTTCTCAGGCAGTTTATAAGGATTTGTTATCCTTGTGTGATAATAAAAGTAGAACTAAACCTAAAAATCTAACTTCAATAGAATTTAAAAGCATTAAACAATATGGAAGGTACTTCTAATGTGGTTATAAAGCAAGCAGACAAAGGAGGAAGTATAGTATTTCAGAACACGGAGGATCACCATAGGGAAGCTTACCGTCTTTTGGATAATAATGCATACAAAAAACTGCCAAATGATCCTTTGCCTAAATTCCAAAAAGCTCTCAATACCTTGGTGGAAGATGTGTTTAGACATGGGTGTTGGGTAAAAAAAAAACAATTTTTATTACCAAAAATCAGCAGCGCCCTATACTTCTACCATGTCCCAAAGGTCCATAAATCCCAAACAAATCCTCCTTGTAGACCCATAGTGGCCAGTACTGATAGTTTTATTAGTGGTCTATCACGTTATATTTACTTCTTCCTCCAGCCTATTGTTTCCAAACATCCTGCTTTTGTCAGAGTTTCCAATCATCATGTTTTGGAATCTCTACAACATTATCAATGGAAAGATAGGTATTTATGGGTGCAGTAAGGTCTCCGGCCTCTTTCGGTCTATTAAGGACCTCCAGGGCCAAAGATAGCTGACATCCTTCTGTATGTGGTGGGTTTTGAGGCATAGTGGGTGCAAAGATGGTGAAAGTCATTGGGCACCAGACAATTGTTGGATGTAAAAGAGGTTTTATTTCTCTTAACAGTCCTTTTTTTATTTTTGGGAGGAGAGAGGGGGTTAGGGCCAGGACACCCTTAGATAGTTGCAAACTCAATTAGCAGAGACTTCAATAGGAGGGCAGCCATGTAAGGAAAGCCTCCAGCAAGAAGCCACATCTGCACATGCAGGAATGCTGTCTCTTATGAAAACAGTATTTTAAAAGTTCCTAACACAAAGCGTAACAGTTCTTTCAGCTTCACTACAACTTCTCCTTACACTGAGCTACCGGTCTCTCACTAGAACCTCTGATTCACTGCCACTGAATCCCTTGAGCTCCTCCAATCTTCACGGTGGGATCTTCCTTAAGCGTCACACCTACTTCTCTGCTGGGTCCCTAGCTTGGCACTCTAGATACCTCTGAAGCTTCACCCACACTGGCCCGCTCGGTCCCTAGCTTGACGCACAAGGCTGCTCTGCAGGTGTCGCCTCCACTGGCTGGGTCCCTGGCTTAATTCCCACTGAAGTTTCCTGATTTTTCACCGTCCCAATCTGGTGAGAATGCTGCTCCAGTACTTGCTTCAGTTACTCACTGTGGTCCCTGGTAAAAAGGCAGATCGTCCCTTACTGGCGACAGCTTCCCCTCTACCTCCGACCACGACAGGTTCTCCAGCCGGCAGAACCGTCACTTTTGGTTGGACTGCAAGCCGCAATCCCAATCCTGTGATGCTCTCTTACTTCTGGATAGGCCCTCAGACAGCCTAGCAGCCAGATGTGCCAGGGATAGGCCCCATCTCCGGCCTAGCAGCCCAGGCAATATGACACACGTCCACCCAGACAGCCATCCAGGTGGCACAGAACATAGATCTCCTGACTCCACCCAAATATATAGGTTCTCCCAGCAGGCCAAGGGATTCAATAAAACCCCTGCCCATTGGCTGAGATACCCCACATACCCATAACCTGACCTTGGGTAGCCCTTCTGATATCTAGTACCACCAAGTACCCGGCCACCTGGTGGTAGAAGAGAAAAGTGCAACAAGGCCAAACTTAGGGTGAAATCAATAGATCTCGATCAATCAACCAGGATAACTACTCCTGGCAAGTAAATTTGGGAGGAGCTGCCTGCCTAAAATACAGGGTGCTACATGGGCATCGTTAGATGTCTCTTCACTTTACACCTCAATTCCCCACACAGTGGGCCTAAGGGCTTTGCAATATTTCCTGTACAAAGATCTGTCAATGAATTTACGGCAGGCGCAATTTTTGATTGAAGGTACTCCATTTTGTTTACAACATAGTTTTCCCCTAATCGTCTTTCAGGACAGCCACCTGAGAGACCTTGGCTCCTCCCCTCTGTAGGAAACACCTGCGCCAGCTTTCTTATAAATTTCCTCCTCCCCTGCTGGCTCCTCAGTTATTTGTGTTTCCTCCAGAAGGGAGACACCACAGGAACCAAGCCAGGAGAGCCAGGAGAGTCAGGAGGCTCAGGCAGTTGTCCTAAAAAGGAGCAGAGGCTCCTTGGGCAGTCCAGGCAAATAACTAACCTGGAGGAGGATTGTCACCCCCACATCCCTGAGTGCAGATGGAGGTCGGGGGGGCTCCCTTTTCAATATCCGAGAGCGGTAGCAGGAGGTGCAGGCCGAGCCGTCCCATACCCTCAAGCAGCGTGTAAGCACTGGCAGTGTAATCACGCCGGGTATTGGGACCGCACAGCGCCTGTGACGAGTGACGTCATGTCCGGCGGAGGGGCGTGCACTTCCGGGTTCGCGGCTTCCGGTTCCGGCCGCGAATCATGAAAAGGAGCCAGGCAGAGGCTGGAGAGGAGCCGCACATGCTGTAGAGACAGCAAAGGCTCCGGTGGTGACACCAAAATGTCGGACGCAGAAGGTAGAGACCAGACTGCAGCTCCAGCAGAGACCAGCTCCAGCCATATTAAGGTAAGGGGGACCTAGTGTGGAACCTCCCTGGCCTGACCAACCGCCCCCCCACCGGGATTCATCCAAAATAGAGGGGGGGGGGTGGGTAAAGGGCCCTCGGGTGTCAGAGGGTGGTTCATGGGGCCCCTGGTGAGGTAAGCCCACATGAAAAACGCTGTGCACCTGCAAATTGCAGGAGAATATTATGGTAGTATTAACCTGTGGGGTTTTGTCTTTTATTTATTTCAGAAAACAGACAAAGCCAGGCCCTCTCACAACTCAAAAAGGAGGTGCCCTTCCTGTAAAAATACACTTAAAGATTCCTGGGGGAAAGCATTGTGTAAAGAATGTATTAGCAAGTTGGTGCAGGAACATTCCACTGAGCAGGGCAGTGATTTAGCAGCTTCTGTTAAAGAATTATCAAATACATTTGAATCCTTTAAAACCTTCTTTGAAGGGTTTCAGATCCCACAGCTGCAGACTGCCCCTGCTACAGTACAAACAAAACCAAAAGTACAAGCACTACCTTCCACTAGTGCAGGCACTGCATCAGCCCCTAGGGAGGAGGCAGACGAGGAGCCTGACAGCGCAGCGTCTGGCTCCCAAGAATCAGAAGGAGAGGCCCTGGAAGGGGATTCCAGAAAACCCTCCAGGTACAAACTCTCATTGGAAGAAGTTGACCATCTTCTGGGAGCCATTCATACCACATTAGGTATACAGACTGAGAAAAAACCTTTATCCCTACATGATCAAATGTATGTGGGTTTAGGGGAACAGGAAAAGAAAAATTTTCCCGTTCATGACGTCTTAGTGGAGGCAATTAAAAAAGAGTGGCAAGAACCAGAAAGAAAGCCATTCTTTTCGAAAGCTTTAAAGAGACGGTTTCCATTTTCAGATGACAGATCATCAATATGGAATAAAACCCCGAAGCTAGATGCGGCGTTCTCACAAGTATCGAGACATACGGATCTAGCTTTTGAGGACATGGGGGTCTTATCTGAAGCAATGGATAAGAGGATGGACTCCCTGTTAAGAAAGTCATGGGACTCCACAGTGGGAAGCCTAAAGCCGGCCATGGCAGTCACGGTAGTGGCCAGAAATGTTGAGTTCTGGTTGAACCAGATTCAGGCACACATTGAGGAAAGAACTGCAAAGGAGCAGATTTTATCCTCTTTTCCCACTCTTCTGCGAGGCATCGTGTATATCGCAGATGCATCAGCAGAACTGGTACGCATGGCAGCCAGATCTTCGGCACTAACTAACTCCACACGGAGGGCCCTTTGGCTAAAAACATGGCAAGGTGATTGCGCATCTAAAGCCAAGCTTTGCGGGATCCCCTTCACAGGGGACCTGCTGTTTGGGCCAGGTTTAGAAGAAGTGCTGGACCGTACAGCGGATAAAAAGAAAGCGTTTCCGCTGAAACGGAAAGCAACCTGGAGTCAGCCATACCAGAATAAGAGGAAGCAGAGAGGGGACACAAGATCCCGTTTCTCTACACCCAAGGCAGAAAACCAGAAAAGACCTTGGGTCCAGAGAGGGAAAGGCAAGGGAGGAACGATTTTTCGTCCTCCTGAACAAGCCAAAAATAAACAATGACAAAGTAGTCCCAGTAGGAGGAAGACTGGGGGCCTTCCTCCCGCAATGGGAAGAGATATCCTCCAGTCAGTTTATTTTAAGAACAATAAAAGAAGGGTATTACCTGGAATTTTCAAGTTCACCCCCAAACAGATTTTACACCACCAGGCTTCCAAAAAACAGAGGGAAAGCCAGAGGGTTAATGAGTGCCATAACGGATCTCAAAAAGCAAGGTGTAATAATCAAAGTCCCAAGAGAAGAAAAAGGGCAGGGTTTTTACTCCCATATATTCGGAGTACAAAAACCCTCGGGAAAGGTCAGACCAATCCTCAACCTCAAACCCTTAAATCTATCCATAACTTACAAGAGATTCAGAATGGATTCCATATACTCAGTGAAGGCCCTGTTACCACCAAGCTGTTATATGGTCTCCCTGGATTTAAAAGATGCGTATCTGCACATACCCATACACCAAAGTTGCCAGAAGTTTCTAAGATTAGCAATAGAAACAGGGAAAGAAATCCTACACCTTCAATTCAGAGCACTACCCTTCGGCCTCTCTTCCTCACCGAGAATTTTTACAAAAATTCTGGCAGAAGCTCTGGCACCATTGCGACTAAAAGGCATATCCATCATTGCCTATTTAGACGACCTTCTTCTTTTTGCAGACTCCCCCAGGAGATTGCTAGAAAACCTAGAATACACACGGAAATTCCTGGAAAGTCTAGGTTGGTTGATAAGTGTAGAAAAATCCAATCTACAACCCACTCAACAAATAAAATATTTGGGGTATATAATAGATTCAGTGCAACAAAGAATATTCCTACCCAAGGAGAAGATAGAGAAAATTCAGAGAGAAATAAAAAGAATACAGACCAATCTACCATGTTCAATAAGAAAAGTCATGTCAACGTTGGGATTACTAACATCAGCAATTCCAGCGGTACAGTGGGCAAGTCTACATTTTCGGCCATTTCAGATGTTCCTATTAAAGATATGGGATCACAAGCAGGAATCACTGGACACACAAGTGTTTATACCAGCAGGGGTAAAAAATACCCTATGGTGGTGGAGGAAAGCAGAAAATGTAAACAAGGGAAGGCTATGGATCCTACCTATTTCCCAAACTCTAACCACAGACGCAAGTGGTGTAGGGTGGGGAGCACATTTAAACTCCCAAATCTCACAAGGGACTTGGGGAAAGGAGGAGAGGACGAAGTCGTCCAATTGGAAGGAGTTGAAGGCAGTATGGTTTGCGCTTCAATCCTTCCGCAGAGAGTTGAAGGGACATCATGTGCAGGTCAGGTCCGACAACTCATCGGTAATCGCCTACATAAACAGACAAGGGGGAACCAGAAGCGGAGCCCTGTGGTCTTTAGCAAAGGAAATCCTGAGCTGGGGAGAGGAAAACATACTCTCGTTATCAGCAGTCCACTTAAAGGGGGATTTAAACAAAGTGGCAGATTTCCTCAGCAGAAAGCAAGTGAGAGAAGGCGATTGGGTGCTAAAACAGGAGGTATTCCAGCAGATTACAGAGAAATGGGGAACACCTCAGGTGGACTTATTTGCGTCAAGAGAAAACAGGAGAGTTCAAGCATTCTTTTCCCTGAGAAGAGAAGATGGAGCTCTCGGGGTAGATGCATTAGCACAAAATTGGATGTTCAAGAGATGTTATGCTTTTCCCCCCACCGGTGTTAATACCAGCGGTGATAAGAAAGTTGCGTACAGAGAACACATCTCTGATTCTCATAGCACCTCACTGACCCAGGAGACCGTGGTTCTCTATGCTGAAAGAACTCACCATAGAGCCCCCCTGGTTGTTACCAGTCCAAAAAGACCTACTTTCACAGGGCCCAGTGTACTGTCCCCAGGTAGGAAGGTGGAATTTAGCCGCCTGGTATCTGAGGAGCAGCTGCTAAAAGCAAAAGGGTTCTCAAGCCGCTTAATAGAGACACTGCTGAAAAGCAGGAAGGTTGAGACGCAGATTATATATCAAAAAGTATGGAAATGCTTTAGCAGATGGTGTGCAGAAAACAATTTCAAAACACAAAGCTCAATGGCAGTCTTAGAATTTCTACAGAGTGGTGTAGATAAAGGCCTAAGTCTCAGTACACTAAAGAGCCAGGTGTCCGCACTGTCAGTTTACCAAGAAAAACGCTTAGCAGCAAATCCATGGATAATCAGACTTTTTAGATCCGTGAGCAGGCAGAAACCGATACAGAGTTCAGCCTTTCCAAAATGGGACCTGTCATTAGTGCTGGAAACTATGACAGCAGAACCCTTTGAACCTTTAAAGGATTGCAGCCTAAAGATGCTGACACTGAAGGCAATCTTTTTGGTAGCGATCACTACAGCCAAAAGGGTCTGCGAGATAGGAGCCCTATCGATTAGACCTCCCTTTTGTCAGATTTTCCCGGATCGAATAGTCTTTAAGATGGATCCGGGATTTCTGCCCAAAGTGGCCTCGAAGTTTCACCGAGACCAAGACATAGTGTTACCCTCATTTTGTTCAAATCCTTCGAGAGAACAGGAAATAAAGTTTCATAATTTAGACGTCAGGAGATGCGTCTTACATTATTTAGAGGTAACAAAAACGCTTAGAAAAACTGATTCGTTATTTATTTTAATTTCTGGAGCTAGGCAAGGGCATAAGGCTTCAAGAAGCACTATAGCCAGGTGGCTTAGAAACGCCATTGAACAGGCGTACGAACTAAGGGGCATGCAGATCCCAGACGGAATCAGGGCACACTCCACAAGGTCAATGGCAGCACCACAGGCAGAGAGAGCTGGAGCAACGCCAGAACAAATTTGTAAGGCGGCAACCTGGTCCAGCTTCGCCACTTTTGTAAAACATTATAGAGTGGACCTGTGGTCAGCCAAGGATCAGACCTTTGGACGCAAAGTCCTACAAGCTGTGGTCCCGCCCTAAGGGTAAGTGCTCGGTTATCCTCTCAGGTGGCTGTCCTGAAAGACGATTAGGGGAAAAACGAAGTTACTTACTGGTAACGTTCTTTCCCGGAGTCTTTCAGGACAGCCGGGTACCCACCCAAATGTATACTGAGAAATAAAGATTTCCTTTCAGGAAATGTGATATAGTTGATTATGTGTATCATATGTTCTTGTGTCTCCCCAGCAAACTGGAGGTGCTCTTCAAAGAACTGAGGAGCCAGCAGGGGAGGAGGAAATTTATAAGAAAGCTGGCGCAGGTGTTTCCTACAGAGGGGAGGAGCCAAGGTCTCTCAGGTGGCTGTCCTGAAAGACTCCGGGAAAGAACGTTACCAGTAAGTAACTTCGTTTATTTTACTTTTCCTGACCAATTTTGCCTCCAACTGCAAAGCACCGCCAGGGGGTCATATTTCGCTCCTTGTTATGCGAATATCGCAATAGGTTACTGGGAGGAGCTATACATTTGGGACCACAACCCCTTTGCCAAGCACATTGTGTACTATGGTAGGTACATCGATGATGTCTTACTCATTTCAAAAGGTGATGTGGAACAGTTCCTTGCCTTTGTATCCCATTGTAATAACAATCAGTTATGTCTCCAATTCACACATGTTGTGAATTCCGATGCATTGGTCTTTCTGGATTTGGAACTTGCCCATGAGGGAAGTCGTATCATTTCCCGCAACCATGTGAAACCAACGAGTGGCAACTCCTATGTGCATTTCTCACGTTGCCACCATCCCTCCTGGTTGAACAACATTCCTGGGGAACAATTTCACAGGTTGAGACGGAATTGTATGAAAACGGAGGAGTATGAAAGACGAGGGCAGCGCCTTAAAAATAAATTTAATTGAGAAAGGGTATCCTGATACCTTATTAACAGAGGCTTTTCATAAGCACACCTCTTCCGGGTCATCCTTCCCAAACAAGAAAATTAAAGAGTTTGAGCCAAATTCATTTAGATTCGTTATGGGTTTCAATGATCAATATAGGAAGATCACTGGGATTATTCAGAAACATTGGAAAATACTACATTTGGCACCAACCTTGCCGTCTGTTCCCAAGTTACTTTTAGAAGAGCCAGGACCCTCAAAAATATAATAGCCCCAAGCAAATTGACTGTCAGAAACAAGGCATATTTTGACCATAGGACCGGTATATTCCAATGCAGAAAAAAGAGGTTGTTTGACTTGCCAATTCATTTCTCACGGCAAGTCTACTTTCTCTGACAGAAGTGGTAATATCCTTAAAATTAAACAATTTATTACGTGTTCATCTGAATTCATAGTGTACGTGTTTTGGTGTCCCTGTAATTTATTGTACATGGGCCAGACTACGAATACACTGCGAAAAAGAGTAGGTGATCATCAAACTTTTCCAGAAAGGGTCTGTGGAGCATGGTGTGCTCCCGACATTTATTGTCTCACCACAACAAAGACATTAAATGTCTGGAGGTTTTGGCTATATATATATATATATATATATATATATATATATATATATATATATATATATATATATATATATATATATATATATATATATATATATATATATAATTACTGCGATATGGCACTGTGTTACTTTAACTAACAATTGCGCGGTCGTGCGACCCAAATAAAATTGATGTCCTTTTTATTTTAATATGACTTTAAATGAAGCATGTACCTGGATTAGAGCTGCACAATTTAATCGTCAAGAATCGTTATCGCGATCTTGGCTAAAGTGTTTCACAATTCTTTCTATGCAAAGAATTCTCTCTGCTCTTCTGAAGCCACAGCCCTCAAAAGAAAGGAAGAGAAAAACTGGGAAGTCTGTTACATTCTTTATCAGTTGAACTTAAGTATAAACATTGTAACAATTTGTCAATGGAATAGACTTTGTGTGTAAGTAAAAAAAGTTTAAACACTAAACCTTTTTCTGATGTTTGGTTTCAGGTTACAATCTTTTTTTTTTTTTTTTATTTGCTAGAAAATTACTTAGAACCCCCACACATTATATATATTTTTTTAGTAGACATCCTAGAGCAGTGATGGTGAACCTTGGCACCCCAGATGTTTTGGAACTACATTTCCCATGATGCTCATGCACCCTGCAGTGTGGTTGAGCATCATGGGAAATGTAGTTCCAAAACATCTGGGGTGCCGAGGTTCGCCATCACTACCCTAGAGAATAAAATGGTGGTTGTTGCAATATTTTATGTCACACTGTATTTGCGCAGCAGTCTTTCAAATGCAATTTTTTTGGAAATAAATTACTTTAATGAATTAAAAAAAAACTAACCAGTAAAGTTAGCCCATTTGTTTTGTATAATGTGAAAGATTTTACATTGCGACAATTGTGATATTTTAATTCTAAGCAAAAAAATTGTGATTCTCATTTTGGCCAGAATCGTGCAGCTCTAACCTGGATGCAAAAAAAGCACTGTGAGTCTGTAAAGTGTTTTTATTACATATACCAATACAGATAAAGTAAAACCACAATGCACGTAAAAGGGGTATAAATGGATCATAAAATTCATATATATATATATATATATATATATATATATATATATATATATATATATATATATATAATAAATTATATAATATACATTTGGTAACATAACATGGAGGTACAAATGGCGTCATGCCCACTATTGACATCCATGTTCACATGATATAGCACAAAACATGGTTGGTAAAATTACAACATAATCAGACATAGTAGGTAAAGGAGTAAATGTGATTGCATGTGGCATCAAAGAAAGCTTGACGCATTTCGTGGATGTGTCCACTCATCAGGAGCGTATGCAACAGGAATATCTATGGAGTATTATATAGATATAATAAACATCAGTCTGGCTAGAATAAACAAGTATAAAGAGGGCAGATAAGGAGAGTAGACATTATCCACCCATACTTACAAAAATGGATAGTGGGTGTGGCATGTAGTGGCAGGCACCAGGTAGACTGGGAACATCATCCCTGATTTTGCGCCGTTTTTTTTTTTTTTTTTTTTTCTTTTTTTACGATTGTACTGTGCTTATAGTGTTTTTCATAGGTCACCACAATGGAAGCGCAAAAGACCAGTGTGCAGACATACATAGAATTTTTAAAGGGATACATTTAAACTGGAGCATTTCTTGCACTAAAGGTGCCAATAATGGCCGATGATAAATTCATATCCATTTAAATTGATGACATTAATTAAAAAGTTGAATGTAATACAACTGTATATAAAAATCTAATTTTTTTTTTTTAAAACTGTTGTTTTTTGGCCATATGCATCCTGCATTTCCGGTTTTGGCACCAAAATTTCCATTCGGTGCACCTCTAGACAGGGCACAAAGGCAGAGGTAAGGGGAGGGGGGATCTTGTTTAACCCTCCTCAACAACCCGCCAAGCCACAATGTCTCCTGCCACCCAGTGGGAGGAAGATTGAGGGCCTCCCTCCCACAGTGGGCAGCGGTCACCTCAAGCCCGTTCATCTTGGACTTGGTGACCAAGGGGCACAAGCTCAAGTTCGATTCCCAGCCACCAGAGAGATTGTTGGTCACCAACCCTCCCCACAATCGAGTAAAGGCGACGGCCCTGTGCCTCCAGATTGGCGACTTGGTAGATCAAAAAGTCCTGATCCCGGTCCCTCGGTCAGATCAGGGCAAAGGCTTTTATTCCCATATCTTTGTGATAAAGAAGCCTTCCGGGAAGTATCGCCTAATTTTGAACCTTCGATCTCTAAATCGTTCGATCAAATACAAACACTTTTTTGCATGGAGTCAGTGTTTTAGAGAATCTGCTTTTACCCAAGGTGCTTTATGGCAACACTATTTTAAAGAGATGCCTACTTGCACATTCCTATTCATCCAGCATGCCAAAAATTTTTGAGACAAGCAGTAAAAATGGGATCGGAGATCCGTCATTTTCAGTTTCAGGCGCTGCCCTTCGGGTTTGTCATCAGCTCCATGCATATATACAAAATCCTGGGGTAGGCGTTGGTGCTGTTAAGGCTAAAATCGATTACGATCATCCTTTACCTGGATGACCTCCTAGTAGTGGCAGAGTGGCACCAGAAACTAGCTGCACAGAGACTGTGCAGGCTTTTCTCCAGTCACAATCAACAAAGATAAATCTTCTCTGAATCCGGCCCAGAGAGTAGCATATCTCGTGTATGAGATTTGCTTGGTAGATCAAAAGATTTCCTTCCTTCCAAGAAAAGTTTTGAAAGTGAGTCAGATAATTGCATCCTTGAAAACAACCAGTGGATTTCACCTAGAAAAGTCTCAAATGCAGTAGGCCTGATGGCCTCTTGCTTTCCTGCAATACCATGGGTGAGGTTTCACCAACGGCCACTGCAACTGTTCCTGCTAAAAAAGCTGCGACAGATCCACAAGTTCTTTGGAGGTGAAGGTTTGGATACCCTCCAGGGAGAAGAGAGCCCTGTGGTGGTAGAGGTCGCCACTTCACCTGACCAGAGGATTGGAATGGTTCATTCCAGTATCATTCCAGTATCTCAAAGGATCACGACAGATGCAAATTCCTATAGATGGGGAGCCCATCTAAACAACGCAGTAGCACAGGGAAGATGGTCCCTGTCATGTCGTGGAGGCAAGGGCTTCATCAAATCAGAGGGAACTTCTGGCAGTACAGAGGGCCTTAGAAGCTCTTCAGGCGGAGGTCAGCGGTCACCAGATTCGATCTGACAGCATTTCTACTGTAACTTACCTCAACAAGCAAGGGGGTACGAGAAGTCGGACTCTTCAACTCACAGCCCAGAAAATCTTGTCATGGGCCAAGGCCCAGTCAGCCTCCCAAAGAGATAAGACTTATTGCCTCAGGGTTTGGTGTCGCACCCGCAGGTGGCATCCTTGAACCTAATGACTAGGCATCTGAAGAGAAGATATTAAGCTCCCAGGGATTCTCGGACAAAGTGGCCAGAACCCTGGTTACTTGCAGGAGGCCTGTCACAAGAGCTATATACTCCAAAGTTTGGAAAAAATGTAACTCTTGGTTGTGTGAAAATCAGATTTTTCTCAAGACGTTCCATCAATTCTGGAATTTTCTCAGGAGGGTGCCAACAATGGTCTATCCCTTTTAAAGGTTCAGGCTGTGGCTATTAGTGTTTTCCTCCAGTATTCTCTCTTGGAAAATCCTGTTTATAGTGAGATTTTTTTAAGTCATTCGCTAGGTCTAAACCTGTGGTTGTCAGAGCATGTCCTACTTGGGACCTGTCTCTAGTTCTACAGGCTCTAGTGGGTTTTTCCTTTTTTGAAGGATGTGTCAGTAAAATTACTCACGCTAAAGACAATTTTTCTAGTTGCAATTATCAGCTCGCAGGATCAGCGAATTGTGGGCTATTTCAGTCAGGGAACCTTTCCTCACAATTTTTGATGATAGGGTTGTGTTAAAAACGGATCCAGGGTTTTTGCCAAAGGTAGCCAGTACCTTCCATAGATCCTTAGATATTGTGCTGCCGACTTTTTGCAATGCGCCTAAAGGCAAGAATGAGAAGAACTTTAGTTTCCTATATGTCAGAAGAATTCTTCTCTTCTACCTAGAGGTCACCAAAAGCTTTACAAAATCAGATGCCTTGTTTGTCTGTTTTTCTGGGGCCCATAAGGGTAAGGGAGCCTCCAAGGCTACGTTGGCCAGGTGAATTAAGCAGGCAATTGCTGAATCCTATAGGGTTCTGAAAGTTTCCCCGCTATTTGTCAACACGCATTCAAAAAGAGCCTTGTCCACGTCTTGGGCCCAAAAAGGGCTGGAGCCCCACCGGAACAAATATGTAAAGCGGCCACTTGGTCCAGTTTTTCTACCTTTTGTTAAACATTATCGCCTGGACCTCCTGTCTTCTCAGGAGCAGGCATTTGGTCAAAAGGTCCTCCAGGCAGTGGTCCCTCCCTAAACTTGTAAGTTCTGGCTCATCGTCTCATGGGCTATGCTGGAAGATGACTTGAGAAAATCTGAGTTGGACTTACCGGTAACTCCTTTTCTGAGAGTCTTCCAGGACAGTCGGATTCCCTCCTGGTTATGTCTTGAATTATGTGTATTATGCATATGTTTTGCAGGGATGTCCTATGGTTCTCGAGAATACTGAAGAGGGAGGCCGGTAGGACCGCCTTTCATCTGAATGTGTTTCCTGTCCTGTTAGGAGGAGCCCTAGGTCTCTTGGGCTGTCCTAAAAGAATCTCAGAAAAGGAGTTATCAGTAAGTCCAACTCAGCATCCAATTCGCACTAGTGTGAACCCAACCTTACACTCCATCGTGCCTATATTCCACAAGTCCTAAGCGCTTTCAGAGAACTTTTACATGTTCAAGAACTAAATTGAGTAACTGGGGGAAAAAAGAAGAGATGACGAAAGGGGGGGGGGGATCAGGAAGGAGATCAGAGAAGAAAAACAGGAGCGCAATAGGGAGATGGTGGTGGATTTAGTGCTCAATATCCTTCTTTTTGTAACAGGAGGACATATCTCTAAGAGGTCCGTAGAAAGTAAACCATGGCAATCTGGAGTTAGGACTTTTGGCCCTGAGTATATTAAAGAATTGGGTCTATAACTTCCTCCCAAGCCAACCAGATTGTATCAAACTTCTTGGGACAGTTACGTCCCATATAGGTAAGCTTATAAAGGGGTAAAACTGCATTCACCATGGCTCTCCATACAGAAACAGTAAGAGGGTTCTGCCAATTCCCGCTTAGAATATTTTCTATGCTGTATTTTATGCACGGAAAGCTAAACAATCTTTTTATGATTTCATAGCTATCTTCTCTGTGATACCCAACAGTAGGAGTAAGGGATCAACAGCAATTGTCAAACCACTAATTGCAATAATATTCAAAAGCACTGCCGACAAACTGTTGGATAGAAGTACAGGGCCAGACCATGTGTATAAAATTACTGGCATCCTGATGACATTTAAGGCAATAGTCCACCGCGGTATGATTTATGACAAGGGTAAACATCGTAACTGGATGAAATCAAAAGGGGATAATCCCTCCGCCACACATGAAACAGCTGGGTAACCTTGGAGATGTGTTTCCTCTGTATGTTAGAATCATGAGTAAAGAGTTTTATATTACACAAGATTAGGAATCTCTCAACAGAGAGGGAACCCAGAGCAATAGGGCTAGGAAATTGAGCCTGTTGTAATTGAAGAAACCTGAAGTATCTATCGATAGGTAAGTGAAAGATGTGTCTAAATTCATCAAAGAGGAGATGTCCTTTGGGCATAACATGCTGCAAAGCCTTAACTCCAAACCCAGCCCAGACCTGTGGATCTGGGACAGATTTTAGATGAGGTTATCCCATAATGGAATATAGGGAGAGAGAATATGTTGTTCACCAAGGGCTGCACTCACCTGTTGCCATACTAGTACTGTGGTTCTCAGGAGTGGTAAAATTTGGATTGGAGTGTGTACCCCCAAGGAAAAGGTCTAAGGAAAAATAATAGCCAAAGCTTGAGAAATGAGGAAAATGAAATCTACTGCCATTTCACAGAGACCATGATTTAAGGACATAAGAAACTCCTTCCTCAAGGTAGAAACTAACTTGAGAATAGAATTCCTCATATCCCTAAAATATTGGTATCTATGGAATGACAGTAAATTTCATTGCTCTCTTGTCCAATGAGGAACACAAGAAGCCATTCGCTTGCAGGTTTTACTGCTGGCTACATGAGGATTGGGCGCTGACAAACAAATATAAAATTGTAGGCCAGACAAGGATAGCCCCTTCTACTGCCAGCATGCCTCCATTTTTGTTAGTATCCTTTTTTTAACTCTGTCAAAAGTCTTAGTTTTTTTGCTAGCATTTTTTCTCTTTAATCAAGAGTCTTTGCTACATTGTTGCTTTAGCTGGTCTCTACAATGGCAGTTATCCAAATCACCCTTTTTTTCAGCCTTTGCAGTAATGTACTGGACTGCACGTTGTGGGACTACACTGGAAGTGACCTTCGGGCATTGGGTTCTGAATTTGGTGTTTTCCCAGACACCCTTCTGGTAACAAGTTAGCTGCGCTGTGCTTGCCAGGCCAAAAGTTGTTGGCTTTACCTCCTGCGCTTTCCCTGTCTCTATACTTTGTGAGTAGGCCCATTGGGTATCGCACCTAGAGTTACTTTGTTGAGCACTGCTGGGTGCTTGAATTTCACAGTCTGCTGGTTTCACTGCGGAAAGTGTTACTGCTGAGAGATCGAGCATTGACACCACCTGTTTAGTGAAGTGTCACGGTTGTGTGTGTGTTCTCTTTTCTGCCTTTTTAGTATTGTATTGAAGAACCATCTTCCTGGTGCTGCTCTTGCTTTGCAGATGGCCACATAGATCTCAGATCATCAGTCAGTTCCTGCGGCCCACTTGACCCCATCAGAAATATTCCTGTCTCTATTCTTACCCATGTAATGTTTTTTGTAGGCTCACGGTGCAAGGCAAATGTCTGAGCTGGTGGGTTCATCCTGTAAACAACCCTTTCTGGACTTGTACAAGTCACAGTGGAAACCCATGACTTCCTACCTACATAAGGTAGTTTCAGCCTTTCACCTCAACCAGAACATAATTTTTCTGTCCCCCATAGTTTAGGCATCAGCCACTGCTTCCTTCAAACTTTCTGGTTCAATTTGTCTTTCCAGATGGTCCCCATAAAGGTAAACCGGCTTCACAGTTCACCATTTCTCAGTGGCTGAGACAGACCCTTATTCAAACTTCTGATATTACAGATCATGTTTCACCCTTACTTGTCCTTGCACACTCTACTAGATCTGTAAGTATCTTTTGCACTTTTTGGCATCAGGCTACTGTTTCCCAAATTTGCAAGGCTGCCATCTTGTCTTCTGTTTTACACTTACACTTTTTTCCACATTCTACCACATGGATATTCTGGCCATATATGATGCTGGCTTTGGGCGTAAGGTCCTTGAGCTCTTTAAGCTACAGGCAGTCCCCAGTTCTGTTTTTTAAGGGACCTGTTAGTGTTTTGTTTGCTGTGTTGTCCATTCCTTAGTTGGACATCTTGATAGTTAATGATTTTGTATATTATTCAATGGACGAGAGAGAAATTAGGATTTTTGTGTTCATCGTCAAGTCCTTTCCATTCAATCCATTAAGGGCACAGGTCCCACTCCACTGTATTTTATGATCATGGCCTTGGTTCTACTTTCCTACAAAACAGAGCCATGTCGGTAGTAGCAAGGGTTAGCCTGGTCTTGCCTACATTTTTTTTAGTATGCCAAGATCATGTAGGTGGCAATATAACCCAATGAAGAAAATGATTTTATGGCAAATTACAACATCCTATTTTTCCTCATTTGTGGAGCATTGACTTTTATCTATTTTGGACTTGCATAGTACCACCACAAGCCAAGAACCCATTGGATTTTCTGGACACAGTAAGAGTTAGTGTAGCATTGATTCATGACAGATTATTTTTCGCTCTGTGCCCTTTTGAAAAGATATCTCTTCACTTCTGGAAGTTTAGAAAGTGAGTTAGTTTCACTAGTGAGGGGAATTCCCCTCCTAAAGCTGGCTATACATGGATCGAAATTTGGCCAGTTCAGCAGAAACTGTCAGAATTTTGATCCATGTATGGCTGTTCCTGTTCATGAGAAGTTGCTCTATCGATCAATTTCTTATGAACCGTCTTGTTGATAAATTCTCGTTTGCTAAACACATGCAGTCAGTAGGCTGCAGCACTGATCAGTGTATTCTGTGGGGGGTGGGGACACAAAGACACATCACCGAGGATTCATGAATCCGCATTGAATGTGTGGATGGGGAAATCAGGGCCGTGTGTGGGTTTTTTTTTTTGTTTTTGTTTTTCAACCTGCTGGCTGAATAAAAAAACTGACCCATGTATAGCCAGCTTTAGACTATTGTCATTGGAACAGATGTCCGTACTGGAAGATTTCCTTTCGCCTCTTGTTCTGGTGACAGCTCTAAAATTTAGCAGTTCACTGCACTTACTGTCTTGGCAATAATAGTAACAAGGACAAATAGTGAAGTGAATCCTCCTAGTGGAACCACAGACCGCAATAAAAACTTGGTAGAGGTAATGGCATATCTACACTCTATCAAAAACTAAAAAAAAAGTTGCCCATGCATACATCATATAACTTTACATGTAAGTTGCCCTACAACTGTCCAATCAGAGGTAAATGTAATAGTTTTATTTGCAGCATATTTGAACTTGATCATGGCGCTCATCATTTTGAACCCCACTGTAGATTTCATATTGCATATGATTTGACATAATGTTTACCAGTTGATCATTTTCTTGCCCATCTAGCTGATTAATGCATTGAAGAAGGCACTGGAGCCAGCTCTGAGTGACATTACAATAGACTGGTATATGCCAGAGACTATGGAGGCTCTGCTCACACCAAATGAGATTGCTCCACTCTACCCTGGTGATTGCCTTATTAGCTACTGCACTTTATATAACATTGCCAGTTTCCGCAGCAAGAAAGGAATGGTGAGAATAATCGCAATTGAAATGAGCTACGTTTAATTGACTTCCTTGGTCATATGTGGAAATTTTGTGTTACCCTGTTGTCTTTCAGGCACGGGTAACTAGAGGAGGATCGCTTAGTTCTGTATTCCAGTCTCATGAAGATTCTCAGACTTCAGGGACAACAGATGCAAGTTGTCTGAACCAGTCTGCTGCTGTGGAGGATGTTGAGCGAGCTCTGCAGGAAATTTCACATGAAATTTCATTGGAATTCTCAGCATGGAGTGAAGATCCAGAGAGAAGTGAAAGCACCTGTATGTATATACAGTACATGCCAATGTCACTAGCATCATTGTCAGTAGTTTTTTTGTTTTCCTCCATTGAGGGACACAAAGTCTTAGCGTTTGGGTTATACTGTCACTTACAGGAGGATTGGATACTGGCAAACAAAAACTGTAGTCCGGCCCAGCATACAAGTCTTTTATTCTTCTATATGTTGCTGCCAGAGCTGGTCTCTATAATTGCAGCTACCCAGTAAGGCCTATCCTTAGCTTAACTTTTGGAGTGCTGCAACTGGACCCCACTGGACTGAATGTTGTGGGGCTAATTTGGAAGTGACTTTCATGTACTAGGTTTCGTGAAAGGTGCTCTTCAGACCCAGTTCTGGTAACAAGTTGGCCTCAGAGCACTTTCTAAGTCCAGAGCCATTGACCTTGCCTCAAAGCTTGCCCTATCTGATGAATCACTTGGCAGGAAGGCCAATTGGTCTGATATTCTGGAGCTACTTCATTTGTTTGGGTCATCAGACCCATGCCAATTATCAACTGTCTGGATTACCTGGGTAACTGAGGCCTTGCCTCATACCATGAGCCTAATTGCCTTACTGCTACACAACGTGTATGTTTCTAAGCAGTTTTGCTGTAAAGGGTGACCCAACTCACGCTCCCCTAACAGGAACATTTGTTCTGTGACTTCAGAAAGTATGGTACTAATGTCTGGAATCCTGTTACCCTATGATTATATGGTCTTTCTCATTGGGGTTCTCCTTGGCTCCACAAGATAAGGCCAAGTCCCCTGCCTTGTTGACTGGGGTCTCTGATACAGGCAAGCAAGGCTCTCTGTCCAAATTCATCCATGTTTTAGCTACTTCTGACTGCAGAGGCTCCAATTATGCCCCCATCTGAAGGATCATCCTGCTGTCTCTAGTCCAGGGTTTTTCAACCAGAGTTCCTCCAGAGGTTGCTAGGGGTTCCTTGAGCAATGTCTCTCAGATAATTCCTGACACCATTGATCTTTTTAGCTGTAAGGGAGTAATTCTTCCCAATGACCACAAGTGTAAGGTGCATTCTTCCCACTGACCATCACACTAATGTATCATGAGTTGTAGATATAGTAATTTTTAGCTCTGGTTAAAGTGCTGTTTGGAGCAGCCCTTGACATGATCAAGAGCACCCATTTGCCTCAGCATAAGAAGAATGGCTGTATCTCCTCTCTCTGCTTCCTCCCTTCCAGGAATAGGCATGCCTAGGCTTCTAAAACTTGGCTTGGTAGCCACCTGCAAGGTCAGGTGTAAGAAGCCTGCACAACCTTTATCAGCATGAAGCTGCTCCCCCACTTTTTCTCAGAGAGCAGTTTGGTTAATCATGTAGACTTAAGGGTAGCTTTCCCTTCAGACATTTAAGTGCAGAGAGTGATCATTTAGGATTACATTCTAAACCTTTGGCCCCAGTCCTTTCTTTAGCTCCTTGCCTTTTACTTCCCTGTGTCACTGTACAGATGGGACCCCTTAGAGACCTCTCTCTGTGACCCATGGCAATGTCAATTCGGACAGTGATGTAACTCAAAGGTAGTCGACCTTGGCATGCCAGCTGTGGTGAATCTATGCAAAGTCTCATAAATACTTGTCAAGCCTGCTAGTTAAGTCCACCTAATGGAGTTTCTTGTGATGTGTGGCAAAGATGCTGCACTGCTCCTGAATTTGGAGCAGTGTTGCCACTCTTCTGTAGGCTGTAGCTGCTTGTACTACAGTGGATGCACACATTTTGCAGAGGGTGACGCTATCAACGTTGGCACTGCAGAGTCACAGGCCTGTAGCTTATCTGTGAGCGTCTGGCCACATAAGTCATCCCAACTGCCTTAGACCCCTTTCACACTGGGGCGTTTTTCAGGTGCTTTTGGGCTAAAAATAGCACCTGAAAAACACCTCCCCTGCAGTCCCAGTGTGAAAGCCAGAGTGCTTTCACACTGGGACGCTGCACTGTCGGGACGTTAAAAAAAAAGGCATCTTTGGAGCCTGAAAAGTGCTTCAGCAGCGGCGCTACACGTTTAACCCTTTATTCGGCTTTAGCGGCTGAATAGCGCCGCTAAAATTACAGTAAAGCGCCGCTAGTTTACCTTCAACACCCGCCCGCTCCATTGTGAAAGCAGCCTTAGTTGCTAAAACCCTTTCACTTGGAGCAGCAGTGTCTGGGAAGGGAAGCATACAAGAGATTTTGTTCAATTAGGGAAGGTAAAAGCAGGTGGTGGTGTTTTTTTTTGTTTTTTTTTTTTTTAACTTTATGCATCATGTGGTAACTGGATTTGGTACTTGTTTAGACTGTCACACTTTTAACTGTGATTTATTAGAATGATTCAAAGAATGCACACAGACCAATCAGCTTCCATTCCCTTATACAAGCATTTATGATAGGTCATAATTCCACACATTAATAAATGCACAGACACAAGGCTACCATCCATAAATAGTGGCAGAACCATCATACTAGTGTTATCTAATGTCATAGCAGCCTACATGGTCAATGCCGATGGGATAAAGGACAGCTCAGTGTAGCAGCAGAGACAGGAAATGTCACTAAGATTGCATTGACTACCCATAATGTGTTTTTACTAGTGTGGAAGGCCCATGGGTGCTCCTGTCCTTTTTAACCTATTTCTAAATCTGTTACACAAACATGGATGACAGTCTTCTACTTTATATAATGTTACAAATTCTATCATTTAGGTGGAGATGGAGCTCAAGTAAGTGACATTAGAAGACGCATTGTACGCTCCTCCTATGTGCAGGATCAATACGTTCTCACTCATTGCTCCGTCAGCACTGATCCAACTCATGCATTGACCCAACCCTCCAGCAATGACCGCACCCGTGCCCCTAGCCATGGTTCCACCAGCAGTGAGTCTGTAGGTTCTAGGGATACTGTTGCTGGAGAATGTATGACCCCCTGTTATGGTAAGGTCTCCCAGCAAGGACAGAAGACTGTAACACAGAGTGAAGGTGTTTCTGCATCGAACAAAAACATAACTCCTTCAGGCAAGGTAAAAGATCACTACCATATTTTTGTATTCAATGTATTTAATTATAAAAATGTGTTCTTGGGTTATATATTAATTTTTGCTTGCTTAATATCAAAAGCCAACGTCTACCCTGAACTAAAGCTTTCCTTTTGTATACCATTATTTTTACCAGGCTTCAGTCACCCAGAGTTCAGAGGAGCTGGTCAGAAGGAAAGCCTTGATTCAGGCAACAATGTTTGGTCGCAGTTTTTCATCTCCACATGGGGAACTGGATATGCTTCGGTTACGCACAGTCTTGGATAAGGTTTCACAAAGCCGGGAGTCAGATGATGAAGGTCAAGCAAAACGCAGCGAAGGTCTCACTGATTCCTGTAAGTGAAAGTGCCGGTAAAGAATAGGACTCCATTGGAAGTTGTTGATGGTTATACACATGTTCAATAAAAATCTTTTTGATTAAAAAAAAAAAAAAAAAAAAGAATAGGACTCATTGAAAATGTGCTGGTGTAGTATATAGGGTTATTGCTGTAATTGTACAGTAATGATCCTGTACTTTCAAATAATATCTGTTATCAAACTTATTTTTTTAAAGACCATCGTACATTACATATTGTTTTCAGTGAATGATTTAGTATGCTTAGAGTCAAAGCTTTTTCTTTTTTTAGTTTTTAAAAAAGGCATTAAAGATTTAGAACCTTTAACTGGTTTTAATTGCTGCCCGAGTTCCTGTCAGGTCACTTTGAGAAGATGTAAGGGGACCCTTACCAGGATGCAGAGAAACATAAAACTCCTGGCAGGTTATAAACCTTCCTGACTTTACTTTAGTGTCTGCTGTAACTGTACCCTTTTTTAGTGATTTTGTTTTTTCTTGCTTTAGGCACAGAGGGTTAAAGTGGCTGTAAACCTACACGGTTTAGGAGATATCCCCTGTATTTGCATGTGCCGACGTCCTCGGCACATGTGCACTGAAGCAATGGCACGTACGTGCCGTTTGCTTCAGTGAGTGTGCCATTACCGGCGGCTCCCGCGCGCATGCGCAGCAGTGACATCATCGTGGCTCCGGCCAATCACAGCGCTGGAGCCACGATACTCGGAAGTAACCCCTGGGAGTGATGTCGCCGGCCGGTGCTGTGTATGGGCACCACAGTGGGGGCTTCAATCTCAGGTGAGTATTATATAATGAGCTGGTATGCTATGCATACCAGCTCATTATGCCTTTTTCTTGCAGGTGTAGAAATCTTGGGCTTTGATAAAGCACAATTCGTGTGCAAAACATGTAAGCCGTGCCTCCCTTGCTTGTACATGTAGTGCTCCTCATGTTCTTCATGTTTTTATTTGACTAAAGGCATTTGGATCTGTTTGCTGTGCAGCCATCTTTCCTTTCGTTATTTTTAAACATAGAAATCTGATGGCAGAAAAAAGGTAGGGGGGTGTGTGTGTGTGTGTGTGTGTGTGTGTGTGTGTGTGTGTGTGTGTGTGTATATACATGTACACACACACCTTTTTTCTGCCATCAGATTTCTAAAAATTTTGAGTGTAGATCTATGTTTGTCCCAAGCATATCTGAATGCCGTTGACTGACTCATTTACTGGAAGTCTTCTCCAAGCATCAACTATTTTTTCTTTAAAATAATACTTTCTAAGATTAGTTTTGAACTTTCCCGCTGCTAGTTTGAAGTCCATGTGCCCGTGTTCTTGATCTTGTCTTCATATTGAAAATACTGACTTCCTGAACCCCTTTAACCCCCTTGATGTATTTTAAAGATTTCAATCATATCTCCTTTTCCCCTTCTTTCCTATTTTATCCCCCAAACTTTTCACCATTTTTGTTACCTGTTACCTCTGGACTCGTTCTATCTTATCAGTATCTTTTTGCAAGGGAGGTCTCCAGAACAGGACACAGTATTTCAAATGAGGTCCAACTATATAGATCTATATAAGGGAATCAGGACTCCCTTACTCTTGGTGGTGATCCCTCTCGTGATGCATGCTAGAAGTCTATTTGCTTTTCCCACTGCCTGGCCACACTGTTTTCTCATCATTTGCATGTTTTGCAATCATCTGAAATAAATGCTCCCAAATCTTTTTCCTCTGGCCAACACTGTACCCCTAATGTTGTACTTTGTTTATATCCATTTTTTGCATCTGCCTGCTAGCATCCTAACAACAATGACTCAACCCCGCTGTCAGCCAGAAATCCCTATGGGAAAAAAACGGAGTGGGGGGTACCCTCCAATCCATACCAGGCTCTTCAGGTCTGGTATGGATTTTTAGAGGGACCCTATGCCAAAAAAATTGTGTGGGGTCCCCCCAAAATCCATAACTGGCCCTTAGGTCTGTTATTGATTTTACTGGGGTCCCACACCAAAATACTTTTTACAAAATGTCCCCCCCCCCCCCCCCCGCAATCCATACCAGATCTTATGCAAGCATGCAGCCTGGCAGGCCAAGAAAGCGGGAGGGCCATGTGCCCTCAATGTGGGGGGAGGGGGGACCCCTGGCACACCTTGTCCCTATGTTGATGAGGACAAAAGCCTCTTCCCACAACTCTGGCACCAGTAATTGTGGGGTTTGCGGGCAGGGGACTTATCAGAATCTGAAAGCCCCCTTTAACAATAAGGTGGCCCCCGAGTCCTGGTCCCCCCCCCCCCCCCATGTGAATGCGAAAGGAGTACATACAACCTCTACTCCATCAAAAAAAAGTAATCTGTTAATAAAAACACAACACTGTTTTTGACAAGTCTAAACTAAGGCTAAAGCCTGCAGTTGGCTGACGTGTCGGAATCCGCCTGGTTTCTTGACCGGCAGCTGCCCTCTGCTGGCTCTACACAGAGAACTGAGCTATCAACATCTGCTGATCGCTCAGCTTATGGGTCCACTCTGAACACAGTAGTGAATGTCCACCCCCGCCATAGTCCAGTGCTGCAGTGAGTGCTGGAGGGGCAGAGTAATTACTGACATTCACCGCTGTGTGCTCAGAGCGGACCCGAGAACTGAACGAACTGCGATCTTTGATCTCTCAGGTCTTGGTGTAGAGCCAGCGCGGGATAGCTGCAGCCATCTAAGTGAGTATGAATGTTTGTTATTTTTGAATCCCACGCTTCTTTTAAACAAAAATAAAGGTGAATCTAAAAATTTTTGTTATATATTTTACAGGTCAACTTCCATCTCCTGCACAGCTAGACTGGGACATGCTGGTTGATGCACAGTATCTTTTTTCTGCTTCGCCTGCAACCGAAGGGGCAAATGTGGTGTCTGCAGGGAGCAGTGATTCTGGCTGGCAGTGTCGAGCTGTGATCCATGGCTATATTGGTGGGAAAAGTCACTCTTGGGACACAACTGTAAACCTAGAGCCGCTACTGTGCACTGCTGAAAATGGAGGAAACCATGTAGAGTGTGAAAAGTGCTGCAACCTGCACCAGTTAGCTGCGCGTTCTGTGATTCAGGACAATGAGGACATGGCCTGGAGGGAGTCTGACATCGAACACAGTGAGTAATGCCTCATGTGATGTAATAGGTGGCTTAACCGCTTGCCGACCGCCTCACGCCAATATACGTTGGCAGAATGGCATGGCTGGGCAAAACAACGTATGGGTACGTTGTTCCCTTTAAGAGCTGCCGGGGGGCACGCGCGCGCCCGACGCAAGATCCAATGCGCATGGCTGGCGGGTGCAATCCCTGCCGGCCATACGCGATCGCGAGCACGAGAGACAGCACGGGAATTTGTGTATGTAAACACACAAATCCTTGTTCTGTCGGGAGAGGAGACATATCGTTTGTTCCTACTAAGTAAGAACAACGATATGTCTCCTCCCCCAGTCAGTCCTATCCCCATAAAGTTAGAACACATCCAGGAAACACACATTTAACCCCTTGATCGCCTCCTTGTGTTAACCCCTTCCCTGCCAGTGACATTAACACAGTAATCAGTACATTTTATAGCCATGATTGCTGTATAAATGTCAATGGTTCCAAAAATGTGTTAAAAGTGTTCGATCTGTCTGCTGCAATGTCGCAGTACTGCTAAAAATCGCAGATCACCGCCATTACTAGTAAAAGAAAAAACAAAATGCCATAAATCTCTCCCATAGTTTGTAGACGCTATAGCTTTTGCGCAAACCAATCAATATACGCTTATTGCGATTTTTTTTTTTTTTTTTTTTTTTTTTTTTAATTTATTTTTTTTTTTTACTAAAAATATATAGAAGAATATATATTGGCCTAAACTGATGAAAATTGTTTTTTAAAAACATTTTTGGGGATATTTATTATAGCAAAAACCAAAAAATATATATATTTTTTTTAAATTGTCGCTCTTTTTTTGTTTATAGTGCAAAAAATACAAACTGCAGAGATGATCCAATACCACCCATAGAAATCTCTATTTGAGAGAAAAAAAGGAAGCAAATTTCGTTTGGGTATAACATTACATGCCCGCACAATTGTCAGTTAAAGCGACGCAGTGCCAAATTGTAAAAAGTGCTCTGGTCAGGAAGGGGGTAAAATCTTCCGGGGCTGAAGTGGTTAATATAATCTGCAATCTAACATGGTTGTTGATAAACTCACAGTAAAACTCCTGACTTTTTATTTTTTAGGCTCTTCTCGACGATTTCGCCTAAAAGCCATGCAGTCCAGCAAATCCTGTTCGCAAGCCTCATCTTTTACCTGCCATGTCCCTGTAGACTCCACTACTCAAGAAGTACTCCCAGGACACAACATTGTTTGTAGAGGTGTGCAGTGATTTTCAACATGTGCATTTTATGAAGTAATTTTCCTTTATTTTTCTGAGGTTGATTTTACTGTTTTGTATATAGGGGGGCAAAGTAGAAGAAGTTGCAGCTCTAACTCTACAAGATGGAGTGCTGGAGACAACAGAGGCTCAGAAAATACGGACGATTTATTTGAAAATGGAGGTAACCCAATGTTGATCCTAGATTCCCTGGTTCACTTTTTTTGTATAAGGCATCCAGCTGGAAAGCTTGGACGCTTTGCTTTCTTGTAGCAATATAATCAAAAAATTAGGTTTTAGCCTGTGGTGCATTATTAGAGGAGAAATTCTAAAATGTCATCTCTGCAGATAATCTGGCCTTGTATAGGCACCCTAAAGACAATTTGTTGTGTTTCAGACAATTAATACTCATGCTAAAGAGCAGATGTCTGCTATTACATTTGTTAGCATAGAAACCTTCCTCTGTGTGCGCCTTTCTGAAAATAGTTGAACTTTGTTGCTTGGATCCTGGCTTCAGAGCTAAGTCTTGTCAGTTACTATCCACCGTTGAATAAGTGTATTATTACTAACACTGTGGCACTTTCATTGGAGGGATTTGGCAGTTATTGGGGCTTAGCCCCAAAGTCCATCTCCCAGAATGTAGGGGGGACGGGCATCTTGTAGTGTCTGATCTTAGATAGCACATTTTAAGTGGTGCTAAAGTCTGTTTTTTTCTTCTTACCTCACTACTCACCCCCCCCTCCCCCCGACCTGACTCCTCTCGCGATCCAGTGCTGTCCCCGGCAGCAGCCCCACTCTCCCCTCTTCCTGGTCTCACAGGAGGTTCTAAGAGCAATGGGAGCCATAGGCTCCTGCTGCTGTCAGTCAAAATCCAGTGAGGAGTGAGAGGAGATGGGACTTACTGGCACTGTGTGTGTGTCTACTGTATGGACACCCACAGCTTGGCTCAGGAGCCCCCTCAGCATTGCGTTTTGGGGGTCAAGAAAAGGATTTTATGGGGAGTTCAAAATCCTATTTTCTTTCTTGTCCATTGAGGGACACAGGAAGTCTTAAACCTCCAGGACATCCAAAATCTGCACAACTGAGAGGTGGGCAACACAGCAAACAACCACTAACAGACCCAATGTGAACAATATGAACTGGGGGTGTCCTGCTCAAAAAGCCACCTTAAGGGCCTTGCACTGAAAGTTGGCATCATATGAGGCAGGTAGAATTTGGAGAATGAGTAAACAGAAAAGACCAGGTGGCAGCTTTGCACATCAAGGAAAAATAAGCCAGATGCCTAAAATCCCAAGAAGTGCTCACCGCCCTAGAGGAGTGAGCCTTAAAAGTAATTGGGGGGGGGGGGGACCCAGTCCTTGAGCGTTTTGTAGCCAAGGATCTCTGAAACAAAGTGCAAGAGACTTGACTTTTAATGGTGCTGACAGCAAAATGTTTACCCAGACCCAGTTGTAGGAAGAAGAGATCCAACCCACGCAGAAGCTCCTAAGGTGGAAGCCCATAGACTCACACCAAGGAAAGTATGCCTTCCAAGTCTGATGGTTGACCTTGTGGGTTTTTCATATCCTAGTCTTTAGTACTATAGGAATCCCAGGTTCAGAGATGGCCACCTCCCTCGGGAACCTGGGCTTTAAAAGCTGTGATGTTAAAGCCAGTGAATCAGAAGCAGAACAGCACTTAAGCCCATGGGCAGTAGACCTGTAAGGTCTGGCAGGGCCCAAAGTACCTCTTCTAGAAGTCTTATACTAAATCAACATTCTGCATCCACCTCAGCCATTCTGGAGTAATAAGGAGCACCAAGTGCTTTGTATCTCAATTCTGGAGAGGAGACAAAAGTTTCAGCGAGGGAAAGGCATAGATCAACGTGCACTGATTCCATGGGGCCAACGGAGCATCCATTTTTCTGCCAGAGGATCCCTGCACCTGGATACAAACCTGTCCAATTTGTTGGTGAGCCGAGGAGTCAGGAGGTCCACATACAGTGTCCCTTACCTGTAACACAGGTTCTGTAGTAACCACTCTCCCGGGTCTAGGCGCTGCCAGCTGAGTAAAACTGCCTGTCAGTTGTTGTTTATGCCTGAAATAAAAGATGGACATGGCTGGAGAGTTGGGAACATAAGGTTCTGCCCAGGACAGAATCTGTTCTACCTCTTTTGCTGCAGCAAAACTTTCTGGTTCTTCCCCGATGATTGATGTACACTACCATGGTGGCATGGTCCGATTAAATCTGGATTGGATGGCCCTCTGACACTTTAGTAAAATGCCAATGGGACAGCCAAATCACCTGAAGCTTCAAGATGTTTCTTGGAAGACGATATTATTATTATACAGGATTTATATAGCACCAACAGTTTTGCGCAGCGCTTTACAACATGAGGTCAGACAGTATAGTTACAGTACGATATGCCTAATGACCAAGTATTCTGCACTGAAAAGGTACCAAAGACTCCACTAGTCTTCAGAACTTCAGTTTTGACAACCACAGCTGCTGCTGGGATAGAGCACAAATCTACACTGGCATTTTGACCACTAGGATTAGCCTGCCAGAGCAGCAGGTAGAGCGACAGCAGAGAAAAAAGGGACAGCATGTATAGTGTACTTTGTTGCAGTTTTTCATGGCGTACACTGTAAGCCCAAATTCCACAAACAGTTAAGACATGGGTGTCGTGAGGCCTGGGTTAATGCCCCTGGTCTCTTGTTTGGTGGTACCAGTCACCATGTTCCCTAATTTTTTTTACTTCTTTCTTCTTTAAATATGCATGCCTCTGAGTCCACTCCTCTCTAGCTAGTGTACCTTCTATGGCTGTGGTCTTCTGAGAGAAAGTCAGCTATGTGATCTGGGGGACCTAGCTTGCTGAACTCCTTGTACTGCGGTAGGCATGTTGCCATTGAAAAATGCCTTTCAATGAAAGCACATCAAAGATGCAACAGGACTTTTTTTATTTAATGTACTGCACCTAAAACACACAGGTGTGAATGGGGCCCCAAGGATGAACACACTGCTTCACTTCTGACAAGAGGGAAGCACATGTGTCTCTAACTGCAAACTTCATTACATACACTGTACATGCACACCAGTGGCAACTCAGATGGATTAAGATAAATAAAATCTTTTGTGTGCAGCAGCCCCCCCCAATACTTACCGAGCCTCTTCAATATACAGCGATGTCCACGATTCCCTCGGACGTCTGGGACTCTCCTCCTGATTGGCTGGGGCACAGCCAGGGCGTCATTGGCTCCCACGGCTGTCAGTCAGTTAACCAATCAGGGGAGAGAGGGGGCGGGTCAGGGCTCCGTGTTTTGAATGGATACATGGAGCTCTGACTCGGCTCTGGTGCCCCCATAGCAAGCTGCTGGTCTATGGGGCCATTCATCAGGAGGGAGGGGCCAGGAGCAGCGGAGAGGGACCCGAGAAGAGGATTCGGGCTGCTCTGTGCAAATCCACTACAACAGAGCAGGTAAGTATAACCTGTTTTTTTTTGTTTTGAGCGAGGCTTTACAATCACTTTAACTATTTCAGCCCCGGAAGATTTTACCCCCTTCCCGACCAGATCACTTTTTACAATTTGGCACCGCGTCACTTTAACTGACAATTGCGCAGTCATTTTTTTCCCCCACAAATAGAGCTTTCTTTTGGTGGTATTTGATCACCTCTGCGGTTTTTATTTTTTTGCGCTATAAACAAAAAAAGAGTGACAATTTTGAAAAAAAAAATTTTTTTACTTTTTTGCTATAATAAATATCCCCAAAAATGTTTAAAAAAAAAAAAACAAATGTCTTCATCAGTTTAGGCCAATATATATATGCTTCTATATATTTTTGGTAAAAAAAAAAAAATTGCAATAAACGTATATTGATTGGTTTGCGCAAAAGTTATAGCGTCTATGGAAAAGATTTATGGCTTTTTTTTTTGTTTTTACTAGTAAAAACGGTGATCTGCGATTTTTAGCGGTATTGTGACGGCACAGTGGTGTAGTGATTAGCACTCTCGCCTAGCAGTAAAAAGGGTCGCTGGTTCGAATCCCAACCACGACACTACCTGCCTGGAATTTGCATGTTCTCCCTGTGCCTGCGTGGGTTTCCTCCGGGTACTCTGGTTTCCTCCCACACTCCAAAAACATGCCAGTAGATTAATTGTCTTCTGTCCAAAATTGGCCCTAGTATATGAATGGGGACCTTGGATTGAGGGTAGGGAATGATGTGAGTGTGGGATGTACAGGGTTAGGGATAATTGTAGACACCCACACTCACTCAGGTTGAACTGGATGGACTGGTGTCTTTATTCAACCTTACTATGTAACTATGTGACATTGAGGTGGACAGATCGGACACTTTTGACAAATTTTAGGGACTATTGACATTTATACAGCGATCAGTACTATAAAAATGTACTGATTACTGTGTAAATGTCACTGGTAGGGAAGGAGTTAACAGTAGGGGTGTGATCAAGGGGTTAAATGTGTGTTCCCTAGATGTGTTCTAACTGTATGGGGATGTGACTGACTGGGGGAGGAGACATATCGTTTGTTCCTACTTAGTAGGAACAAACGATATGTCTCCTCTACCCTGACAGAACAGAGATTTGTGTGTTTACACAAATCCCTTTTTTTTTTTTTTTTTTTTTTTTTTTTTTGACAGCTCTGAGCGGCTCTTCACTTGTCACATAGAATCAAGGAACTGTCGGGTTAAGATTGTGAGGGGGGTTGAATCAAGATCACGATCTTTTAACTATTAATTTTGCAGGTCTAAAATATATCTATAGATATAGATATCTATATATAATTAGAAAAAATGTCAAAATTAAAACCTCAAAAGAGATAGAAATAGAAACATATAAGCGGCGAAGGGCTTCGAAAAAGTCGTAATGACGAAACGCAGCGCCAGGGCATGACCTTACGGCGACCGGATACTACGTCACCACGTTGTGCGCTCCAAAGCCCTAGCTTTACAACCAGGAAGGAAGAAGTGTTGGATGTAGAGTTTCACTGTCCTCACTGGAGTACACTCCTCTCCTCCCTAGGAAAATACAGGGCTAGTGGATGATTTTAGCTCTCTACCATAAGATCTTGAGCTACATAACCACAGTCGGATTGCCACTTCGTTGTGTTATTGGATTTTAACTGTGTGTGTGAATAAACTTTCAAAACAGAATTAGACTATGTGAAGTCTTTTCTTATACATGAGGATTCCGGAGATGAGGCTGAACTTCCCCATTAGGATATCCAGATTTATAATTCATGGGATGCTGGTCTGTGCCTATTAACCTCTGGGTTCTGGTGAGTTCAAACCCCTTGGGGGTGTGTGGAACATGCAGTGGTGAAGTGTTTGGTGAACGGCGCACCCATCATTATGCTACCTGTTATACCATCTATACTCATTAGAGACTCCTAATTCATTACAGTTTTGTAATTAATTTTTTTACAAACTAATCTATCAGATCTACAACTGCTGTCTAATAGAAGCGCTGCTTAGATGTTTCTATTTCTATCTCTTTTGAGGTTTTAATTTTGACATTTTTTCTACCATTTTCTATTGATTTTAGTGGCTGCTGAGGGAAACCTCCTCTTTAATGAATTCATTTATGTAATGGTGTTTACTGCACATATCACTTCACATTCTAGTGTATAACAACTAACATTGTCTTTAGTATTGTAAGAGATGTTTACACATAGCGCTGAGATTGGGGGAGTGTACTTGGGTTTTTAGGGTTGTTTCCCTCTTTTTATGTTTCTACATATATGTACACACACACACACACACACACACACACACAAACCCTTTAAATGTTGTCTACCCCTTTTGTCACAGGCAGGTCTGCAGTCTCTCCATCTCCATTCAGACTACCTTCTGAGAATAGCATGGAAAAGCTGGGAATCCAAGAAGGTATGTTCACTAGGGCTGTATTTTCCACAGTGTCACTTGTTGGCCAGTCTCCAGGGAAGCACTGAGCCATACGAAATGCACAAATTGTGATGGCTTTTTCTGTTGCTTTTGGACATTCATTTAACCACTTCACGCAAAACAACGTACCCGTACGTAGCTGCCATAACCCTGGTATTTCTTTATCGTACATCATGGGACACAGAGCCATAGTTATTAACTATATGGGTATATAGGCACCTTCAGGTGATGGACACTGGCATACCCAATACAGGAAGTTCACTCCCTATATAACCCCTCCTCCTACCAGGAGTACCTCAGTTTTTTCACCAGTGTCTAAGGTGTTGGTCATGAGTGAAGATATGCTCTGAAGAGCTCCGCTGCAGGGATCCTTGCTGGATTTAAACAGCTTCCACGGACCGGATCCATCCAAAGTGCAACTGAGGCCAAAGTGGATGGTACCCAGGCCTCGTATAGGAAGAACAAGGATTTGCCTGTAACGCCTCTCCTTGCAGGGCTGGACCCCAGGCTTTAGTCATGCTTACATTACCTAAAGTTTTTCCTGGCGGGGTGCTAATACAGGTCCAAGGGAGTGGAACCCCGATAAAAAGGGACCCGTTCCTTGAAGGTTTGCTAAATGCAGCCCGCCGTGATGGGTAAAGGTTGGATCTGTCTTTTATCAGCAGAATCCTGCGGCGAGGATAAGGTAAGGTAAGGGAAGAAGCCTAGGAACTGTAAAAGTTCACCTATGGTTTTTCTTCCTTAGGAAAAAATGTTGTCATGCCTTAAATCTCCCCTAGAGGGAGTATATGCACATACCTTAATTTGTTGTCTTCACTTCAGCTCAGTGTCAGTCTGTGTGTGGATCAGTAGCGGGGATTCCTCTTGTAGGTAAGAGATCTGCCATCCCGCATTTCTCCCCCCTGGAGGGACCAAGAGGGTTAGGGAAATCAACAGTTGTTGCTTCCCTTGCAATACCCCACCTCCGCGGGGGGGGGTGCGGAGGTCCCAGTTTTTGGCTCTAGAGGTTTCCCCCCACTCAGCGTCATTGTTAGGCTCTGCCTCTCCCCCCCCTCGTGATGGGTCTGCGGGACCCGAAGGCCTGCGTGCGGGAATGGTTTGAATTTTTAAACCAAGGGGGGGCGCGGGTGTACAGAGGGGGCGGGGCCTAGGTGCGGCGCCGTGTGTGGGATGCAGCGTCCACGAGGACGCACGGCACAAGCGCAGGGTGGAGACAATATACTGGAGCAGTCTCTCCTTGGCTGTATAGCGAGGAAAAGCAAGCTGGCTGATCACTCGGGACACAGGTGCGGTTGGGCACGTAAGGGCTGCAAATGGGCATTCCCAATATGGAAAGGACATTTTTTTGAACTTTTATTAGCGGCATTATACTGTCAGACTATTGTTCAACGATTAGTGCATTTAAATAGTGCCTCTGCCTTTGTGCTTAGGACTATGCCTGGCAAAAAGGACACCACAAAGACCTCAAAAAAGGTACCAAAAGATTCACCCCCTGGCGCTAGGAACTCCAGCCGTGCCTCCACACTGTCATCTTCTCCTGAAATACCAGATGTGGCAAGCCAGGGTGAGTCATTAGAACCAATTGGTGGTGCAGCTGCTTCTCACATCTCAGCCCCTGTGTACTTGACTGAAGATGCCTTTTCCTCCGCCCTGTTTGGGCCAGAGGGAAGATTAGCGGCCTTAATCACATCCTCCATCCAAACGGATAGGAAGTGTGGTAGATCCCCCTCCCCCACTTTAGAGCCTTTACCAAGGGAACAGTCAGTAGAGGATGAGGTGTTACCCTCAGACGATCAGGAGGAAAGACAAACCGATTGCTCCTCTGCAGAGGAAACAACGGTGGATGAACCATTTTCAGCCTTGCAATCTGAGAAATTTCTGGTACAATCTCTTATGGAGATGGTTCGTTCTACTTTTAAGCTGCCCCTAACTGAGTCAGCTGAAAGTTCTGTTTTCTTCTTTGGGTTCCTTAAAACCTTCTCAGCCTTTGCATGCGTTTCCTGTCCATGCATTACTAGAACAGCTTATTTATGCTGAATGAGATCACCCGGATAAGCATTTTCTTCCTCCAAAGAGATTCACAGTACTCCATACCATGAAATTCACCAAAAGATGGAATTTACCAGCAGTTGACGCTGCTATATTCAGTGTGAATAAAAGTCTAACGTGTCCAGTAGACAATGCACAAATGCTTAAGGCTCCAACAGATAAAAGGTTGGAATTCCTGTTAAAATCCTCTTTTTTTTTTTTCTTTGGCAGGTGCGGTTACTCAGCCTGCAGTCGCTGCAATAGGCATCTGTCAATCCCTAAAAGACCAGTTCAGACAGGCTGTTAGGGAGGTTCCTGTACAGCAAGTCCGGGATTTGGCTGAACTACCAAGAGCATTATGTTTTGCCATAGACGCCATTAAAGATTCTATTCACCAGGCATGCCGCAAAAGGCTCCTGACTGGTTTTCCTTTTCATGGGGATCGGCTATTTGTGGATGATTTGGACAAATACATACAAAAGATTTCCAGTGGGAAAAGTACTCTTTTGCCAGTTTAGAGAAGGAATAAACGCCCTTCATTTAAGCGGACTTTCTCCTGCGTCAGGGGCATCCGCCCCTAGGCAGTGGCGACGGCCTCCGCTGCCAGAGTCTATAGGAAAGCCTCACTGTCAGGCCCAGGCACAAAAGAAGTCCTGGGGCCAGAAACCTGCAAAACAGAATTCTAAAGCCTCATTATGAAGGGGCGCCCCCGCTTGCAAGAGTGGGGGGAAGACTTCTGCAGTTCTCAGAAGTCTGGCAAACGGAAATTCAGGACAGATGGGTCATCTCCATGGTAACTCTAGGGTACAAACTAGAATTTTGGGAGTTTCCACTGTCTCGTTTTCTGAGGTAAAACATTCCCAAAGATCCAGGGAAAAGGCAATCTCTGTTTTGGGTACTAGACCGATTACTGGCTCAGGGGCTGATCATACAAATCCCCACAGAAGAGCAAGGTTTGGGGTTTTATTCAAACCTCTTTACAGTACCAAAACCGAATGGAGGTGTCAGACCCATTATAGATCTAAAGAATCTAAATCCGTTCCTGAAAATCCACTCTTTTCGCATGGAGTCGATCAGGTCGGTGGTTTCTATCCTACAAGGAGGATAACTTCTGGCGTCTATCGACATCAGGGATGCATATCTGCATATCCCTATATTTCCCGCTCACCAAAGGTTTCTGCGGTTCGAGGTAGAACAGCATCATTTTCAGTTTGTAGCCTTGCCCTTCGGGCTAGCTATAGCACCCCGGTGTTTACAAAAGTTCTGGGAATAACAGTCTTGGTGTACCTAGATGATCTATTGCTAATAGACCAGTCGGTGGCTCGTTTGGAGCAAAGCGTGCGCATTACAACCAGTTACCTGGAAAGTCTAGGTTGAATTCTCAACCTAGAGAAGTCTTCCTTAAAACCGCTAAAAAGTCTGGAGTACTTGGGTCTGATCATAGATACAGCCCAGAAAAAGTTGTTCTTGCCTCGGGCAAAGATCAACGCCATAAGAAAGATGGTGCAGTTGGTCAGGTCGAAAAGAGATCCCTCTATTCGCTTTTGCATGAGGTTGTTAGGAAAGATGGTGGCTTCATTCGAATCGGTTCTCTATGCCCAGTTCCATTCAAGACTGTTGCAAAACAGTATCCTGTCTGCTTGGAACACAACGGTTCAAGCTTTAGACTTGCCAATGCGGCTATCCCCAAGCCTCAGTTGGTGGTTGGTAACCCAGAATCTGCTGAAAGGAAAATCCTTCAGACCAGTTATCTGGAAGGCGGTAACGACAGATGCTAGCCTTTTAGGTTGGGGAGCAGTGCTAGGAAAGACAACTGTCCAGGGACAGCGGTCAAGAACCAAAAGGTCCTTGCCCATCAACATCCTAGAGATTTGGGCAGTGGGTCTGGCTCTGAAGGCCTGGACAGGCCGGGGTCAGGTTACGGGGTTGTCCTGTCAGGATCCAATCTGACAATGCCACAGCTGTGGCTTACATCAATCACCAAGGGGGCATCAAGCGTCTCGCACCACAGAGGAAGGTGAACCATATCCTAACTTGGGCAGAAAGGAATGTTCCCTGCCTATCAGCAGTTTTTCATTCCGGGAGTAGAGAATTGGCAGGCGGACTTGAGCCACCAGCAGTTGCTCCCGGGGAATGGTCCCTTCACCCCGACATTTTTTGGGCTGTTTGCCAAAAATGGGGGACTCCGGATGTAGATCTTCTGGCGTCCAGATTAAACATGAAGTTGGTCAAAGGACACACAGAAACTCAGCGCTTAGGACTGGAGAAAAAAGGTAAAGGTGTGCAGCCTCCCCTAATAGACCCACGGGGGGGCTAGAGTGTATAAATAAAGAATGGGGTGAATGGCGCTCCCTTAAGGGGGTATGTAAACTGAATGTGCAACACCAATGCTAGCAAAACCACTGTGATGATATGCTCATAATGAAATAAAATAAATTAAATTAAGGCAACCCCCTGTAAACATATACCTGTGTAAACACTAATCAATCAGTGCAAAATTCTATTAAAACAAACAGTAAATAAAAATATAAGTGATACATCAAACCCTCAATATAGATAGAGCATAACATCCGCATGTATAATGAGGTAATCAATGGTGCTGAGCATATGTGCAAACGTGCCACAAAAAAAAAAAATATATATATATATACATATATATTTATACAATAAAAAAAATGAAAGAGCCCTCAGTGCTCAAAAAAATTGTTTTTGTAAAAATGGAAATGTTTTATATTGTGTATCAAAAAAGTTCCAAACAGTCTAGTGACTCTTGTGCTCAGAGAAAGATTGGTGACTTCTGTGCTCCCCCTATGGCTCCCCACTCACCGGCTCCTTATACCTCTGCAGGGGTGACAGGCAATATGGAATATCATAGGCAGTCTTCACAGATGGTATCCTGTAGTCACTGTAGCAATGGCTCTTGTTTCCCTTGTTTCCGCTACCCCAGGACATCCGGATCAGTCATCTGTGCACCACAGCCTCCGCCACCACATCCAAGAAGGGGATCACCAGAGATCAGTCAGATCTTCAGCCGTTTGCTGTGGAATGGGCTGAAGATCTGTCTGAGGGCTCTTTCAATTTTTTTTATTGCATCAATATATATATATTTTTTGTGGCACGTTTGCACATATGCTCAGCACCGTTGATTACCTCATTATAAATGCGGATGTTATGCTATATCTATATTGATGGTTTGATGTATCGGTTATATTTTTATTTACTGTTTTTTTTTTTTTTTTTTAATAGACTTTTGCACTGATTGATTAGTGTTTTACACAGGTATATGTTTACAGGGGGTTGCCTTAATTTAATTTATTTTATTTCATTATGAGCATATCATCACAGTGGTTTTGCTAGCACTGGTGTTGCACATACAGTTTACATACCCCCTTAAGGGAGCACCATTCACCCCATTCTTTATTTATTTATGAAGTTGGTTAACTTCATGTCCAGGACGAGGGATCCTACTAATCATGGGGTACTTTGTCACAGTAAGTGGGCTTAGCACCATATAGCAATATGGTGTGACCAAATCCCCATATTTTTTGCTAATATTTTTTAGATTGTCTAGGTGTTTTAAACTAGCCCTGCTGGAGGTAAATGTCTTTTTTGCATGTGTGCGCTGTAATATTTCGCTCAGGACGAGGGATCCACTCGCATGCGGAACAGATGCGTTGGTGACCCTGTGGAATCAGTTCTCACTGATTTATGCATTAACCCTTTCATGACTAAGCCTATTTTTGAAATTTGGTGTTTAGAAGTTAAAATCCATATTTTTTGCTAGAAAATTACTTAGAACCCCCAAATATTATATATATTTTTTTAGCAGAGAATCTAGAGAATAAAATGGAGATTGTTGCAATATTTTATATCACACGGTATTTGTGCAGCGGTGTTTTAAACGCAAATTTTTGGAAAAGGGACACTTCCACGAATTTTAAAAAATCCAAACAGTAAAGTTACCCCAATTGTTTTATATAATGTGAAAGATGATGTTACACCGAGTAAATAGATACCAAACATGTCAGGCTTTATAATTGCACGCACTCGTGGAATGGCGACAAACTATGGTAGCTATGAATTTCCATAGGCGACGCTTTAAATTTTTTTTTACGGTTACCAGGTTAGAGTTAAAGAGGAGGTCTAGGGTTAGAATTATTGCTCTCGCTCTGACGATCGCGGCGATACCTCACATGTGTTATTTGAACACCATTTACATATGCGTGCGCAACTTCCGTATGCGTTTTCTTCGCTGCGCGAGCTCGCGGGGACGGGGGCACTTTAAAAATTTTTTTTTTTTTTATTTATTTTATTTATTTTTATACTTAAAAATTGTGTTTAAAAAAAATGTTTTTTTTTTACTTTTATTGCTGTCACAAGGAATGTAAACATCCCTTGTGACAGTAATAGGTGGTGACAGGTACTCTTTATGGAGAGATTGGGGGTTTAAAAGACCCCCCATCCCTCCTTTACACTTCAAAGTATTCAGATCGCCGAAAACGGCGATTCTGAACACTGTATATTTTTTTAAATTCGGCGCCATTGGCAGCCGAGTAAACGATAAGTGACGTCGCTTCCGCGTTTACATTGAGAAGGCTGGAACGAAGCCGCCCACAGGTTCGTTCCAGCCCGCCCCCAGACGCGGCGGTAAGAGCGGCGGGAGGGATGTCCCCTCCCGCTCCTCCGGTATAACAGCCGAGCGGCTTTTAGCCGCATCGGTTGTTATATACGGGTAGCCGATCGCCCGCTCTGAACAACGGTACCGGGATGATGCCTGCAGCTGCGGGCATCATCCCGGTATAACCCCCGAAAGCCGAGTACGTAGATGTGCGTACAGTCGGCGGGAAGGGGTTAAACTAGCCCTGCTGGAGGTAAATGTCTTTTTTGCATGTGTGCGCTGTAATATTTTGCTCAAGACGAGGCATCCACTCGCATGCGGAACAGATTCGTTGGTGACCCTGTGGAATCAGTTCTCACTGATTTATGCATCCCCCCCCCCCCCCCCCATTCAGTTACTGCCACGACTTCTTTGCAGGATCAAGCTGGAAAGAAAGCTGGTAATTCTTGTAGCCCCAGCATGGCCCAGAAGGTCCTGGTATGCAGAAATCGTAAAGATGGTGGTGGGGGATCCATGGTCCCTTCCACTACGTCCAGACCTACTCTCACAGGGGCCGATATTCCATCCTACCTTACAAACTCTAAATTTAACGGCTTGGCTATTGAAACCCACATTCTGAAGAAACGTGGGCTTTCTGGGTCAGTTATCTCTACCTTGATTAATGCAAGGAAGCCAGATTACAGAACTATATATTATAGAGTCTGGAGAGCTTATGTTTCCTGGTGTGAGTCCAAAGGTTGGCACCCTCGGAAGTATAACATAGGCAGAATTCTTGCCTTTCTACAATTTAGGGGTAGAGATGAAGCTGGCCTTGAGTACTATTAAGTGCTAAGTCTCAGCTTTATCGGTCTTATTTCAAAGACCGCTTGCTTCACATTCTTTGGTCCGGGTTTTTATGCAAGGGGTGATGCGGCTTAATCCACCAGTCAGATCACCTTTGAACCTTTGGGACTTGAACTTACTTTTGTCAGCGTTACAAAAACAGCCATTTGAACCGATACAGCATACTCCCTTTGTGCTTCACGAGGATAGGGTCGTGTTGCATCCTCATCCAAGTTTTCTGCCTAAAGTGGTCTCAGGTTTTCACCTGAACCAAGATATTGTCCTGCCATCGTTTTTTCCAAAACCATGTTCTAGGGAAGAGAAGTCACTACATTGTCTTGATGTGGTGGAGCGGTCAAAGTCTATTTAAAGACGACTGCTCAGATCCAGAAGACTGATGTCTTATTTGTGCTGCCAGCAGGTCCTAGGAAAGGACAGCCAGCGTCGAAATCCACTGTCGCTAAGTGGATTCGGCAAGTTATAATTCAGGCTTATGGCTTAAAAGGTAAGATTTCACATTTTCATGTCAAAGCGCACTCAGCCAGAACAGTTGGTGCTTCTTGGGCAGTGCGTCACCAGGCCTCCATGGCTCAGATCTGTAAGGCCGCAACTTGGTCTTCAGTACATACATTCACCAGGTTTTATCAGGTGGATGTAAAAAGGCATGAGGATATCGCCTTTGGGCGCAGTGTGCTGCAGGCAGCAGTATAGGTCCTCAAGTCTGGGGGTGCCCTACGGGTTGTGTCTCCCTCTCCTCAAATATCATTGCTATGGGACATCCCATATAGTTAATAACTATGGCTCTGTGTCCCATGATGTACGATAAAGAAAATAGGATTTCTAGAACAGCTTACCTGTAAAATCCTTTTCTTGGAGTACATCAGGGGACACAGAGGTACTCCAGGTAAGAGGAGGGGTTATATAGGGAGTGAACTTCCTGTATTGGGTATGCCAGTGTCCATCACCTGAAGGTGCCTATATACCCATATAGTTAATAACTATGGCTCTGTGTCTCGTGATGTACTCCAAGAAAAGGATTTTACAGGTAAGCTGTTATAAAAATTCTAATTTTCAGGAATGCCGTTTGTTTCTCTTTAAGATAAAAGTGGTCTCCGCAGCTGATTCGCGGCGGGAGAGGTGACCACCCCCCTCCCGCCGTGCACCGGTCGTCCCCGCAGCTTGCTGGATCAGCCGGTAGCGGTAGAGATTATCGTGTCCTCTTCCGTGGATGCCTGGCTGCCGACTGAGGGGAAGATGCCTGCTTGGCTCCATGGGATGAGAGGCACCCATAGCTCTTAAAAGGAGAAATTTTTTTTATTGCATTTTTGTGTAAATATGAGATCTGAGGTCTTTCTATTACAAGGGATGTTTACATTCCTTCCAATAGGAATAAAAGTGACCCAATTTATTTATTTCTTTTTTTAAAGTGTCAAAATAAAAAATTTAAAAGTAAAATAAATAAAACACATTTTTTAAAGCGCCCTGTCCCGACAAGCTCACGCGCAGAAGCGAACGCATACGTGAGTAGCGCCCGCATATGAAAACGTTGTTCAAACCACACATGTGAGGTTTCGCCGTGATTGTTAGAGCAAGAGCAATAATTCTAGCCCTAGAACTCCTCTGTAACTCAAAACTGGAAACCTGTAGAAAATTTTAAACAGATTTTTAAGGGTAAAAGTTTGTTGCCATTCCACGAGCGGGCGCAATTTTGAAGCATGACATGTTGGGTATCAATTTACTCGGCGTAACATCTTTCACAATATAAAAAAAAAAATGGGCTAACTTTACTGTTTTATTTTTTAATTAAAAAAAGTGTATTCGTTCCAAAAAAAGTGCGCTTGTAAGACCGCTGTGTAAAAATGGTGTGACAGAAAGTATTGCAACGACTGCCATTTTATTCTCTAGGGCAGAGGTCTCCAAACTTTCTAAACAAGGGGCCAGTTTACTGTTCTTCAGTCTTTAGGGGGGCCGGAGGAAATAGAAAAGGTCCTGAAATCAGCAGGAAAAAACAATGTCCCATCTTTGGTGGGAGGAATTCTGCCCCATCGTTGGTGTCATTGTGAGGATTCATGCCCCATCATTGGTGTCATTGGGCCAAATTGTTGGTGTCATTGGGAGGAATTGTGTCCCATCGTTTGTGCCAGTAGGAGGAATTGTGCCCATCGTTGATGTCAGTGGAATTGTGCCCCATTATTGGCGTCATTGGGCCTATTTGTTGGTGTAATCGGGAGGAACTGTGTCCCTTTACTGGTGTTGGTGGGCTAAGTTGTTGGTGTCATTGGGAGGAATTGTGTCCCATTGTTTGTGCCAGTGGCAGGAATAGTGCCCCATCATTGGTGTAATTGGGAGGAATTGTGCCCCATCATTGGTGTAATTGGGAGGAATTGTGCCCCTTACTGGTGTTAGTAAACCCAGTTGTTGGTGTCATTGGGAGGAATTGGGTCCCATTGTTGGTATCAGTGGATGAAATAGTGCCCCAAGGGCCTAATAAAAGCAGGCAAAGGGCCGCAGTTTGGAGACCTCTGCTCTAGGGTGTTAGAACCCACAAACATTATATATATATATTTTTCTAAGTAATTTTCTAGCAAAAAAAAATGATTTCAACTTGTAAACAATAAGTATAAAATAAGAGGCTCGGGGCTGAAGTGGTTAACTTGCTGTCCTCATTTAGTTGTACCTAAATTGGTGTGATGTCCTAATACAGCCCTGCTATTACTCAGTTTATGCCTATGTCATGCTGTAAATGGTATGCAAATCTGTAGGTAAAGATAGGGCAGATTTTTTCATTAATTTTCATTTAAAAAGAGCGTAACTTTAGTTTACATTTCCCAAAGGATGTTTTACTACTTCTTACTTCTATGTGGCTGGCTCAAATTGGGTCTGTTTTTTAAAGGAGTTCTTTTCATTCTAACCTGTTCACATCAGTGTAGGATATATAATTTTTTTTTTTTTTAAAAGCATCGTACCTCAAACACACAGGTGTGAGCCTTATGTTTGTCTGTATTAATATCCCTGATCTTGACACAAATACAAGTTGCATTGAAGATTACATACAGTGGGGACAGAAAGTATTCAGACCCCCTTAAATTTTTCACTCTTTGTTATATTGCAGCCATTTGCTAAAATCATTCAGGTTCATTTTTTTTTCCTCATTAATATACACACAGCACCCCATATTGACAGAAAAACACAGAATTGTTGACATTAATGCAGATTTATTACAAAAGAAAAACTGAAATATCACATGGTAATAAGTATTCAGACACTTTGCTGTGACAATCATATATTTAACTCAGGTGCTGTCCATTTCTTCTGATCATCCTTGAGATGGTTCTACACCTTCATTTGAGTCCAGCTGTGTTTGATTATACTGATTGGACTTGATTAGGAAAGCCACACACCTGTCTATATAAGACCTTACAGCTCACAGTGCATGTCAGAGCAAATGAGAATCATGAGGTCAAAGGAACTGCCTGAAGAGCTCAGACAGAATTGTGGCAAGGCACAGATCTGGCCAAGGTTACAAAAAATTTTCTGCTGCACTTAAGGTTCCTAAAAACACAGTGGCCTCCATAATCCTTAAATGGAAGATGTTTGGGACGACCAGAACCCTTCCTAGAGCTGGCCAAACTGAGCTATCGGGGGAGAAGAGCCTTGGTGAGAGAGGTAAAGAAGAACCCAAAGATCACTGTGGCTGAGCTCCAGAGATGCAGTCGGGAGATGGGAGAAAGTTGTAGAAAGTCAACTATCACTGCAGCCCTCCACCAGTGGCCCAATGGAAGCCTATCCTCAGTGCAAGACACATGAAAGCCCGCATGGAGTTTGCTAAAAAAAAAAAAAAAAAAAAAAAACACCTGAAGGACTCCAAGGTGGTCAGAAATAAGATTCTTTGGTCTGATGAGACCAAGATGGAACTTTTTGCCCTTAATTCTAAGCGGTATGTGTGGAGAAAACCAGGCACTGCTCATCCACCTGTCCAATACAGTCCCAACAGTGAAGCATGGTGGTGGCAGCATCATGCTGTGGGAGTGTTTTTCAGATGCAGGGACAGGACGACTGGTTGCAAGCGAGGGAAAGATGAATGCAGCCAAGTACAGGGATATCCTGGAGGAAAACCTTCTCCAGAGTGCTCAGGACCTCAGACTGGGCTGTAGGTTTACCTTCCAACAAGACAATGACCCTAAGCACACAGCTAAAATAACAAAGGAGTGGCTTCACAACAACTCAGTGACTGTTCTTAAATGGCCCAGCCAGAGCCCTGACTTAAACCCAATTGAGCATCTCTGGAGAGACCTAAAAATGGCTGTCCACCAATGTTTAACATCCAACCTGACAGAACTGGAGAGGATCCCCAAATCCAGGTGTGAAAAACTTGTTGCATCTTTCCCAAAAAAACTCATGGCTGTATTAGATCAAAAGGGTGCTTCTACTAAATACTGAGCAAAGGGTCTGAATACTTAGGACTATGTGATATTTCAGTTTTTCTTCTTTAATAAATCTGCAAAAATGTCAACAATTCTGTGTTTTTCTGTCAATATGGGGTGGTGTGTGTATATTAATGAGGAAAAAATGAACTTAAAATGATTTTTAGCAAATGGCTGCAATATAACAAAGAGTGAAAAATTTAAGGGGGTCTGAACACTTTCCGTCCCCACTGCATATGCTATACATTATGCAATTGGTCTGATTAAATATCACACTGAAACAAATCAACTAGGTTTGGGTAAGAAATGTTTTTTCTCAAAAATATTATATACTTTTTTTAGAATTTATGATAAAATAGCCAGTCATTACCATAGCTCTATATTTCAGGACAAATCCCCAACTCTTTTGGCTCACAGAAGTCTTCAGATGTGTCCCTGACCTCTAGGTAACAAATGTTCTTATTCCTTAAGGTTATAGCAGCAATGCCTTATTGGTAATTTAAATGTATTCTATAAATGTGCAGGATAAGTGTGGGAAAGAAGAAAATTCGTAGCATGTCTGGGAAGCTGTCTCCACTCAAACCATGCTTAACTGGGGATAAAGAGCCAAACACTGATTTTGTAGTACAAGACTATTTACCACTGGTAAGCTATTTAGTGTTTTAAAAATAAATACATACACTGAATAGTATCCTCTCCCACTTACACAAATTGTTGTTTATTTTCTCATATAGATAAGCTTGCAGTCTGCAGAGGGTTTTTTCAGCTTGAACAGCTCTTTCTCCAATATGGTGCAGATCTCGCTTCAACGGCTGCTTCGTACTTCCCCATTTTCCAGTCATCGTGGAAGCCTGAGCCCTGTGTCTGAGCCTTTCCCTTCAGAAGCTGGGGACTGTCTTAAAGGAGAAGCACAAAACTGTAAAGGGGGGTCTCAGCCTGAAGTCCCAGCAACACAGGAGAACGCTTTTCTCCCTGTCTACCCCTCATCATGCCCTGAAGCGCTTTGTCATCAAGCAGACAGTGGACGGGGATCTGAAACTGACCCATGTGATACCTCGCCATGTCCTTCAGAGGCAGGAGCAGAACTGGACGCAGATCTTGAAGGCTGTTCCTGGGCTACAGCTGTGGCTCTTGCGTGGCTTGAGCATCGCTGTGCAGGTTTCTTCACAGAATGGGAACTGTTGGCAGCCAAAGCAGAGGGATGGCTACGGGCACAGACATTTCCTGATGGGTTACAGTTGCCAGCTTTAAAAGGGGCTGCCCGTCAACTTTTTCTCCTCCTTCGTCACTGGGATGAAAACCTTAATTTAAATATGCTCTGCTACAAGCCAGGTGATGTTTGAGTCAATTTTAATATTTCAAAAATAAATACAATTACCTGACACTGGCTGTTGGCCCATCAGACTGATGCTGGAACGCTTTTGGTAATGTGGGGGGGGGGGGGGGCTAGTCAGATTTTTTTTTTTTTTAAATCAAAACCATTGTGAGACAGCTGTTTAATAAGTGAAGAGGCAGTTTCCACGTTTATTAGCTTAAAAAAATATAAAGTCTATACTTCTCTTTTCCTTGAGACAATCACTCCTTAGCAGTGTTCTTTGTACCCTAAAGTTTTAGGAACCAGGACAAAGTGGATAAGGAAATCAGTCCTTCTTCTTACGAGGAGTTCGTGTGAGCGGTGTGGATTCCAAGGGACTTGTCTCATCTGGTGGAACTCCGAGCCACAAGTGCAGCAAAATAGCTCCATGACAAATATGAAGAGCACCTGAGCTCATAGAGGTAGAAGGAAATGTGTTCCAGGACAGCTCAATAAGGCCAAGGATAAGGATCCTGGAAATAATTGAAAAGAAAGCTATCAATATCAGTTAATTTAATTACAAAAAAAAAAACCCACTAGGTGTCAATATACATACTTGGCAAGTCCTGGCAAGGCGCTAGTGTTTGTGCACCATAAAAGATATGGCAGTGTGTGGAAATACCAGACATAAAACTGGTAGTGCAGAGAACGACTGAAGGTCACACCCAGGAAGTTACTGGAAAACAGGACAAAGATAATCTCTTAGAAAAAGTTAAGGAAAATAGGGCTTCAGGGGCTCATTTTCTACCACTTTCATGGAAATTGTTACAAACACTTGCTTAATTATCCACTTCTATTATTAATCCTCAAGTATTTAAAAATAAAATCCAATTGGCTGTTTTGGGAACAGTTTTAAAAAGTGTTTTTTTTTTTTTAATATATTCAAATAAAATTATTTCTATTAAACGGTTATGCTTTAATATTACTTTGAGCACTTAGTCTGTATGCTGTACCACAGAAGAACCTGTAGATCTACCTCTAAATGTTTCTCAGACCTTGTTCCGAGAATTCACATTTTTCCAAAAGGTTGTGTGAATCTTGTTTAAGAATATTTATAAAAAAGACCCCCTAACTTATATGGATGGCAGTTCAAATATCACTCATAGGGTAGATTTTGGAAAACTGTATTATTGTTTGCACTTTTAAATCGGTCGCTTTCTTAAAATGCAATTTAGGCAAAATTTTCAGAGTCCATTGAGGGGCACATCTTTTATTACCTGCTTTTGTCCCCAGGTTCTAGAGCATTTTTTTTTAGTGAGGTCTTAGTTCTGCACGTTTTAACTTTCAGGTTGTGTAGGCTTCTCTTTTAGGACAAAGAAAGCTTGGTAGCAAATTTGGATATATTTTATTTCCCTAATTTTTATTGAGAATAATGAAGCTAATCTTTTATGTAAATGCATTTTGCTCTATCGCATTGGCGCAAGGTTTATATTATGTAGCGGAGTGGTAAAGCTCAAGGAGAACATATGCATTTCATTTTAGTTGAGCCTTACTCCCTCTTCAAATGCTATGTTGTTTAGGAGGGGGAAAAAAAAAATGCATAAATTGTTAGCCTAATAAGATTAAGGCTCGGTTCACACATATGCGATGCGGGAACCAGCGCAGGTCTCTGGCAGTTCACACTGCCCTATGCGAACTGCTGTGGGTGTCAATGCAAAGTTAATGGTACCCCCAGATTGGATTGCAGTGCAAACTGCCAAATGGTGCAGGAATCTGATCGCATGGGTGTGAATACCCATGCGATCCGATTCCAGTGCGGACCAAAAAAAAGGGGTTCTGCACCATTTTGGTGCAAATTTAGCCATACACTCTGTATTTAGGGATTTTCTTTGGTAAGTTAAATGTCCTCTTTTATCTCTTGGCCATTCAGAAAATTGGCTTTATTATTGTCCATACTGAGAGGCAGCACAATGAAAAACACAGAGAACCAGCCCACCAAGAGAAAATAACAGCAAGCATCTGCAGAGGCGGAAAAAAAAATCTTAAAATGTTTGAACAGAAAACTAGGTCACAGCCTTACAACTTTGAGTCAGGATTCTGTCTACCTAAGCTGTGTCCAAGAGGTAAAACCCAACAGCCCTCACTACATCCATACAATGGAGGGAGATCTTCCGGGGGGGTGAACACCAATAGTATCACATTATCTTCATTAAAGAGGTTGTAAATCTCAGAAAAAAAACAAACAAAAAACCTGCAAGACAAAAAAGGCATAATGAGCTAGTATGCACCGCATACTATCTCATTGTGAAATACTTACCTTAGAACGATGCCCTGCAGTTACATAGTAGGTGAGGTTGAAAAAAGACACCTGTGTGTGATTATATGTCAGTATTACAATGTATATCCCTGTATGTTGCGGTCGTTCAGGTGCTTATCTAATAGTTTCTTGAAACTATCAATGCCCCCCCGCTGAGACCACTGCCTGTGGAAGGGAATTCCACATCCTTGCCGCTCTTACAGTAAAGAACCCTCTGCATAGTTTAAGGTTAAACCTCTTTTCTTCTAGTTTTAATGAGTGGCCACGAGTCTTGTTAAACTCCCTTCTGTGAAAAAGTTTTATCCCTATTGTGGGGTCACCAGTATGGTATTTGTATTTTGAAATCATATCCCCTCTCAAGCGTCTCTTCTCCAGAGAGAATAAGTTCAGTGCTCCTAACCTTTCCTCATAACTATTATCCTCCAGACCCTTTATTAACTTAGTTGCCCTTCTTTGTACTCACTCCATTTCCAATACATCCTTCCTGAGGACTGGTGCCCAGAACTGGACAGCATACTCTAGGTGCGGCCGGACCAGAGTCTTGTAGAGCAGGAGATTTATCTCTGGAGTTGATCCCCTTTTTAAAGCATGCCAATATTAATTTTGCTTTCTTAGCAGCAGCTTGGCATTGCATGCCATTGCTAAGCCTATCATCTACTAGGACCCCCATTATTTTACTACATTGAACCTCGTTTGCCATGTAGTTGCCCACCCCAGTAATTTGTTAAGATCTTTTTGCAAGGTTTTCCACATCCTGCAGAGAAGTTATTGCCCTGCTTAGCTTAGTATCGTCCACAAATAGAGAGTGTGCCGCCCACACTCCGCTCCCACGGCCAACCTTTACTGGAGTTACTTCCGGGTTCGCGGGCTGCGGCGCTGTTATTGGCCGGAGCCGCAATGACATCACCAGTCACGAGACGGGTACTGAAGAAACGGCACCAGCGGCCCATTTCTTCAGTGTGCATGCGCCAATGTCAGCAGCACCAGCGCATATAGTGACTATCTCCTAAACTATGCAAGTTTAGGGTATATTTACAGTACCTACAGGTAAGCCTTTTATTATAGGGCAGGGGTCTCAAACTGGCAGCCCTCCAACTGTTGTGAAACAAGTCCCATTGCAAGGCTGACAGTTACAAGCATGACTCCCAAAGGCAGAGGCATGATGGGGACTTGTGGTTCTGCAACAGCTGGAGGGGTGCAAGTTTGAGACCACTGCTAGGGAATCTGTCCTTCAGCTGTGCTTTTCTGTGTAAACAGAAGATAAGACTCAGGCCAGATCATTACGTGACCACAGCATGGCAAGTAAAAATTTTAGATAGGATTTTTGTTCTTTAACATAATGATTAGTTACGGGGGAAGATTTTATTCCAGTGTGGAGCTTTAAGGCTGCAAATAAAATACCTGGTGGTCAGGCCAGAAATACCATGTGCTTCTAGTAGTGAGCTGACACAGAAATCTCAGGTGGTGTTATTGGCCCTAACTAGTTCACCTCAGAACTACATAACATTTCTTACTTTAGGTTACAGAGATTAAATGTTTTGTAGTCCTAATGCACATTCTGTCCTGCAATAAACGCTGTTCCTTCATACGGTTAAACGAGTGGGCGCTGTAATCCCAGAACAGGAAGTATGTCTGGTAGGATGGCCAGGTGAGCAAAGCTTAAAGCCTAAACATTTTTAACCCTATTACATTCCTTGCATTAAGGTAAAAATTTTTTAGGCATCAGCATTCCCCCTAACCCCCCCCCCTCCCCCCTTTACTTACCTAAGCCCTCGTTTGACCCAGCTATGTGCACATCTGCAGATCCTCTCTTCCCTCACTTCCAGGTCTTGCTGGGGCACCAGGAGCCATTGGCTCCCAGTGCTGTCCATCAAAGCGAGTGATGAGGGAGCGGAGCCCTAGAGCGTGCACGCTCAAGTGCCCCCATGGGAAAAAGCCAGGATAGCTGGCGGGGGACCTGAGAAGAGGAGGTTCGTGGACACACTGTGCAATGGAATTGCGCAGAGCAGGTTTGTATAGAGATGGTTTTTTATTGTACCTGTACAGTTGCTTTAAGGCTTAAAAATAAAAAATGCAACCACCAGCTCGAAGAACTGGTAATCTGACATTGTTTGTTCTTCGGTTTAGATACAGTTTAACTTTTTGTAAGGATACTGTTTGCTGAAAGTTGGTGTGAACGTGGTTTCCTTTGTGCTGGATCCTTCAGAAGAGAAAGAAGGCTCTGCCCAGACCTGCAGGTAATAAAACAGTAAAATTATGCAAAAAAAAAAAACATTCTTAAAATCAAACCCACTAAGACCACTTTTTATTGTGTACCTGTGCCAGCGGTAAAAACAGAACAGTACAAGGCCAGCTAGATGAGCTGTAAGTAGTGCCAGGTGGAAAACCCTGTGCTGGAACACATGCTCTGGGAGGAACCGCCAGTTCACTGTCCATTGAAACAGAAACTGTCTGCCAAAGTCAAAGGATCGGATAAGATACCCAGCAGGATTTTCTAGCAGAAACGGGAGTGCCAAGATCACCTGTAGGATTACAGAACAGTGCAAAAAGAAGCATAGAAAAAGTTACAAAAATTGCTCTCTGGAATCTGAATTCAGCACAAGCCTGACTGTTTGATTGTTCCTAAAACATGTTGTGTGAATTGCAATTAGGAGACTGTAGATAGTTTATGGATAGCCAGTCACAAAATCCTTTCAGATTATATCCCCAGTTCTATGCTTAAGGCCGTTTATGGCCATAAATGAGGTTACAAACTAGCATTTCTTACACCTAAAGAAGTCATACTGACACATTTTTCATATTTGAAAAAGTAATTGATCAGTCCCTCCTTTTCCTGGAGAGAGACAGAAAGTAGTGAACCACACATGCATTGCTTCAATATTTCAGGCAAGTCATTTAGGCTCGGTTCACACTAGGACGACTTGTCAGGCGACCTAGTCGCCTGACAAGTAGCGTCCCGTTCTGTACAATGGAACCGTTCTAAGGGGAGCGACGCAGGTCGCTCCGACTTAGAAAAAGGTTCCTGTACTACTTTGGGGGCGACTTGCATAGACTTCTATACAGAAGTCGTTTTGCAAGTCGCCCAGGCAGTAGTGTGCAGGTCGCCTCGGTGAGGCGACCTGCAAGTCGTGCCGCCCCTAGTGTGAACCGAGCCTTAAGTGGCAGGAGCAGATTTCTCCTTTTATTTTCCAGGAAACACCGGTCTATGGTCATCCTTGGTCACCCTACTCTTGGCAGCCAATGAATACTTTCCTATTGCAAAAGAGCAGACATGTTAGAAAAGGTTTAGTAAAAATGTCATAGGTCACACAATGCAATTTAAAGCAAAGCATCAAGTTTGCTTTAATGGCACCTCCTACCTCTCCCCAGCAGCACATACTTATTTTTTTGCACTCCAATTGCAAAGTGTAAAGAAAGTACCCAATAATTTCAGGTATGTTTAAGAATGTAACACTGCTCTCCCCCTCTCCCCCTCCCCAACAACAAATCTTCACCTTTCCTCTGCTCCACTCTGCTTCCCATAGTGAAGAAAATATCCAGTACTTCCAGGTATGGCAGAGCATGCGACTCTCTGCTTCCTCCCACAGCATAGTGCTGCTGGTGCTCCAGCCTGACAAATCTGGGTGGGAAGAGAACCCCCCCATTCCTCTTTAAGCTTGGACTAGAGCAATTCAGAACTTACACAGGTTTCCCTTTCCTCACTGCTAGTGTAGAAGTGGGGAAACTTAACTTGAGAAGGCCGTATTGGCCGCAATAAAAAAACAAAACAAACAAAAAAACAATAATTCCCCATGGTAATAAATGTACATTGCAAAGATTTTGACAAACTTTGTTGCCTATTCTTACAAAAAAAAGTTGAACATTAATGTCAATGTGCAAAGTGACTCTAAATTGGAGTGACATTCTCATTATTAAGTCAGCTGATGCACTTGCAGTGTTCTAAACGAGGAAAACTGCAGTGTCAGCCTCTCATTAGAAGTTATTAACCCTTTGGGAGTCTCATCAAAAAAATAATTTTTGTTGCAGAGTATGCCTAAAATCTGACTTGTATCTTAGTGAAGACTTCTGGGGAAATCTGTGAGCCAATCACACACGCAGGAAATTACATTGCTGGGGAGGTACTGTACACCATCTGTGTGCAGAAGATCTCCAGGTTGCCATATTGCATTGAGTTTTACAGAAAATTACAGCGCGGCAGATTGAAAAAGAAAGGTAACTTTAATTTAACATTCAATTACAATATGGCTTGTATAGCAATTGTATTTGCTATTTTTTTTTTCAACAAAAGTAGAGTTACCCTCTCATGAACTAGGGCCCCCAAAGACTACACTAAAGATATTTAGTTTACGATGTAGAAATTGTCGCCCTGAATGGGGAGGAGCCTAAGAATGGTGCCAGCAAGAAGCTTGTGGTAGGAGCTCCAGGTGTACCGTTCCCTCTAATGCAGGGGTAGACTAACAGCCCTGCTTCAGCCAATTCCAGGCACACTCCCGACACCTCTGCTCTCTTACCTGCCAGTTTTACGGGACAGAGGAGCCAGAAACGGCAACAGACTGGCAGCTAGTGGGAGGGACGCATTCCTGACACAGCTGCTCTGTTGCCTGCCGCCTTTAAGGGACGGAGGAGCGAGCGAGAGAGAGAGATCGCAGCCCCCGGAGGACTCCCGGGAGATTCAACCGTGGACAGAGCTGGAGGGGGAGGTATGGAGGGAACTCTCGGAGATACCCGGTGGAGCAGGGGAAGTCCTAAAAGAAATTGAATGCCATTTGGGTAGTTTTTTTTTTTTTTTTTTTTTTTTTTTACAGGAGACACACATTGCCCAGGATTCAATTCTAAAACTATTCTAGACAGTATCCGACATGGTTCTATGGAGATTCCCCAACCAAGAAAGCTAAAAGGAGTAGCAACTGGGATAGCAAGAGAAATTAGTTTTGTAGCTGAAGATAGGAGGGTAGACCCTGAAGGGTGGTACATATTTATGAAACTAAAAGTTGCAAGGAATGGAATACACGCTGGTAAACGTCTACTGCCCAGGGAAAAAAAAAAAAAAAAATCAGAAAAAAGGTACTTTAAAGGAATACTGGAAAAATGAATAGAGTTTTAAAAAGGGATTGTAATTGTAGCTGGAGATCTGAATTTTTGTTTGGACCAACTAATGGATAGTACGTCCCTTGCACAAGGGACTGAGGAATATCAATTAGGGCAGGTACGGAAAATTTTTTTTCAATCTCAACTAGTAGATGTATGGAGAATTCTACATCCAAAAGGAAAGGGACTATTCTTTTCACTCCTCTGTACACAGGACATACTCCAGACTAGATTACATCATGGTAGACCATAGACTTCTAGAATCAGTAGAAAAAGTGACAATAGAAATAACTACAATCTCAAGCCACGCCCCTGTAATGATGAGAATGAAAGATATTAATACCCAGGAGAGCAAAAAAATGTGGAGACTAAATGAAGATCTGCTACAGGATGAGGAAGTAGAAGAAAAAAAAATAAAAGAATTAGAACAATTTTTTATACAGAACGAATCCCCGGAGGTGAAGATTTGGGAAGCCCATAAGGCCTACATAAGGAGGATATTAAGATCAATAGGCTCTAAGAAAAAGAAGGATAGAATTAAAAAAAAAAAAAAAAAAAAAAAATGTAAAAGTCAGCAGCTACTAACACTATTGGCTGACTTTAAATAAGTACTTACCTGTCCTGGGTGCCCGCGATGTCGGCCGCCCGAGGCTGACCCTTCCCTCGGCTCCCCGCACCACCATCCTAAGTAAGGGAAACAGGCAGTGGAGCCTTGTGGCTTCACTGCCAGTTTCCTACTGCGCACGCGCGAGTGGCGCGGCGCTCTGTTCTGTGAATGGCCCCGTGGTGTTCTGGGAACACACACAGTTCCCAGAAGACAATGGGGCCGCTCACCGAGGAGCGGAACACACCGCGGAAGAGGAAGATTAGGAAGACTGCCTAGCAACAAGGGTTTAGGTAAGTTTAAAACATTTTTTTTTACAAATTTTTTTTTTTTTTTTAGGATTTTGGGTCATTTTTTTTTTCAGGGTGGAACTCCGCTTTAACAGGCCCTGGTCATGAAAAGAGTTCAGTTAAAAGACTTAAAGAAGAAACAAGACATATCTTTCTTTAGCTACTCTATTAAATACATGAGTGAGGAAATAAATCTGGGAAATACTTAGCAAATTTATTAAAGAGAAAAAAAACAAAAAAACAAAAAAAAAAAAAAAAAAACACAACCACACACACATACACTACATGCCATGGGCATATGTGAAATTACACCCCAAAATACATTCTGCTGCTTCTCCTGAGTACGGGGTTACCGCATGTGTGAGACTTTTTGGGAGCCTAGCCACGTACGGGGCCCTGAAAAACAATCACCGCCTTCAGGCTTTCCAAGGGCATAAAATGGTGATTTAACTTCCTCACTACCTATCAGTTTCGGAGGCCCTGAAATGTCAAGACAGCACAAAACCCCCCAAATGACCCCATTTTGGAAAGTAGACACACCAAGCTGAGAGGCATGTTGAGTATTTTGCAAATCCCGCTTTTTGTCACAAAGTTTTGAAAATTGAAAAAATAAAAAAAAGTTTTTTCTTTCTTCATTTTCAAAAAAAAATGAGAGCTGCAAAATATTCACCATGCCTCTTAGCAAATACCTTTGGGTGTCTACTTTCCAAAATGGGGTCATTTGGGGGGTTTTGTGCCATCTTGACATTTCAGGGCCTCCGTAACTGATAGGTAGTGAGGCATAAAATCACCATTTTACGCCCTTAGAAAGCCTGAAGGCGGTGATTGGTTTTTGGGGTCCTTGACCATTACGTCTTCTTGATTACAGCCGATGTTGGCTCTTTATACATGAATATTAGCCACGCGGACGCTTTGTCCTCAGTTCATTGGGCTTTGGAATCATCTGGCTTATCCAGACGACATCGGAATTTTTTGATTGACTGTCTAACTTTGTCTGTCAAAAAACTATTTTGGTATGACAAGCAGTTCTTTCTCCAAACCAGAGGAGTAGCTATGGGGGCACGGTTTGCTCCCAGTGTTGCCAATTTGTTCATGGCACACTGGGAGGAGGCCGTGTTCAAAAACAAACCCCCGGAATTGATATGTTACCAGAGGTACATCAACAACCTCATTATGATCTGGGATGGAACTAGAGCTTAAATGCCTTTGTATCCAAACTAAATGCCAATAATAAAAATGAAGGTGATTTTGTCTCAATCACAGATCTTGGCCTCACGATTTATAGAAAAGGGTTATGATAGGAGTATTCTGGATAAGGATATGGAAAATATTCGGGTTCTAGATAGGAAAGCGTTGGTTTCTAATTCCCCTAAAGCCAATCAGAGCGGCCTTAAAAGGAACTAAAGACTATATGAAGATCCTGCAGGGAGAAATAGGGTGATTAGATCAATTGAGAATAAATGAAGGAGAGAAATGAGATGAGAGACAGAACGCAAAGAGATAGGGAGAGGATAGAGCTACACGATTCTGGCTAAAATGAGAATCACGATTCTCGCAGCGTAACATCTTTCACATTAAAACAAAAAAAATTTGGCTAACTTTTACGATTTTGGTTTTTTTTATTCATTGAAGTGTATTTTTTCCCAAAAAATTGCATTTGAAAGACCACTGGGCAAATAATACAGTGCGACATAAAATATTGCAGCAATTGCCATTTTATTCCCTAGGGTCTCTCCTAAAATATATATAATATAATGTTTGTGGGTTCCAAGTAATTTTCTAGCAAAAAATATTGATTTTAGCTTAAGAAGTGTCAGAAAGAGATTTAGACTTTAAGTGGTTAAACTTCCTGCATGTACAAGTTGTTGAAAACTTGGCAGACTGCCTAGATTATTTATTTACATTGAAGTTTTCTACCTTTGATCTAAGAAGGAAGCTTAGTTAAAATGTATCAAGTTAAAAGACTTGGCAGAATGCCCAGATGCTCTCTTTTGACAGCTGAGTGACCACATAGTCCATAGTCTCCACTTGTTTATATGAAAGAATCCTCAAACTTTGTAGGAGATCTTCAGAGGGGGTGAATCAAGATCACGATTTTTTAACGATTAATTGTGCAGCTCTAGGAGAGGAGTATATGGGGGGGTCAATAGTTCATATTCCAGTCTTCCCCGGTTATGTTTCTGTTGGACCTTAAAGCGGAGTTCCACCCATTTAAAAGTCAGACTTTTAATAAACACTCACCTGCCCCACAGTCTAGCAATGTGGGCGCCCAAATCCTCGCTCCTCTACCCCTCCTCCACACGGCATCTGCATTGTAACTGTAGGCACACGGCTGTGGCTTCACAGCCGGGCGCGCATTGTGCATGTGCGAGCCATGCTGAGCCTTGTGAATGGCTGGGCATTCTTCTGGGACCTGTAACGTGTTCCAGAAGGATTCGTTCTGGTGCCGTGGAGCTAGGAGAGGAAGTGGGAGCTGGGTGCCTGTCAAAACTGGATACCTGCTCTCCCCCCCCCCAAAAAAAATGACATGCCAAAATGTGGCATGTCAGGGGGTCACCAGTACTTAAAGTGGAAGTTCCATTTTTGGGTGGATCTCTGCTTTAAAGGGCCTTATAACGTGGGAAATTGAAATGTGATGCCTGCTCTGTTAGGAAACCTTGGAAAACAAAGTTCACCCGTGAGAGAATGGGGGCACAATTCCAATATCAATTTACCAATTGTCTACCTAGTTTGAGGTCAATGGTTTGTTGTAAACTTTTCATGTATGTAGATCACAGAAACTTCCTGCGATCCAAGTTCAGCTGGTGTGGCGCTCCCATGTTTTCAAAACTTCAAAGATGGATAATGAACTAGATTCAGCATTGTGTTTCTATAAAGTTTTGAAAACATCAGAGCGCCACACCAGCCTGTACAGATCTTTAAAAAAAAAAAAAAAAATGTAACAGCCAATGCATTTTAGAGGCTCAGCAGTCTTCCCTTTTGCAAAACCCCAAAGTTGTTGGTCAGCAGCCTCTTGGACTGTAAACTATTGATTGTATTGTCACGCATCTGCATAAGGTTCAATGGCTCCTACATCACAAAGATTGAATTATCAGTCTTTGGTATTGAAGCAATTACATTTGATATAGATATAGGGAGAAGATTGAGAAGACTGTGTGCAAGAAAGACCCACTGGATCTTTATGTTGAATACTTTATCCCCATATAGCCTAAACAGACATTGAAATGCATGCCTTTCTAGATTCATGTATTATTGTTGTTGTTTTTACATTATATAGCATCTTGTGTTCACCGGTTGATAGTTAAACTATATGCTCCCTCACCGTTTAAAGTGTTTTTTTTTTTTTTGTAACAAAGATCCTGTTCCCTTAACCGCTTAAGAACTGGAAGAATTTCCTCCTTAATGACCAGGCCATTTTCTGCGATACGGCACTTTAACAGACAATTGCGCAGTCATGCGACACTGTACCCAAAAAAAAATTTGACGTCTTTTTTCCCCACAAATAGCTTTTTTGGTGGTATTTGATCACCTCTGCGGTTTTTATTTTTTGCGCTATGAAAAAAAAAAAAAAAAAATGCACCAATTTTGAAAAAAAAAAAAAAAAAAAAAAAAAAAAAAAAAAGCAATAAGCGTATATTGATTGGTTTGCGCACAAGGTATAGCGTCTACAAAATAGGGAATAGATTTATGGCATTTTTATTATTTTGTTCTTTTTACTAGTAATGGCTGCGATCTGCGGTTTTTAGCGGGACTGCGACATTGCGGCAGACAGATCGGACACTTGACACATTTTTGGGACCATTGACATTTATACAATGATCAGTACTATAAAAATGCACTGATTACTGTGTAAATGTCACTGGTAGGGAAGGGGTTAAATGTGTTCCCTGCTAGGAGTTTCTAACAACTGTATGGGAAATGTCTTAAACGGCATGAATGGACCCGTGGCAAACTGCTGGGCTAGCTGTCATCTGCAGGTCAAATAGATTCCTCAAATAACGGAGGTCCCATCAGGTTTATGGTGTAATACTGGTATACTGCAGAGATGGCTGTCATATGCTGAATGCTCTCTCTCAATGCACAGCGGTATCCGTGAGAAAGGGGGATCCGTATTGAAAAGGCAGAGCAAAGAAGCAATGATCCCCAGAAAAAACAAAAGAAAACATCTAAGAGCGATCCATAGATGAAAGGTTTCCAAATTTATTCAAACAGTAAAAGGTAATAAGGGAGAGACGCTATATAAGCGCCAACACATGTAAAAATCTCCTCGCTGACGAAGTCTTTTTGACGTAACACCGCGTACGGGGCGGAACTGCATGACCGTCGTCACCCGCAGCCTTCTCTTGCTGACAGCTGTTCGGACGCGAACAGTCTGTCTCACTACCAAACACAGCCGCATAGATTTTTACATGTGTTGGCGCTTATATAGCGTCTCTCCCTTATTACCTTTTACTGTTTGAATAAATTTGGAAACCTTTCATCTATGGATCGCTCTTAGATGTTTTCTTTTGTTTTTTCTGGGGATCATTGCTTCTTTGCTCTGCCTTTTCAATACGGATCCCCCTTTCTCACGGATACCGCTGTGCATTGAGAGAGAGCATTCAGCATATGACAGCCATCTCTGCAGTATACCAGTATTACACCATAAACCTGATGGGACCTCCGTTATTCGAGGAATCTATTTGACCTGCAGATGACAGCTAGCCCAACAGTTTGCCACGGGTCCTTTCATGCCGTTTAAGACCCCCTATAATTAAGGGGTCAACTGGATCTGGTAAGCACAATCTCATTTCATATTATTACATCGCCTGGATAAGTGACTTATGCGGGTGTCCCCAGAAGAGGCTTATTTCATATTGGCATTTATGAACTTTTTGATTACCAATTTATGATTGGACTATTCATCATCCTTTTCTCATTTATAATTTTTGTTTTTGCGCTGCACTTATTTTGTTTATTGATTGTTACTGAGGTTGGTGTTATCCTCTTAGTGTTCAGCTTGCATTAGTTTTAATTTTAGTTTGCGCTGATTGTTTCTTTATTTTATTTTGTATGGGAAATGTGACTTACTAGAGAAGGAGCCAGATCGCTGTTCCTACTTAGTAGGAACACACGATCTGTCGCTCCTCTCCTGACAGAATGGTGATGTATGTGTTTACACATACATCCCCGTTCTGGCTCTTGTGCCCGCGACTGCACGTGGCCGGCAGACATCATGGCCACTGGCCATGCGCATAGTGTCCCCCGCCGTGCTAGAGCCGTTTAAAGGGCCGACTTACAGCTACGGAGAATCGCAGGAACGTGCCGACCCGCAGCCGTATAATGATGGCGGCTGGTCAGCAAGTGGTTAAAGCATGTTTTACAGCACAGTGCTGTGTAATTTGGCCCCCTGTATCACCTGGCTGATCCTGGCAGTTTCTACCCTCGCCCTCTGTAATTTGACCACAGTTCATCATGGCTGCTGAGCCCTGCCACCACCGTGGTCAGTTACGTGCCTCCGTCATCCGCAGCCTGCTTTCCTGTGTCCTCCTCTGCTCCCACCTTCAACTCTCACTAGCGCCACTCTGCACCTCTTCCCACTGCTACAAAACTATGTGTTCTTTGTATCATCCCCATTGTTGGATAACAACCTGTATCCTAGTGCCTGTGCTTTATTAACCTCCCTGGCAGTATGATTGTGTCATATTTTTGCGTCTCAAAGCGGTACAATTATTTGGCATAGAAATGTGTTGTTTTATATTTGTAGGCCTGTAATTCTTGGCAATAACACACTTAAATCTGTCCACGAAGAGTCTAGTAGATATCCCGGGTATGATGAAGTTTGAAACATAAAATCATAAATAATATAATAATTAATTATAAAAATAATATAATAATGATAAAATGAATTTCCCCACGATTCACTATAGCTCAATTCTGCAAGTGTTCTAATTTACTATCGCTGTTTTCTAGCTGTCTAAAACCACTTTTGACATAAAGGGACACTTTTTGGTTGCTATGGACAATCTCAAGTTTCCAGGCAGAAAGAACAGTTTATATAATATAAAACTGCTTGCAGGGCATTGGACAAAGCACTGGGGACAAAAGGGATGTGAAATAATTTCATACAGTAATGTAATCTGTAAGATTACAGTATACTGTATTATGATTTTTCACTTTTGAATTTGCCGCCGGCACAGAGAGGCATCGGGCGGAGGACAGAGCCCACGGACACAGCGGGGGAACATCGCAGGATCCTGGGGACAAGGTAAGTATACCGCACCAGGATCCTGCAATGGAGTGTGGCTCGGGGGTTACCGCTAATAAGTATAGGTCAATAAAAAAAAAAAAAAAAAAGCAGATTTCTACCTGCTTTAACAGCGTCTCCCAGCTCTCTCCTCCCTGGCCGACGTTAGCGGTGGGGTGGGGGGTGGGGGAGAATCTCGGCCCCGCCCGCTGGAGCTATCAGACGGGGAGAGGAGAGGGCCTGGAGTCACGTGATCGCCTTTATTTTTTAAAGGCACAGGCACTAGGATACAGCTTTTTATCTAACAATAGGGAGGATATAAAGATCACATAGTGGCTTAGCAACCACTTTAACATACCGTATTTATCGGCGTATAACACGCACCCCAAGTTTAGGAGGGAATTATAAGGAAAAAAAATGTTTTAAAGGAAAAAAAAAAAACTTACATTTAAATGCCCATCAATGCAGCCTTGCACAGCGTCCATCTGCATGCTTGTCCTTGCAGCCAGCAGCCTTGGTGTCATTTGCAGCCTTGCAGGTTTGTCAGTGCTGATCTGCAGCTTTCTTTGTCCATTTGCAGCCTTGCTCAGGCTGCAGTTAAAATGCAGTGACTTTTCATTGTCACTGCAGTTTGAAAATGGCTCTCCTGCGATCCCCTGCAATCCTGAGCTTCAAAATCGCTGATCGCGATTTGAAAATGGCGCCGCCAGCGCTGAAATACACAGAGCCGGTCCTCGGCTCTTCTCGGCGGCTCTCGTTCACTTTCGGTTCCACTCGTAGTTCCGCCCGGGATGGGCGCAACTGTGAGCGGAGCTATCCGAACCTAGCCGAGGTTCGGGCGGCGCTCGAATGAAGCCGAAAGTGTCCAAGAAGAGCCGAGGACCGGCTCTGTGTATTTCGGCGCCATTTTCAAATCGCGGTCAGCGATTTTGAAGCTCAGGATCGCAGGGGATCGGCGTATAACACGCACCCGCGATTTTCCCCTGATTTTAAGGGGAAAAAAAGTGCGTGTTATACACCGATAAATACGGTATTAGGTTTCCAGAACAGTGTTTTTTTTTTTAATGTAAATTGTAGACTTATTATTTTTAAACACTGAGCACTATTTGTACCATTGCTACCGTGTTTTATTACTTTCTCTGCATGATTTATCTTATTTCACTTTGTAGTTTGCAGACATTTTCTGCTTCAGTTATGCCGGTTGGATTTCAGCCCATCTTTGTGCAGGCTAAGCATGTGAGGCAATTATGTGAGCAAAGCTGAGAATCCCTTGTAAGCACTGGCTCACCTTTCTCTGTACTGTATATGACTGGATGGGCGGAGTCTATGATACAGCTGTGACGCCAATTTGCAACAGGTTTTGTTCTGTGTGTAGGTGGGGTTACTGCATAGTGTGGAGTTTAAACTTTGACAGGCTGCTGCCACTATGAGGAGCAGGCGGAGCCATGAAACATTTCACTGACAGCATCCTAGGTGTTAAGTTTACACAGGAGCCATTGTCTGTATTAGCTAGGACAGTGACTATTTCTATTGTTTTTGCTGGAGTACATAGACGTTGGGACCATTGGCATTTATACAGCGATCAGTGCTATAAAAATGCCCTGATTACTGTAAAAATGTCACTGGCAGGGAAGGGGTTAACTGTTCCCTGTGTGTGTTTCTAACTGTAGGGGGAGGGGACTGACCTAGAGGAAATTACAGATCATGGTTCCTATCAATTAGGAACTCACGATCTCTCTCCTCACACAACAGGGATTTGTGTGTTTACACACATGTCCCTGTTCTGCCTCTGGTGCCGCGATTGCTTGTGGCCGGCGGCCACGAGCATTGGCACCCCCGCTGTGCAGCAGGTGCGCCTGCTATCCCGAGAGCTGACTTATAGCTGTGACAGCTCGTGGGATTGTGCCGACCTGCCGCAGGATAACGATGGCGGCTGGTCAGCAAGCGGTTAAAGTATGGCATTATCATTAAACATACCCATTTGAACTAACATGAATTTTTTAAAATTTGCTTGGAGCTCTTATTTATAATTGGATTGTTTATATTAGGTTAAAGCAGGTTGGATTCAATATGCCCTCATCTAATTAAACACAAGACTTGCAAAATAGTTGTAAACATAGCAGAATTCTCTTAACCTGAAGACACACCAGTACAAGGTGAATTCTAACTACACTTTGCACTGTTTTATTGAAGGAGTCTGAAAATATTTTAGGGTTGCTGAATAAGAGGGCTCTCACCTGAAGAATAGCACAAATAAATAGTTTTGGAATTGTGCGCAGTAGTCCAAATCGGCAGAGGAGGAGATACAGCAGTCCTGGAGCTAACAGAAGTATGTTCATTTTGACAGAGACAGCTAGGCTGTAAGAAAATAGTGGGTACAACTGTAAGATATTAAACAAAACAATTCACTGAGTTAAAGGAGTTGTAAACCCTTGTGTTTTTCACCTGAATGCATCCTATGCATTCAGGTGAAAAAAAACTTTTGACACTGACCAGCCCCCCTAGCCCCCTCGTTTTACTCACCTGAGCCCGTTCGTACCCTCGGCGGAGACGTGCTGTACCTCTCTGCCCGGGGGTCTCCGTTCTTGATTGGATAGCTTGATAGTAGCGTAGCCATTGGCTCCCGCTGCTGTCAATAAAATGCAATGACGTGGTCACCGGGGCCCGAGTCCGGCATTCTGTGTCTATGCACGCAAATACTGGACTCTGGAGCGCACCTGCAAGGTAACCCACAGGGAGAAAGCTTCTTCCAGGGGGTTTTACCGATGCAAGGAGGAGCCGCAAGCGCCACTGGGGGACCTCAGAAGACGAGGTTTGGGGCCACACTGCTGAACGAACTGCACAGTGGAGGTAAGTATAATATGTTTGTTATTTAAAAAACAAAATAAGGGTTTACAATCCCTTTAAGATGACCACTAATCATTAGAAACACCCCAAAGGACAACAGCTAAACAAGTCTAAGCATCCATGCTTGGCATGATCAATAGTACAAAAGTGCAGCACATCAGATTGTTCACTCTTCACCACAAAAAGGAATGTGACCATAATGCAATAATGTATAAAAACCCTTTGACTTCAGAACCACTTTAAAGCAGCGCTAGACCCAAAAGGGGAAGCTCTGCTTGTCTGACTCTCCCCCCCCCCCCACATTTGGCACCTTTTTTTGGGGGGGGGGGCTACCTGGCTTTGACAGGTAGCAGCTCCAATCTCTGGCTCAGTTCACTGGAAGTTCCGCATACCCCATCCTTCCCCCTGCAGCCAGCCCATTCACAAAGGGCAGCGTGATTCACGCAAGCGCAGTAGGAAAGCGGCTGTGAAGCCTTTAGCCAAAATAGGGGTGCCAGCACCCGAGAGCCGATACAACACTTGGCTCGGGTGAGGACACCGCTGGATGCCTGTACAGTTACGTGCCCTAATAGTAAAAGTCAGCAGCTACAGTATTTGTAGTTGCAGACTTTGTACACATTGCTACCCATTGTGTTACAAAAATTCCAATAATAAACCAGTGGCATGCATTGATATAAAATCTCATTGCGTGTTTTGGGGGAGTGTTATTTTTAACAATGCAAACAAAACAAAGACTTTAGTTACTCTGCTGCCCAGCTGGCAGCTGCCTACCTGTAGAAAATGCAGCCCCAGCTCCAGTGGTCCTGTAATATCAAATTGATGGAAAGGAATAGGATGACCATTGCCACAGGGTCATTGAAAAGCCGAAGGAGGAAGATGGAGTGGACGCGATATGAAGCACAGCACATGAAGAAAAACACATAGGGTGGTACCTAGTATAACACAGTGACAAATGTATTATTATAATCAAAGAAATGTCAACATTGATACAAAGCTAAAACGAGATCAGAACTTTTTTTTTTTCCATTTATTACAAAATTAAAAACTATAAATAAATATGTAAAGACTGACCAGAGTGAGCCAAAAGGCTATAGTCTATCAGGCACTCCCACTATACAAACTAACCTATGAAGCACGAGGCTGTCCTCATAAATTTCAAAAGATATGGGACTTAACCTCTGATCGTACTATTCCAAATTTGTAGAATATTGAGTAATACCAGTTTTTGCTGAATCTTTTTATTATCTTTTCTGGAATGTTGTATTTTTATACATTGTTTTGAAGAGGTTACTTATTGTAAGTGTATATATGTACCATATACGGTTCTTTAACCCATGATCCACTTGAGGTGACTGGACACTATGCATACAATGTATAGCAATATGGAAAACGGTTTGACCCCCTTTTTTTGGTTGTGACAATTTTCTTTATTTTGTACTTGAAACCAACTGTTATGTAGAAAACCTTTGTATGCACTAGAGCTGCACAATTTTTTTTGCTTAGAATAAAGATCATGATTCTTGCGGTGTAACATCTTTCACATTATACAAAAAAAATTGGGCTAACTTTACTATTTCGTTTTTTTTTTAAATTGCGTTTGAAAGACTGCCGCGCAAATACAGTGAGACATAAAATATTGTAACAGCTACCATTTTATTCTCTAGGGCCTCTGCAAAAAAAAAAAAAAAAAATATATAATATATAATATATATATATATATATATATATATATATATATATATATATATATATATATATATATATATATATTTGGTGTTCAAGTAATTTTCTAGCAGAAAATAATGATTTTTACTTGTAAGCAACAAATATCAGAAAAGGTATGGTCTTTAAAGCGAAAGGTCCGCCAAAAAAAAAAAAAAAAATATTAAAAGCCAGCAGCTACAAATACTGCAGCTGCTGACTTTTAATATATGCACTCTTACCTGTCTAGTGAGCCCGCAATGTCGGCAGCCAAAGCCGATCCGTCCGTCGGCTCTTGGCTGCTGCCGCCATCCTCGGTAAGGGAATAAGGAAGTGAAGCCGTGCGGCTTCACTTCCTGGTTCAATACTGCGCATGCGCGAGTCATGCTGCACGTCCTCTCTGGTCCCTGCTGTGTTCTGTGTGTCCCAGAATACAGCGGGGGAGGACAGTGTAGATGCCGGAAGTGGCATAGGTCACCGCGACGCAGTGATCTATGCCAGGAAGTGGGAGCAAATACCTGTATTAGACAGGTATCTGCTCCCTCCTCCCCCCTAAAAGGTGCCAAATGTGACACCGGAGGGGGGGAGGAATCCAAAAAGTGGAAGTTCCATTTTTGGGTGGAACTCCACTTTGAATGGTTAAACCTCCCTCATTTACACTCAGAATTCTTTCCTTTGATGAAAGAACCAAAAGACACTTTGTTTCTACTTATTAGTTTTGTGATAAAACTTGGCAGGCTGCCTGGATTTTTTGTATTTTTTCTCCAGCTGTGAGAACTCCCTGCAAAGAATCACATGCTGATCAGGAAGGGAAATAGATTGTGATTTTGATTCTTAACGATTAATTGTGCAGCTCTAGTGTGTACAATAAAATTACCTTAAAAAAAAAAAATAAATAAATAATTATATATAATAATAATAATAATAATAATAATAATAATAATAATAATAATAATAATGAGGAGACATAAAATCATAACACCTCAAACCAAGTACCCCTTTGTTAAATTAGGGGCAGGTTTTGACCCATTTTCTCAGTTTAAAATAAAGGCACAGGCTTTATACATTGTTACATTATACACATCTAGCAGATATAATTGTACCCCCCCACCAAAAAAAAAAACAAACTAAAACACATTTACTGTGATACAGCTGCTTACCTTCTTGGTGACAATGTAGATACGAAACACAAGAAACAGTGTGAGCAGGTACAGCGCTGCAAAGATATATTGTGCCAGTCTGATGTTGCTCCCTTGCTCAGTTACATAATATAAAGCACTGAAAATGTATACAAATCCAGCTGGATACCTGTTCCAATACAATAACACAAAAAAGATCTTTCACTCAGACATTACAGTACACTGGCATTGCTTCTTTTATGATCCCTACATTGCAGTCAGTTTCAGCCTCTCACATGATTTCAAAATGTCTCACTCCAGCTACACCTCCTATCTTATTAATCAGTGTCATAGGGGCCATGTCTCTTCTCCAGAAGGAAGGAAGGAGACGGCCAGCCTAGTTCTACCCCCAATGTCCATTCACACCTTAAATCACAGAATTAAATAGTTTATTTTATTTCACGTACTTCTATAGCGCCATCAATTTAGGCAGAGCTTTACATATGTATTACACACTCACATCAGTCCCTGCTCTCAAGGAGCTTAAAATATAAAAAGGTCCCTAACTCACATTCATACATACACATACTAGGGCCAATTTAGAGAGGAGCCAATTAACCCACCAGCATATCTTTGGAGTGTGAAAGGAAACCAGAGCACCAGAGGAAACCCACACAAGGCACAGGGAGAACACGCAAAGTCTGTGCAGGTTGCGCTGTGGTTGGGATTCAAACCGACAACCCTAGTGCTGCTAGGCGGAAGTGCTAACTACTTGGCCACTGTGTTAAGCAATTCTGCAGAGCGCACCAACCAAAGAGATAGTGACAGGAGATTTTAGGCCATAAGAGACCATTTAAAGTGCTTGGGCATGTGACAAACCTGCACAACACTAAAAGGCATATCAGTTGTCAGCAGATGGAAAATTCAGTAAACAATGAATATAAATCCATTTTTTTCCCCTCTATCAACCAAAAGCATTATAGCCATCTTCATATAGCAAAAGACAGTAATGAAAGCAAATAGGTAATTAGTTGTTCACATCTATGCCCCTCAACTATCGGAGGTAAATTTGAATTGGCTGGTTAGAAAACCTATGCTCATCACTACTGTACTGCCCCTTCTGTTCCATGGTAGAAAACATTTAGGAGGTGTCTGCATGTGTTAAGTAGGTGATACTCTAGCCTCCTGACTATAGATGAGCTCAGGCTTGTTTGGCTTCTAGTCTGAATTCACCCGAGTGATCCTGCAAGGAAGTAGTCACTGTACTTGGCCAATCCTGAGCAATATAGGCCCCACAGCCGCATGTATACACTCCCTTTTGTCAACAGTAAAGTGACAGCTTCATGGCAGGATTGTTCAGGTAGCTTCAGCCTCGCATCCAAGCAAGCCTGAGCTTGTTGCTATTCAAGAGGCTGCAGTATCACCTACTTAACACCTCTGAAAAGTGATCTACCACAAACTTTTTAGAGGAGAGGTATGGACTAGCTGGCCATGTTAAAAACCCCTTAAAAGTCCTGGATTATTGCTCTCCTGGGAGAAAAAGCTAGCCACACACAGCTGGAATTTCATTTGAACAGAAATCTCAAAACATCGAACCTTAGAGCATGAATTATAGTACCCTCAGCTCCAGGACACATTTTGTTAGAAAGCCCTTAAAATGTAATTTGATTGCCACACCAATCGTTCAAATGTTAATGTTCGATTTCAAGATGCATGAAAGTGATAATGTTCTGCCTATGGCCCTACCACACACAAAAAATTTTTCGTGACAGTCAAAAATTTTACCTCAAGATCAAACTATGCCTAGCACATTACAAGTATGACTTTTATCCTTAAGTCTGGGTTCACACTATTGCGAATTATGTGGATTTCTCCGCATCCAATTCGCATGTCAGGAGACTGTGACCACCTCTCTATGGAGCCGTTCACACAGCTCTGGGACGGCTGCAGAGCAAATTGCACAGGAGTCCTCTGCATCTTCTGCTCCATTTCAGGTCCGAATTCAGCCAAAAATTCGGACCGAAATCGGACCTGAAACAATGAACAGGGACGCACCGGACCCCTGCTGTTAGCCGCTCTGCACGGAGGTTTGAACCCAGCATTAAGAATAAGTTAATCTTTTGAAATCTGTTATACTCATATTTATGGTGGAACATGTAACATGTTCCAGCTTCCGCTGCTAGTTTCCCTGATCCCCCCTCGGTGTGACAGAGGGCTGGGGATCTTTTCCCTGCACCTGCTGTCACAATTTAAAAATATCATGCCTGTGCCGGGCTCCGCCCCCACACAGCTGTGTCATTCATTTACAGTTTTCTATGAACTACAAGCACTGTCAGCCACCACGGCTGATGGCTTGTAGTTCTGAATGAACTGGGAAGCTTTCAAACAGACAGCCCCTATGATGGTATAGGCAGAAATCTGCAGGAGCCTGACATTGCACCCCTAATCCAGTGATCGTGGGTGCAACACTTTCCAGGCTCACACAGGAAAAATTAATAACTAAAATAAAAAAATAAATAAACTTTTTTCCCCCTGCAAAAATATGCACAATCATTTTTTTTTCTTGAACGATGAACTTATCCTTTAACTGAAACCAGAACAATTTTGTTTGTTCAGATAAGAAAATAGAAATATTTTCCATCCCTCCCCTTTTCTCATTGCTGCAGGTAAAAATGATCATTGCATTGTCCCACCATCATAAACTGAACGTACATAGAGACTTTTTTAAAATGATATTCTAAGGGTGTATGGCTAGCTAAAGTCAATCAGCTGGGTTGCATGCTCCCCCAAAATCCCCCCCCCCCCCTTTTTTTAACCACTTCCAGCCGAAGGACATCATATGACGTCCTTGACTTTCAGTGGGGATATCTGAATGATGCTTGCAGCTACAGGCATCAATCAGGTATCATCTTTTAGAGCCGGCGATTCTGTGCACCGTAAGAATGATCATAGTGGCAGTTCCACCGTTTGATCATTCTTACAGGCAACGGGAGGGGATATCCCTCCCGCCGCCCTCCGGTGCTTCTCTGGGCTCTCCTGTGCCATTGGGGACCTGGAGAAAGATTCTGCCACCACCAGATGACGAGCATAGAGATTTTCGGTGACCAGATGGTCACCAGTCATCTCTATGACTGTCGGAGGTCCGGGCGCGATGTTATGACATTACGTTTGGGCCACGGTTGTAAACAAAGCTGTAATCGCAGCTGGAAAGCATGGGATCGTTAATTTTTTTTTCTCATGCCTTCCAGCCTGCAGGAGAGATGTGGGGTCTTATAGACCCCATATCTTTCCATAAAGAGGACCTGTCACGCACTATTCCTATTACAAGGGATGTTTACATTCCTCATTATGGGAATAAAAGTGATCACAAAAATAAATAAAAATTTAAAGAGAAAGTGTAAAAAAAATAAAAAGTAAAATAAAAACAATTTAAAAAAATTTAAAGCACCCTTGTTGCCGTGTGCTCGCGAACAGAAGAGAACGCACACGTAAGTCACATATGTAAATGCCGTTCAAACCACACGTGAGGTATCGCCGTGTGTGTTAGAGCGAGAGCAACAATTCTAGCACCAGACCTCCTCTGTAACTCTTAACTGGTAACCTGTAAAAAAAAACAAAAAAAAAAAAACGTACGCGTCGCCTGTGGAGATTTTTAAGTATCGAAGTTTGGCGCCATTCCATGAGTGTTCGCAATTTTAAAGCGTGACATGTTGGGTATCCATTTACTCGGCGTAACATCTTTCACATTATACATAAAAATTGGGCTAACCTTTCTGTTTTTTTATTTTTTAATTCATGAAACTATTTATTTATTTTATTTTTTTTAAAACACGTTTGAAAAATTGTTGCACAAATACCGTGCGACATAAAAAGTTGCAATGACTGCCATTTTATTCCCTGGGGTGCCTGCTAAAAAGATATAGAATATAAATTATATATATATATATATATATATATATATATATATATATATATATATATATATATATATATATATATATATCTCTATATACACACACATACATATAATATGTTTGGGGGGGTCTGAATAATTTTCTAGTTTAAAAAAAATAAAAAAAAAATAAAAATGGATTTTTACATGTAGGAGAGGAGTGCCAAAATAGGCCCGGTATGGAAGTGGTTAACAAGGGGTTTTCAGCTTAGTTTCAAAATGGAATCCTAGACAGATCTCATGCTGAGCTGGATCACGATGGTACAGAGATCTGTACCTATTTATCCTCCATGGAAAAAAATATATCCATGTAATCCCTATGGATGGGATGCTGTAAGCAGACTTGCATCAACCTAGCTCCGCACCTCTGGTCAGTAAAAGCGGATCAGAATGCAAATATTTTCTGTTTAATCCGTCTGACCCAGAGGTGGGTAGATGCAATCCACCCTCCTGTAGGGATGTTTTGCTCTCTGTTTTGAGCCATGTTAATTATGACCACCTGTGTAAAAGGGGACAAAGGCTGACACTTGGGAAGTCAAAGTGCCTTGGCCCTCATGCATGCACACATTTATTAGCTCATAGGGTTAGTTCACCTTTATAGAAAAAAAAGTAAAGGTGGACAAATCTTCCCCACCCCCTGGTCCCTGCTTTTCTTACCTCCAGGGCTACTGATCTGTCAGCACTCACACAGCCGGTTTGAGGATCGAAATCCTCCCTCTCCCCCGTTCAGCAGCTTCTTGCATGGACCATAATGATTTGATGTGACAGCATCTGTCCTGGGAAGTAGCTGCACAGAGAAGAGCAGGGATTTCAAATCCCCAGACTGCTGGAGCTGCTGCATAGGTAGTGACTTCTCAACAGCCCCCAAGGTAGGTACAGGGTGGGGAGAGTGTCTAGTGTTACTCCACCTTTACATTTGTTCCAGAAAATGAACACACACTTTAAAATCTCCTCAAGAGTAAAATCCCTGGGAAGCCACGTAACCACATACAAAGACTATTGGAACGGAATAGTCATACAGTACAGTACGTAGTTGCAAGTGTGTAAATGCTTAAAAGAGAAGAGTATATGTATAAGAAAGATGAGTTTCCTTTTTTTTGCTTAATCCTAATCCTTATGAGCCGCTAGTATCTACAAATCTTTGCTCTCCTCTGAGAAGTGCCTAGTTTCTGTTAAAACAGAGTTAATTACCTGTGGGAAGGTCTACAGACTTTCATACAGCGTCATACCGACAATGGTCTGGCTCTGGAGTCTGGATCCACCCACTTTCCTGTCATCTTGATTGATTTGGTGTCAGCTCTCTGCTCGTTCCGAGACTTCACACAACACACACAGCTGCTCTCCCCCTCCCTTCTCCTTCCTCCCTGTTGCAGACAGAACAATCTAAAGACATATTCAGGAAAGCAGCAACTTCAGTGAATGTAGACACTGGCAGTGCTCTGTATATTATATTCTACTCTCCTGGTAAAATTATAATACAAAGAATACATTTTTAAAGTAAAATCCAGCACTGGCTTTTGTCAGCATTGCCTACATGGTGGGAATAGGGTCGACATTAGTCCACTGCCACTGATGTCATCCCTATTCTCACCACCACTGTACAATAAAAAGGAGATTCTGGGGACATATCCAGGGTCTAAACAGGGATATTTCACTTTAGACGACAGGGAGTTTTCAATTTCCATCTCCCCTGCAGACCTGCTATGTGCAGTACACAGGTATGCTCTATACACATACTACTGTGTTCATTTCAGAGAACGGACACAGGAAACAGGTTACTATGCTCCTTACCATGTCTCTCTTCTGAAATAACGCAGTGACTGTGTACAGAGCTTACCTGTGTTCATTGCTGGACATGAGCCCCCCCATCGGCTGCAGGAGAAACCAACAGACTTGGAAAGCCTCTGAGTGAGGGGGAGGAGGGGGGAATTTCGGAGGACACAGGAACATCAAACCCCAGGGGAGAGGTGTTGGAGTCCCACAGAGGAGAGCTTGCAGATAACCAGAGAAAGGTAAGGACTTCACTGCTTTTGTCACGCTGCTTCCAGGTTTTAGCTGGGGACACGCTGCCATGGAAATAGATGCATGTGAAGAGCGTGCACCTCTTCACCAAACATACCCACATGCCCTCCAGAGGGAAGAAGTGAAGGAGGGGCTGGATTGTGGAGCTGTTTCCACCCCCTGCAAACTTTTGAACTGAGAAAGAACCCTTAGAGGCTGATTCTGAAATCTTCAAAAGACTATTCTGCAAAAACAAAAGGACTGAGGAAAGTAAGAAATGCAATGCAGGTATGAGGGTAGCATGTACCACCTATTTTTGCATTCCTATACTTCTCCTTAAAAGCGGAGTTCTACCCAAAAATGGAACTTCCACTTTAAGGGAAGGTGACCCCCCTGACATGCTACATTTGGCATGTCATTTTCACCATGGTGCCGGATGTAAGTTCACCTCTTCCCCCTCCCTCTCGGCAATCATCTGGGACACGTCACAGATCCAGATGATTGCCCGGCCAGTCACAGCACGGCTCGGGCAGTGCGTGCACAGCTGGGTGCCCACAGTGACAATGCCGGTGCCACAGAGAGGAGAGGGAGATGAGCGGGGGCTTTGTTCCGCCACATTGCTGGACCCTGGGACAGGTAAGTGTCTGATTATTAAAAGTCAGCAGCTGCAGTATTTGTAGCTGCTGACTTTAAAAAAAAAATTTAGTCGGAGCTCCGCTTTAAGCACTGGTGTGTACCCAGGCATGTGCGTAAAGAGTATTATCCTAAGGGATTGTTTACAGTTGCTTTAAAATGTGGCATTGGACACTTTTTTTTTTAAAGTGCTCTGAATGCCAATCAAAGCAATTGAAACTAAATAAAATGGCAAGCTTACAGTCCTGTTTACACGCGGTGACTGCTTTGCTTCAAAACGTCTCCAAAGCCTCCATAGAAGTCTATGATAAAGCTTGCTAGCAGCACCTGCAGCTTGAGAGGCTTTTATTCAGCGTCAGCTTTGCATGGTCTTGGAGGTATTGCTGGATGAGATATCCCAGAATGCACTTAGAAACCAACTGGAGCTGGAGGTTACTCTACTGAGCGAGGGGGGGGGAGAATCAACAGAGCTGGAGGTTATTACTGAGTGAAGGGGAGGGGTCAACAGAGTTGGAGGTTACTACTGAGGGGGGGGGGGGGTCAATAGAGCTGGAGGTTACTACTGAGGGGGGGGGGGGGGTCAATAGAGCTGGAGTTTACTACTGAGCGAGGGGGATCAACAGAGCTGGAGGTTACTATTGAGAGGGAGGGGGGGGGAATCAGCAGAGCTGGAGGTTACTACTGAGGGGGGGAGATCAACAGAGCTGGAGGTTACTACTTGGGGGGGGGGGGGGGTCAATACTGCTGGAGGTTACTACTGGGGGGGGGGGGATCAACAGAGCTGGAGATTACTACTGGGGGGGGGGATCAACAGAGCTGGAGATTACTACTGGGGGGGGGGATCAACAGAGCTGGAGGTTACTACTGGGGGGGGGGGGGGATCAACAGAGCTGGAGGTTACTACTGGGGGGGGATCAACAGAGCTGGAGGTTACTACTGGGGGGGGGGATCAACAGAGCTGGAGGTTACTACTGGGGGGGGGGGGGGATCAACAGAGCTGGAGGTTACTACTGGGGGGGGGGGGGGGGGGATCAACAGAGCTGGAGGTTACTACTGGGGGGGGGGGGGAATCAACAGAGCTGGAGGTTACTACTGAGGGGGGGGGGGGAATAAACAGAGCTGGAGGTTACTACTGGGGGGGGGGATCAACAGAGCTGGAGGTTACTACTGGGGGGGATCAACAGAGCTGGAGGTTACTACTGGGGGGGGGGAAATCAACAGACCTGGGAGGTTACTACTGGGGGGGGGGGGGGATCAACAGTGCTGGAGGTTACTACTGAGCGGGGGGGGGGGGATCAACAGAGCTGGAGGTTACTACTGAGCGGGGGGGGGGGTCAAGACAGCTGGAGGTTACTACTCGGGGAGTGTCACAGGGTTTGAGGTTACTACTGAGGGGGGTCAATAGAGCTGGCAGATCACTAGGGGGATCACAGGGTTTGAGGTTACTACTGGGGGGGGGAATCAACAGAGCTAGAGGTTACTACTTGGGGAGGGGGGGGGTCAATAGAGCTGGAGGTTACTACTGAGCGGGGGGGGGGGGGGGTGGTCAAAACAGCTGGAGGTTACTACTCGGGGAGTGTCACAGGGTTTGAGGTTACTACTGAGGGGGGGTCAATAGAGCTGGAGGTTACTACTCTGGGGGGGGGGGGGGGGAGAATCACAGGGTTTGAGGTTACTACTGAGGGGGGTCAATAGAGCTGGCAGATCACTAGGGGGGATCACAGGGTTTGAGGTTACTACTGGGGGGGACTCAACAGAGCTAGAGGTTACTACTTGGGGGGGGTCAATAGAGCTGGAGGTTACTACTCGGGGGGGATCACAGGGTTTGAGATTACTGAGGGGGGGGGGGGTCAATAGAGCTGGAGGTTACTACTCGGGGGGGGGGGGGGGGGGGAATCACAGGGTTTGAGGTTACTACTGAGGGGGGGTCAATAGAGCTGGAGGTTACTACTCGGGGGGGGAAAATCACAGGGTTTGGAGGTTACTACTGAGGGGGGTCAATAGAGCTGGAGGTTACTACTCGGGGGGGACCACAGGGTTTGAGGTTACTGCTGGGGGGGGGAATCAACAGAGCTGGAGGTTACTACTGAGCGAGGGGGGGGGGGTCAACGGAGCTGGAGGTTACTACTGAGGGGGGGGGGGGGGAATCAACAGAGCTGATGGTTACTGCTGGAGGGGGGGGGGGAAATCAACAGAGCTGGAGGTTACTATTGAGGAGGGAATCAGCAGAGCTGGAGGTTACTACTGGGGGGGGGGGGGGAGGGAATCAACAGAGCTGGAGGTTACTACTGAGCGGTTGGGTGGGGGTTTCTCAACAGAGCTGGAGGTTACTGCTGAGCGAGGGGGGGGGGAATCAGCAGAGCTGGAGGTTACTATTGAGAGGGAGGGAAGGGGGGGGGGAAATCAGCAGAGCTGCAGGTTACTACTGGGGGGGGGGGGGGGATCAACAGAGCTGGAGGTTACTACTGGGGGGGATCAGTAGAGCTGGAGGTTACTACTGGGGGGGGGGGATCAACAGAGCTGGAGGTTACTACTGAGCGGGGGGGGGAGCAAGAGAGCTGGAGGTTACTACTCGGGGGGTATCACAGGGTTTGAGGTTACTACTGAGGGTGGGTCAATAGAGCTGGAGGTTACTACTCGGGAGGGATCACAGAGTTTGAGGTTACTACTGAGGGGGGTCAATAGAGCTGGCGGATCACTACTCGGGGGGATCACAGGGTTTGTGGTTACTACTGGGGGGGGGGGGGACTGGGGGAGTCAACAGAGCTGGAGGTTACTACTGGGGGGGAAAATCAGCAGAGCTGGAGGTTACTACTGGGGGGGGGGGAAATCAGCAGAGCTGGAGGTTACTACTGGGGGGGGGGGGGGAATCAGCAGAGCTGGAGGTTACTACTGGGGGGGGGGGGAAATCAGCAGAGCTGGAGGTTACTACTGGGGGGGGGGAATCAGCAGAGCTGGAGGTTACTACTCGGGGGGGGAAAATCAGCAGAGCTGGAGGTTACTACTCGGGGGGGGGAAAATCAGCAGAGCTGGAGGTTACTACTCGGGGGGGGGAAAAATCAGCAGAGCTGGAGGTTACTACTGGGGGGGAAAATCAGCAGAGCTGGAGGTTACTACTGGGGGGGAAAATCAGCAGAGCTGGGAGGTTACTACTGGGGGGGGGGAAATCAGCAGAGCTGGGAGGTTACTACTGGGGGGGAAATCAGCAGAGCTGGAGGTTACTACTGGGGGGGAAAAAAATCAGCAGAGCTGGAGGTTACTACTGGGGGGGGGGGGGGATCAGCAGAGCTGGAGGTTACTACTATTGGGTGGCAAATCAGCAGAGCTGGAGGTTACTACTGGGGGGGGGGGATCAGCAGAGCTGGAGGTTACTACTGGGGGGGAAAAAATCAGCAGAGCTGGAGGTTACTACTGGGGGGGGGGGGAATCAGCAGAGCTGGAGGTTACTACTATTGGGTGGCAAATCAGCAGAGCTGGAGGTTACTACTGGGGGGGGGGGGGGAATCAGCAGAGCTGGAGGTTACTACTGGGGGGGGGGGAATGAGCAGAGCTGGAGGTTACTACTGGGGGGGGGGGATGAGCAGAGCTGGAGGTTACTACTGGGGGGGGGGGAATGAGCAGAGCTGGAGGTTACTACTGGGGGGGGGGGGAATGAGCAGAGCTGGAGGTTACTACTGGGGGGGGAATGAGCAGAGCTGGAGGTTACTACTGGGGGGGAAATGAGCAGAGCTGGAGGTTACTACTGGGGGGGAAATGAGCAGAGCTGGAGGTTACTACTGGGGGGGAAATGAGCAGAGCTGGAGGTTACTACTGGGGGGGAAATGAGCAGAGCTGGAGGTTACTACTGGGGGGGAAATGAGCAGAGCTGGAGGTTACTACTGGGGGGGAAATGAGCAGAGCTGGAGGTTACTACTGGGGGGGAAATGAGCAGAGCTGGAGGTTACTACTGGGGGGGAAATGAGCAGAGCTGGAGGTTACTACTATTGGGTGGCAAATCAGCAGAGCTGGAGGTTACTACTGGGGGGGAAATCAGCAGAGCTGGAGGTTACTACTGGGGGGGAAATCAGCAGAGCTGGAGGTTACTACTGGGGGGGAAATCAGCAGAGCTGGAGGTTACTACTGGGGGGGAAATCAGCAGAGCTGGAGGTTACTACTGGGGGGGAAATCAGCAGAGCTGGAGGTTACTACTGGGGGGGAAAACAGCAGAGCTGGAGGTTACTACTGGGGGGGAAAACAGCAGAGCTGGAGGTTACTACTGGGGGGGAAATCAGCAGAGCTGGAGGTTACTACTGGGGGTTACTACTGGGGGGGGGGGGGGATCAGCAGAGCTGGAGGTTACTACTATTGGGTGGCAAATCAGCAGAGCTGGAGGTTACTACTGGGGGGGGGGGGGATCAGCAGAGCTGGAGGTTACTACTGGGGGGGAAAAAATCAGCAGAGCTGGAGGTTACTACTGGGGGGGGGGGGGAATCAGCAGAGCTGGAGGTTACTACTATTGGGTGGCAAATCAGCAGAGCTGGAGGTTACTACTGGGGGGGGGGGGAATCAGCAGAGCTGGAGGTTACTACTGGGGGGGGGAATCAGCAGAGCTGGAGGTTACTACTGGGGGGGGGGGGAATGAGCAGAGCTGGAGGTTACTACTGGGGGGGGGGAATGAGCAGAGCTGGAGGTTACTACTGGGGGGGGGAAATGAGCAGAGCTGGAGGTTACTACTGGGGGGGGGAAATGAGCAGAGCTGGAGGTTACTACTGGGGGGGAAATCAGCAGAGCTGGAGGTTACTACTGGGGGGGGGGGGGTTGGGAATCAGCAGAGCTGGAGGTTACTACTGGGGGGGGGAGAATCAGCAGAGCTGGAGGTTACTACTGGGGGGGGGAATCAGCAGAGCTGGAGGTTACTACTATTGGGTGGCAAATCAGCAGAGCTGGAGGTTACTACGGGGGGGGGGGGATCAGCAGAGCTGGAGGTTACTACGGGGGGGGGGGGATCAGCAGAGCTGGAGGTTACTACTGGGGGGGGAAAAATCAGCAGAGCTGGAGGTTACTACTGGGGGGGGGGGGGGAATCAGCAGAGCTGGAGGTTACTACTGGGGGGGAGGGGAAAATCAGCAGAGCTGGAGGTTACTACTGGGGGGGAAATGAGCAGAGCTGGAGGTTACTACTGGGGGGGAAATGAGCAGAGCTGGAGGTTACTACTGGGGGGGAAATGAGCAGAGCTGGAGGTTACTACTGGGGGGGGAAAAAATCAGCAGAGCTGGAGGTTACTACTGGGGGGGGGGGGGAATCAGCAGAGCTGGAGGTTACTACTGGGGGGAAATGAGCAGAGCTGGAGGTTACTACTGGGGGGGAAATGAGCAGAGCTGGAGGTTACTACTGGGGGGGAAATGAGCAGAGCTGGAGGTTACTACTGGGGGGGAAATGAGCAGAGCTGGAGGTTACTACTGGGGGGGAAATCAGCAGAGCTGGAGGTTACTACTGGGGGGGAAATCAGCAGAGCTGGAGGTTACTACTGGGGGGGAAATCAGCAGAGCTGGAGGTTACTACTGGGGGGGAAGGGGAATCAGCAGAGCTGGAGGTTACTACTGGGGGGGGGGGAAATCAGCAGAGCTGGAGGTTACTACTGGGGGGGGGGAAATCAGCAGAGCTGGAGGTTACTACTGGGGGGGAAGGGGAATCAGCAGAGCTGGAGGTTACTACTGGGGGGGGGGAAATCAGCAGAGCTGGAGGTTACTACTGGGGGGGGGGAAATCAGCAGAGCTGGAGGTTACTACTGGGGGGGGGGGAAATCAGCAGAGCTGGAGGTTACTACTGGGGGGGGGGGGGGAAATCAGCAGAGCTGGAGGTTACTACTGGGGGGGAAATCAGAAGAGCTGGAGGTTACTACTGGGGGGGAAATCAGCAGAGCTGGAGGTTACTACTGGGGGGGAAATCAGCAGAGCTGGAGGTTACTACTGGGGGGGAAATCAGCAGAGCTGGAGGTTACTACTGGGGGGGAAATCAGCAGAGCTGGAGGTTACTACTGGGGGGGAAATCAGCAGAGCTGGAGGTTACTACTGGGGGGGAAATCAGCAGAGCTGGAGGTTACTACTGGGGGGGAAGGGGAATCAGCAGAGCTGGAGGTTACTACTGGGGGGGGGGAAATCAGCAGAGCTGGAGGTTACTACTGGGGGGGGGGGGGAAATCAGCAGAGCTGGAGGTTACTACTGGGGGGGAAATCAGCAGAGCTGGAGGTTACTACTATTGGGTGGCAAATCAGCAGAGCTGGAGGTTACTACGGGGGGGGGGGATCAGCAGAGCTGGAGGTTACTACTGGGGGGGGAAAAATCAGCAGAGCTGGAGGTTACTACTGGGGGGGGGAAAAAAATCAGCAGAGCTGGAGGTTACTACTGGGGGGGAAATGAGCAGAGCTGGAGGTTACTACTGGGGGGGAAATGAGCAGAGCTGGAGGTTACTACTGGGGGGGAAATGAGCAGAGCTGGAGGTTACTACTGGGGGGGAAATGAGCAGAGCTGGAGGTTACTACTGGGGGGGAAATGAGCAGAGCTGGAGGTTACTACTGGGGGGGAAATGAGCAGAGCTGGAGGTTACTACTGGGGGGGAAATGAGCAGAGCTGGAGGTTACTACTGGGGGGGAAATGAGCAGAGCTGGAGGTTACTACTGGGGGGGAAATGAGCAGAGCTGGAGGTTACTACTGGGGGGGAAATGAGCAGAGCTGGAGGTTACTACTGGGGGGGAAATGAGCAGAGCTGGAGGTTACTACTGGGGGGGAAATGAGCAGAGCTGGAGGTTACTACTGGGGGGGAAATGAGCAGAGCTGGAGGTTACTACTGGGGGGGAAATGAGCAGAGCTGGAGGTTACTACTGGGGGGGAAATGAGCAGAGCTGGAGGTTACTACTGGGGGGGAAATGAGCAGAGCTGGAGGTTACTACTGGGGGGGGAAATGAGCAGAGCTGGAGGTTACTACTGGGGGGGGAAATGAGCAGAGCTGGAGGTTACTACTGGGGGGGAAATGAGCAGAGCTGGAGGTTACTACTGGGGGGGGGAAATCAGCAGAGCTGGAGGTTACTACGGGGGGGGAAATCAGCAGAGCTGGAGGTTACTACTGGGGGGGGAAATCAGCAGAGCTGGAGGTTACTACTGGGGGGGGAAATCAGCAGAGCTGGAGGTTACTACTGGGGGGGGGGGGGGGGAATCAGCAGAGCTGGAGGTTACTACTGGGGGGGAAATCAGCAGAGCTGGAGGTTACTACTGGGGGGGGAAATCAGCAGAGCTGGAGGTTACTACGGGGGGGGAAATCAGCAGAGCTGGAGGTTACTACTGGGGGGGGAAATCAGCAGAGCTGGAGGTTACTACTGGGGGGGGAAATCAGCAGAGCTGGAGGTTACTACTGGGGGGGGGAAATCAGCAGAGCTGGAGGTTACTACTGGGGGGGGGAAATCAGCAGAGCTGGAGGTTACTACTGGGGGGGAAATCAGCAGAGCTGGAGGTTACTACTGGGGGGGAAATCAGCAGAGCTGGAGGTTACTACTGGGGGGGAAATCAGAAGAGCTGGAGGTTACTACTGGGGGGGAAATCAGCAGAGCTGGAGGTTACTACTGGGGGGGAAATCAGCAGAGCTGGAGGTTACTACTGGGGGGGAAATCAGCAGAGCTGGAGGTTACTACTGGGGGGGAAATCAGCAGAGCTGGAGGTTACTACTGGGGGGGGAAGGGGAATCAGCAGAGCTGGAGGTTACTACTGGGGGGGGGGGAAATCAGCAGAGCTGGAGGTTACTACTGGGGGGGAAATCAGCAGAGCTGGAGGTTACTACTGGGGGGGGAAATCAGCAGAGCTGGAGGTTACTACTGGGGGGGGAAATCAGCAGAGCTGGAGGTTACTACTGGGGGGGGAAATCAGCAGAGCTGGAGGTTACTACTGGGGGGGGAAATCAGCAGAGCTGGAGGTTACTACTGGGGGGGAAATCAGCAGAGCTGGAGGTTACTACTGGGGGGGGAAATCAGCAGAGCTGGAGGTTACTACTGGGGGGGGAAATCAGCAGAGCTGGAGGTTACTACTGGGGGGGGGAAATCAGCAGAGCTGGAGGTTACTACTGGGGGGGGAAATCAGCAGAGCTGGAGGTTACTACTGGGGGGGGAAATCAGCAGAGCTGGAGGTTACTACTGGGGGGGAAATCAGCAGAGCTGGAGGTTACTACTGGGGGGGGAAATCAGCAGAGCTGGAGGTTACTACTGGGGGGGGGAAATCAGCAGAGCTGGAGGTTACTACTGGGGGGGGAAATCAGCAGAGCTGGAGGTTACTACTGGGGGGGGAAATCAGCAGAGCTGGAGGTTACTACTGGGGGGGAAATCAGCAGAGCTGGAGGTTACTACTGGGGGGGAAATCAGCAGAGCTGGAGGTTACTACTGGGGGGGAAATCAGCAGAGCTGGAGGTTACTACTGGGGGGGAAATCAGCAGAGCTGGAGGTTACTACTGGGGGGGAAATCAGCAGAGCTGGAGGTTACTACTGGGGGGGAAATCAGCAGAGCTGGAGGTTACTACTGGGGGGGAAATCAGCAGAGCTGGAGGTTACTACTGGGGGGGAAATCAGCAGAGCTGGAGGTTACTACTGGGGGGGAAATCAGCAGAGCTGGAGGTTACTACTGGGGGGGAAATCAGCAGAGCTGGAGGTTACTACTGGGGGGGAAATCAGCAGAGCTGGAGGATACTACTGGGGGGGAAATCAGCAGAGCTGGAGGTTACTACTGGGGGGGAAATCAGCAGAGCTGGAGGTTACTACTGGGGGGGAAATCAGCAGAGCTGGAGGTTACTACTGGGGGGGAAATCAGCAGAGCTGGAGGTTACTACTGGGGGGGGGGGGGAATCAGCAGAGCTGGAGGTTACTACTGGGGGGGGGAAATCAGCAGAGCTGGAGGTTACTACTGGGGGGGGGGGGGGGAATCACGGGGTTTGAGGTTACTACTGGGGGGGGGGTCAATAGAGCTGGAGGTTACTACTGGGGGGGGGGGGGGATCACAGGGTTTGAGGTTACTACTGAGGGGGGGGGGGGGAATCAAGAGAGCTGGAGGTTACTACTGAGCGGGGGGGTTCAACAGAGCTGGAGGTTACTACTGGGGGGGGGTTAAAACAGCTGGAGGTTTAACTACTTTGGGGGGGGGAATCACAGCGTTTGAGGTTACTACTGGGGGGGGGGGGGGGGTCAATTGAGCTGGAGGTTACTACTACTCGGGTGATTGGATCAGGACAGCTACGGGGTAACTACTGAGCGGCGGTGGGGGGAGGGGATCAGAACAGCTATGGGGTTACTACTGAGTGGGGGGGGGGACCAAAACAGCTATGGGGTTACTTCTGAGCTACTGAGCGAGGGGGAAATCAGCACAGCTATGGGGTTACTACTGAGCAGGAAGGGAGAATCAGCACAGCTATGGGGTTATTACTGAGCGGGGGGGGGCATCAGCACAGCTATGGGGTTACTGGTTACTACGGGGGGGGGGGGGGGGTTGGAATCAGCACAGCTATGGGGTTACTACTGAGCGGGTTGGGGGGGGGGGGGAATCAGCACAGCTATGGGGTTACTACTGAGCGGGGGAATCAGCACAGCTATGGGGTTACCACTGAGCGGGGGGGGGGGGGTGTGGGGGGAGAATCAGCACAGCTATGGGGTTACTACTGAGCGGGGGGGGATCAGCACAGCTATGGGGTTATTACTGAGCGGGGGGGGGCATCAGCACAGCTATGGGGTTACTGGTTACTACTGGGGGGGGGGGGGGGGGAATCAGCACAGCTATGGGGTTACTGGTTACTACTGAGCAGGAAGGGAGAATCAGCACAGCTATGGGGTTATTACTGAGCGGGGGGGGGGGCATCAGCACAGCTATGGGGTTACTGGTTACTACTGGGGGGGGGGGGGGGGGGAATCAGCACAGCTATGGGGTTACTACTGAGCGGGGGGGGGGGGGGGAATCAGCACAGCTATGGGGTTACTACTGAGCGGGGGAATCAGCACAGCTATGGGGTTACCACTGAGCGGGGGGGGGGGGGGGGAAGCAGCACAGCTATGGGGTTACTACTGAGCGGGGGGGGGGGATCAGCACAGCTATGGGGTTACTGGTTACTACTGAGCGGGGGGAGGGGGGGTGTCGGGATAATCAGCACAGCTATGGGGTTACTGGTTACTACTGGGGGGGGGGGGGGGAATCAGCACAGCTATGGGGTTACTGGTTACTACTGAGCAGGAAGGGAGAATCAGCACAGCTATGGGGTTATTACTGAGTGGGGGGGGGGCATCAGCACAGCTATGGGGTTACTGGTTACTACTGGGGGGGGGGGGGGGGAATCAGCACAGCTATGGGGTTACTACTGAGCGGGGGGGGGGGGGAATCAGCACAGCTATGGGGTTACTACTGAGCGGGGGAATCAGCACAGCTATGGGGTTACCACTGAGCGGGGGGGGGGGGGAAGCAGCACAGCTATGGGGTTACTACTGAGCGGGGGGGGGGATCAGCACAGCTATGGGGTTACTGGTTACTACTGAGCGGGGGGAGGGGGGGTGTCGGGATAATCAGCACAGCTATGGGGTTACTACTGAGCGGGGGGGGGGGGGGGAGAATCAGCACAGCTATGGGGTTACTACTGAGCGGGGGGGGATCAGCACAGCTATGGGGTTATTACTGAGCGGGGGGGGGCATCAGCACAGCTATGGGGTTACTGGTTACTACTGGGGGGGGGGGGGGGAATCAGCACAGCTATGGGGTTACTGGTTACTACTGAGCAGGAAGGGAGAATCAGCACAGCTATGGGGTTATTACTGAGCGGGGGGGGGGGCATCAGCACAGCTATGGGGTTACTGGTTACTACTGGGGGGGGGGGGGGGGGAATCAGCACAGCTATGGGGTTACTACTGAGCGGGGGGGGGGGGGGGGGAATCAGCACAGCTATGGGGTTACTACTGAGCGGGGGAATCAGCACAGCTATGGGGTTACCACTGAGCGGGGGGGGGGGGGGGAAGCAGCACAGCTATGGGGTTACTACTGAGCGGGGGGGGGGATCAGCACAGCTATGGGGTTACTGGTTACTACTGAGCGGGGGGAGGGGGGGTGTCGGGATAATCAGCACAGCTATGGGGTTACTACTGAGCGGGGGGGGGGGGGGGGAGAATCAGCACAGCTATGGGGTTACTACTGAGCGGGGGAGGGAAGAATCAGCACAGCTATGGGATTACTACTAAAGGGGGGGGGGGGGGAGAATCAGCACAGCTATGGGATTACTACTAAAGGGGGGGGGGGGGAGAATCAGCACAGCTATGGGGTTACTACTGAACAAGGGTGCTAGTAAGCTGGAGATCTGCTAAAGAAGGGTACCAATGAATGGGATCTGCTGAGTGCAGATTCTACTGAACCCCTTTAAAACCAATAGAAAATCAACACAGGTACAGCATTTTCCAAGCTTCATTAAAGCTTTAAACTAGCATTACTGAAGCATTAGAAAATCATGTTGAAGTGGTAGGCGCTGTAATGTGTGTTGAATGAGCCCTAAGGTGGACAGCGCTGTGTTTGGGTAGAGTGTGAACATTACACAAGTGATTGGAGAGTACAGATCCATGCAGGGTGTTCTACTCACACGAGGGGTCCGGTCTCCCCCTGCAGCTTGGTATAGTCGTAGGTCCCATTGAGCACCCCCTCCACCTCGTCCATGTAGGCTCTCCAGTCTATCTCTGTGTCTGTAGAGACAGAAGACATTAGTGCGGGGCTGAGCTCACAGTACATGTACATACAAGGAGTGTCACTCACAGGGGACCCTCTGGATGACCCAATGTGTCACCCCCAGCTCCAGCACACACAGGCACACTCCCAGCAGTGCCGTGTACTGGGGGTCAGTCAGGACCTGCCAACACTTCTCCCGTCCTCTCCGCACAGTCTCCGCCAGGCCGGAGCGGGTCCCGGCTGTACCCCCAGGGGGGCCCCCTCTCCTGCGGACTCCGACCGCCGGAGACATCTGCACTCAGCCTCGTCTCACACACACACCGGCCTGGCCGGAAACAGGAAGCTCAGGGGACAGAGGAGGCGGTCCCGGTATAATGACGTGTGCTGTGCCTTTAGGTGTTCCACGTGTATACACGGCACAGTCCGGTGTACAAACCCTGGCCCCGCCCTCTGCTCGCGTCATCGGCGAGGGCGTGTAGACCGGCGGAAGCTGCACGTGTCCGCCATGTACAAGGAGTCGGGGTACTGGGATACCCGCTATGAGCGGGAGAGGGCGCTGCCTGAGGCCGGAGGACACGAGTGGTTCGGTCCATATGAGGACTTCGCTCACCTAGTCAGGAGACAGCTGAGGAGCGGTCTGCGAGTACTGGTGTTGGGTATACATGTTCTGTACTACTGGGGGGGACTAAAGTCTATCCATAACACAAACTTCGGGGTGCCATAGGAAGCGCTTGTCATTGGCATGTTGGGGAGATTTCATTTCCTGGGCCAAAGATGCAATTAGAAGTGATAGAAATCTGTGTGGGAATGAAAAACAAGGAGGCTGCGTTCACACCTGGGCGTTTTAAATCACCACAATTGTGCCTGCGATTTCACAGCGCTCTGCTAAACGTACAAATCACACAATGCGAATTTCAGATGCCTTTCATATTAACCACTTCAGCTCCAGAAGATTTACCCCCCCTCCCCTTAATGACTAGCCCATTTTTTTTGCGATATAGCACTGCATTCGCATATGATTGTGGGCAGAATTGTTCATATTCCGCTCCATGATTTCAAATGGCTGCAAAACGCAGGATGCCGATCGCGTAGGGTTGCCACTTTTTCTTCAAGCCAAACCTGAACACTTTGGCAGCGCACAGTCCTCCTCTTTTTTTGAAAGTATACTCTATAGCAGAGGTCTCCAAACTTTCTAAACAAAAGGCCAGATTGCGGTCTTTCAGAGCTTTGGGGATGCCGGACTGTGGTCAAAGGCAGTAGAACATGTCCAGGGATCGGTGGGAGTAAACAATGCCCCATCGTTGGGAGGAATTGTGCTCCGTTGTGGGAGGAATTGTGCCCTATTGGTGTCGTTGGGAGGAATTGTGTTCCATTGTGGGAGGAATTGTGCCCCATCGGTGTCGTTGGGAGGAATTCTGTTCCGTTGTGGGAGGAATTGTGCCCCATCAGTGTTGTTGGGAGGAATTGTGCCCCATCGTTGGGAGGAATTGTGCCCCATCATTGGTGTCGTTGGGAGGAGTTGTGCCCTGTCTCGTTGGTGTCGTTGGGAGTAGTTGTGCCCTGTCTCGTTGGTGTCATGGGGAGGAATCGCGCCCCGTCGCGTTGGTGTCATGGGGAGGAATCGCGCCCCGTCGCGTTGGTGTCATGGGGAGGAATCGTGCCCCGTCGCGTTGGTGTCATGGGGAGGAATCGCGCCCCGTCGCGTTGGTGTCATGGGGAGGAATCGCGCCCCGTCGCGTTGGTGTCATGGGGAGGAATCGCGCCCCGTCGCGTTGGTGTCATGGGGAGGAATCGCGCCCCGTCGCGTTGGTGTCATGGGGAGGAATCGCGCCCCGTCGCGTTGGTGTCCTGGGGAGGAATCGCGCCCCGTCGCGTTGGTGTCCTGGGGAGGAATCGCGCCCCGTCGCGTTGGTGTCCTGGGGAGGAATCGCGCCCCGTCGCGTTGGTGTCCTGGGGAGGAATCGCTCCCCGTCGCGTTGGTGTCCTGGGGAGGAATCGCTCCCCGTCGCGTTGGTGTCCTGGGGAGGAATCGCGCCCCGTCGCGTTGGTGTCCTGGGGAGGAATCGCGCCCCGTCGCGTTGGTGTCCTGGGGAGGAATCGCGCCCCGTCGCGTTGGTGTCCTGGGGAGGAATCGCGCCCCGTCGCGTTGGTGTCCTGGGGAGGAATCGCGCCCCGTCGCGTTGGTGTCATGGGGAGGAATCGCGCCCCGTCGCGTTGGTGTCATGGGAGGAATCACGCCCCGTCGCGTTGGTGTCATGGGAGGAATCGCGCCCCGTCGCGTTGGTGTCCTGGGGAGGAATCGCGCCCCGTCGCGTTGGTGTCATGGGAGGAATCGCGCCCCGTCGCGTTGGTGTCCTGGGGAGGAATCGCGCCCCGTCGCGTTGGTGTCATGGGAGGAATTGCGCCCCGTCGCGTTGGTGTCATGGGAGGAATCGTGCCCCGTCGCGTTGGTGTCATGGGAGGAATCGTGCCCCGTCGCGTTGGTGTCAGTGGGTAAAATAGTGCCCAAAGGGCCGCAGTTTGGAGACAACTGCTCTATAGGATTGTAACGTACCCAGGACACTTGTGGGTACTCCAAAGAGAATAGTAATGCGGTGCACATATTGCCCCCTCACCCTCCTGTCAAGCCCTGTTCCAAGCCACATTCCTGTCTGAATAATGTGTCATTTTTAGGTGGACTGAAACCTGGACTGTCCAAGTGAATTTCAGACAGGTGGCAACCCTACAATCACAATGCTCGATGCTTTTCACTCAAAGAGGAACATGAGCTTCTTTTGGGTGTCTGCATTGTAATTTGCAATAATTGCAGCGCGGCGAGATTGGGGTTCCATTAGAATTGATGGCATCGCAAACGTGTTCCGTGTTTTGCAGCCATTTGAAATCATGGCGATTCCACCCGCGATCATGTGTGAATGCAGCCTAACTGACAATTGTGCAGTCGTGCGACGCTGTAAAGTTTATGTCCTTTTTATTTTTGCGCTATGAACAAAGACCGACAATTTTAAAGAAAAAAATATTTTTTTACTGCTATAAAACACATCCAATAAAAAATGGAAAAAAGCTAGTTTCTACAATTTAGGCCAATATGTATTCTGTTACATATTTTTGGTAAAAAAAAAAAAAAAAAAAAACTCAATAAGCGTAAATTGGTTTACACAAAAGTTATAGCGTCTACAAACTATAGTGACTACTACTAGTTACTAGTGATGGCAGCGATATTCCGGCGGACTTTTGGACACTGACACTTTTTTTTTTGGGAACCAGTGATGCCAATACAGTGATCAGGACTAAAAATATACACAGTCACTGTACTAATGACACTGGCTGGGAAGGGGTTAAACATCAGGGGCAACCAAAGGGTTAAATGTATGCCTAACCAGTGTTTTACTGTACTGTGGGAGGTGCTTTTACTAGGGGAAGGCATGGATCCATACTGACAGAACTCTGTGCTGGATGATCAGCGGGTGCCAGCGGACATCAAGTCTACGGTACCTGCAGATCAGCTCCCGCTGTATATAATCTCAGCGGAGTTGTTCCCCCTGGCAGCGCGCATTCGTGCCCCAAACCGGGAAGTGTCGGATCATGTACTAGGTACATGATCCAGCACAGCTGTGCCACTTTGCCACCGTATAAGTAAGTTATAGGGGCAGCAAGTGGTTAATGGCACCTAAAAGCACAGAACGGTTATGCCATTGTGTGAAGCTTGTCACCCAAAAAAGGATCAGGAGCTTTTTTCAGGCAACAAGCTTCGTGTGGTTTGCTGCAATTGCAGCGCGATTTATTGTGCCAGAACATCAGAGTTTTTAGGTGCCATTAAAATGAATGGCATCTGAAATTCGCATTGTGCGATTTTGTCATTTTGTGTGAACACGTGTGAGATACTTTGGTGCAGATGCAGTGCAATTTGAGCCATACAAAATTATTGGGCTCAAATTGCACTGCTGCAGGATTGCATGTGTTTTGAACAGGAATAGGGTGCGATTCCTGTCTGAATCACTTGCGGTTCCCACACCACACCAGTGTGAACCAGGCTTTTTAGAAGAGCGTTTTGAAATCAGAATTGCAGCGATTCTGCCCTCGAGCCCAGGTGTGAATGCAGCCTAACCTTGTAGAGGCTAAATGCTCATTGAGGCCGGTTCCCATTTGTTGAAGGAACACATAAAAGCGCACAACTGTGGCGGTGTCATTAATTCTGTACTGTGCGGTTTTTGTGTGGCGCAATTTTTTTTAAAAAGGGTCTTGCGCTCCTTTTGTGTGTAATTCACATACAGGGAATTCCACTGAAAAGCTGCCTTTACACCTGGGCATTTTAAATCACGGGCAGAATCGCAATAGTGATTTTAAAACACTCTGATGACAAATCGCACAATGCAAATTTCAGTTGCCATTCATTTTAATGGCACCTTAAAATTAGGTGTGGTATTATCGCGCTGCAATTGCCACAAACCACATCACGTGTAGCTTGTCAGCCACAATCACAAGCAGAAGACCGCATTTTTAGGTGCTATTAAAATGAATGGAATCTGAAATTTGTGTAGTGTGATATGTCAGCAGAGCATTTTGAAATTGTGGGCAGAATCACACATCAGCACACTGCCCCCTAGCGCAGATAGCAATGCAGAGGAGCCGGAGTGGTGAATCACTCCTGCTGCTCTGCGTTGCAGTGTTAACCACTTGTCGACCAGCTCATTTATATTTAATGCGGCAGGTTGGCTCTCCTGCGCGAACCGACGTACCTGTACGTTGGTCAGTGCAAGGAGGATAGTGAGCGCGCCGCCGGCGCTGCACACACGCTTTCAGTTACCGGGAGTTTTACTGATAATTTCAATATGAAAATTTCACTGAAGCTTTTAGGTTGGTATTGCCCACATTTCTGAAAGGTTTACTTTGATGTTGGTACTGGGAGCGCCTGGCTACTCTTCCATTCTTTGGACGTATTAATGTATGCTCAGCCAGAGGGTGCATCTTTATAGGTCAGTCAGCCAGCCAAGAGATCCTCTGTTGAATTGTCCCTGAAAATCCAGCTGCCTTTATAGGTCTATGGCCAGTTTAGGAGTAGGATTAAAAAAAAAAAAAAAAAAATTAAAAAGTAGATTTTCACTTGAATTAAACAATGTAATTTCTCACCTATATTTTTGATAATTTTCTAATACATATCCACTTGTCAACCACCCTATAGCAGATTTACTACTACAGGTTGGCCACGAGGTGCATATACATACACATGTGGCCAACATGTATATGTATGTATGTATGTGATTCTGGATAGGGGGATTTGTCACAGCAGAAGCCGATCAGCTGGTGCCGGCCAATGGATGTCCACCAGCACCCGCTGATCCTCAAGGAGAGAAGCTGGACAGAGCTCTGCCTATGTAAACAAGGCGGGGCTCCCTCCTGACCGGGGGAAGTGATAGATTTTCTTTCTCATCCCTGAGTAAAAGCACCACACACAGTACACATTTAACCTTTAGATCGCCCACTGACGTTTAACCCCTTCCTAGCCACTGTCAGTACAGTGACAGTGCATATTTTTAGCACATATATATATTAGATAGAGAGAGAGAGAATTTTTTCTTTAAAAATTGTCTGTCTTTTTTTTTATTTATAGCGCAAAAAATAAAAGCAGTGGTGATCAAATACCACCAAAAGAAAGCTCTATTTGTGGGTAAAAAAACGATATACATTCTATTAGGGTGCATGACTGCGCAGTTGTCAGTTAAGGTAATGCAGTGTCGTATTGCAAAACATGGCATGTCATTGAGGGGGGGGGGGGGTAAATCTTCAGGAGGTCAAGTGGATACATTGAACTAACTGCATGCTCTTTGTAGAATGCAGAATCAATTTGTCTGTCCATGGGCCCATGCTAGAGTACCAAAATAAATTTGAAAATGTGGTTCTACTTATTAGGGATCTAAGCTGCATGGATGATGAGTCTTACTAGGCCTACCAGCGCAGTACCTGACCTTTTTTATTTTCTAGGATGACTGTTACAGTAAAAAATATTGGGTCATTTGTTTACATTATATCTTGTTCCATGTATATTAAATGTTTAATTTCATTTTCACAGGATGTGGGACCAGTTCACTGAGCACTGATCTGTATGCAGAAGGTGTGAGCCCAATTATCAGCATTGATTACTCACCAATTTGCATAAAGGAAATGACAGAGAGAAACGCTGGCATTCCTGAAATAAGCTGGATGGTGATGGATGCTCGACAGCTTAAGTTTCCTGACAAAAGCTTTGACCTGGTTATTGAGAAAGGAACTTTGGATTCAATGATGGTGGATGAGAAAGACCCTTGGAACATTACCCCAGCAACTGTTAACTTGGTAGATGAAGTGCTGAGTGAAGTAAGAATGTCATATTTTCCTTAACCCCTTTACCTCTGGAGCAATTTTTTAATTTTTCACATATGATAAAATCAGCAATGTTGGCTATAAACTTAAACCCCCAGAACATTATCTTTTTTTCTGAACACAGAGGCCTTGTAAAATCAAAGGATGCCAAAAAACAAACAAAAAGGATGGCAGTTGCAATTCTTTGTCACACAGTATTTGCGCAACTGCTTATCCAATTTATATGTTCAGGAAATATAATTTTAGGAAATATAATTTCTTTATCGTACATCACAGATCAGGTTATAATCATTACTATCTGGGTTATGCGCCGCCTATAGGTGAATGGACACTGACAGATCAATCAAACCAGAAGTCCTCCCCTATATAACCCCTCCTATACAGGAAGTACCTCAGTTTTTTAATCAGTGTCTGTAAGGCGGTGGCCAATGGGGGCAGTGTGCTGTTTGGTCTGGCCAGGTCGTTTTGTGTGTGTGTGTGTGTGTGTCAGGAGTTTTGGGCTGCATCCAGGCACTAGAGCAGTGATGGCGAACCTTGGCACCCCCAAATGTTTTGGAACTACATTTCCCATGATGCTTATGTACTCTGCAGTATAGTTGAGCATCATGGGAAATGTAGTTCCAAAACATCTGGGGTGCCAAGGTCTGCCATCACTGCACTAGAGGGTACAGGATCACTCGTATAGCCTACCCTTGTGAAGTGTAGGCAGGAAGTAGAAGGGCGGACATTTTTTGTGTTTGAAGCAGCTTTATGGGTAGATAATGAGGTCAGAGTACTACCTATGGGAGAGCTGGGAGACCAGACAGTGCAATTGTATACTGCATTGGTGCATAATTTGCATATAGGTATATTTGCTGCCTAATCCGGGGGGGGCTTGTACAACTGTTTGTCGATACACCCCTGTACTGGTAGCAATGCACTTAAAGGAGTTGTGTCTCCAGGGTAGCGTGCATTTGATCTGCAGGATTAGGCTGCACTGAAGCAGCATAGAGGCTGCATTCAGGATGCGTTGCATGTGCTTGACTAGTCTTGAAAAACTAGTATGGGGCCAAGTGCAGGTGGGCAGGTGCAGCTTAAATATGACATTATGGCATGCATACCTATGTAATTGCATTGAAGTATGTACATGCGTATTTGCATAAGAACTGTGTACATGCGTGTTGCATGGAACTGCATACTGGTATAAACTGCATAAGGGCATGAATGGCAAAAATACATACTGGTATAACTGCATACTTGCATACCTACATGGACGCATAGTGGTAGACCAACATGGTTTTGGGCCTGCATCCTTAGTGATTTGTAAAGTCTGTTTTTTTTTTTTTTTCTTTCTCTCTAAAAATAAGAAACATGTTATGTGTACCTCCTCTGTGTAATGGACTTGCACAGAGCAGCCCTGATCCTCTTCTTCTTGGGTCCCTCTTCGGTGCTTCTGACCCCTCCCTCCTGGCGAGTGCACCCACAGCAAGCAGCTTGCTATGGGGGCACCTGAGCCAAGTCAGTTTCCTGTGTCCAGTCAGATATAGCTCCGCCCCCCATCTTTCCTCATTGGCTAACTGATTTTAATTGACAGCAGCGGGAGCCAGTGGCGCCGCTGCTGTGTCTTAGCACATCGGTAGGAGAGTACAAGGAACTTCTGGACAACGCTGGAGAGAGATGGGGCTCTGTTAAGTATTAGGGGGTGCTGGGGCAGCTGCTACACACAGGAGGCTTTTTATCTTAATGCATAAGAATAAAAAACCTTCTGACTTTACAACCCCTTTAAGTGACTGTGTACTGTTTTTTTTTTTGGCAAATATAGTTGCTACATTATTTACCTATTATACGAGTTAAATGGCTCCAGAAGGGAGAGGCGGCCTGGGGAAGTGTTCACATCTCCCGATGGACCAGTGGTACAGTGCCTTGAAAAAGTATTCATATCCCCTTGAAATTTTGCACGATTTGTCATGTTACAACCAAAAATGTAAATGTTTTTTATTGGGGGGGCGTGGCCTGGACGGCATGGTGTGAGGCGTGTGAAACGGGAGCTCTGCTTACAGTATATCCGAGATTGCATATCCTGGGGCTATCAGTAGAGTTTATTTATCCATTGCCGGTTCCCCGACTGCACTACACCTACGGAAAACATGTCGCCGCCAAAAAAAGCAACAGAATCGGCTGCCAAGCTAGCCAAATACCGGCACCTGGACAAGGAGGCCGGGGAAGAAAATGGCACCGGAACCTCTTCCCATATGGACTCAGCTGCAGAGGACACGGCTCGAGTACAGGAGGCGATTTCTGATTGTAAAAGTACCCTGACGGGTAAAATCGAGGAGGTTAAAATTGATGTCTCGCTGATCCGTCAAGACCTGCAGAGACTTAGGGATCGGGTGACAGAGACCCGCATCAGCCGCGTGGAGGACGAGGTGCCGCCGTTGCAAGTCACTACCGAACGGCTCCAGCATCAGCTTGCTATGGTCTTAGCCAAGCAGGATGACATGGAGAACCGCCTTAGGAGATGCAATTTACGCTTTGTTGGGCTGCCAGAGGGATCAGAGGGCTCTGACCCCCCTCCCCCCCCCCCCCCTCATTTCTTGAAAATCTCCTTGTCACTACCTTTGGAAGGGCTGAATTCTCTACAACGTTTGTAGTGGAAAGGGCGCATAGGTTGGCTGCTAAACCTCCTCCCCAAGGCGCACCACCTAGAACATTTATAGCCAAAATGCTCAATTTCCGGGATCGTGACACCGTCCTTCGTCTCAACAGGCTGAAGGGTAGTATACCATTCAAAAACAGCGAGATCAAGGTTTTCCCTGACTTTTCGGCCGAAGTCCAGAAAAAGAGAGCGCACTTCACCGAGGCCAAGCGACAGCTGCGGATCCTCCATTACTCCTACGCTATGTTATTTCCGGCAAGGCTTCAACTCGTCGGAGAGGATCGTGCGCACTTCTTTGATTCGCCGGAGGCCGTCCTTGCTTGGCTAGAAAGCAGGGCGGCGCCGGCAAGGGAGCCTGCTTGAAGCTTCCCCTGTTGCCCACAACAGAATACCTGGCTCCGGCTGCGTGCGAAGATCCTCGACATAAGTGTGATTTCCAGCAAGCCCGGAATTGCCTGCTCTAAAGGTACTGTGAATTTCCCATTCTGCCCAGAACTTCCTTTCATCCGGCTCTAACTAACCTCTGGATTTATCTTTGCATTATTTTTTTTTTTTTTGAAAGGACTGCACCGTCCCCCTCCGTGTGTTAACTTCTTCCCCCGCACTACAACTATGCTTTAAGCTGCTGGACTCGTACTATAGCCCCACATTTTTTTTTTTTCCCCCTTCTTTTTTTTTTTTTTTTTTTTTTTTTTTTTTAAGGCGGGCTGACAACCGTCATGACACCTGTGGTTTGGACTAAACCTTCCATCCTGCAGATGTCAGACCGGGAGTCTCACTCCTTACGCTGCTGTTTGTTCTACAGCAGATAATCGCTCCCCTAGGAGCGGGTGCCCCTCGGGACCCCGCTGTATTCAATATCGACTGTAATGTTTGTCGATTGTTACAAGTATGGTTTCCCTGGCCTGTCCGGTCTCTATTGGGTACATCCGCTATTTACTTGATGCGATATTTGGCCGGGCACGCCAGTGTGTTTTTGTTTTTTTTGTTTTTGTTTTTTTTTGTTCTTTTTCTTATTTTCGAATATTTATGTTGTTTTATAGTTCAGTATAACTGTTGTATACAGAGGAATATCAAAGATTGGTGTTTGACTGATAACCTGGTTTCTGCACACTGTATTCTCTTTTTGCTTGATGTCAAATTGCTAATAACCCGAGGGCTCTTGCCCTGGTTGCTGGGGGCCCCCTTGCCTGGTGCTGTGTGTCTCCCTGTATTCGGGGGGATGGACGGTGGGGTGCGCGGGCTCTGGTAGCCGGGGACCTAGATATCTGTAGTTTGCTGATATGCCCAGTATAAAATGTATGACATGGAATGTTCGAGGAATCAGGGCAAGACCTAAACGTAATGCAGTCCTATCTTATGGCACAACGAGCAGGGATTATAGTATTGGTTGAGACCCACCATACAGGTCAACTTTTGCTGGCACTCAAAAAACCATGGGTGGGGTGGCTCTGTCAGGCACCTTATACTACAAATTCCAGAGGGGTAGCTATCCTGGTGGCTAAAACAGTGCAATGTGTACTGCTGACACTTAGATCTGACCCCCAGGGTAGGTTTTTGTTCCTACATGCCAAGGTCATTGGTCTGGAACTCTTAATACTGGCAGTCTATATACCTCCCCTTTTCCAATTTAGTGTCTTGACCGAGGGTTTTGCATTTATGTCACGATTGCCCACTGTTCCTGCGCTGTGGCTAGGGGATTTCAATAACGTCATACACAAAGACCTAGACAGATTAACACTGATGCCATCTGGCAACAGTGGCCCTCCCTACACTAGATTCGGTAAACTCCTCCAGGATCTTGCCCTGGTGAATACATGGAGATACCGTTATCCAACGGATAATTCTATGTCACGTATTGACCTAATATTAATATCCCGTACTATTCTCCCCAGTTTGGGGTGAGGTAGGCTTTAATCCACGTGTCCTTTCTGACCATGCTTCATATTGGATTGAACTGCGGATAGACTCTCCTCCCACGATATACACCTGGAAGCTGAATCCCTTTTGGCTGACGATAGTTCTGGACTTGAAAGATTCTAGCACTGAGTGGGAATTTTTCTTTCAGATTAATAGACTCTGTACCATTTGATGTGGTCTGGGACTCTTTTAAATCACATGCCAGGATGATACTATCCCAACGCATAGCCAGATATTGCAAAAATTCCTCTCAGGTGGTTAAGCAGGCGGAACAATCCCTTACGGAAGCCGAAAAAAGCTTCTCTGCCAACCCTTCCCCTTCTACAGTGGACCAGCTAAAACTACAAACCAGGGTGGTAAATAGTCTCCACTTTGAGAAAGCCGAAAGGAAAATATTCTATAGCAAGCAGAGGTTGTAGGAGTGTGGGGAACGGGCGGGACGTCTCCTGGCATACTTAGCCCACTTGGATCATAGGCCTCCTACAGTAATCTCCCTTTGCACTGCTGATGGGGTTCTGTTAACTGATCCTGATATGGTGGCCGGAGAGAGTTCCGTTCTTTCTTTGCGTCAGTGTACTCCTCTACCACTAATAACCCCCGGGAAGAGATGGTGACACTTTTGGCTGACATAGAACTGCCCACTCTCTCACAAGACCATACTTGAGGCTCCCATTTCCACAGATGACATACTGGAAGCTATGTCCCTGCTTTACCCATCCAAAACACCTGGGTCAGATGGACTCCCCCTTGAATTTTACATGACTTATGCTGAATCCCTGGTCCCTAAACTACACAAATTATTCTCCCATATATTTGAATCTGGCTCTCTGCCCTCTTCTATGGGCGAGGCATATGTTGTACTTATACCAAAACCTGGTAAAAACCCAGAACTCCCTGAATCCTACCGCCCAATATCCCTACTCCAGTTAGACATCAAGATCCTGGCACTACGTTTAAATAAAGTGATTCTCACATTAATTCACCCGGACCAGACTGGGTTCATGCCTGCTAAAAACATGGTATATAATCTCCGTAGATTGCATATGAATATACAGGCTGAACATGATCAATAGGGCTCCAGAGTAGTTGTGTCTCTCGACGCTGCTAAAGCGTTTGATTCAGTCGAATGGTCGAACGCGTTTCGGTTTTGGACCCAACTACATTAAATGGATTCGACTCTATCAAAGTCCGCGTGCCAGGATCTTGGTCAATGGCAGAATCTCTGATCCCTTTCCCCTTTCGAGGGGTATGCGCCAGGGTTGCCCATTGTCCCCAATACTATACGCATTAGCAGTGGAACCCCTCGCTTACTCTCTTCGGACACATTCAGGTGTCCGGGTCTGAGTTGTGGAGATTTGGTGGAGAAGATCAGTTTATATGCAGATGATATGCTGCTATACTTAGCAGATGCTGGCCCATCCCTACAGTTGAAGCTCTACTAAACTCTTTTGTGTGGGGGACGACTCGACAAACTCTCATGGCAAACGCTGAAAAACCCCACAGAGCTAGGAGGTGCGGCACTACCCGATTTTAATCTCTATTACCTAGCGGCGCAACTATCCCATTATTTCTACTTAGACAAGCACGACAAAGACCGCTACTTGACCCTGATCTGTTCCCCCTATGCTCGTGGGCTGACCCACCCTTTTCAAATTCTTCTTAGAGAACCAGTAGGTGCTGGGACATTGGGGAACCGTTGGGGATTACTATATAACCACTGTAGAATATGGCAGGTGATGGGGCGCAAGTTGAAAACACCAACTACGCATTATCACACACCCCTATGGGATAACCCTGGTCTGGATGAATTGTTAACTGTACCAGATCCTGCCCTATGGATAAGCCAAGGGGTGAGATATTTGTCTGATGTTTATTGTGATACTGCCCTGAAATCATTCCAACAACTTAAGGAAGAATTTAACCTTCCCAATTCTATGCATTACAGATACCTCCAGCTCTGTCACGCCCTTCGGGTGCAATTTGGCGATTACCCCCCCCCCCCCCCCCCAACATGGCACTTGGATGTTTTAAGTGTTGTGTGTTGTAACGGGACAGGATTCTCGTAAACTTATTTCAGTGTTCTATAATTCCCTGCTCTGACCTGCAGCAGCAATTCTTGCCTACAATCTGAAGAATCGCTGGTCTGGGGACGTGGGGGAGCTGGAGGATGACGAGTGGGAGGATGCGTTAGATACATGCAAGAAAGTTTCCACTAAATTGTCGGATCGCCTTACGCAGCTTTATATTATTCATAGATCATATGTGACCCCTATCCGTCTGGTCAAATACAAACCTGACCATAATCCACTATGCCCCAGGTGCAGCAGTCCTTCTAGCACTTTCTTTCATTTAATCTGGTCATGTCCAGAAATACAGGACTATTGGTCCCACATAGTAAAATTTATTCACGATGTGATGGGCTCTCCCCTGACACTGTGCCCTAAACAATGTCTACTGGGGGTGTTCCCAGATCCTGATTCGGATAAATTTCACAAAATATTCCTTCAAGAGGTATTATTTGTTGCTAGATTACTTATAGCAAGAAAGTGGCTACAGGCTGTCACACCAACGCTCCAGGAATGGATATCAGCAGTTAATAGAGTCTTGCCATATAAAAAAGAAATATATGCCCACAGAGAATGCCCTGCCAAATATGGCAAAATTTGGGATACCTGGCTAGGGAATGCAACCACATGTGATGAGATTACAGACTGATACCATAGGGGTTAACTCTTTTTCTCGTGTTTTTCCTTTTTTCAATCAGTTTATTTAATTTGTCTTTGCTAATCTTTCATCTAGGCCACGAATATCAATTATAACTAATAAACAAGCATTTGTATCGCAACTTTGCATATTGGAGTTTTGTAAATCAGGTTGTCAACTCGGTTTATCCTGCAGATATTGTGTATTACGTGACTGTAACAATACTGTATATAACCTGTATACCTCCTATATTTTTTTTTTTCAAATAAAACACCATGTTATTTGTAAAAAAAAAAATGTATTTTATTGGGATTTAATGTGCTAGACCAACACGAAGTGGTCTGGCATTGCAGTGATTCTTGACGCATTAGAATGTCATTGAAGTTTATCAGAGATACGATGGACTGCAACGGCATCACCCTAAACGCGCTTAATCTTGGTTGATCTCGGAGCCTAAGCAGGATTGAGCCTGGTTAGTACTTCGATGGCAGACTGCCCGGGAATACCAGGTGCTGCAAGCTTTTCCCCTCCAGAGTGAAGGAGGCATCTGAGGCTGCTCTGTTTCGAGAGTATCTCAGGCCAGAGGATCTTGGGGCAGTCTCTGAGGTGGTTCACTCCGTCTTTAGCTGACGGAAACCCGGTAGGTTAAGTACGCTTCTTGGGGACCTTCAGAGTCCGCCACAGAGTCATCAGCCTTTTGCCTTGCATTGGCTCTTGGAGCAAAAGTTGTGGGCTCATTATTAAAAACACTCAACTAGTAGCGGCTCCAAAACCAAACTAGGGCATGAGGTCTATCTTAGATCTCAATGCATTAGACAAATTTTTAAACATCCTTCTATTCAGATGAGGTCAGTCCGATCAGTGATGGCCTCTCTGCAAGAGGTGGATTTTGGGTTTCCATAGTCATCAATGATGCATAGCTTCGTGTGTCAGTTTTTTCCAGGCTCATTAAATGTTTCTGCGATTTGCAGTAGAAAGTCACCATTTTTGTTTTGTGACATTGCCCTTGGGGCTGGCCACAGCCCCCCAGGGGTTCAAAAAGCTCCTAGCCCAGGTGCTGGACTTGCTGAAGATGCAGGGGGTGTCAATCTCAGGATACCTCAATAATCTTGCTCAGGGAGCAGTCAATTCCAGATTTAAAGCAAAATATAGGAAGCAAAGGGTATCTTTCGATACATCTCTGCAGGGGGAAATTATATCTATGATGAAGCAGTTCCCTACGTGCAGTTCTACTCCAGGTCTTTTGTAGAGGATCGTTCTCTGTCTGAAACATGAAGGTCCAAGCCTTGGATTGCCCGAGGGCTCTGTCCCCAGAGTATTGCAGAGGTCGAATTGATGGTTGGTTGATCGGAATCTGGAGAAGGGGAAATTTCTTCCTTCCAGTGATATGGAAGATAACCACTGATGCCAGTCTGTCCAGTTGGGCTGGTTTGGAGGTGGCTACAGTTCAGGGGACTTGGTCTCCACAGGAGAGAATACTGCCCCCATGCATTAAGGTAAAAACCCTTCTGCTAGCAGATGCCCCTCCCCAGCGCCCCCTTGCCCCCTTATACTTACCTGAGCTCAATCTTGTGATGTGCACAAGAGCAGCGTTCCTCTCCCTACTTCTCCCCCCTCATTGGACAAAGAGGCAGCAGCGTTAGCCATTGGCTACTGCTGCTGTCAATCACAGCAAGTTAGGGGGGCGGGGCTGGGGCTGGGGCTGATGCCGCTCGAGCGAGCATGCGCAAATGCCCCCACTTGGGGTAGGAGCCAGGAGTGTCAGCGGGGGACCCGAGAAGAGGAGGATCAGGGCAGCTCTGTGAAAAAACCTATGCATGCACAGAGCGGGTAAGTATAATCATGTTTGTTGGGGTGTGTGGTGATTTTTTTTTTGTTTTTTTTTATTTTACTTTTACTTTTTTTTTTTTTTTTTTTTTTTTTTTTTTTTGAATCACTTTTAACTGCTTTTACCATTATTTCCTTTTATCTGGTATATTCAATGTTATGCTTGTTAATATATGCAGAGTCCTAACATGGTTTTCAAGGTAAAATGATTCTTATCAAAATTGATCAGATAAGGAGCATCACCTAGTTGTTGTCATCACTCTGCTTATCCTCCAGATGCTTAGCTCCCAGTGTTAGACTAACAGTATTATTTTCTTTTAAATGAACGAATAACTGGATTACATTTTTGATTTTTTTTTTTCTTTCCTGTTTTGTGCACTAGGTGGTGCTGTTGGTTTGACAATACATGGAGCATCATCATTCCTTTTTTTTTTTTTTTTTTTTTTTTTTTTACAGAAAATACATTTTAAAGCTCATTCCTCAGTTTTCATACTCCTATTTGTGTTGTTGGCCAGTATGTTGTAAAGCTTTTGATTTTAACCACTTCAGCCCTGGAAGGATTTGCACCCTTCCTGACCAGGCCATTTTTTGCGATACAGCACTGTGTCGCTTTAACTAACAACTGCGCGGTCGTGCAACATTGTACCAAAACAAAAATTTGTCCTTTTTTCCCCACAAATTGAGCTTTCCTTTGGTGGTACTTGATCACCTCTGTGGTTTTTATTTTTTGCACTATAAACAAAAAAAATGCGACAATTTTGGGGAAAAAAAAAACTTTTTGCTATAATATCCCAAAAAAATTATTTCCTCATCAGTTAAGGCCGATATGTATTCTTCTTCATAATTTTGGCAAAAAAAATCGCAATAATCGTATATTGATTGGTTTGCGCAAAAGTTATAGCTACAAAATAGGGGATAGATTTATTATTATAATTATATATATATATATATATATATATATATATATATATATATATATATATATATATATTATATATAATATGGATTGCAACGGACACTTCTGACTTTTTTATGGGACCAGTGACCTTTATACAGCGATCAGAGCTAAAAATAGCCACTGATTACGGTATAAATGTCACTGGCAGAAAAGAGGTTAACACTAGGGGATGATCAAGGGGTTAACTGTGTTCCCTAGGTATGTTTCTAACTGTGGGGGTAATGTGGCTGACTAGAGGAAGAGAGAGATCATTGTTCCTACTTAGTAGGAACACACAATCTCTCTCCTCTCCCCTGACAGAACCGGGATTTGTGTGTTTACACGTCACGAGCGATCACGGGTGCTCGGCTGTGTGCGCACCTGCTACAGCGTCTTCAAGAGCCGACGTACAGCTATAACGGCTCGCGCAGCTGTGCCAATCTTCCGCAGTATAACTGCGGCGGCTGGTCGTGAAGTGGTTAAAATGCTTACATTATTCTTCATACATTCTGAAGTACAATTCATGGTAAGTATTGTAACAGGGCTGCTGTAACCTTTGCTAAAGACTATTTGTTGATTCTCCATATTATTATTTTAAAAAATTATATATATATATATATATATATATATATATATATATATATATATATATATATATATATATATATACATGTATATGTATGTATGTATATATATATATATATATATATATATATATATATATATATATATATATATATATATATATATATATATTTTTTTTTTTTTATAATATGGAGAATCAACAATTGCTTTATATTATAGTAAAAAAAAAAAAGAATTGTATTGTATTTGACATTTTAATTTAATATCAATTAATTTAATATCAATTGTTTAAATCAAAATAATTTATTGTTGGCCATTATCGGCATCTTTTAGCATTTGAGAAAAGTGCATCCCTTTTTTAAATTCTATTAAAAAAAACGCACTTCCCTGTTGAAATGCAGGAAGAACGCATCAATAACGCACCTGTGTTATGTCTTTGAGCCACATGACACCACATGAGTACAGTAAAATCATGGCAAAACCACATGCTTAATCTGCGCCATTATTAGCACCTTTTTCTCTATCAGCACAATGCCGAAAACGCCATTTTCGGCTGCTCTCTATCTCTCTCTTGTTTTAACACATGGGGTTTATTTACTAAAGCTGGAGAGTGCAAAATCAGGCTCACTTCTGCATAGAAATCAGCTTCCAGGTTTTATTGGCAACGCTTACCTGAACACGCTGAAGTTAGAAGTATGGCTACCATACACAGCTGCACCAGATTCCCAGTTTTAGTAAATCTCTCCCACAATGACATCTTTATTATACAAGTATGACACTTGCAATGAATCTCTCTTGTGCTGGTATAATAGAAGTTGTGTTTTGTGTAACTCTTGTACTATAAGTGTAAAACTAGAAGACCTTGGTTCCTCCTGTTGAGATATATATTCTTAGTATTAAACACGGTAGAGCTGCACGATTAATCGCCAAGAATCGTTATAGCGATTTTATTTATTTTTGTTTGTTTTTTTGTTTTTTTCCCTTGTGATCTTGACAAATGTTTCACTATTTTTGCTATGCAAATAATTCTCTCTGCTCTTCTGAAGCCACAGCCCTCAAAAGAAAGGAAGAAAAAAAAAACGGGCAGTCTGCCAAGAATCACAACATTCTTTAGCAGTGGAACTAAGTCTAACCATTGTAACAATTTGTCCTTTAGATCAAAGGAATAGACTTTGTGTGTAAGTGAGGAAAGTTTAACCACTTAAACACTAAACCTTTTTCTGACATTTGTTGGTTTCAAGTTAAAATCATTTTTTTGCTAGAAAATTACTTAGAACCCCCAAACATATATTTTTTTATAATATATATATATATATATATATATATATATATATATATATATATATATATTTAGTAGAGGCCCTAGAGAATAAAATGGTGGTTGTTGCAATATTTTATGTCACACTGTATTTGCGCAGCGGTCTTTCAAATGCATTTTTTTTTGGAAAAAATTACTTTAATGAATGTAAAAACAAAACAAAAAAACTAACCAGTAAAGTTAGCCCAACTTTTTTTTTGTATAATGTGAAAGATTCTACATTGCGAGAATCGTGATCTTTTTATTCTAAGCAAAAAAATTGTGATTCTTATTTTGGCCAGAATCGTGCAGCTCTAAAACATTGTACATTAAATTATTGAAAGAACAGTTGAGCTTCATTTGTGTACATTGTTTACATGCAGTGTGTGTGTCTAGAAAAGGAACATTTATTTTGCAGGTATCAGTGTTGCTCTATGAAGTACTGTTTGTGCTTTTAGGCCTGTGACTTGTTGCTGCTCTTATGTGTGCATTGACTATTTGCAATTTGAATGACAAATTTACAATAGAGGTGATGATGGCCATTGAGCCTGCCTAGCAGTTGGCATATGCAGGTATATAATTCTATTTACCATTGTAAAGTTTCTATACACTGGTTTTAGAAGGACACTTTAAAATCTTACAGCACTTAGTGTGTCGTTTTATATTTTCAACTTGTGGTAATGACCTGTGACCTTTTCACTAAGCGAGGGTGGGGCTTCTAGTACTCAGAAAACTGTGGCTGTATAAGTTTCCATGGAGACAAAGTCAGTGTTGTCTGCTTAGGTTGTCTTGGAAACTGCTGCCTGGAGGCATCTTTTTAGTTGGACAGACACAAATGCTTTTCCTTCTCCACTGCGTATCATACTGTTGTGACACCTGTATTGTTTCATGTTGGCAGTGTTTGTTATGATTTGGCTAGCTTTACATTAACATTTTGTCTCCATTAGTGATGTGGTTTTATTTCCTAATTTTTGATGTCTATTTGTATGGTTGTTCACCTAAATGTTCTGATTTTTTTTCTCTCTCAGGTTAGTCGGGTTCTCACCCCCAGTGGATGCTTCATCTCAGTTACATTCTCCCCTCCTCATTTTCGCACCCGACACTATGCACAACTAAAATATGGCTGGTCTGTGTCATGTGACACCTATGGAACGCACTTCCATTATTTTCTGTACACTATGCTGAAAGAAGGAAAGTTGACACCCTATGATATTGAAAGAGGACAAAGTCTTCATAAGCCACGTGTTATACCAGATACAGTGCCAACGATATCCACGTATGAAGATGAGGACTTCTTAAGAAACATCCAGATATGAATGTGTATATCAGTTTTTTAAATAACTGGCATTAAATGCAATAAATGTCCTTGTATTAGGTAATAAAAAGGAAACTGAACTGTTCACATTTAGGTAGATGAGAAAACAAAGTTACTCTGAATGCAAGATTCTACAACAATGTGCCTTTTAAATCTATTGTAGCAAAAATAGTTTACATACTATAAAACACAGTAGTTCAAATTATAATGTGTTATTAAACCTGGGGCAAGATGTCAGTCAATGAACTACTTGTTTTATCAAGAAAATGCTGTTACTATATTCAAAAAAAGAAATACTGCTTTTTTTATCTGACTGTTCTAGAGATTCATTACTGTAATGGATGTAATGATCGCCTTATGTAACCCAGTGTTAATTTTGGCAGCAAATTTCGATTTAGTCTTTTGACTAAAATGGCATTTTAGTTATTGGTCCCATTTTAGTCTTCTGCAATTGTTAGTCATATTTATTTGACTAAATCTCCAGTATATTTTAGTCGACTAAAATCAAATGTGTTTCGTTAAATTGTAATGCATTATTTAAGCATTTCTGTAGAATTTCAAAACTCATATACTCCTGGAGTAAAATTAAAAAAAACACTTTTTTATTATTTTTGTGTTTTCTATTTATGACAAGAACACAGATTTAGCCGTTATTTAACCACTTCCGGACCGCCGCACGCCGATATACGTGAGATCACTTTTATCGGCGGTGGGAGAGGGGCCCCCTCTTCGGTGCCCTCCGCCGCTACCGACAAGCGGCAAGACTATCGGATCCTTCTCTTTCCTGGGTATGAGGATGAGTGAGGGGAAGATGGCCCCCACCTGTCTCCATACCATTGTAGGGAGGAAGCAACGTCAAAATGTCACTTCTACCCATAGCTCTTAAAGGGCCATTTTATTTTATTTTATTTTTTTTCAAATGACAAAACTTTTTATTTATTTTTTATTGCATTTTGACCCCAGATCTCATTTTTTAAGAGGTCCTGTCATGCTTTTTTGCTATTACAAGGGATGTTTACATTCCTTGTAATAGGAATAAAAGTGACACTTGTTTTTTAAAAAAAAAAAAAAAGTGAAAAAATAAAAGGTAAAATAAAATTAAAAAAAAATTTTTTTTTAAATGCGCCCTGTCCCACCGAGCTCACGTACAGAAGCGAACGCATACGTGAGTAGCGCCCGCATATGAAAACGATGTTCAAACCACAAGCGAGAGCAATAATTCTAATTCTAATTCTAGAACTCCTCTACTCAAAGCACGCAACCTGTAGAATTTTTTTTTTAAATGTCGCCTATGGAGATTTTTAAGGGTAAAAGTTTGTTGCCACTCCATGAGCGGGCGCAATTTTGAAGCGTGACATGTTGGGTATCAATTTACTCAGCGTAACATTATCTTTCGCAATATAAAAACAAATTGGGCTAACTTTACTGTTGTCTTATATTGTAATGAAAGTGTATTTTTTTCCCAAAAAAGTGCACTTGTAAGACCGCTGCGCAAATACTGTGTGACAAAGTATTGCAAAGTATTCTAGGGTGTTAGAAAAAAATGTATAGTGTTTGGGGTTTCTAAGTAACTTTCTAGCAAAAAAAAAATGTTTTTAACTTGTAAACAACAAAGCTCAGAAAGAGGCTCGGTCCTTAAAGCGGAGTTCCACCCAAAAATGGAACTTCCGCTTTGCTGGTCCCCCCCCCCCCCCCCCCAATACCTGTCTAATACAACCCGGGCATAGATACCCGTGCCACCCACGCCACTTCCCGTCCTAACCCCCTGCGCTGTCTTCTGGGATACACACGGGTCCCAGAAAACAGCAGGGACCAGTGGGATAGCGCAGCGTGAGTTGCGCATGCGCAGCAGGGAACCAGGAAGTGAAGCCGCAAGGCTTCACTTCCTAATTCCCTTACCGAGGATGGCGGCGGCAGCACCTGACAGCCAAGGGACAGATCGGCTTCGTAAGGACAGGTAAGTGTCCATATTTTAAAAGTCAGCAGCTGCAGTATTTGTAGCTGCTGCCTTAAAAAAAAAAAAACGGCAGAACTCCGCTTTAAGTGGGTAACATCTCTAATCTGTAAAACCAAGTTTTGTTACAAAAATATTGTTTTTTTTTTTGAGTCACAGCTTCATTCCTTGTTATAAGTGCATGCTACTTTTCTGTTGTTGATTAAACAAAATAAACCTGAATTAATATATATATATATTTATAATATAATTTTTATATTGTTGGCTCTTGAACAAGTAGCCCAAAGCCCACCCACACACTGCACAGTTAATTAAATCACTGTGTGGACAAATGCTTGCACGAGTGGGACATACCAAAGAGGAAGATCCTAAGAGTTATAACAGACAGTAGGAGTAATATGGTGGCAGCATTTAAACAAACCGCAGCAGCAGAAGAACCACCCAGCTCTAGTGAGGACTCCCCCATGACAAAGTCCAAAATGAATGATCTGCAGTGAGCCATTTTTATTTTACATGATGACACTACAGTCAATTATCAAATGGATATGAGATGAATAATCTTGGGCCTGTCTCCTCTACTGGTGTATCTTTGTTATTTTTCCACTTTATTTGTATCTTGTGTAAAACTATTTCCATAAGATGTTGGACCGGACACAAGTAACTGATGATATGTTCAAGCCAATGATTACAGGGTTGACAAAACAAGCAGCTGCTGCACTTTGTGAAAACCCTTGTTGATGTGGCAGATGAGAATATTCATGAACTGCTTAAGAAGGTAGAGGAGTATGCCCGCGCCATATGAAAATCCACATTGCCCCACTTACAAGATAAGGATCTGTCTGACTCTGAAGATGATCTGTAAGAGGAGAATATTGAAAAATCACAGGAAGTGGAAGAAGCACCATCCCCATCAAAGCAGCCAGTCTTTTGGTTTCTTTCAAAATGCCGCAGAAGACCCAGGAAGAGCATCTCCCCAAACAGGCAGCATAGAGCAGCAGATCAATCTGATTAGTAATCCGGTGCACACAATCCATTTTGCTATGGCCTGCTTCCTGCCCTCAGTGGCCTGTTGTTCCTTAGAGTAAATTTTTTCTATATACCAGTATATCATTTTTGAAGCACTTAAAAGAGCAGTGCACATAGTTTGCTGTGGTGGTGCACTGGCTTCACTTGGCCCGTCATTGGAGGTTTTCTGTAACGGTGGCATTGAATTAGGGCAGGGGTAGGCAACCTGGGGTCCTCCAGCTGTTGTGGAACTACATTTCCCATGAGGCATTGCAAGGCTGGCAGTTACAATTACTTCCAGAGGCATGATGGGGACTTGTAACTCTGCAACGGCTGGAGGGGCCCTGGTTCCCTACCCCTGAATTAATAAATCAAGTTTATTATGATTTTACATTCTCTCTCACCCCACACAGTCAGCTCCAAGTTGTCTCACTATAATATACCACATGTATGGCCCTTCCCAGGGCCGGCTTTAGGCTCCCTGTGCCATGCAAACATTGACAGTGCCCCTCCCAGTGACCACGTCTATATTTCGCCTATCCCCTTCCAGGATGGCACACCTGAGAGATGAGGGCTCCTCCCTACAGGAAACACAATCAATTGACAGCTTGTTATAAGCCCCCACCCTATTTCCTTGGTCCCCAGTATTGATTGTGTTTCTCCCGAACACAGCAGCATGTTTTTGTTTTGTTTGAGACCAAATGACCGGGAAGGGTCCGATAGTCCCCTATTGAGACAGGTTCTAGGGAAGCCGGGGAGGGCTGAACTAACCTGCAGGCTTGTCCTTATTCTCACAGGTCGCCCTCAAGGTTGCACCAGCGCTATGGCCTCCATCGCTGTAACGCCGCCACCAGCTGCTCTCTTCCTCCTAAAGTTCATGGGAAAATCCATCTTGCATTGGAGAGGAAGTGCTGCGCTCCAGGCCTCACTCTGGATAAGTTCACCTCCTCACAGGAAGTGGGCAGCACCGAAAGAGCAGCACAACCTGGAAGTGCCTCTAAAATGCCGGAAGAACAGCGCAGAGAGCGGCGGGGGGAAGAGCAAGACGGAGCAAAGCGGCGGGCAGCAGTCAGTTCACTGTACTAAGCCCTCAGCAGTACCAGCAGCCCAGGACCGGGCCAACCTTCTCATGGAACAGGAGGAAGGAATGGCAACTACAACTGTGGGCAGGTCCAAGTCAGAACTCGGTGAGTAAACCCCCCCCCCTTGGAAGGGGGTGAGAGGCTCTGGTTACTAAGGGGTCTGAGAATCCCTGGGCCAGCCAGGACTGGCTGGGGTCCCACTAATCACCTTACCCTCCCCCTCCCAATACAACAGGGTATAGCTCCTCAAAAAAATGTGGGTACTATAAGGATAAGCTTCCAAAATCCCATCCCAAGTCCTGCTATAAATGTATTATTAAATTAGCAGGGAAAGAGGCTTCAAACTTAATGAAGAAGTTTTTCATCCATGCAGACAGAAATGCTGGCAACAGTCAAATCTTTCCTTGAAGCTGCCGGGCAATCAACAGTCCAGGGCCCTGACCCAGAGGAGCTTGCCCCTAGAGAAGACCCATCTTCCCAGGAAAGTCTCTCCGGAGGGGGACCTAGTGCTCTCCTCCCACCCTCACAGTCACTACCTCAAGCTCAGGTAGAGGAGGATGGGGGAGAAATGGAAAGCCAGGTCAAATCAGACCACAGCTCAGATGGGGAGGTGGATTCAGACCAGCTAAGTGAGACACAGGAGGATGTCAGGCTAAGGAGACACCTCTTCACCCTGAAGGATCTGGATGGGCTCCTACAGGCGATATATGAAACAGAGGAGATTCCAGAGACCCCCAGAGTGACCTCTGCACAGGACAAGGTATACAGGGGGCTGAGCAAGGCACAATCCAGGGTGTTCCCTCTCCATCAGTCCCTAAAGGATCTGATTCTACAAGAATAGAGGGAACCTGAAAGTTGAATTGTCAGGCAAAAAACCTGGAAAAGGAGATTTCCCTTTTAAAGAGGGTGATGCTAAGACATTTTTTAAGCTCCCAAAACTGGATGCAAATCTGTCTTAAGTCACCAAGCAGTCTGACCGCTCCTTTGAGGATGCAGGTAGTTTTAATGATCTGAAGGACCATAGATCAGAATCCCTCTTTAGAAAGGCTTGGGATGCAAATGTATCAGCCATGGGTCCAGGCTTAGCAGCAGCCTGTGTAGCCAGAAATGCAGACTTCTGGGTGGAGAAGCTGACCAAACACCTGTCACAGGAATCCTAATCAGATGACATCCTTGACTCCCTATCAGTGATTTGAAAAGCCATCGCACAGCTTGCAGATGCCGCAGTTGAGTCTGCAAGAGCCTCGGCTAAGATGGCCGCATTAATCCAACTCAGCTAGAAGAGCTGTCTGGATTAAGGCCTGGGAAGAGATGTCGCATCAAAGGGTAAACCTATGCGGCCTTCTCTTTCAGGGCTCATTGTTGTTTGGCCAGAGCCTAGATGAGGTCCTGTCTAGGTCCTCAGAAAAGGTTAAGAAGTTTCCAGTAAAGCCCAAGAAGGAAAAAAAATTTAAATGTTGTGGCTCCCCAGGGCAACAGCAGCATAGAGCCAAAAATGAGCCCAACAGGGGGTGGGGCAATGGTAGGGGGTAAGGCAAAAGAGCAATTTACTGTTTTCCTCCCCCAGAGTTGGCACCAAAGAAACTAAGTGATGCCAAGATCAGGGTGGGGGGGCCGGCTGTCTCACTTTGTCCCACAGTGGGAAAATATATCAGACAGCGCCTACATCTGCCAGATCCTGCGAGAAGGTTATCGACTGGAGTTTTTGGCAAAACCCCCCTTATGATCAACCTCACACATATTCCCCCCCCCCCCCCGGGATGCCCTGAAAAGATCAGCCCTTCTGGATGGTATCCAGGAATTGGTAGAACAGCAGGTGGTGGTACCCATACCAAAAGAACAACAATACCAAGGATTCTATTCCCATGTATTCGTTTTTCACAAGCCGTCAGGAAATTATCGGCTTATAGTAAACCTAATAAACCTGAACAAGTTCTTGGAATACAAAAAAATTATGATGGAGAGTATCTACTCTGTATGCAAAAACCTCATGAAGGAGTCCTTCACAACGACACTAGTCCTCAAGGATGCCTACCTGCATATTTCAATTCACTTGGATCATCAGGCATTCTTGAGGTTCGCAGTAGTCATCAGAGGGGGGATTTTTCGCTGGCAGTTCAGAGCCCTCCCATTCGGGTTACCAGCCAGCCCAAGGATTTTTACCAAAATCCTAGCAGAAGCAGTATCCTTTCTACATCTCCAGGATATAACTCTGATTCCCTACCTGGATAACCTACTGGTCTCTGGACCATCAGTTGCCCAAGTCAGATCAGACACCAACAAGGTAATGTCGGTCCTGGAAACCCTGGGCTGGATAAACAGCATGGAAAAATCCTCCCTCAAATCAGAACAGGTTAAGACCTTCCTAGGCTACCTAGTAGACGCCAAACTACAGAAGCTCTTCTTGCCAAAGGACAAGGTGGCAAAACTAGCGTCATCAGTGGGGGAACTGGTAAAAAAACAAGCCACGCTCCAGAAGGGAGGTGCTAAAAACCCTGAGCCTGATGTCGGCAAGTATACCGGCCATCGTTTGAGCACAGATTCACTCAAGAGTCCTTCACTTCTGCCTCCTGTCCTCCTAGGACAAGTAGAGGGAGTCCCTTGACCAGGAGATAGTGCTCACTGCTCAGGTCCTAGCCTCCCAAGAGCGATTACCATTGATGCCAGCACCTGGCGGTGAGGGCCCACCTAGGAAAGGAGAAAGCCAAGGTCAATGGAACAGCTCACTTGGTTGGATGTCATCTAACTCCTGGAAGCTCAAAGTGGTGGGAGAGGCCCTGAAAACCTTCCAAGAAAACATCATAAACAAGGAGGTTCAGGTCAGCTCTGACAACACCACTGTTGTAGCTTACCTGAATCACCAAGGAGGCACCAGGGCCAGACCCCTCCTGGAATTATCCAAGAAGATCTTGGACTGGGCCGAAGGGAAGGTTCTCTCCATATCAGCTGTCCACATAAAAGGGACAAGCAACACTGAGGCGGACTTCCTCAGCAGTCAGCCGATAAGGCAGGGGGAATGGGAACTGAACCCTGAGGTATTTCAAAACCTGGTGCAGCGCTTCGGAAATCTCTGGAAATAGATCTGTTCGCCAACCGACAGAACAGAAAGGTGAAGAGATATTTCTCGATTAGGAGTCAGAAGGCTTACACACCATGACTCAGACCTGGCAGTGGAGGCTGGCAGTCAGAAGCTCAACAAGTCCCCAGGCCAGCTCCTCCTGATAGCACCCTGGTGGCCAAGGAGAGCTTGGTTCGCAAGCTATAACGTACCTGGTGCTAGAGGGCTTCCCTTGCGGCTAAGTTACAGACCCTCCCTGAGGGTGGAAAGGAGAGGTCAGGCCCAAAGTAGCACGGGTCGCCTACTGGCCTGTATGCAGGAGGTTCCAAAGTACAGCTGGTGTGCTGGCGTAGAATCAGCAGACAGGTGGCACCTGTGAGGTGTTGTAGGATTCAGATTATGCTGAGACTGGAGTGCGGTCAGAAGGAAGCCTAGTCATGAGCCGGGTGGGTAGCAGAGCAGACATGGTCAGGTTGATAGCCGGGGCCGAACACAGGAAGCGAACGGAAGACGGGTCAAGGACAAGCTGGGTCGGTAACATGAGACACAGGAACAGGACTTTCACAGAGATAACGCAGACGAGGAGCTAAAGATTAACCAGCAACTGAAGCCACTAGCAGACTTCCTTATATAGGCCAATGTGGCCTGCTGGTAGAGATGCTGCGTCCTAAAGTCATTCTCCTGCCATAAGTGCTGGTAGAGATGCTGGGTCCTATAGCCCTTCTACTGCTGTTGTTTCCCTGACACAAGTATAAGATTCATGGCGGTGGAAAAGCCATGGAAGCTCCCAAACAGGCCGAGTCTTCTCAGGCAGGGGCCAGTACTACACCCAAGCCCAGGATTTTTCCAGCTGACGGCCTGGTTAGCAAGCACCAGATCTTAAAGCGCAAGGGCTGCTCAGAGAAAGTGATAGGTACTCTCCTTCTGAGCAGAAAACCGGTGACTAAAAAAAAATCTTAAAAATTTGGAAGACTTTCTGTTGCTGGGGTATAGAAAAACATGACCTTCACCACTGTCCCGGTTATTTTGGAGTTTCTCCAGGATGGAGTAGAGAAGAGCCTAGTGGTCAGCACCCTTCGAGTACAGAGCACAACACTCTCGGCCTACCTTGATACAAAACTAGCAAAGGAAGACCTCATAAAGCGATTCCTGGTGGCCAGGGAAAGGGTTTCCCGGTCTCCAAAGGCAGTTTTCCCACCATGGGACCTGACAAGGGTATTAGAGGCGTTTTATCTAAACACCCATTTGAACCTATAGAGGCGGTTCCTTTTAAGTTTTTAACCTTAAAATTATAATTTTTGCTAGCAATTACCACGGCCAGGAGGTTTGGTGATCTACAAGGGCTGTCCACGAAGGAACCCTTCCTATTGATACAGCCAGATAGTCACCCTCAGGCCAGACCCTTTGTGTCTACCAAAGGTAGCATCCTTATTTCATAGGACACAAGAAATAACACTGCCATCCTTCTGTGATATACCAAAAAACGAGAAAGAAAAGAAATTTAATTGCCTGGCAGTAAGAAGGTGTCTCCTTACCTATTTAAAGTGTTTAGGTGATCCAATCGCCTACCAGTTTTATATGCTGGGCCAAGGAAGGGACTTCAGGCTTCTAAAGCCTCAGTCGCGAGGTGGATCAGGGGAGCTATCTCCCTGGCTTATGAGAGTTCTGGGGTCCCAGCACCAGCAAAGGTTAAGGCCCACTCAACCAGGTCACTAGCAACTTCCTGGGCTGAGAAAACAGGGGCCACCTGAGAACAAATTCGCAGCATGGCCACTTAGTCCAGTCAGGATACCTTCCTGAAGCACTACCATGTGGAAGTGTTGTCACAGCAAGACTTGGCGTTCGGCCGGAAGGGCCTATAAGCTGTGGTCCCACCCTGAAGGTAGGCCTGTGTTTACTTGATTATCCTCTCAAGTGTGCCATCCTGGAAGGTGATCGGAGAAAACCTACGTTAGACTTCTCGGTAACGGTATTTCTACGAACCTTCCAGGACGGCAGGCCTACTTCCTGCCCTATGGTGGAGGGAAAATTAGTTGAACACTAGGTGGTGAGTACCTATGTGGTGTGATTCTCTTTGTGAACCGGTTCGGGGTTACCGGTAAGTCTAACGTAGGTTTTTGGTGAGATGCTTCAATTTTGGGAAAACAGCAGCTGATAGATATTATGAACTCACTACCATTAAGACTCAGTGACCAAGTGCACAACATGGACAGACAAACAAACAGCTATTACCTTGTTGCAGTTAGATTGCATACCTTTTTGTTATTCTGAAGTTCAGAATAACAAAAGGTATGCAATCTAACTGCAATAAAGCTTGTTAAAAAAAACCCTGCAATGTACAGTTAGGTCCATATATATTTGGACACAGGCACAATTTTCATACTTTTGGCTCTGCCACCAGAATAAAATTAAAATGAAACAATCCAAATAAATTTGAAGTGCAGACTTTCAGCTTTAATTCAAGGGATTGAACATAAATATCAAGTACACATTTTTAGGGCTGCAACTAACGATTATTTTCATAATCGATTAATTGGCCGATTTATTTTTTTGATTAATCGGATAAAATCATAAAAAAAATGTAATATGCCATTTTTCCATTTATTTAAAAGTAACAATGAAAAAACTGAGTGTTAACTGGAACCCCTTGTCAGACAACAACCTCTGTGTAACTTCCTTCATGTATATACACCTCCCAATGATTACTTCAGAATTAGGGCTTTCAGGCCTTTTAAATATGATTGGTAAAATCCCATCTTTGTTATAGTTCCAGTTCAGAGTTTGATCTGCTCCAGGTTTCTTAATTTATGTTTATTGAAGTCACGATCCTTATCAGGAATAGATACGCTTGGATTTCTCCAGCTAGCACCAGCTGCACGTTCCCTTTTTTCCTTTTTGTATGCCTTAGCCAAGTATGTTCTTCCTTATCCTCTTTAACAGGTCTTCAGGCAAAAATCATCTTGACCGATTCCAAATTGATAAGAGGCACAAAATGCTTGGAGGTGTAGGTGTCCTTCAGCTCTTGCTTCTCCTGGAATCCCACTGTCTCCCCTGCTCCTAGACTGAGTCGGCAATACAAAAGCTGTGTGCAGTGGAAGAGGAGAGGGATCTCTGCTTGTGTCAGCTGATCTTTATTACATGCGTGCAGCTTGCCTTAACAAGGGCGTCCCTTCCAAGCAATAAGCTTTATCCACCATCACCAACCAACCAAACCCCCCCCCCCACCACCTCTGGTGAAGTTTGATCTGTCGGGAATAGAAGGGACTGAGCGAAGGGATGACACTAGACTGCTAAGAGTGAAGCATCAGCTGGCTGCAGACCAAAGACTAGGTTTTCTCCTTTTTGATGCTTTGCCAGGCTCTAACTGCAGCTGTCTTCAGTTGTTCTTTGTTTTTGGGTCTTTCTGCCTTTAGTTTTGCCTTCAGCAAATTAAATGCATACTTGATTGAGTTGCGATCAGGTGATTGACTTTGCCATTGCCATTGCAGAATATTCCACTTCTTTTCCTACAAAACCCCCTCCTGGGTTGCTTTCGCACTGTGTGTTTTGGATCATTGTCCATCTGTGCTGTGAAGTGCCGTCCAATCAACTTTGCTGCATTTGGATGAATCTGGGCTGACAGTATATCTCTAAACACTGCAGAATTCACCCAGCTGCTTCTGTCTTCTGTCACTTCATCAAACACCAATGAACATGTATGGCCAGCCCAAAGCCTCATACACACGATCAGATTTTCCCCTGGGAATTGTGTGATGACAGACTGTTGGCCTAAAATCCGACCGTTTGTACGGTCCATCGGACAAATGTTGGATGGCAGGATTATACATTTTCCGCGGACAACAGTCTGTTGTCGGATTTTCCTATCGTGTGTACACAAGTCCGTCATACAAAAGTCCAAAGTACAAACACGCATGCTCGGAAGCAAGGACGAACCGGAATCGGTCGGTCTTGTAAACTAGTGTTCATGATACAGAATTAACAGTCGTGACGCAGCAACTTATGAAATCTCGAAATGCAGCGCACATTCTCCTTCTTTAATGGGATAATAATGAAGCAACTTTGCTGGTGATACTGACGGAGTTCTGCCAAATGTATTTAAAACGGCTTTTTTTTTTCTAGTGATATCAAGAATAATATCTTTTTTTTTTTGGTCAAGTTCTAACACCATTATCCCGTAGTTTTTTAGATCAAAGATATAACTATGTTGGTGTCCCTTGTTAATTTTACATTGTACTCTTTAAATGTAAATGCCTACTTCCAAACTGTTATTTGAAGTAAAACACATAGCCAAGTATTATTCTACACAATTGTTTTTAAAAAAAACAAAAACTTAAATATAATAAATTAGACATGCTATCTGCCATACAAATCTAAATAACCAAAAAGTGCATTCTATGCATACAAAAAGAAATAAAGTATAACAAAGAAAATCATAATAAAAAAGAAAATTAGAAATTGAAGGGTTGAAAATCCCCAACCCAGCGGCCTTGTTGGGGGTCTTGTGGCTGGACTTGCCACTGTCCGCCATGTTGCTGTGGTGAGTGGGGTTGCTGTGGTGGGTGGGTGGCTGTGGAGGTGGGGCATCAAAATCCGAAATGTGGGTTTTTTATGTAATTTGTCCCCCTCCCCCTTATTTTGTCAATATCAAAAGTTCATCTCAATACTTTGTTATATATCCTTTGTTGGCAATGACAGAGGTCAAACGTTTTCTGTAAGTCTTCACAAGGTTGTCACACACTGTTGCTGGTATGTTGGCCCATTCCTCCATGCAGATCTCCTCTAGAGCAGTGATGTTTTGGGGCTGTCGCTGGGCAACACGGACTTTCAACTCCCTCCAAAGGTTTTCTATGGGGTTGAGATCTGGAGACTGGCTAGGCCACTCCAGGACCTTGAAATGCTTCTTATGAAGCCACTCCTTTGTTGCCCAGGCAGTGTGTTTGGGATCATTGTCATGCTGAAAGACCCAGCCACATTTCATCTTCAATGCCCTTGCTGATGGGAGGAGGTTTGCACTCAAAATCTCCTGATAGATGGCCCCATTCATTCTTTCATGTACACGGATCAGCCGTCCTGTTCCCTTTGCAGATAAACAGCCCCAAAGCATGATGTTGCCACCCCCATGCTTCACAGTAGGTATGGTGTTCTTTGGTTGCAACTCAGCATTCTCTCTCCTCCAAACACGACGAGTTGTGTTTCTACCAAACAGTTCTACTTTGGTTTCATCTGACCATATGACATTCTCCCAATCCTCTTCTGGATCATCCAAATGCTCTCCAGTAAGCCTCAGACGGGCTCGGACATGTACTGGCTTAAACAGGGGGACATGTCTGGCACTGCAGGATCTGAGTCCCTGTCGGCGTAGTGTGTTACTGATGGTAGCCTTTGTTACGTTGGTCCCAGCTCTCTGCAGGTCATTCACTAGGTCCCCCCCGTGTGGTTCTGGGATTTTTGCTCACCGTTCTTGTGATCATTTTGACCCCACGGGGTGAGATCTTGCGTGGAGCCCCAGATCGAGGGAGATTATCAGTGGTCTTGTATGTCTTCCGTTTTCTAATTATTGCTCCCACAGTTGATTTCTTCACACCAAGCTGCTTGCCTATTGCAGATTCAGTCTTCCCAGCCTGGTGCAGTTCTACAATTTTGTTTCTGGTGTCCTTCGACAGCTCTTTGGTCTTCACCATAGTGGAGTTTGGAGTGTGACTGTTTGAGGTTGTGGGCAGGTGTCTTTTATACTGATAACAAGTTCAAACAGGTGGCATTAATACAGGTAATGAGTGGAGGACAGAGGAGCCTCTTAAAGAAGAAGATACAGGTCTGTGAGAGCCAGAAATCTTGCTTGTTTGTAGGTGACCAAATACTTATTTTCCACCATAATTTGCAAATAAATTCTTTCAAAAATCAAACAATGTGATTGTCTGGATTTGTTTCCACATTTTGTCTCTCATAGTTGAGGTATACCTATGATGACAATTACAGGCCTCTCTCATCTTTTTAAGTGGGAGAACTTGCACAATTGGTGGCTGACTAAATACTTTTTTGCCCCACTGTATATATACATATATATGGACCTAACTGTACATAGATAAGACTGTTCTCAACAAAACCGGAGTTAAGTGTACTGTGCTTACCTTTTGTATGAATTTCGGGATGAGTTGTCTAGAATATCCGCAAATGCGCTTCAAGTTTGTTGTATTTTTACCAGCGAGTGTCGCTCCACATGGATTGCAAAGGGTCTTGTTGTCCTTTTTAATATCACAGCTCTAGACGGTCTGAGAACAGTGAGGAGGCCTGTAATGCTGCAGAGTGCTCTGGACAGTGGTCTGAGGAGGCCTGTAATGCTGCACAGTGCTCTAGATGGTGGTCTGAGGAGGCCTGTAATGCTGCACAGTGCTCTGGACAGTGGTCTGAGGGATGGCTTGTAATGCACAGTGCTCTGGATGCTGGTGGTCAGTGGTCAGAGTCTGCCTAATGCTGCACAGTGCTGGATGGAGGTCTGACTGGGATGGCCTGTAATGCATGCACAGTGCTCTGGATGCCGGTGGTCAGAAGAGGTTTGTAACGCTGCACAGTGCCGGATGGTGGTCTCAGGCAGGTCTGAGAGATGGCCTGTAATGCACAGTGCCCTGGATGCCAGTTGTCAGAGGAGGCCTGTAATGCGCACACACAGTGCTCACTGCTCTGGACGGACAGTGGCCTGAGGGGAGGCCACAGGCCTGTAATTGTAATGTACACTCTCACAGTGGGTGCTCTTTGCTCTGGACGGTGGTCGTCAACGGGAGTGGGATTCTCATTTAGGAGGACTCTGGGGCCTGTTATGCTGGCTGCACACTCGCTTCCTTGCTGGGAGCGGAAGCAGGCGGAGCTCCATGGTAACCGGAATTTGGTTCACAAGAGTAAAAGTCCCTGCCTCACATTTTCGTTTAGTTTTCGTTCGTTAATGAAATTGGAATTGATTTTCGGCATAGTTATCGTCGGTGGATGAAAATGTGGTGTACTTTTTGTTTAGTTTTCTTCACTGCAAAAATGCAGCTGACAAAAATTTTGACAAACATTTTTGTTGATTAAATTAACACTGATGTAACCTTCTTCTAGTTCTTCAATGTGTGGATAATTCTGGAGGGATTGCCCAGGAGAGGGTGGCGCTGGAACCACACAACACACTTATCTGTTTTTGTTTTCTTTCAACTTAAGCCATTCAGATTACTACGGCAGCAACAGGGATGATTTGGCAAAGTGGATTGCTTCCTGTACAAGGTTAATGACATGAAATCTGTACCTAGAGCACATTTAGGCCAATATTGCTGACTTCTTCTGATCATGCTAGTTTACTGGCTGTCATGCTGTTAGTGTGGCTTTAGTACTTTTTGAGTAACTGACCCAGAACAGGTATGTAGTTTTGACTTCATTTACTAAAGGGCTAGTGCATTTGGGCTGGCAGTACCCCATCTCCTGAAAGCATAGTAACCATTTACCCACCGTGCTATTCGCAAGTGCCTGGTATTGAGGTGGTTAATTTTCTTTCTTTGCCCATTGAGGGGGACAGGAAGTCATTCACCGTCAGGTTATACTGCCTCTTACTGGAGCATTTAACATGGGCAAACAAAAAAATGACTACACATTGATGCTAGAGCTGGTCTCTCAACTGAAGCTACAGTATCTGTTGCAGTTATCATTAGCCTATCCTTTGGAGTGGAGTGCTATGCCCAGACCTCACTGGACTGGGCGTGCGGGGCTAGCTTGACATGACTGTTGGGCACTCAGTTCTGTGTAAGAGCCCATTCTGGTAAAAATTGGCTGCCGAGTGGTTTCCAGGTCCAGAACTGTTGGCATTGTTTTAGTGTTTGCCCTGTCTCTAAAGACTCCATTGGAAGGAGTTTATGCTGTGGGACTGTGCTATGATGTAATCTCCTGCTCATGCATCTGGAATGGGAAGCTTGAGTGAGAGGGGATTGAGCGGCTTTGAAATGCATACCTCCACCCCCTGATGTGCTGATGATGTCACTTCTGCTCCTCTCTGCATCCCACAGAAGCCCTCTGCCATCTGTTGGTTTCCACTTCATCTAAGCTGTTATCCAGCCTGGCATCCTGACTTTCCAGGCTGCAAGTTTTAGGAAGTGGCTTCCTATGCCAGATGCAAGAGCGTGGCCAATTTATTAGTATTTTCTTAGTACGTTTAATGCTGCACTTTGGTGCCCCCCCCTCCCCCCCGGTGAGTTCTCTTGGTCCTGCAGGTGTATCCATTCTATCCTGGTTTAAGGTTCCCTGTGACTATGAGACTGTCCATTGGAAGCCCTTACCATAATACGTTAATATACTGCACTCAGATTGCGCCCTACTACTCTTATATGTTAGCCTGGAGATTCTTTAGAGGCGCTGCTGCATCTGGTGCTTTGAGATCAGCAGGAAAATATTCTGAATGCTCCCAATAGGATTCTATGAACTTTTTATTGTTCTGCATAGACATTTATGTACACACGACAGTTGTTGCACCTCATACCCCTTTTTTTTAACAAAGGTCCTCATACCCCTTTACTAATGCAATATACTTGCCAGTGTGGATATGCTCCCTTCTGCTATGTGCAAAAGCCTCAGCATTGTTGCACTTGATTTCCCTCTGTCTCACCAAGCTCCTTTGAGCACAAAGAGATCTGCTAAATCTAATAAGACATTCCCAGTTCATGAACAAATAGAATGAGCAATCTATGATGTCTAATTCCAGCAAAGATTTTCACCTTTCTGAGAATTATTGCCAAGCTCCATCCAGTGGAAAGAGCCTTCACAAAAAAAGTGATCTGTTCCGGTAGTAGACGCATGTGTCTAAGTCTAAAGCATCTTACTGTGCCATCTGATGATGATCCTTTATCCAATGATTCTGCTGAAAGGAAGCTTGAGATGCTCTAAAACAGGGGTCCCCAACCACCGGGCCGCAGCCCACTACTGGGCCGTGGCCTCTCTGCAGCCGGGCCATGGATGTGACGGGGGGCATGAGAGAGTTGGGTGGGCAGATGAGAGAGCCGGGTGGATAATAACAGGGAGCGGATGAGAGAAGTGGGAGCATGGGCAACCAGAGATGAGATCATCTCTCTCTCCGCCCGCCCCGCATCACCGCTTTTCCACCCTCACAGCCGTGTCTTTCAATGTCGGAGGTGCGCTGGGAAGCAAATAAATTACATCTCTCACAGCTCACCCCACATCACCACTCTCCTGCACTCACTCAGAACAGACCACTGCACAGAGGCCTGCCTCTGTGGTAAATGGACCAGTGCTGCCACCAATGCAGTGACAATCTGCATCTGGTGGCACTGGCAGGCAATGTGGCAAGTGATAATCCACATCTGGTGGCAGGCAGTGTGGCAAGTGACAATCCGCATTTGCTGGCAGGCGACTTGGCAAGTGGCAGGCTGCATCTGGTGGCAGGCAGCATGGCAAGTGACAAGCTGCATCTGAATGCAGATGATGTGGCAAGTGACAATCCACATCTGGTGGCAGGCAGCGTGGCAGGTGACATTCCCCATCTGGTGGCAGGCAGCGTGGCAAGTGACAAGCTGCATCTGAACGCAGGTGACGTGGCAAGTGACAATCCACATCTGGTGGCATTCGACATGGCAAGTCACAAGCTGCATCTGGTGGCAGGCGACAGTGGCAACGGTCAGGGCTCCCACTGATTCTGCATTATGGTGAGTTGAACTATTTCATTTTATATTACAATGTTATAATAGAAATAATGCGCTTCAATCACCCTGACACCTTATCAAGCATGGTGCCAGGAACGCCAGCCATTGCCCCGATAAATTCCCAGCAAAAAATCACTTACGACACGATCACCGCCATTAAAAAAAATAGTATAATAATAAATATAGAAATTTCAATATACAGTATCTCATAAAAGTGAGTACACCCCTCACATTTTTGTAAATATTTTATTATATCTTTTCATGTGACAACACTGTTCCCTTAAAATAACTCAACACACAGCTATTGTCTAAACCGCTGGCAACAAAAGTGAGTACACCCCTAAAAGAAAATATCCAAATTGGGCCCAATTAGCCATTTTCCCTCCCTGGTGTCATGTGACTCGTTAGTGTTACAAGGTCTCAGGTGTGAATGGGGAGCAGGTATGTTAAATTTGGTGTTATTGCTCTCACTCTGATACTGGTCACTGGAAATTCAACATGGCACTTCATGGCAAAGAACTCTCTGAGGATCTGAAAAAAAAGAATTGTTGCTCTACATAAAGATGGCCTAGGCTGTAAGAATATTGGCAAGACCCTGAAACTGAGCTGCACACAGTAGGTTAACAGGACAGGTTCCATTCAGAACAGGCCGCACCATGGTCGACCAAAGAAGTTGCACGTGTTCAGCGTCATATCCAGAGGTTGTCTTTGGGAAACAGACGTATGAGTGCTGCCAGCATTGCTGCAGAGGTTGAAGGGGTGGGGGTAAGCCTATCATTGCTGTGATCATACACCTCACACTGCATCAAATTGGTCTGCATGGCTGTCGTCCCAGAAGGAAGGCTCTTTAAAAGATGATGCACAAGAATGCCCGCAAACAGTTTGCTGAAGACAAGCAGACTAAGGATATGGATTGCTGGAACCATGTCCTGTGGTCTGATGAGACCAAGATAAACTCATTTGGTTCAGATGGTGTCAAGCATGTATGGCGGCAACCAGGGGAGGAGTACAAAGACAAGTGTGTCTTGCCTACAGTCAAGCATGGTGGTGGGAGTGTCATGGTCTGGGGCTGTATGAGTGCTACCGACACTGGGGAGCTACAGTTCATTGAGGAAACCATGAATGCCAACATGTACTGTGACATACTGAAGCGGAGCATGATCTCCAAAATGACCACTGCCTTGCTAAAGAAGCTGAGGGTAAAGGTCATTGACTGGCCAAACATGTCTCCAGACCTAAACCCTATTGAGCATCTGTGGGGCATCCTCAAACGGAAGGTGAAGGAGTGCAAGGTCTCTAACATCCACCAGCTCTGTGATGTCATCATGGAGGAGTGGAAAAGGACTCCAGTGGCAACCTGTGAATCTCTAGTGAACTCCATGCCCAAGAGGGTTAAGGCTGGAAAATAATGATGGCCACACAATATGTTGACACTTTGGGCCCAATTTGGACATTTCCACTTAGGGGTGTACTCACTTTTGTTGCCAGCGGTTTAGACATTAATGGCTGTGTGTTGAGTTATTTTGAGGGGACAGAAAATTTACAATGTTAGGCTACTTTCACACTGAGGCACTACAGGGCTAAAAATAGTGCCTGCATAGCGCCTGTAAAGAGCCTCTCCTGTCTCACCAGTGTAAAAGCCCGGTCCTAAGGCTCCCCTGCCCATTGAAATCAATGGGGCAGCGCCGGCGGCGCTTTGCGGGCAGTTTTAACCCTTTTTTAGCTGCTAGCGGGGGTTGAAAATGCCCCGATATCAGCCGAATAGCAACGGTAACGCGCTGCTAAAAATGGCACTTTACCACCGAGGCCCGCCCCAGTATGAAAGTAGCCTAATACAAGCTGTACACTCACTACACTCACTACTTTACATTGTAGCAAAGTGTCATTTCTTCAGTGTTGTTACATGAAAAGATATAATAAAATATTTACAAAAATGTGTCCCATAGTTTGTAGATGCTATAACTTTCACACAAACCAATCAATATACACGTATTGGGAGTTTCTTTTTACCAAAGACATGTAGCAAGATTTTTTTTAGAGGATACGTTTTATAGCAGAAAGTAAAAAATATTAGGTTTTTTTTCGTTAAAAAACCCAGAGGTGATCAAATGCCAAAAGAAAGCTCTATTTGTATGAAAAAAAATGCTACAAATTTTATTTGGGTACAGCGTTGCATGATTTAGCAATTGTCAGTTAAAGTAGCGCAGTGCCACATAGCAAGAAATGGCCTGGTCATGAAAGGGGTAAAACCTTCCAGAGCTGAAGTGGTAAAATATCAGGATGGTTTTACAGTGTGTTTTCATGCACGTATGCTCATTCCTGTAACACGTGAAAAATTGGCTTCCTGCTTGCAGGGCCATTAAAGAGGAAGTAAAGCCTTCCTTTTTAATTGTACCTACAGGTAAGCCTTTAACCCTTTCACGCCTAAGCCTATTTCTGACATTTGGTGTTTACAAGTTAAAATCCATATTTTTTCTAGAAAATTACTTAGAACCCCCAAACATTATATATATTTTTTAGCAGAGACCCTAGAGAATAAAATGGCAATTGTTGCAATATTTTATGTCACACGGTATTTGTGCAGCGGTGTTTTAAACGCAACTTTTTGGGAAAAGGGACGCTTTAATGAATTTTAAAAAAATGAAACAGTAAAGTTAGTCCAATTTTTTTGTATAATGTGAAAGATGATTTTAGGCTTGGTAAATAGATACCAAACATGTCACGCTTTATAATTGCACGCACTCGTGGAATGGCGACGAACTACGGTACTTAAAAATCTCCATATTACATTTTTTTACGGTTACCAGGTTAGAGTTACAGAGGAGGTCTAGTGCTGGAATTATTGCTCTCGCTCTGACGATCGCGGCGATACCTCACGTGTGTGATTTGAACACCGTTTACATATGCGGGTGCGACTTCCTATGCGTTTTCTTTGCTGCGCGAGCTTACGGGGACACTTTAATTTTTTTTTTCTTATTTATTTTAATATTATTAAATTGCGTTTAAAAAAAAAAAAAAAGATCACTTTTATTCCTGTCACAAGGAATGTAAACATCCCTCGTGACAGTAATAGGTGGTTAAAGGTACTCTTTATGGAGGGATCGGGGGTCTAAAAGACCTCTAATCCCTCTTTTGCACATCAAAGTATTCAGATCGCCGAAAACGGCGATTCTGAATACTGTATATTTTTTTTAATCCGGCGCCATTGGCAGCCGAGTAAACAGGAAGTGACGTTGTGACGTCTCTTTTGTGTTTACATTCAGGAGACTGGAACAAAGGCGTTTCCGGGTTCGTGCCAGTCTGTCTCTAGCCCTTGGAAGTGGCGGATCGAGGATCGGGTCTCCCGGTGGGACGGGAGGCCCGGTCAGAGCGGCGGGAGGGGGGGATGTCCCCTCCCGCTCCTCTGGGATAACAATTGAGCATTTTTTAGCCACATTGGTTGTTATACCTGGATAGCCGATCGCCCGCTCTAAAAAACAGTACCGGGATGATGCCTGCAGCAGCGGGCATCATCCCGGTATAACCCCCGAAAGCCGAGGCCGCATATCTGCGTACGCTTGGCGGGAAGGGGATAATAAGGCTTACCTGTAGGTACTGTAGATATCTCCTAAACTTGCACCGTTTAGCAGATATTTACTATATACACCAAGGTCATTGGCGCATGCACTCAGAAGAAATGGCCGCCGGTGCCGTTTCTTCAGGACCCTGTGCCATGACCGGCAGCTCCCACACGGGAGTGGCGTCATCGCGGTTCTGGCCAATCACAGCGCTGGAACCCGCGAACCTGGAAGAAACTCCTGGGAAAATGTCAGCCGTCTCAGCGGTGTGCGGGTGCCAGCTGAGAGAGCTTTGTTCTAAGGTAAGTATTTCATAATGAGCTAGTATGTGATGCATACGAGCCCATTATGCTTTTTGTCTTACAGGTTTATTTTTTCTTAACCATTTTAACTGTTAATGTCATCCCATACATGGAAGCAAAAGCGCATTTGGTTGGTCGCAAAAATGCGTCAAATGCAGCAAAACCTGCAGTAAACATGCACACAACGCTCCAAAATGCTCCATGAGCTACTCTGGCACACTTGGCGCATGTAGAGTATCCCATTGAAATCAATCAAAAATTAATATATATATATATATATATATATATATATACTGGAGTTTTTATTTTTTTGATAATACGACCGACACTGACACTTTTGACACTTTGTGGGAACCAGTGACACTAATATCAGTGCTAAAAATATACACTGTCACTGTACTAATGACACTGGCTGAGAAGGGGTTAACATCTAGGGTAATCAGAAGGTTAAATGTGTGCCTAACAGTACTTGGTGCATTCACTGTGTGCTGATTTTACTAAGGGATGTGCTGGTTTTTATTCCCTGCTTTGCAGCTTTGCAGGAAAACAAAAACCGGCACATTCCCACTGACAGGACAGAGCTATGTATTGTTTGTATTCACAGAGCCCGTCCCCTACCCGAAAGTGCTGGATTATGTACTAGATGCGTGATTCAGCGCAGGAGAGACACTCTGCCACCGTACTCCTATGTGAGGCGGTTGGCAAGTGGTTAAAGGCCCTCCTTACACATACAGCCAGCTATTGCTTGAATTTCTGTCTGCAAAACTGCAGCTAAATGGACTAGGGCAATGAACAACCAACACAATTCTACATTTCAGGTATATTCTTTAACTGAGAAAGTACCCTCTACCTTGATATTTTGTGTTGATGCGCTAGAACAAGCTATGACACAGATCTCCAGAATGGCTTTGATTTCTATTTACATGCAGCCCCCCAATCCCCCTCACGGTTAGTTGGGTGGCAACCACACCCCCCCGATCTCCTTTTGGCTAATCGGTGACGGGTCTCAGGATGGACCAGAGGGACCCGCTTCCTGATTGGCCGGTAGGAAATTCAGTGTTACCATAACTTCAACCCTTTTTTGAAGCCCATTGGAGCGTCTGGCTCTAAAAAAAGCCACCCCCTGTTGGAATCCAGGCATCCGTCGCCCCTGCATGTAGGTCAGGGGGCCGGACGCATGGATGGGGGGGCGGCGCTCATGCGCCCCTAGTGGATGGGCCGCCACTGCTCATGTTCCTATTCAGCAAAGCAAACAATTCCATAGCTTGGTAGATTTCCAAACCAGTATTGACAATAGGGAAGTTTTTTACTGGCATATCACTGAAAGGTGATAACAACTGATGGTGGTCTAATTGGCTGGGGAGGGCAGTTCCAATCCCTCACATATCGGGGAACATGGTCACCAGAGGAAACTAACCTCCCTATCAACATCTTGGAGCTCAGAGTGATAAGGAGGGCCCTGCACAACTGCCACCCCCCTTCTTCAGGGACACCCAATCAGGGGGCTGCACATCAGATAATGCCACAGCTGTGGCTTAAGTCATTAACCAAGGAGACACCAGGAGTCATGCAACCTTAAAGGAAGCAAGCCAGATCATCCTATGGATGGAGAAACACTGTCTCTGCTGTCCACATCCCAGGTGTGGGCAGTTAGCAGGTGGAATACCTCAGTAATCACTGTCTGAACCAAGGGGATGTCACCCCGACATCTTCAACCTGATAGACAGGGAGGGACTCCAGATGTGGATATCCTGACCTCCAGACCACAGGTTACCTCTGTTACCAGGACCAAGATTCCTCTAGCACTGGCATTGGATGCTCCTGATAATTCCATGGCCTCAGTTTAAGCTAATCTATGCGTTTCAACTGCTTTGCAAAATAGAGCAAGAGAAGAAGCCAGTGGTTTTCATGGCACCAAATTGGCGCAGAAGAACCTGGTACATAGACATACTCAGAATATTAGGAGACAACCCCTGGCCCCTTCCAAATAAAACAGACCTGCTCTCTCACATCCCTCTGTTCTATCCCGCTTCACAGTCATTGGCCTGACTGTTGAAGCTCAGGTCTTGAGGGACAGAGGGGTCTCTGAGTCTGTAATTCTTACTTCACTAAAAGCACTAAACGCACTAAAAGCAAGAAAACCACTTCCAGAAATATCTATTTTCCTACTAGGAGATTCTTCTTTGCATGGTGTGAACACAGGCACTTCAATTTCAGATATTACTCTGCATCTTGCATTCTGGCCTTCCTTTGTGCACTGGTGCGCAGTTATGTTGGAACAGGAAGGGTCCATCCCCAAACTGTTCCCACAAAGTTGGGAGCAGGAAATTGTCTAAAATGTCTTGGTATGCTGACACCTTAAGAGTTGCCCAACCCCTGAAAAACAACCCCACACCATAACCCCCCCTTCGCCAAATTATTTGGACCAGTGCACAAAGCAAGTTCCATAAAGACATGGATGAGCGAGTTTGGGGTGGGGGAACTTGACTGGCCTGCATAGAGTCCTGACCTCAACCCGAACATCTTTCTGATAAATTAGAGCGGAGACTGGGAGCCAGGGCTTCTCGTCCAACATCTGTGCCTGACCTCACAAATGCGCTTCTGGAAGAATGGTCAAACATTCCCATGGACACACTCCTAAACCTTGTGGACAGCCTTCCCAGAAGAGTTGAAACTGTTATAGCTGCAAAGGGTGGGCCAACTAAATATTGAACCCTACGGACTAAGACTGGGATGCCATTAAAGTTCATGTGCGTGTAAAGGCAGTCGTCCCAATACTTTTGACAATAAAGTGTGTTTTGAAAATTGATTAATCCTGATGTTCTGATGGCCTATCATTTCTTGAGGCATGAACATGTCAGGACAAATACCCCTTTTTGGAAAGTAGACAGTCCAAGGTGTTTGATTTTTTTTTCTCACAATACTTTGGAAAATTAAGAAATTTACTTTTTTTTTAACATACTATCACCAGTGCAACTGTCAGAAACCATGAATCAGACTGAGACAGAAGTACAGTTAAATCACACTTGTTTAATAATAATAAAAAAGGTAAACAGAGTAAACGTAGTCAAAACATAGCCAGAGTTCAGGAACCTGGAATGGATAGCCAGACAAGCCAGAACATCAGGTAGCCAGAACACAGCTTAGTAGAACAGCAAGCAGTATCTGGAGCCAGAAGGAATGTCAGCCAAGCAAGTCTTTAACAGGGACACAGGAGAGCATCTCTAGAGATATGACCAAGGCGAAGGCAGAGGTCAATAATAGAGTGGCAGTGTGGCGCTAACTAGAAACTGTGTAAATGTGTACCCTAGATGTGGTACAACTATAGCAAAATAATGTGCAAATGCACCATAGCAAAACAAAAAAAACAAAAAAGTGAGCTGGACAATATGTTGAATGTGTGCAACATAAACAACGTCCACAAAAATGTGACAAGGTGAGTTCCTCCCGTGGGGATGTCTTTAGTCACATGGGCATGATGAATTGCTTGTCTGAAGTTACTTTTCAATAACAAATTGTGGAGAAAAATGGATACTCTTACCGACTGTGGTGGACCCTAGGTGTCATACGACAAATGGGTCAAACAGGCTCAAGATTACATGAGGTATGGATCAGGTGCGAAGGACAAACGGGTCCTGGTGTGGTGTCCCCAACTCTCGGTCCGTGGACTTCACATGAACTCTGCGGTCCGAGCGGTGGTCTCCGAACACACCTCCTCATAGGCTCCAAGGGACAAACATATGGGGAGAAAGAAGGGGAAGAAGGACTCCAAATAGGTCCAAACAGGTCCAAACAGGTCAAACCGGGTGGTTTATTGATAATAGGTCAGGTATCAAACGGCAATACAATAAAAGTGATCACAAAAGAAATATAAAAAAGAGATAAAAGCAATGTGGGGTTCAAGAAATGCTGGCCCTAACATTGTTCCAAGGGGCCTACGTTGGGAAGTATATCCCCAACAGGGTGAATTGGATGTAGATTCATGGTTCAAATACTTTAGTGAGGCTGGGATTAAACTAATTGGCTTCTTGGTTGAAAGAAAACAAGCTTGGCTTACTGTTATAGATAAAGAAATCCGGGATCTAAAAGACAAATTAACTCCTTCAATCGGAACACCCGAATATGTCTCTCTCTCTACTAATTTAAAAAACCATCTTGAAAAAGAGGAGAGGGACCAAAGGACTAAGAAACAGAAAAAATACAACCGAGATGTCAATGACTATAAGGCTAACCTAGTCTTCAATTGGCAAAAAACGCTTATTGCTGATCAGGGTGCACCCAACAGCAGTGTGCCAATGGAGCACTCAGAGCCTATAATTCAGAACCCAGACAGAAGGTTGACATACGACCTTCCCCCCCATCCCTCCATCCCCTGCCCACCCCGGAAATAGGGAAATGGCCTATGCCCCTGGTAACAAGACACGGACGACTCCCTATCCGGGAGATAAACCATGGGGTAGACAGGTGTCTTACAACAGAGGTAAAGGTAGCTCTAATCGAAGTAGGGGTAGCCACTATGGAAATAAGAACAGTCCCTATTATTCTGGCTATCATGATGGATCATCCAGAACTCAGCGAGATGACAGACCAGGATATAGTAGAGGTGGTTACCCACAGAATACCTCTTTACGTACTCATAATCGGTATGCTCCACTTCGGGATGAGGAACCCTATGAGATATACCATGATTTATATTCATATATGAGCCATAATGAAGAGGAATACTCTAGAACTCCTTACAACTATAACCATGACTATCCAGGACAATTACAACATCAGGATTTTCCCAGGCCCACCCCCAACCACTCAGGAAGCCAAAAACCAAACTAGGCACCAGAGGGGGGTGGCGCCTCCAACAGAAAAAGAAAGAGAACCCAATTGGTGCAGGGATTTTTAATTTAAAGTGGAATTCCACCCACTTTTACAACTCTTCAGCATCCCTCACTAAACTGTGCACTGTAAACGAATTGGATATTTAAAAAAAATTTTTCTCAGCACCTACTGTATATCTCCTGTATTCATTTTTCACTTCCTCCTCCCTGGCCATGGCCCATCGCATCATTTCCTGTTTGCAATGCCTTCTGGGAAGGGGCGGCAAATTCCTCTGACACTGCCGTTGCTATGGAAACCTGACCTGAAACCTATTACACTGCTTGTGCTGCACTGAACATGTGCGAGATCTGCAAGGATGAGATCCAGGAAGAAATACAGTCTGGCTTCAGATGCCCACACTTAAGATGGTCACAGCCTGCTGTAAGTTTATAAAATAACAAACTACTGCTATAAACTAACAAAACAGACCTTAGTTTACAGACTAACTTTACTAGAATACATTAAGCTTGTGTATTATAGGGGTATTTTTATTTAAAAAGTATAATTTCGGCCGGAACACCACTTTAAGTACAGTGGTACTTTCTTATGAAGAGAAACGCACTTTAGACAAAGGTCTAAAATTTGTTCCACCCAGAAAACTTAATAAGTTTAACACGTTTATTGACATGCAAAAATACATTCGGAAACTCAATATACGTCATTACTATTTGGAGTCCTCCTTCCCCTTCTTTCTCCCCATAAGTTTGTCCTGGGAGCCTATGAGGAGGTGTGTTCGGAGACCACGGAGTGCATGTGAAGTCCACGGACCGAGAGTTGGGGACACCACACCAGGACCCGTTTGACCTTCGCACCTGATCCATACCTCATATGATCTTGAGCCTGTTTGACCCATTTGTTGCATGACACCTAGGGTCCACCACAGTCAGAGTATCCATTTTTCTCCACAATTTGTTATTGAAAAGTAACTTCAGACAAGCAATTCCTTATCCCCATGTGACTGAAGACATCCTCACGGGAGGAACTCACCTTGTCACATTTTTGTGGACTTTGTTTATGTTGCACACATTCAACATATTGTCCAGCTCACTTTTTTTTTTTTTTTTGTTTTGCTATCGTGCATTTGCACATTATTTTGCTATAGTTGTACCACATCTAGGGTACACATTTACACAGTTTCTAGTTAGCGCCACAATGCCATTCTATTATTCATTTCGAAACTTGTATGTTTGAGTGTTGGCTGCTTCTTTTTTCACTTCACATATATTTGTTGTAGCGCAGTTTTTTTCCCCTACATTCGAAGGCAGAGGTCATCTGGACTGGACGGCTTAAGTAGGCAGGACTGAAGAGCAGGATATCAACAACAGGTGAGTCACTGTGGAGAGCTAGGAGCTGGCGATTAGACGACAGCTGAGCGGCCAGCTCAGAAAAGGAAGGGCTGAGCCCTGCCCTGACAGCAGTACAGCGTCATCATATGACTGGTGTGGTGGTGATCAAAGATGCTGACTGGTGACAGTACGTAAAATTTTGTATTTTTTCTTCCTTTTTTTTTTTTTACGTACTGTCAGAGTACTTCAGTGACACTGGGCGATCAGGGATTTTTTTTTTTCTGTACACGGTGATTGCTTGTTATCACTGTAACAGCAATCATTTGAACTGTCTTGAATGCTTTTATTTACAAGATCCCCCCCCCCACTACCCTCATAGCAAACACTCTCATTTCTTCACTCAACCTCTGATTTGGTTGCTATCGGTTACATGTATGTATATGTGTTCTAGAGAACATAGAGCCCTATACATGAGATGTCAGCTAAAAGGTAAACAACTTTGTTGTCATAGCAACCATTTTGTTTACAAACCTGAGCTGTAAAAAAAAAACCATCCTCCCGCTGTCTATTTTACAGCTAAGATGTGTAAACAAACCTTATGCTGTGGCAACAAGGTTGTTTAGATATAAAAAAAAATAAGGGTACATGAGAGATCAGCTAGAAAGGTAAACAACACTGTTGCCATAGCAACCAGTTTGTTTACTTGTTTACAAACCTAAAAAGGTTTGTCAGCTAAAAGGTAAACAAGCTTGTTGTCATAGCAACCATGTTTACTTGTTTACAAATCTGAGCTGTAAAAAAAGAACATCCTCCTGTTGTCTGTTTTACAGCTCAGATTTGTAAACAAGTAAACAAACCGGTTGCTATGACAACAACCTTGTTTACCTTTTAGCTGACAAACCTTTTTTTAGGTTTGTAAACAAACTGGTTGCTATGACAAAAAGGTTGTTTAGATTTAGAAGGAAATATAGGGGGCCTCTACATGAGATATCAGCTAGAAAGGTAAACAAAACTGTTGTCATAGCAACCGGTTTGTTTACAAACCTGAGCTGTAAAATAGATGGCATACATATATGAATAAAAAAGCAAAATAAAGTCGGCGCTGATCCTCCTCACTACTAACTGCTGTTACCAACAATATCTAGTTGTGTCATTTCCATATCATTCACCATCATACAATAAATCCTAAATATCCACATTTGTGAAAGTCATATGAAGATAAGACACGGGATACAACACCATGCATTACATCATGAAATTAATATCCAGATTTGTTATAAATGTAAAAAAACATAACCCCCTCCCAAAAACAGTCCTTGAAAATGTTCATCCACAAAATTCCATGTTATTGTATTTTGTTATTGTATTTATCAAACGTCATCCCATGCCCCCGTGCTTTTATAGAAGTGATCCTTAAAATTCAATACAAAAAGTGCTCCCCCGCCAATGATGGTGCTAATGCCCCTCCCCCCAGAACCCTGAGGACCTCTGGGCCAATCACATGTTATTCTATCACCAAAAACCACCAAATCAGCATTTCTTCATCCAATAGATATATTCTCCCCTCAATGGATTTCCACCAATCACCCAAAAAGGAAATGACAAGGTCATCGCACAACACGCTTTTATTAATAAATCCCCTTTAGAAGCTCCTCCCACAGTCTATATGCTTCCACATTCCAGTGCCCAGACCGGCACCAGCTCCATCAGCAGATTTCTATCCATTAATATCCTCCAAGTAGTTCCCCCAGCACCGCCGTTCCTCCCACCATCTTCCCTCTTTATACAAACTATTCTCTTTTCACTCTCATTTCTCTTTTTTGGCTTTTTAATAAAATTACATTTAAATATAAAATGGCCCAATGAGTAACTGCTTGTCTTTGGCAGACTAAGATGTTCCTACGAGTCCAGCTTAATCCACATGCAGTGCAGCATAGGAGCTGTTACATTGTACAGAAACATACAAGAAGAAGCTGCAGTCCCACCACAAGTTATAGGAATTAAGTGGTTAGCTCTTCTGCCTGGCAGCACCGGGGTTGTCGGTTCAATTCCCAACCACAGCGCCACCTGCCTGTAGTTTGCATGTTCTCCATGCGCCTGCATGGGTTTCTTCCGGGGACTCCGGTTTCCTCCCACACTACAAAGACATGCTGGGAGGTACATTGTCCCTAGTATGTGTATGAATGTGAGTTAGGGAGCTTAGATTGTAAGCTCCTTGGGAGCAGGGACTGGTGTGACTGTAATGTCTCCTGTATTGACTGATCATTATCACATGGCCTACCGGTTGGATTGGCTCTGCTGACTCCTCTTCTCCGTTGCCAATACCTGCAGGTTTCCTTCCAATCCCCTGGACAGGTTTTTTGGTAGCGGGGGTCCTCTGGGCTTGTACGGCCCTCTGTGGAGAGACCAATTACACAGCAAGACCCTTTATCTCCATAGCAACAGTGAGACCCCCCATAACCCAGAAATTGTGGGGAGCCCCCTCTAAGAAAATGTGCCCCTCCCCCCTCTCCCAATCTCAGCCATTTTTCTTCAGTCTACTGCAGCTTTGGGAAGGTTTGTGGTTTGCGGGGACTCATCTTAGGAAGTTCCAGTATTCATTGATCAGAGCCATAGACATTCCCTGTCTGCTCACATTCACAGCACATTTTGCAGCTATTCATACCCAGGAGCAGGGCCGCTGTTAGAAATTATGGGACCCCGTACAGCCTACCTGATGGGGCCCCCTTCGACCACGCCCTTGACCCCACCCCTGTCCCCACCCCTAACCCCAGCTCAAAACAATAGACAGGTTTGTTGCCGTTTACACATGCGTGCGGGGCCAACATGTGCGTTCACAATTGCGCATAAGCACGAAGAAACTGGAGCAGTTTACATATCTTTTTAATTTTATTTTGTTAAAAAATTACATTGTATCTTTCATTTTTTTTCTTGCTTTCACAAGGGATGAATAACATCCCTCGTGATAGCAGGGTCAGGACAGGTCCTCTTTATGGAGAGATCTGGGGTCTTTTAGACCACATATCTGTCCTCCAAAGCATGTGATCAAACCAATATTGATTTGATCAGATGCTTTTTCAATGGCTTGTTTCCTCCCACTGGTGTCACACAGTGGGAGGAACGACATCCATCCCTCACTGTGTCCCAGGAACCGAATGCTACTGGTTGCATCTTAAAGGTAGGATGGGGACCCCCTTCCACTGCCAGTAAAAGTAATCCAGGGGCTTCTTAGGCACTAGGATTGCTTTTACTTTGTGCAGAATCACTGGGGCTAAAAAAATTATTTCTGATCATTACTGCAGTGATGACAGCGATATCACCCTTCCAATCCAGCGACGCGCTGGTAGGTTGTTGGACAGAAAGTGTTTTTTTTTTTTTTTGAGGGGGGGGGGGTAAAATGCAGCTCCACTGCACATGTTTACTGCTCCCCCAACTGAAATGTAAAGTAGCAGCTCATCAGCATTACAATCATCATCACAGGCAGCACAGTAAGCAAGGTCTCTATCATGGCTGTATGTCACATGGCTGTTTGCTGACTTTGTTAACTTATGGCTGTACTGTATATAACAGACTGTAACACAGCACAGCTATAAAAAAGTCAGCAGCCATGAGACACAGAGCCATGATAGAGCCCCTACTTACTGTGCTGCCTGTGAAGACTATTGTAATGCTAATGATAACCTGCTGTGTTGTGAGTTCTATTCTAAGGACACAGTGAGGATTCAATGCTTTATTCTTCACTCACTGTGTCCCTTGCAGCCACGCTCTCCTTCCTGTTCCCTGTCAGCCTCCTTGCATCTCAGGACCTGGGAACAGTGGGCGCCGGGAGGAGAACCATAGTATAACTCCGCCGGCCGGGACTAATTGAGTAGCGGTCGGGCTGGATATACATCCGCTCCCGAAAATGAAGAAATAGTCCCTCCTCTGTGCGCACCTGGGCGGGGGAGAAGTTTACCAAGCTCGATTTTTTATTTAATGCAGCAAAGAGCTGTAATGCTGGCCGGGCCCCTCTATGCAGCTGATAGGGCCAGGCCCCGTACAACGGGGCCGGTTGTACTGCCCTATCAGCGGCCCTGCCCAGAAGTAAAGGAGAGAAAGAACTTTCCTCCAACACTTCCATCCAAAGAAAACATGCGCACTTTACACATGTCTGCCCGCTTCTAAAAAAATGTTTTGTATGGTGGTCACCGATAAAAAATGGAAATATGGTGGAACACGGCATGCCGCGGTGACAACTTTCCACCATATCAGTCTCCGGTCACATCTGTGCGTTCCGGTAATTCGCACAGAAATGCACGTTTCCACACAATCCCGAAAATATGTGCCTCACGCTTGTAGGGCCATTTATTGTAAATGTCCCCCCACACGTGAGACCCCAATACAACAAATGTGGCAAAATGTGTGGAAAATAAAACAAAAATAAAACAAAGCGGAACGCGTCATGAGCTACTTTGCCACGCTTGTAAGGCATAGGGCAACGCACTGAAATCAGTGGGGGGTGCTATGCTTTTTGGGTGTTTGCCATCCAGGTGTATGTCAGAGGTGTGACTGGGACCTTCATCATTCACAAACTATAGAATGCTAGGAGAGCAGAAATCAGCAAAAATCTCCAACACTGAAAGTGTTCAAATGACTATCTGAGCGCTCACCCCTCCCCCACCCCCATACCCCCATGTGCTGCAACCTCTTTTATACTGAGTCCCCACCATCCCCCGCATACCAGATAAAAGACAAAATAGAAATAAAGACAAACTTTTTTTTTCATTTACAATAGAGTAAGGGGGGACTATAACCCCTGTCTGGTTTTATTTGCCATCTGTGTCCATATTGGGGGGATTTCCCTTCACTTCCTCTCCCATAGACAAAAAAGAAGTGAGAGAAATCCTCCCAAAGTGACATAATCCCTGGGTGTCACCAGAACTAGTGTCCCCATTGGAAGATTTCCCTTCTAATTTCTGTTCTGGTGACAACCCAAAATCTGGGATTTTCTTTCACTTTTGTTGGTAATGGTAAATAGAGAGAATGAATCTCCCTAAATGGGGCGCAGGCAGCAATAAAAACCTTGACAGGGGTTCTAATCCCTCTCCACTCCATCCAACACCAATAATAAAAATATTTTCCTTTATTTATAATTTAACATATGAGGGAGAAACAGAAAAAAAAATGATTTGGCAGGGAAAGGATTAAAATGTGTGCGTGTAGGGGGAGGGGAGGGTTTACTTGGTTTGACAGTTAAAGGGTTGAAACAAATGAACAATATAGTTTGGTAGTGAAAGGGTTAAAAACTGAAAGAAAAAAAAAATTGGCAGTTGAAGAGAATGAATCTCCCTAATGGGGGAGCAGACAGCAATAAAAACCTGACAGGGGTTCTAATCCCTCTCCACTCATCCAACACTAACAATGAATAGGATTTCCTTTAGTTATATTTTAACATATGAGGGAGAAATGGGAAAAAAAGTATTGATTTGGTAGTGAAAGGGTTGAAAACGGGGAAGGTTAAAAAAAGAAAAGAATTTGGTTTGGTGCTAAAAGAGTTTAAAAAAACAAAAACTTAAAAAAATATTTGTTTTTCAAAGAAAGGTTAAAAATTTTTAAAAATATGGTTTGTGAATGAAATGGTTCATAAATGAAAGGAAAAACATTTTACTTGGCAGTTAAAGGGTTAAAAATGGGGGAAAATATGATTTGGCAGTATAATTTAACATATGGTGGAGAAGTGGGAAAAAATGATTTGGCGGTGAAAGGGTTAATATGTGTGTATGGGGAGGGGGGGTTTACTTGGTTTGGCAGTTAAAGGGTTGAAATAAATGAACAACATAGTTTGGTAGTGAAAGGGTTTAATCTCATTCACAATAACCTGTTTTTCCAGGAGCCGTATCCCTATTAGATCCGTATACTGATCCTACAGGCTGAATTCACAAAGTTCACAAATAAGGTTTTAAAAGTAAGTTTTAAAAGAAACAGGAGACAATGAATGTTGTCCACATTTCATAAAAACAATTCAGTACACATGTACAATATACACATAAAGTAGCTACTGTAATCAGTGTGATGCTTGTTGCTCGACATGTTTCACTTTTCAGATTCTTCAGGAACTTATAAAGCAATCTGTAGCTACAAAAAGACAAATACAATCAAAATAAAAAATAGACAACAACAATAATTCCACAAATTTGCATAAAGAACTATTAGTAAGTATGCATACATTATTATCAAAGTAAATGTGTATCAAAAAGATATAACAACATAAATAATATGTTCAATGAATATCCATGAGGGTCTGAGCACTATACAGAGGGGCACACAACATGAACATATAACTCGCCATGTATATAGAATGTAATCAAGCTAATGCACACTACTAAAGGGACCAAAACTGATGTAAGAAGTGGTGCCATCACCAGTGGCGGCAATTGATGGCAGGAGGAGCACAATGGGTGATTGCTTGTTACAGTGATCACTGTAACAGCAATCATTTGAACTGTCATGAATGCTTTTATTCATGACTCATTGCTTACTATTGTGATGCTGTGATTGGCCCAGATAATATGTGATCATTGGTGACCAATCACAGATCACACATAGTAGTAAACAACGGTGACATGAATGGATTACACTCCTGACTCCTGTTTTACTATGTGACATGTGATCGCACAGCAATCACCTGTTATCTGCTCCACTCAAAGTGGCCGATACCAAGCACCAAAATCCACTGTGTCCGGTGGATACAGCAGTTGCAAAGCCACAGGGGAGGCAATCTGAGCACCGTGATGTATGGGTATGTTGTGGTGCCCAGGGGGAGCCGCCTGCCAAAAGTAAATGTACTGCTGGTGGTTGGCAAGTGGTTAAAGTGATTGTAAAGTATTTTTTTTATTATAATAAACAGGTTTATACTTACCTGCTCTGTGAAATGTGCAATTGCACAGAGCGGCCCTGAACCTGCTCCTCTGGTCCCCTCTGCCAGCGCTCCCCACTCCCCCTCTTCTGTGTCTGCCCCCATAGCAGCCCCATGGTGCCAAAGTTGTAGAACCGCTCACATTGTGGCTCAGCATGAAGTTTTGAATCTGTCACTGTAGTTTGACAGGCTGAAGGAAGGCAAACAATTCAGCTCCACAAAACAGAGCTATTTTTAGCGCCGCTTTACCATCGTTTTAGCGGTTTTACCCCCCACTGGTGGCCGAAAAAGGGTTAAAACTGACGCAAAGCATGCCAGTGGTATAGTTGTGCTGCCCCATTGATTTCAATGGGCAGCCCATTCAAATGAATGGGCTGCCTTACGCATGGCAAATGTGCCAAAGAAGCTCTTGTAGCTTTTCAGGTGCAGTTTTTGACACGTTTGTCTCTGTTAGAAGTTTTCTTTAATCTAATATATAATATTTATAAATAACATTACTAACATGTGAATGAGCAGGTTAGATCTTTATAGAAATTCTTGAGGAAATACTGCAGCTCTCTGCCAGAAAGTTGTCAATGGGAAGAAGGTTTACCTTTCAACATGACAATGACCCAAAGCACACAGCAAAAATGAACGCACAGTGGTTGAAGGAGAAAAAGGTGAATGTCCTTGCATAGCCCAGTCAGAGCCCAGACTTAAACCCCCTTTTAAAATCTGTGGAATGATTTGAAGACTGCAGCCCACAAATGGCCACCATCAAATTTAACTGAACTTGAAGGGGGTGATGCTTTTTCCGACTTAGTGATTCTGTTTTTGAATTTATTTTTATTTTTTCTGACATGTTCTGACATGTTGGTATCTTTCACTTGGATGTTGCACTAGTAAAAACACACCTGGATAAAAAAAAAACGTGTCTGTCTTCATTTCAGGCTGCAACGCAACAAAATGTGATTATTTTAAAGGGGGGTGATTCTTTTCTATACCCACTGTATATTTTATTTTTAGGCCCAATTTACATCTGTATGTCTTTTTTGCACGAAACACAAAGGGCAGCCCATTCATTTGAATGGGCTGCCTTATGCATGGCAGATGTGCCAAAGAAGCTCTTGTAGCTTTTCAGGAGCAGTTTTTGGCACGTTTGTCTCTGTTAGAAGTTTTCTTTAATCTAATATCTAATATTTATCAATAATATTACTAACACATGAATGAACAGGTTAGATCTTTATAGAATGATTGAGTTGTATATATTTATGTCGTCTAGATATGGAAAAGTAAAATATATAGACTTTTATACTTATGTATAAATATACATATTGTTTTAGCTTCAGTCTGTGTTTCTCTTTGGAGAACTAACATATGGTAGTAATTAGCTCGCACTTTCCCCCATCACATATGGGAGAACAAAGGTTTCACATTTCTTAAGATGAAAAAGTCTGAGTATGTTTTAGTTAAGAATATTAGTTCTTTATACGGGAATATCTCTTGATTAAGATATTAATAAGAACAAGGGCCTTTCATTGAATATAATATACATACTGATTTATGTAACTTTATTTGATTTAGATTCTAGATGAAATTATAATGTATAGGTTAAATAGGTTTCACACATTGTTCTTGCCCACTCCTCAGGAATGCCAATATATAGAGACTAAGGAACCCAAACCATTGCGTGTGGGAAGGAGGTGGTTAAAGCATGCGTTTTTGGAGTTTGTTTTATACATTTTGTCACTAGAGTTTGTAGAACTGCAAGGCAAATAAGAACCTTAAACCAGCCTTTTTAGGAAGGAGGGGTCAGATTTTAGGAGTAAAAGCTAGGAACAGAAACATTTTGGGCAGACCGCTATAGACACACAAGGAAGCTGCTACAGTTTCAAACATACAAAGACACACATTTGAATGTATATACAAACTTAATTTCAAGAATATAACTATTGATGTTATTTTTACATTCTACTTTTTGATATTGTTCTTGTAATATTTTGCTATTTTATTATTAAATCAGTTTTTGAGTTTTTACACAAGAACTGAACAGACTCTCTACTTTGGAATTTTTCTCACCAATATCATTTTCAGAATATTGATAATAATACTATAAATAATGGTATTTAACAGTCTCACATGAAAATGTGCAACTGCTGGCTGTGTTTGGGTTGCCATTAACAATGAATGGCACTGCAAGCGCAACATGCATTTTGCTTGCGTTCCATGAGTGCATGAAAAAGCATGCTTTTGCAAAGCTGACCTGAACAAGCTGAAGATAGAATCTTATTGGTTGCCATGCAAAATTGCTCCAGAATCTGTCTGCTCCAGCTTTGAAAAAATCTCTCTTTATTGTACTTTGCTTTGTAATATACTTTTAAATTAGTAATTTCTATATTTAAATCATTCTCTGCATATACAACTGTTGAGATGTTATCAGCAATGTAGGCAGTGCTTTCCCTTTACCTTCAGTGTAGTCTGCAGCAAGAGTTCAAGACCCAGCTGTCTTTTCTGGCAGGGGTGTCTGAATCCACAATACTGGCTAAACATATTTTCAAATCCTTAGGCAAATAAAACCGTTCACTAACAGTATATGCATGTCAACTGTGTATTAGTTATTTGACTGGATTTCTTCTTTAACATTCACAACAGGACAAACAAGTCATGCCATCAATATGTTTTTTGTGGGATCTATGCACCTGGGAAACTGGGTGTAAATTGGGGATCACACCCCAGATCTCCAAACTGACAACATACTGTACATTTAAACTTTGGTGTGCTAGTGATATTTATATCTTACAGCTGAAATATTACATAACCACTCATCATGCATTGTGTGGGTGTGCTTCTGCAATGACTGTTACTCAGTTTGGTAGCTGGTTTCTGCACACAGTTAAAGGTATTAGAAACCTATTGCAAAGATATACACAGCTGCTTCACACTTGTTCAATAGGATCAATGCAGGTCAGCCCTAACTCATCAATGAGCATCTCTGTATTCCATCAAAATTGCAAACCCCTACTGTGTTCTACTGTATGTGGTGTCAAGGTGAGACAAATAGATCTCCACACACCTACATGAGTTAAACTACAATAATTTTATTGCCTATAAAAAAGCGATATACATAGAAAAAAGCACAAATACCTATATGTATATGTTAGGCCAGAGGGGGAGGCCCCAAGAAAAGAGGGGGTCTCCCCAGTGGTCTAACCTTGCCCAAAAGCTAAAACACAAACTGTGTAAGTGATGTATCGAAGAACCCCTCACAAATAGGAGGGCAGAGGCGGCTCTCTAATTAGGCGGTCGCCTAAGGCCTCCCACTCCCAGGGGCCTCTCAGCCGCCTAATTTGCACACCGTGTGTAAGTGAATGTCCCCTGGTCAGCGCCCTCAGAGCCTTTAATGCGGGGCAAAAGCCTGCGGTACGCACAACTAGGTTTTCCCCAGCCACTTGAGCACTGCTTGAGAGCCCAGGATCACGAGTGGCTGCATGTAGTCCCCTCCTGTGGCTCCTCCCCTTCTGCCACGCTCTGAGGGTCTCCTTCTCCTACCATGTGCACTTGCAGACAGAGCTCCGATAATGCCCGCAGCGGCTGAGCAGCTCCCTGATCAAATCCGTAATGGAGCTGGCGCCTGCCGATCATCCGGGTCTCAAGGTACTACACAACACTCCTGCCGGACACTAACAGCATTCCATGACCGACGCCCTGAAAATCACCGCTGCCAGCCACCTGTGACCTCACTCAGACACAGAGCAGTGCACTGATGATATGTTTGCCGTCCAGCATATGATGCCAGCTACTGACCCCTGTCATCATCATTATCCTGTTCCTGGCATCCTATCATCATACTTCTTATCATCCCACCTGCACCCCTCTGCCAGGTTCCTTCCACCCCTTCCCCTGTCATCTTCATCCCCTCTGCCAGCTTCCTACCCACATGTCATCTTCAATCCTTCTGCCAGCTTCCTACCTCCCCACCCCCTGTCATCTTCACCCCCATGTACCCCTCTGCCATCTTCCTACCAGCCCACCCCCTGTCATCTTCATCCCCCCTGCACCCCTCTGCCAGCTTCCTTCTACCCCACCTCCTGTCATCTTCATCCCCTCTGCCAGCTTCCTACCACCCCCATGTCATCTTTATTCCCTCTGCACCCCTCTGCCAGCTTCCTAACACCCCACCCCCTGTCATCTTCATCCCCCCTGCGACCCTCTGCCAGCTTCCTACCACCCCACCCCTGTCATCTTCATCCCCTCTGCACCCCTCTGCCAGCTTCCTACCACCCCACCCCCTGTCATCTTCATCCCCTCTGCCAGCTTCCTACATCCCCACCCCCTGTCATCTTCACCCCCCTGCACTCCTCTGCCAGCTTCCTACCACCCCACCCCCTCTCATCTTCATCCCCCTTGCACACCTCTGCCAGGTTCCTACCACCCCCTGTTATCTTCATACCCTCTGCACCCCTCCACCAGCTTCCTACCACTCCACCCCTGTCATCTTCACCCCCTCTGCCAGCTTCCTACCACCCCATTCCCTGTCATCTTCATCCCCTCTGCCAGCTTCCTACATCCCCACTCCCTGTCATCTTCACCTCCCTGCACCCCTCTGCCAACTTCCTACCACCCCACCCCCTGTCATCTTCATCCCCCTGCACCCCTCTGCCAGGTTCCTACCACCCCACCCTCTGTCATCTTCATCCCCTCTGCCAGCTTCCTACATCCCCAACCCCTGTCATCTTCATCCCCCCTGCACTACTTTGTCAGCTTCCTACCACCCCACCCCCTGTCATCTTCATCCCCCTTGCACCCCTCTGCCAGGTTCCTACCACCCCCTGTCATCTTCATCCCCTTTTCACCCCTCTGCCAGCTTCCTACCACTCCACCCCCTGTCATCTTCACCCCCCTGTACCCCTCTGCCAGCTTTCTACCACTCCACCCCCTGTCATCTTCACCCCCCTGTACCCCTCTGCCAGCTTCCTACCACTCCACCCCCTCTCATCTTCATCCCCCCGTACCCCATCTCTGACATCCTATCACCCCACCCCCTGTCATTTTCAACCTCCCCCAGTACCCCTCTGCTAGCTTCCTTCCACCTCACCCCCTGTCATCTTCATCCCCCTGTACCCCTCTTCCAGCTTCCTACCACCCCACCTACTATATTCATCATCATCTCCACACCCTACTTCTGACATCCTACCACCCTGCCCCCTGTCATCAACATCCCCATCACCTCCCTGTACCCCACCTCTAGCATCCAACCATCCTATCCCCATCATCATCCTCATCTTCATCCCCCCTGTTCCCCACTATCATCATCCTCCCCCTCTGCTGACATCCTACCACTCCACCCCCTGTCATCATCACCCTGTATCCCACCTCTGGCCTCTTACAACCCTGCCTCCTGTCATTATCATCCACATCCCTCCTGTACCCCACCTCTGGCATCCTATCACCCTACCCCCTATCATTATAGGGGAGGTATCTCAGCCTCTCATCCCAATGCTGCCACCATCACCCTAAACTGTATCCTGTCATCCAACCAACAGTACCCCAACAATTGCATCACACACCACAATACTGCTCTGCCACCCAGTGAGCGGTAATTATGTGCTGTAGCCCCTATCAAACAATCAGTGAGCATTAATAATGTGCAATAACCTCTAGCAACCAACCCAAGAGTGATAATGATAAGCAGTAACCTATAACAACCAATCAATGAGCAGTAATGATGTGCAGTAACCTAAAGCAACCAATGGGTAAGCGGTAATTATGTGCAGTGACCTCTAGCAACCAATCAGTGAGCGGTAATGATGTGCAGTAACCTCTAGTAACCAATCAGTGAGCCTGAAGCAATCAGTGAGTGTGAACCAGATATTTATGTTTACATTATTAACATGTTTTTTTTAGATAATTCTGTGTGTGTTTTTTGGGATGTTGGGATGGAGAGCGAAATTGCTGGGGTGGGGGCAGGAAAATGTTTGCCCAGGGTCCAATCAATAATAAAGATTGCCCTGGTGTCCCCAGGCTGGTGGGGTGAGCGGGCCGGCACACACTTGGGTAAAGTCATGGAGGTTACAACCAGCTGTAACACCCCCTCACACGAAGAACATCTCATCAGCTGCAGGCAATAGCAGGCTCTACCGCCATCCTAACCTTCACCCAAAGCCGGAACCACATTGCATGGCAGGAGTTGTAGTTCTCCACACCACACACTAGACTTGGTCCTCCAGTGCCTGCGCACTGCAGAGACTACACCTCCCAGGATGCACTACAGGGCGCCAAAAGTGAATATGTCAGCTTCTCCTGCTTTTAGTAGGGGACAGAGGGGTGTATAGAGGGAATATCTTTCTGCACTGTCTGTGGAGGGATTGTCTGTGGCCCTAGTGTTGGGTGGCTGCTGCAGTAATGTGGCGTTATCGTGTTGTATCATGTCTGCAGCCTCTGACCATCTCTTGTTTCATGTCTTCAGTCTCTGACCATCTCTTGTATCATGTCTGCAGTCTCTGACCATCTCTTGTATCATGTCTGCAGTCTCTGACCATCTCTTGTATCATGTCTGCAGCCTCTGACCATCTCTTGTATCATGTCTGCAGCCTCTGACCATCTCTTGTATCATGTCTGCAGCCTCTGACCATCTCTTGTATCATGTCTGCAGCCTCTGACCATCTCTTGTATCATGTCTGCAGTCTCTGACCATCTCTTGTATCATGTCTGTGGTCTTTTCTGCAGTAATTTCTATGGCTCAAATATTTTTTTCAGTTATGGGAGTGAGTGGGGCCTCATGTCTAAGGTTTGCCTAAGGCCTCACAAAGCCTAGAGCCGCCTCTGTAGGAGGGGACAAACAGATCACACGGTCTGCAGACCTAATCCCTACCTTAGTATAAGAGCACCCCCTAAATATACCTGATAAAAACAGGTAGATCACCCATAAGGCCAAAATCATGCAAACAACTCCTAATGTTGGGCAGTGTATTTAGGGTTGCCACCTCATCCCTTTAAACCTGAACACATATGAATTACACAGGTTCTGTGGCTGATTAAGGTGGTAATTAAACTCACTTAGTGCCTTACGTGCATTCAATTAGCCACAGAACCTGTGTAATTTATATGTGTTCGGGTTTAAAGGGATGAGGTGGCAACTCTAAGTGCATTCCTGAAAACAGGTTATATCTCACTGTCCCACAGTGGAATGGGGCACAGCCTAAGATGCAACCCACCCGAAGGGCTCCCAGTCGTCAGTCAACAAATAAGTATATAGTACATCCTACTTGTAAACTTATCCTGATAAATAGTATATGACTTGAGAAAAGGAAGGGTTTTCAGATACTCCAAGGACTGTATAGAGCACTCTGTATACAGTAGCAAGTTGTTCAATAGTCACCGGGTGTGAAACAATGGCAAACCACTGTGCTAACAGAAGGGAAAATAAGGAAGCAACTAACGGAAAAGGAACAGTGTGTTGGACATTTAAATCAACTGCATACACATATACAGATCGATCCCCATCAAATCTTTGAGTGATCTCTGTATAATCAACAGATCCGTGAGTAACCCACATTATAAATTGTATTATTTAATACCACCAACTGGAAATTACCTGCAGGTTGCAGGAACTCCTTTTGTGACTACATTAAGTGTATCTGTGATGACTGTTCCACATACCACATCACAACATCTGTGAATATTGTTCCATATCTCGTGTTACCTCGGAAAAGTCTGAGATGGTTGCACAGTGCCTTACCAAGCCCGTTTTGAATGTGAGGAGTGCGTGAACCAATATCATATAAACAGATATATATTGAAATATCAAGGACAATTATCACTCGGCTGGCAATTTCTGTTGATTGGACATACACTGATAGATTGATTTCGATTCAATCTTGTGGAAAACTTTGCATAAAGCAGCGATTGTAAAGCAACTATACAGCTATATGTGTGACTTATGACTAAATCATGATAATTACCTGCAGGCTGTGGGAATAACTTCATATTATTACAAATAAGGAATTAGTGCCATTGTTTCACACCCGGTGACTATTGAACAACTTGCTACTGTGTATACAGAGTGCTCTATACAGTCCTTGGAGTATCTGAAAACCCTTCCTTTTCTCAAGTCATATACAATTCATCAGGATAAGATTACAAGTAGGATGTACTATATACTTATTTGTTGACTGATGACTGGGAGCCCTTCGGGTGGGTTTCATCAAGTGCATCTAATGCTGGCCATACACTATACAGAAAATCGGCCGAACCCATTTTAGAAAAACGAACGTTCGACCGTGACCGCAAACGATCGTGCCATCATATAATGACCGATAAACTGTTCAGTGGACATGAATAAATAATTTTTTGTTCGTTTTTTTTACATATACCTAGTGCAGACAGTTTGGACGGGAAACACATTAACCTTGCAATTTATCGTACGTTCGGCAGAAATTTTCCAAACTTCCCGTTCGTTTTTTTCCCACAAAAACGTCACAAACGATTATCGATTTGTGCCCATTAACTTGCCGAAAAATTAAACTAAGTGTCTATACGAACGATTTTTCGGCCGATTTTTCGTATAGTGTATGGCCAGCATTAGGCTGTGCCCCATTCCACTGTGGGACAGTGAGATATAACCTGATTTTCAGGAATACACTGCCCCACATTAGGAATTGTTTGCATGATTTTGGCCTTATGGGTGATCTACGTGTTTTTCTCAGGTATATTTAGGGGGTGCTCTTATACTAAGGGAGGGATTAGGTCTGCAGACTGTGTGATCTGTTTGTCCTATTTGTGAGGGGTTCTTCGATACATCACTTACACAGTTTGTGTTTTAGCTTTTGGGCAAGGTTAGACCACTGGGGAGACCCCCCCTTTTTTGGGGGCCTTCCCCTGAGGCCTAAATAATAGGGGGGTATAGGTATTTGTGCTTTTTTCTATGTATATTGTTTTTTTATAGGCAATACAATTATTGTAGTTTAACTCATGTAGGTGTGTGGAGATCTATTTGTTTTTTATTTTTCTGTGTTGATTTAGTCTAATTTTTGATCACACCCTCCGAAATCCATTCAGTGAGTGCTACTATTTAAAATAGGTGGGATTCCCATTTTGCTCTCCCTGTATGTGTCAAGGTGAGAGCCAACAAACATTTAAAGAGGTATTAAACCCAAAAGCAAAAAAGTAATATATTGCAGCTTACCAATCCTTATATGTGGTGGCTGCATTAGTTTTCTCTTTGTAGGCATATTTTTTCTTTTTCTTTTTACTTGAAGATCTGCCCAGAACACACACTTCTTGTCTTAGCACTTCTTGTGTTAAGGTGGCTGTTCTATCTATGGAGGAGCAATAGAGGCACATTTGGACAGCAGCACTGTCTGGAGAGAATAGAGTTTGATGTACCAGAAGGGGGACTCAAAAAAACAGGGACTGTTGTGTTAGTGACAGACTACATCATATACGCTCACTGGCCACTTTATTAGGTAGACCTTGCTAGTACCCGGTTGGACCCCCTTTTGTCTTCAGAACTGCCTTAATTCTTCATGGCATTGATTCAACAAGGTGATGGAAACATTCCTCTGAGATTTTGGCCCATATTGACATGATGGCATCACGCAGTTGCTTCAGATTTGTCAGCTGCACATTCATGATGCAAATCTCCTATCCAAAGGTGCTCTATTGGATTGAGATCTGGTGACTGTGGAGGCCATTGGAGTACAGTGAACTCATTGTCACGTTCAACAAACCAGTGATGAGATGATTTGAACTTTGTGACATGGTGCATTATCCTGCTGGAAGTAGCCATCAGAAGATGGGTACACTGTAATCATAAAGGGATGGACATGGTCACCAACAACACTTAGGTGGGCCATGGCATTTAAATGATGCTCAATTGGTACTAAGGTGCCCAAAGTGTGCCAAGAAAATATCCCCATACCATTACACCACCATCACCAGCCTGAACCGTTGATATAAGGCAGGATGGATCTATGATTTCATGTTGTTTACGCCAAATTCTGACCCTACCATCTGAATGTCACAGCTGAAATCAAGACTCATCAGACCAGGCAACGTTTTTCCAGTCTTCTATTGTCCAGCTTTGGTCAGCCTGTGTGAATTGTAGCCTCAGCTTCCTGTTCTTAGCTGACAGGAGTGGCACCCAGAGTGGTCTTCTGATGCTGTAGCCCAGTGGTCATCAACCCTGTCCACAGGGCCCACTAACAGGCCATGTTTTATGTATTACCTTAGGGAGATGCAGTCTAGAATACTGCAATCACTGAGAAGCAAATGATATCACCTGTGATGTATTTCAGTTATTTTGCAAACATGGCCTGTTAGTGGGCCCTGAGGACAGGGTTGATGACCACTGCTGTAGCCCATCTACTTCAAGGTTCAATGTGTTCTGCCTTGAGTGATGATATTCTGCATACCTTGGCTGTATGAGTGGTTATTTGAGCTACTGTTGCCTTTCTACCATCTCGAGTCTGCCCATTCTCCTCTGACTTCGGACATCAACAAGGGATTTTTGCTCACATAACTGCCGCTCACTGGATATTTTGACTTTATCTAACAATTCTCTGTAAATCCTAGAGATGGTTGTGCGTAAAAAATACAGTAGATCCGCAGTTTTTGAAATACTCTGACCAGCCTGTTTGGCACCAACAATCATGCCACGTTCAAAGCCACTTAAAGTGATAGTAAACTTATTTTTTTTTACTTGTACCTACAGAAAAAGCCTCTAATAAGGCTTACCTTATCACACAGTGGTATAGCCTCATCCTGCCACAAAAAAAATAAAATTATATATATATAGATCTATATATATATATATATATAACCAGGGTCAACAGTTAGGGGGGTTAAAGGGTAGTCTTCCTGTACTGAGCCTAAGCCCCATTGGGTCAGCAGGGGGCATGGGTTACACTTGGAAATAGGAGGAATCATTGTGGCTCCTCCCCCCAGGGGAATGCCGCATATTCACCTAACTCACTGGCAATACATCCCCCTACAATAGCAGCCACTCTTGCTGGCTGCTTCAGCTAATCCTTGTTTTGTTATGCGGGAAGATGCCATGCTCTGATCAGGGACTCTATCCATAAGACCTGCATTGGCCCCACCCATAGCCTTTCACCCAGCAGTGAGTGGAATTGCCCTAGCCTGGGATGTAAGCTCTGGCCTTCAAGTGATATTTTTAGTTGCCAGTACTGTATAGTGCCCTGTGAATATAGTACAGTTGAGTTCTTTTCCCCCTCATCACTCACTAAAGGGGGCCCTCCAGAGAGAGCCTATAGGCAATGTATGGTGTCTGGGAGTCCTTTTCTGGTCATCGTTCCAGGTTGGGGGTTTCCATCACATATGAGGGCCAGTCACAGCAGCAGTGTCATTACACTCCACTTTTTGATGCTGTTGAGATATTGTAACTAGTGCTCCTCTGTCTGGCTTAGACTCTGGATATGTAATGGTGGTCACCTCCTTACCTGCCTCTAATTGGCTGATAAGGGTTTACCTTCTGTTCTTACTGAAGGGTGCCCTCCAGATGGAACCTATAGGGACTATGTCATGCCTGGAGTCCTTTAAGGTCATCTTCTTTGGGGGTTCCCATCTGATATGGGTAGCAGTCACAGCAGCAGCTTCATTACACTTTTTGATGACGTTCAGATATTGTAACTACTGCTCCTCTGTCTGGTTGACTTAGGCTCTGGATATGTAAGGTGGTTACCGCCTTTCCTCCTCCTGATTGGCTGACAAGGTATATGAATATTTGGGAGGAGCCCTGTCGGGTAAGCTTTAAGGGTCCCTATGATTTCTATTGGTGACAGGGGCTTCTGGGGGGAGTAGTGAAGTAAATGCATTTAAAGCACATGTACATTTTTTCAATTGTCAAGGTACTGGAATTTTATGTTAAACCAGATCTTAGTTGAACTGTTAACCACAACCTTCAATTTAAATAGGCTAAAAGGATCTCTGAAATGCTTACCTAAGGGCTTGTCAGAATTACCATTTACTTTTTCTCTAGTCCGTCTGCAAAATCCCACAAATACCTGTATAGCCTGCCAGTGAAGTCTATCTAATGCAGCTTCTTGTGATGGTATGGTAACAATGCTGCTTTGCTCTTGAATCTAGTGCAGCATCGCCAATCCTATGTAGACTGTGTCTGTTTGCATTACAGTGGGATAAAAAAAAATTGAGTTTTCCTGTTAAGCAGTCTGGGTGCCCTGAACATAGGTTGCTCTGGTATGCAGTGACTGGCTCAGCTTCATGGGTTAAGAATAGGGTTGCACCGATACTAGTATCGGTATCTGTGCCAATACCAAGCATTTGCACGAGTACTTGTACTCGTGCAAATGCTGCGATGCCTAATCCGATACCTGGGTAGTCAGTGATGATCGGTGCGGTGGGGGGGGAGTTACAAGCACCGATCTCCCAGTATAGATTTCAATAAAGCCTGACAGCCACTTTTCCTCCTCTCTCTCTCCCCCCCTCCTCCTCTCAGCTGCTTTATTGAAATCTATACAGGGAAACCGGTGCTTGTAACTCCCCCACAGCCACACCAATCATCCCTGACTGTCCCCTGTGTCCTTCTCCGTGCTCCTAAGGCCCCCCTCCATGTCCTCCAACAGTCCCCCTTTGTGCTCCTCCACCCTCTTTGTCCTCCGGTCTCCCTCTGCCCCCCTCCACGTCCTCCTGCGCTCCTCCTCCGTGTCCTAATCTGGTCCCCTTCGTGTCCTCCGCTGCTCCTGCGCTCCCCCTCCGTGTCCTCCTCCACTCCCCCTCTGCTCCCCCTCCATGTCCTCCTCCGCTCCACCTCCGGGTCCTCCTCTGCTCCCCCTCTTTCCTCCAGTTCCCCCCTCTGTCCTGGATCTACCAGGATGGAGAGCGGAGGAAGGAGCCAGTAAATCTGTCATTTACCTGCTCCTTCCTTTTCCGAATGCACAGAGTCGGTGATCTCTGACTCTGTCCAAAACTGAGCATCGTAAACTATGTTTACGATGCTTCCGTTTATGAATGGAGTGGAGACTCTCCTCTCCATTCATCTTTAGTGCAGCTGAGGCTGCAGAGAAAGGGACTGGGGAATCTGTGTCCTCAGTCCCTTTCCCTGTCTCAAATGGAGATGTCAGGGGTCTGTTTAGACCCCTGATATCTCACCAAAGCCCACCCCCCCACCAAACAGGGTTGATTAAAAAATAAGTATAATTGTAAAAATAACAAGAAATAAAATAAAAAAACTACTGACACTGTCCACTCCCCCCCCCCCCCCCCAAAAAAAAATGAAGCATTGTAAAACAAAAATAACAAAAATATCCAATGATATACATCCACTGGACCCAAGATAGTGTCTTACAAGTATCCTCACAAGTATGTCTTATTCATATATGTAAAAAGACAATGATTTTCCAACAGATCCACCTTTTCTCTGTATCCCCTCTTTATCCTAAGCCACTCCACCCCTAGTTTTACTTGGTGTGAAAAAATATTTACAGCAATAGCTCAAAATACAATGGTTAGTAACGTGCGATTTTCATTTCTCACAATTCTATAATGTGAGAAATCTATAACCCTCTGGTTTTGATGATTTGACAGAATGTCCTTCACAACAAAAATAGCCAGCTATTGTGTTTAATGTCAAGCTATATTTTTTTCATTTCAATCCTCTGTTGTACTTGCATTGAAAGTTGCATATAATTTCCCAGCTAATGCATTATTATTATTATATTCTCAACCAAGGTTCCATGGAGCTCTACTGTTTCTCAAGAGATGGCTAGGGGTTCCTTGATGATTGACCTCCCATCTGATGGTGCCTGTACATTTCCAGGTTTATACCCATGCTGCAGAGCCAGTAGCATGACAAGAATTATCTTTTTGGCGATCTGTAAGAGTGTCATTCTAAGCGTCACTGTAAGGGGGGAGGGAGAGGGGGCATCCATCACACTGACAACCAATGCAAGAGGCATTCTCCTAGTGGCCCCTGATGGACTGATCTTAGCAGCGGTTCCCCTAGACCTGGTAAACAATTTAAAGGGTTCATTTGGGTTAAAAAAATGAGAGGCTGGTATAGACATTTGCATTCAGAAACATGATGATGTAGGAATGCACTGATCAATCAAATTACACTGCATACAACAGCTTGCTTTTTTTTACAACAAACAAGTGTAACGCAGGGGTTGTGATCAGTTATCATGCTAACTAATGTGATGTTCCTTAGGTAAGGTGATGGCTCCCCCTAGTGTCCTTGTTTATGTTAAAACTGAGTCAAGACATTTTTTTTCTTCAAGGCTTGAGACACAGTGCTGCAATGCATTATGGACTGTGTAGTTTAAGGAGGGAGGGACTCATATGTTTAACTCAGTTTGGGAAATACCTACCCACAAGGCCAAGTCAGTGAACGACCTGCTGGTTAAGCAAATAAAAGGAACAGGCGTGACGCGTTTTTTCTCTCTCCGGATGCCATCTTACACACAGCAGGAAGGCTGTGTGTATACCCAGAGCTGGGAGAGCCCGAGGTCTACAGCAGAGAGCGGATCGCCTGCCCCAGAGGGATCCTTGTGAGCTTCCCTGCTGATCGAGCAGGAGGATTGGTCTGCATTATAGGACATTTGAGGTTTCCTGCATTACAGTCGCCAACTATCTGAAGCAGCACGGTGTGACGGCGCCAGTTTAGACTGGACTGAACTCCCAGGAGAAGGACGTTGCAAGCATCTGGACCTGGTGTGGTGAGCAGGGCACTTGCCCAAACTATAGAGTGTACTGTTGCTGTGTTGCAAAGTTACAGAGGGCTGGTGTGATTTGTAGTCCTACGGAAGTGTTCTCAACCAGCCAGAGCTCACACACAGTGGAACTGCAGGACGGCTGTCCATGTGCTATAAATTAATGTTACAGCACATCCACCGTTAACGGGGAGTTATACTAATTGCCCTTTTGCCACCAGTATACAAACTACAATTACTGGTTTCACCATCTGGATTATAAATACTGCAGTCTAATAAGCTAGCTGAAGAAAGAAGACGACAAGAGACTTTTACCTGTGGTTATATAGCATTATAACCCACTTTAGCAATATTGAGAGGTGCATTGCAACCTAGTGGGAGCCCTTGAGTAGGTGGGATAAATATCTGTATTGTATTATCCTATTGTATTACACGTGATGTTGCATTATTAATCTGGTGCGTGTATGCTCTGAGGCAGAGGTGGGAAGGTGCTCAGTGTTAAGGGTTTCCCATACTGCGCATAAGTCCCATTTGGCGCCTGTCTGCATATTCAAAGCAAGTGACCATCAAAGTTTTGGGTTCACACACGCACACCTTAATTGATGTTACTCTCACTCTGTATATCAGAATTATCACTATGTCTAATATGTGAACAAGTTTTCCAGTAAACTGTGTGATTAAGTTACAAGGCGTGTGAGACTCTAATACTCATTACAGCTGGTGGAGTGGCGAATATTCAGGTAATGGTAAATATACAGTATATTGTGTTATTTCTGTGTTGTTCTTACCCATTGGGTCTTACACACACACACACACACTACCACACAGTTGTGCCTAGGGGGTCGAGGCCAATTTTCTAGGGTTGAGAGGCAGAGTGCAGGCCCAATCAATTACCAGCAGCCCCTTAGGGGGTCAGTGCTACACAAGGGTTACATGGGGTGGCAAAGGGTTTTTTGTTTCTCCATGACCAAAAGGTTGGCAGGCAAGCAGGGCAAAAATGAGATGCAGCAATAAACATATATTTCATTTGTGTTTTGTTTAGAGATTCACAGGTAGCTGTTAATTTATGCATTGCTTTTGTATAATGTAAAGTATGCAACATTCTATTTAAAATGTGTTCCTATTAAATGTTTTATGCATTGATTATAAACCTCTTCTAAAGTTAACCTCCAATTAAACTCTCAGCTTAAATCAGCTTGGGTGATTGGTGAGGAGCGCCCAATGTCCAAAAAAAAGTCTCACTTGATAATTTTTATAGTTGTTTATTGAAGATAAATGTATACAGTAGAGTCAAAGCGTTTCAGGAGAATTGCCTCCCCTTTCTTCAGGGCTGTATTTCTGTATTTGATAAGTGGCTTTTCAGTATGCCGGCATTGTGGAGCAGAGACAGCAGAATACATTACAGATGCACTAAAACAAAGGTGTTCAAACAGGGCAGCCCGTCCATTAGGGGCGTAACCCTTCTAATCCATGCGCCTGGCCCCTAATCTCCATGCAGGGCGCCGGATGTATGGATTTCAATGGGGTTTTTTTTTTTTTTTTTTAAGCATATGATTAGAGGAGCCTGAGGCTCTAATTGGCTTAAAAAAAGGGTGGGCTCGGGCGCAGAGCACTGCGCCCTGAGCCCTGTGCCCTGAGCCCATCCAGTTGTGTGACAATAGCAAATTAATATTGTCTTCCTGATTCTCCTCCCAGCCAATCAGGAAGCAGCTCCTGAGACCCGATTGGCCGGGGAGTCCTAGGACTAAAAAATGAAACAAATAGTTTTACATAATGCTGCAAAATACACACATGTAGCATGGTTAGCCTTAGAGGTGATTTAAGCCATGGATTGAATTTTTGGTTTGGTTGGTTTAGCAGGGACCAGACGAATTTCGATCCATGTAAGGGCACTGTGGTTGTACAGAAGTTGATTTACCAATCAACTTCTGTATAACCTCCCTCCTTTTTCTCCACTTGATCAGCGCTGCAGGCAATGCTGATCAGTGAATTTTGACGAAAGGTAAGTCTCTCCGCTGTCAGAATTCAATGACACAGCAAGGAGGATTCCCCGCATCCACCCTAAATGTGTGGATGAGGGAATCAAGTCATTCTTTTTTTGTTCAACCCGCTGGTTGAATTAAAAAAACCTGACTCATTTATGGACTGCATTGGTCTTCCAAAGCAGATACACCTTTACACCCTTGTACTGATTGGTATTCTCTTCTCCCTGAGTTTCTCTCACTTGCTCAGCTAACATGACCCCAGTAGTGACGGAGACAGTCAGACAAGGATGCTGTGCAGATGCCCGACATCCTCCTTATAAACTGATGACGTCATTGGTTGTTAGGACCTCAATGGCTGGAAGGTTGTAAGGATGCACACTGAAGACCCGTGGCTTTGTGTAACTACAAGGCAGGCTTGATCCACCTGCTGGCTTGTTTACACTTTCTGAGCAATATTTATGCATTTTGTCAAGGCATCCTTGAAGAAACCTGAAGGCACCCTGGTTGAAAAAGGCTGCTCTGTGTTACTACTGTTCTGTAGTGACAAACGTGTCGGCAGGAGGAACCACAGCAGTCAGAGGAGAAATCATGATTCAGTACACCAGGAAGTATCAGATAGCTGCAGCATGCCAAAGCTGGAGTTGGGTTTAAAGCGAAGGACACATTCTAAGGCATTTAACATGCAAACAGCATCATGACAGACTACTGAGGACATAGTCTGAGTTATTATTTTAATGTTTGGAAAATGCTACAATCCTTGGGTGAGGTTACAGTTACTGACCTGAAAGAAGTATGCATTTGTGTAGAGGTAGAAATTTTTACCCACATACCTGTTCTGGGCCAGTGGCTCAGAATGTTTATATTTCTCCTCTCCCTACCTTCCTCTTTCCTATTTTCCCTTTATCGTAGTATGGGTAATGAAACCACATGCTGACATTTTTGTTTTGTCGTAATGTACATCCCCAGTTCAAATGAAGTTAGCACGCTGTGTAAAATCTACATAAAAACAAAATGTAATGACTGCCATATTTTATTCACAATAGAAAACAGAAAACCTCAAATATTTAAACTGAGAAAATGCACCATTTTAAGAAAAAAATTAGGGCAATTTTAAAATCGATGGCAGCAACTTGTCTCAAAAACGGGACAGGGCCATGTTTAACACAATGTAGCATCCACTATCCTTTAACCTCCCTGGCGGTTTTCCCGAGTGTGGCTCGGGGTTAAAATTCAGGACCATTAGCAGTAACCCCGAGCCACACTCGGGATTACATCGCAGGATCCTGGTGTGGCTTTACTTACCTTGTCCCCGGGATCCTGCGATGTCCCCTGCTGTGTCTGCGGGCTCCGTCCTCCTCCGAATCCTCTCTGTGCCAGGCTCCGTTCCCTGCGAGCGGCGCAACGCACGGGGGCGGAGCCTGGCGGCAAATTAAAAAAAGTGTAAAATCATAACACATACAGTACTGTAATCTTACAGATTGCAGTACTGTATGAAATTATTTCACATCCCTTTTGTCCCCAGTGCTTTGTCCTATGCCCTACATGCAGTTTTATGTTATATATACTGTTCTTTCTGCCTGGAAACTGGAGATTGTCCATAGCAACCAAAAAGTGTCCCTTTACATCAAAAGTGGCTTTAGACCAGCTAGAAAACAGCGATAGTAAATTAGAACACTTGCAGAATTGAGCGATAGTGAATCGTGGGGAAATTTATTTTATTATTAATTTTTTTTTTTAAATTATTTATTTTTATTTATTATATTATAATTTATGTTTTTGTGTTTCAAACTTTATCATACCCGGGATATCTACTAGACTCTGGTTTGGACAGATTTAAGTGTGTTATTGTTAAGAATTACAGACCTACAATATAAAATGCCAAATTTCCATGCAAAATAATTGTACCGCTTTCAGCACCTAAAATCCGAAATAATCATACCGCCAGGGAGGCCAAATGTCTTGGAACTGAGGAGACCAGTTGCTGGAGTTTTGGGAGAGGAATGCTGTCCCATTCTTGCCCGATAAATCAAATGTTTAAACTGAGAAAATTTAAATAAGGTCATTTTGAAATTGATGGCAGCACACATCTCAAAAAAGTTGGGACAGGGCAACAAAAAGCTGGCAAAGAGGTAATAACAAAGAAGATCTGAAAGAACATTTTGCAACTAATTATGTTAACTGGCAACAGGTCAGTAACATGATTGGGTATCGAAAGAGAGTCAGAGGGGGTTATTTACTAAAGGCAAATCCACTTTGCACTACAAGTGCACTTGGAAGTGCAGTCGCTGTAGATTTGAGGGGGACATGAAAGGAAAATAAAAAACAGCGTTTTTGCTTGCACATGATTAGATGATAAAATCAGCAGAGCTTCCCCTCATTTCAGATCTTCCCCTCAGATCTACAGCGACTGCACTTCCAAGTGCACTTGCAGTGCAAAGTAGATTTGCCTTTAGTAAATCAACCCAGAGTGTCTTAGAAGTTAAAGATGGGCAGAGGTTCACCAATCTGTGAAAAGCTGCGTCTAAAAATTTCAGAATAATGCTCTTCAACATAAAATTGCAAATCATCTAAGTAAATAATATCATCAAAAGATTCTGAGAATTGAAGGAAATCTCTGCACAAGGAACAAGGCCGAAAAGCAATATTGGATGCCTGTGATCTTCTGGCCTTCAGATGGCATTGCATTGAAACCAGGTATGATTCTGTAATGGATATCACTGCATGGGCTCAGGAATACTTCCAAAAATCACTGTCTGTGAACATAGCTCGACGTGCCATCCAAAAATGCAAGGTAAAGCTCTATCATGCAAAGAAGAGGCAAAATCTGAATATGATCCAGCCCGCTGGGTTGAATGAAAAAAGAAACTTAACATGTGTACCGGGCATTACTTGTGGAATTTGATGGAGGTTTAATGATTGTTGAAAGACTGATAGATTATTGAAAGTGCACAGTGGTTTCACATTTCACCTACATCCACGCTTTGAATTTGTGGTTCACATTATCTTTTTTTATGTTACACATTCCAGTATAAATAATTGATAGTGCTGCACTATTTGTTATATCACATATCATATCATTGTTATAACATTGCATTCTGTTTATATGTAAATTTACAGTGTCCCAGCTTTTTTGGAATTGGGGTTGTATGAATTCAACTGTACAAATGACCACAATAGGAGCCTTTTCTACTGTATATAAAATAATACCTCTGCGACACCAACGCTAACGTGAAACGCTGACATTTGTAGTCCACATTTCACAAGGACTTATTATTATTTCACTGTTGTGGTTGCAGCGGACGTTTTTGCATGTTTTGAGTTGGCATATTTATGTATTGTGTATCTTATAATTTACTATTTGTTCATATTTTTTAAGGAGACAGCACACCCTTTTTTATACACTGTATACTTTATAGTTATTGACATTTTAATTTATAATGTCCAATTTTATGCAACACACTTTTTGTAAGCCCAAGGGTTTAAGGGCACAACCCCTTGGGAAGCATCATCCTGTCGACCTGGGCTCACGGGAGAATGCTGCAGAGAATGGTACTTACTTCATTACATGATCTCTGTTCAGGACCACCCACCATTTGAGAAGAGAGGAAGAAGATCCTGACCTCACAGAAGACACCTGGAAAAAGTATCCTACTAAAAATGTTTCAAAAATAAATGCAGGAATGCCCAAACTATAGTTGGGTTTTAAGAAATGCATCACTTTTTCACTGCATGGTTTTTAATTAAGACATTTTTCAAAGAAAACCTGCTAACCCTGTCAACCTAAGGAATCATTCAGCTGCTTCCATTTTTATTTTATAAACTGCACTACCAGCAGAAAATTAGGATGCCATTGGTTAAAAGCTTGGGATCCCTCACGATTTTTCTTCTAGATGCTTTATAGATGAGGCCCATTCCCAATCATTTGTGAGTATTTAATATGAATGCCTTTGTGTTTGAGTTTTGCTGTCTTTATACTATTTATATATCAGGGATACAGAATCAACAATGTATAAGGCATTCTTAATGCTAAATTGATAGACTGATATAGGTATACACTGCATCAAATATTAATATCCATTAATACCCACAGTAAAGGCCCATACACATGGGCTGAATATTGAGCGGTACTTGCCAGTTCAATAGAAACCGTCCGACATTCGGCCTGTGTGTACGGCAGCCGGTCCAACAGAAGGCGGCTGAATGTCCGGTCTCTGTTGAAGAGGCATGATTGAAAAGGTCTGCTAATTGGCATACAATCAGCACTCTCAGCCAATGGCTGAAAGCGCTGACTTGTGTGTTCTGGCGGGGGGCCGCCCCCCTGTCATAACCCAATAGTTTAGTGGGGAGATCACTGTACTTACATCAGATTGTTAGTACAAGATCTCCTCCCAAGCTCTTCAGTTTTTTTTTTGTTCAGCCCACTGGGTTAAATGAAAAAAAAAACTGATAGTGTACACCAGGCTTAAAGTGGATATAAACCCGATTCATGAAATTTGACCTAAACGCATATTTCTGTAGTGTTTACTTATCTCTCTCCAAATTACTAAGTCCTATGATTAAAATCGTTCTTGCAGGCGGCGGGAGGGGGATGTCCCTTCGGTGCTTCTCCCGAGTCGCCCATACGATCGGCGAGCCGGAGAAGGAATCCGCATGCTGCCAGACATTGATCATAGAGATTTCCGGTGACCAGATGGTCCCCAGTCACCTCTATGATCTTTGGAGGCCTGGGCACGACATTATATTACGTCCGGCCGGCAGAAGTAAACAAAGCCGAGAACTTGGCTGGAAAGAAAGAGATCTTTCTTTTTTTTGTTTGGCACCATTCCACGAGTGTGCGCAATTTTAAAGAATGACATGCTAGGTATCTATCTACTTGGCGTAAAAACATCTTTCACATTAAAGGGAAAAAATTGGGCTAACCATTTTATTTTTTGTTTAATTCATGAATTCATTTTTCCCCCCAAAAAAACGCGTTTGAAAAATTCATGCGCAAATACCGTGCAACGTAAAAAGTTGCAACAAACGCCATTTTATTCCCTAGAGTGTCTGCTAAAAAAATATAATGTTTGGGGGTTCTGAGTAGTTTTCTAGCAAAAAATCATGATTTTTACATGTAGGAGAGGAGTGCCAGAATAGGCCCGGAAGTGGTTAAACACAGACAGTGAAATACAAGATTTTAAGGGGAAGATCTGTTTGGTCATTTATATAATGAAATATTTATTATTAAGACTTTTGCTTGTTTCAAAAGATACATTAATTGGAGGCAATAGGCATCTGCAGATAGGGAGTCTACCCTTAGTACAGTGAGGAAAAAAGTATTTGATCCCCTGCTGATTTTGGACGTTTGCCCACTGACAAAGAAATGATCAGTCTATAATTTTAATGGTAGGTCTATTTTAACCGTGAGAGACAAAATAACAACAAAAAAATCCAAAAAAATGCATCTAAAAAAAGTTATAAATTGATTTGCATTTTAATGAGTGAAATAAATATTTGACCCCTTTGCAAAACATGATTTAGTACTTGGTGGCAAAACCCTTGTTGGCAATCAGAGGTCAGACGTTTCTTGTAGTTGGTCACTAGGTTTACATCCCAGGAGGGATTTTGTCCCACTCCTCTTTGCAGATCCTCTCCAAGTCATTAAGGTTTTGAGGCTGACGTTTGGTAACTTGAACCTTCAGCTCCCTCCACATATTTTCTATGGGATTAAGGTCTGGAGACTGGCTAGGCCACTCCAGGACAATAAAAGAGAAGTATGCTTCTTTTTTTTTACCCACCATACTTTCCTAGGTGGATGCAGCATTGGATCGAGGCTGCATCTGTCCCCTGGCGCCTCTGCACTGAGAACGGAGCCATCGAATACCGCCAATGGCTCGGTTCTCTCAGCTACCCGAGTGGAGAGCTGTTGCCTGTCAGTCAGCAGCTCTCCTCTCTGCTCCTCCATGCTTACTGGAGCGCTAAGCTGTGGAGGGGCGGGGAGCGGCCGTCTCAGGCTCTCAGTGGCTCGCTGAGGGGCTGAGACAGGCATCAGTCCAGGCACCTGTCAGATACAGACTTTATTGTCATTATGACGCAGTGTCTGGACTGATTCTAGTGACGTTAGCCGAGAGCAGACTTCAGACCACCCTCTGCTGAAAACAGGTCACAGGAGTGCAAAACAAATTGCACTCCTGTGACCCTTAGGAGAAGCCCAGCTAAATGAGCTCAGGCTGAACTACTCCTTTAATGTGCTTCTTCTTGAGCCACTCCTTTGTTGCCTTGGCCATGTGTATTGGGTCATTGTCATGCTGGAATACCCATCCATGACCCATTTTCAATGCCCTGGCTTAGGGAAGGAGGTTCTCACCCAAGATTTGATGGTACATGGCCCTGTCCATCGTCCCTTTTGATGCAGTGAAGTTGTCCTGTCCCTTTAGCAGAAAAACACCCCCAAAGCATAATGTTTCCACCTCCATGTTTGATGGTGGTAATGATGTTCTTGGGGTCATAGGCAGCATTCCTCTTCCTCCAAACCCGGCGAGTTGAGTTGATGCCAAAGAGCTCGATTTTGGTCTCATCCGACCACAACACTTTCACCCAGTTCTCCTCTGAATCATTCAGATGTTCATTAGCAAACTTCAGATGGGCGATTTATCACTTTTTTTAAATGTGTTTTTCTGGATATTTTTGTTGGTATTCTGCCCCTCACTGTTAAAATAAACCTACCATTAAAATTATAGACTGATCATTTCTTTGTCAGTGGGCAAACGTGCAAAATCAGCAGGGGATCAAATACTTTTTTCCCTCACTGTATATCAGAATACTGTATGCATACACAAATGATTTATTATACTGTTTTCTTTTTTTGGGTTGAAAACATTGGTCAGCTCATATCTGTGCTATGTTTGAGCAACTGCATAATCATTAACCAATGTTTTCAAATGAGATGTTATTAAATTTTATAACTACCAGAGTCAACACTGATCTATGTCATCACAGATTTTTAACCATCAGCCAAAGAACAACCTGAAGAAGCCAGAGAGCACCTCATTCTGGTTTAGGTCTAATCCACTGAGCATAATGAAGAGCAAATTCACATTGTTGATTGGATCTACATGGTAAATACTGGGGGAGATTCACAAAAACTGGTGCATACAGATTCTGCTGCAGCTGCGCATAATAACCAAATAGCTTGTAACTTCAACTTGTTCAGTTAAGCTTTGACAATAAAACATAGAATCTGACTGGTTACTATGCACAGCTGCACCAGATTCTGTGTGCACCAGTTTTTAGTAAAACTTCCCCATTGTGTCTTTAGTTTTTCCAAATTAGATCTTCAAACATTTTACAGCAATAATAATAAATACAAAGTTTTACAGGTGAGAGTTTTTACATCGAGCTTGGCATTGAAAGTAATATTTTTTTGTTTTGTTAAAAGAACAGAAGCAAAATATATGCACTACCAATTTTTAAATGTATTTTTACATTGGTTGTAGTGATTTGCATCGTAGTAAACTCTTACATACTTCATTAAAAAAAACACCCATTATTTTAGTACAATTTTTATGCATGGTGCTGGTTGATGATGTAATGGTGAGCAATGCTGCCTTTTAGTACTTGGCTTCTGGGTTTGAGCCCCACCTTGATTCTAGCTGTATTTTATAATGGTGGTGGCACCAGTTTATGTTAACATCTGCCTAAATTGGCCTAGCAATTATGTGTGTCGGTGGAATAGACTTTAAAAGTACATCCTAATTAAAGCTGAAAATTAATTCTTGAGATGTGTAGGTAACATATCCTAACTGCTAATTAGTTTGTTTATTCGTTCATACATTGCTGTACTGCCTCCAGTCCTTTTGTTTATATTATGGTGATCCTGGAACATACCTGCTGGTGATGATGGGACCTGTATTAAGAAGGTTATATAACAGATTATCTCTGGTGGGCTTGGCTCCTAGCATACTGACACAGAGCACCTGAGCTAGCCCTCTAGGACAGCACAAGGCTGAAGATTGGCTGTGACATCAGCAGCCTCTGATTGTTTAAATGCCCGTAGCTTTGTACAGTGGGAGAGATCAGGCACTAGAATTAGGCACTTCCCCACTTGCCTAGGTCCAGGTTTCAACAGGAAGTGAAGATGGAATCTGCCTACCAGGTGAGAAGCTGAGACATTCAAAGCAGTATCCCAGGGCCTATCTTCAGGGCTGAAGCCCTTCCAATCAATCAGCTATTGGAGTTTATCACAGTTGGTTTTGAAGTCCAGGATTAGACGGACCTCATATTCCTGAGATGGGTTGTTAGAGGGAGTAGCTAAAAATGAAAAAATTGTCCAAAACTTGTGGCTTGGGTAGAGACACATGAAAGGAATTAAGAATTTTCAGGTGTGAAGGCAAACCAAGTGTGTAGCAAACTGGGTTGATTCATTCAGAGATGACACAAGCCCCAATGTAATGTAGGTCAAACTTCAAAGGGGACTTTGCGATGGATATTCTTTGTAGCTCGCTAAGCTCTGTCCCCAGATAGAATTAGCGCCGCCTGTTGCCAATGCCAGTCAGCAAGTTTCTTGTGTCTAGCTGCAGATTGCTTGAGCTGATTCTGAACCTAAAACCAGATATTGGTTAATGTTCTTCTGCATGGCATCTAATGCCAGAATCTCAGGAGTGCATGGCATGGGCAAGGGCTGTCGAGGGTGCTTGCCATAAACATAAAACAGAGATTCTTAGGTATTGACATCATGGTGATTATTACAATTGAACTCTTCCTAAAAGAGAAGGGCACCCCAGTTGTCCAAAGGAAATGTTCAAGAGACTGTTTAAGAGACTGTTTATTTCTCTGCTTGTTGGATTGTGGATGGTAGTCCAAAGAGAACTATAAATCTGTCCAAGGAATTATAGAGGCCCATGTACACTGGATCCTGCAGTAAAGCACCAGGGGTTGATTTACTAAAGGCGAATAGACTGTGCATTTTGGAAATGCAGTTGCACTAATTTTCCCAAGAGCTTAGTACATGTGGTTAAGCCCAGCTGATTTCCATCATACAATCATGTGAAAGCAAAAATACAATTTTTTTTAATTTCCCCTGCACTTGATTGGGTATTCTTTACAATTCACTCTGGGGAAAATGAGTGAAACTGTACTTGCGAAGTGCACAGTCTATTTGCCTTTAGTAAATCAACCCCTATGCTGGCTGGTATACCATGGAGTTGGAAGATCTCCCAAATAACGAACGGTACCAAGCCTGCTGCTGAAGGCACTGTAGGGAGAGGTATGAAATATGCCATTTAGAAAATGTGTCTACTGCTACCCAGACTACCGTAGACCCTTTGAAGGAGAGGGATTAGTGATAAAACCCATGGACATATGGCACCAGGGTTCTTTGGAAATAGGGGACAGAAAAGGCAGACTTTTTAATACTCCTCTACATCCCTGTGAACGCCCAGTCTCCAATTAAGGTGGGAAACAAACAAGTAGGTTTTGTGGACACATGGGTATCCAGAAACCTTGGAATTATGGGCCCAGCATAGCAGTTTATTTTTTGAGTACACAGGTATGAAAGTTCTACCCAGAAGGGGGAAGGACTCACAGATGTAAGCCAGAACCAGGATGGGAGGAATGATAAACTCCAGGCTCAGTGGGAGATTCTGAGTCTTGCTAATCAAATGAAGGGGGCAGATCATCTGCTTTTGAATTGGTTGTACTTTGAAGGTAATAACAAAATCCAATTTGTAAAAGAACAAAAACCATCAAGCTTCTCTGCGATTTCAAGCGATGCGCAGTTCTTATTGTCTGTAAAGATTGTAATCCATTGAGGTAACTTTTACAAGATATCACCACTCTTTCAAGGCTATTTTAACCACCTCAGCTTCAGAAGGTTTTACCCCCCTTCCTGACCAGGCCAGATCCCCTGATGAAATCACGTGTTGTGATGAAATGTGCGTAGGGATTGGCCGGAAGTCTGAGAGACAGGAAGTGATGCAAGGAGCGTGTTTGACACATGGATACAGACAGATGAGCCTTTTTTTTATCTTTTTAAATGTAAGAGGCAACTTGGCATTTCTAATAAACTGTATTATCTTTACATATTACACTATGGGAGGCCTGTTTTCTTTTAATGGCAAATTTTGAACGTCCATAACGGAACAACGAGATCCTGAGGCTAACCAAGCTGTCAGCAGGGAGAAGGTTTATTCAGCAGATCGCGAACCACTTCCATAACCATCCACACGGACATTGATTGGAAACACGGATGATATACAGGCGATCCCATCTCAGGATACCGATCTAAGGCTTATTGTTCTCCATCTGGAGGTAAGAGCTCTGGGAGCATTACGTTACTATTTAGTCACGAAGATTAACATCAATCTAACAACATAATTGTCTATTTAGAAGATTCACCAGGATTATGGACACTCATGATTATTGTCACTAATTTATCAGTTTGATTTGGACTTTTTTGATGTATACACACTCATTTTGGATTTCAATTACTGTGTTTACTTTTTTTACCAATGATTTAGTTTGTCAAGATAAATGACCACATGGACATAAAGAAGGCCATGGAAGATTTTCTGAACAAAATATTGAAAAATTGGTGGGGAAAAACAAAGGCCAATGGGTATCACTATTTATCCACCTTACAAACCGCTCAGTGTCTGCTACCCCTCTCTGCCAATCCCTCCATTAGCTACCACTCACCCAACCAATTAAATTCAAAATACTAACAATAAGTTACAAAGCCATCCACAACTCTGCCCCCAGCTACATCACTAACCTAGTCTCAAAATACCAACCTAATCGCCATCTCCGTTCCTCCCAAGACCTCCTGCTCTCTAGCTCCCTCATCACCTCCTCCCATATCCGCCTCCAGGACTTCTCCCGAGCCTCGCCCATCCTCTGGAATTCCCTACCCCAATCTGTCAGACTGTCTCCAAATTTATTCACTTTTAGGCGATCCCTGAAAGCTTTCCTCTTCAGAGAAGCCTATCCTGCCTCCATCTAACAACTGCACTATTTTCTCCATTATCTCATCCCCCACAGCTATTACCCTTTTGTATAACTTGACCCTCCCTCCTAGATTGTAAGCTCTAACGAGCAGGGCTCTCTGATTCCTCCTTTATTGAATTGTATTGTCCTTGTACTGTCTGCCCTAATGTTGTAAAGCGCTGCGTAAACTGTCGGCGCTATATAAATCCTGTATAATAATAATAATAATAATAATAATAATAATAATATTCATAGTGTCTGTCCCTGGTGTTGAATGCAGTTTTCCACTCATTTCTCTTTTTTTTTATCAAAATCAGATTGTAGGTACCACAATGGTTTGTGAAAATCTTCTCCCCTTGGAGATGATTAAATAGTGCAGTAATTACCAGCAGTGGGTATTGGTTTTTAACCATGATAGCATTCAGCCCGCAGTAATCCGCATGGACAGAGTGAACTGTCTTTTTTTTTTTCCAACAAACAAGAACCCCACTCCAGCAGGCAATGAGGACTTACGGATGAACCCCTTTAAAACATTTTCTGTAATGTGCTTCAACATCACCTGGGTTTCAGGAAGACTAAACTTGACCTTTAGGGATGCTGGATCTCAGGATCAAGTAAATTCTGCAATCATAAGGCCAAATGAGTGGAATATGGCCTGTCTTGCGTTTACAAAATATATACAAAAAGTTCACAAAATGGTGGGCTGGCACAAGGGAAGTTTCCTATATGCTGAAGTCAACGGCTTAAGCAGTTTGTGTGAATGCTGGAAAAATTATGCCTTTAAAACATCAAAGACATATATTCAGCAAAATCCAAGACGCCTAAACACTAGTGTTTAAACATTAATTAATTTCAATGGCCAGAATAAATTAACACCTAAGAGCTTGATGCCTGTAAAAGCTTTAGACACTTTTACAAGTGTCAGGCATTTTTTTCTGCAAAAATCCTGCAGGCTTCTAGGAGAGTTAAAAAGTGTCCTGTGTGCATGAGTAATAAATGTTTCTGGTGGATTACGTTTAAAATAGTATAAATCCTCAATTTAGTATTTTACCTGTACCACAGAATAAAATGCTAACGAGCCCTGTTAAAAAAGAAAAGGAAAATCAAAACAAAAACTAAAAAAAATTGGTGCATATCAAAAAAAAAAATCTGAAAATCCCAACAAAGATTTACAGTATCTCTATTTTTCATTTATTAAATTCCTTTGAAATGCCCATATGGAAAGCCATTGCTTCTGGCCCATAACTTTTTGGACCAGAGAAGAATTGCACCCTGTACACCCAGTAACTTACTAATTGAGTGTGTGAAGGTATTCCAGATTGTTATATTATTCATAAGTTATAGTATAAAATGGGAAATTACCATACTTTATCACTTCATTCTCCCTAATAGGGAGAGATAAACACAAATCTGAAAAAGTTCTAAAACTTTAACACTCTCCAAAATTTAAAAATTTTGGCTGGAGCTCAATGTAACAATAATAATAGAGAAAATAAGTGGAATTATTTTCTGCACACCCCTACTAGTAAAGACTTGACCTCTGTTAAGTTGTTGATGTTCGCAGTATAATGTGTTCCCGCATCAATATTAACTAAACAAAAAAATATAAATTGCTGCGCAACACCTTTGTGTCTCAATGTTATTACCCCTAATTGGCTATTGTGAGTGTTTCAATATTAAATTAAATAATAAGTATATAACACTACTATAAATCAACAAAAGTGCTCAAAACAAGCAATCTCACGGTTGCATTCATCAAATAATGATACGGGCACCCATTTATATTGATGAATGACGCTAACACTTATCCTTAAAGCGACAACAATTATACAAATTACATGGACATATCCAGAACAGGATTAATGAAGTATTTTTTTATCATTTTGGAGAATGCACAATTGAAGGGACTTATGTGATGGACATGCTTATGTGATTTGTATTATTTTTGTTACGCTAAAGATAATGTGTTATTATCAGTCATCAATGTAAATGGATGCATGTATCATTATTAGATGAATGCAACAGTGAGATTTGCTGTTGTGAGCATTTTTGTTGATTTATAGTAGTGCTTTTTACTTATTGTTTAATTCATTTTTGGAGCACTTACGATAGCCAAGTATGGGTAATAACTTTGAGACAGAAAGTGTTGCGCACCAATTTCTATTTTTTGTTTAACAACAATATTAATATATAGTCCAAACCTACTTTTGTAGCCATTTAACATATTTCTTTCCAACCTAGCCTCTACTATATCCTTAAATTTTCCCTTATGGTCATGTACATGAGCGTCATACATAGATCATGTATCATACCTACATATCATATATCAGGCACACAATGAAAACCCAATCTTTGTAGATAATGTTACAACAGTAACAAAGCTTATTAAAAACCCAGGGGCAGCCCTGCTACCTGCCCGCTGAACAACGTATTTTTGCTAGATGTATTTGCTAGATAATATTGATTGTGCTTCTTGGACTGTTCAAATATTATTTATATCAAACTATTGATTGACCAGAACTGCCAATTCAACATAAGACCCAGGAGAAACACACACAGCTGCACCCTGCTGGTGATCAGTTAGTTTGTTTATTTATTTTATTTATTCACCAAATACAATTGTAATGGTAGTAATGTACAATGAGTCATTCTCAGAATGGCACAGCATTGCCTTATTGGATTCAGAAAATGGTGTATTATTACTAAGTCTTAAAGTCCATGCAAAGGTTTTAAGAAGCTTTAATAAATAAATAAACAAAAAACAAGAGGAAAAAGAACAAAAGAAATAAAAAAAAGGTACAAAATTAAAAACACAACTATTACGTCCCTTAAAAGAGGCGGTTAACAGCTGTTATCTCACATTCAGAGACTACAAGGATTCCTGAAACCCTCCCTTGGTTGCAAATATCGGTAAAACATTCTTTAACCAAACAGTTTAGTTAGTTCTAAAAAGTTAACTTTCATGGTCACCAGCAGTTCTAGACAGAGAATGGAGGTGCCGCCACCACCAGAATATGTGACATATGCATACCTTTATCAAGTGACTACACTGACTTGGCTGAGTATCTTCTTAAGTTCTAAAAGCACCAGTATAGAGGCTATCACACTGTAAATATCGCAGTGTGTAAAATCTTGGAACGATTTTGTAACCATAATGTATTATACATTGGGGGGTATTTAGCAAAACTAGTGCAGACAAGACTTGGAGCAGCTGTGGATAGTAACCAATCAGCCTCTAGCTTCAGCTTGTTAAGTTGAGCTTTGAAAATGAAAGCTAGTTTCTGATTGGTTGTCATGCACTGCTGTTGCAGATTCTGTCTGCTCCAGTTTTAGTAAATTCACCCCACTGCATATATATATATATATATATATATATATATATATATATATAATCTTAACAACATTCAGTTTGGGGTATCTGCAGCAGTCAAATGTATTATGATTTCCTTTGATAACGCACCAGAGCTGTATTGAAAGATTTATCAATAGGATATCATTGCTTTATCTGGCATAGGTAAGTATGGTTATAATTAGGTAAACAGACAGCTAGCTGGTCTAAAGAACCTACATTTTTAGTTCAGCAAATATGAAAAATATGGTAACAGATACATGTTCCCAGTTAGGCATTGTCTCATTAAATTAACTTTTGTTAAAGAGGCAAAATTATTCACAGGTAACTGTTTTGCTGGTAAAATGCAATCAAGGTAAACAAAGTTATACATATAAAATAGTTATAAATAAGGTGCTAATGCAAATGGCCATATAGTCTTCAAAACACATTACTGCTGCAGATCTACTGTGAAAAAATGCCCTGTTCCACCAGTTTCTGGAGATTCCTGAAGCAGCTTTAGGAAATTTAAAGATTTAAATTCTATCAACTACTAGGTGATGTCAAGATCAAAATTCACAGAATGTTCCTAAAACATGGTGGAAAGCAGTGTTCAGCCCAACAACACTCAATGCAGTAGGCTCTGCCTATAAACTAACCCCGCCTGGAAGAAGAGTGGTGTAATAGACCTACAGAGGTGCCAGTTCAGACATTAGTCAGTAAAACAGGAGATATAGAGATTCAAACAAGGGTATATTATATATAAATTAAATATCTTGCGCAAGGTAGAAATATGTGCAAACATTCCATATCTCTGGCTTGACATTCTGAATGTAAAACTGAAAATCGTTACATGTGCAGAATGCAAATATTTACAGAAGGAACTACGAATGTAAACTTTTTATTATACATGAAATGTGCAGCATATTTCTACATGTGCACTAAAGTAAAGCTAGCACATATATAATATATATTTATATATCTATATATAACAATTTTAGCTGGATATAAAGCATTTTTGTATTTAAACATGTACTGTATAATACATTAGTTAGGGAGAAAGAGCTGACATGGAACAGGCATCTTGTAGCAAGCAGCGTATTGATGTGAATCTTGTCAGCACATACTGATTGTACGCATTTCACTGTCACCTGGGTCAGTTTTCACACATTCGTGGTGGTGGCAGCAGCAGTATGTTACATAAACACCTGATAAGGGCACCCCCCAGTGACTGCCCTAAACTGCCATCCAGCCGGCTGACAATCATTCTGCATCCAGAAGGTGGCTGTGTCTCTGATGTGACATTGCACAGTCACCAGCATATATCAGAATTCAGATTATTAACAAAGAGTTGTTTATAAAAATACAAATGTAAAGGGTTCCTCTTAAAAAGGAGCGTGCTTAGGAGGGGGTCCAGGATGAATTCGGAAGCTCATGCAAGAGATGGAGCAAATAAAGTCTTAGTCTTGCTTGGGTTTGGACAGCAAAAGGACAGCCTGTGCCTGCTCTGCGCCCTCCAGCTGCTCTGCTTCCGACCTGCTGGTATCTTGATCATGGAGGGGGGGGGGCAAAATGGGGAAGAATGGATGGTTGTCCAGTCTATTATTGTTCTGATGCTGGTTTATTGATGAACTGGAGGGGATATGGTATTAATAATCACAATTCTACCTATATATACCTATATATACATGACATACATGAATATATATATATAGATATATAAACACAGCTGCGCAGGTGGGTTCCCTGTGGGTCCACAAATACACACACAGCTAAAGATTATTACTTCACTAAAGACACATATTGTCAGAATAAAGTGCATTTCTAACAACCTACAGCCCCTGGGGTGTACACTGTGAGGCAGGAGGAGGAGGCAGCACCTGGCAAGGATTGGAGTTGATAGGCACAAACTCCATGGTGCTCCAGTCAACAAGCACCTTCTTGGCACACAGGCAGGTACTAAGGACAACAGCAGCCAGTGCACTATATGGTTGGCTTTAACATGAGTTGAGACTCATCACTGCCCCCAGAGCCCAGGGTGAGGGACAGTGACAAGGGAAATAGGAAGGTGCTGAAATGGATATCTCCACATTGGAGGTCATTGGCGAGGACTGAGTGGAGTGGGGAGCCAGATGGCACCATCAGGAGACCTGCAGAGGGTCTGGATCAAGGTGGAGGGTGGAGATTTGCCAGCAGCCTCAAAGCCTTTCCTTCTTCTCCATGTCCACAAACATGCACAGCCAAAAGTGCTTACAAATCAGGGAGGAGAGTGAGCGCTGGAGAGCAACCACTTCCACACCTTATACTCCGGAGGGAGACTTGTCCGACACCCCCTTCAGCACCTCGTCTATTCTGTCATCTTCAATAACAACTGAGGAGAGGGAGAGACATTGGGTTGGGGATCAGAAGACTAGAGCACCAAGAGAGGTGACAGTAGGAGGGAAGGAGGGACAACAAAATAACAGGAGACCAAAGTGAGAAATGAGATGCAAGGAGTTGCAAGATATGGAGGAGGTGAGGCCTAGGAAAGCAAGCAAAACAACATGTGCATTCACTCCCACACTGCAGCTGGCCGTAGTCTAGCGATGCACACACACATATGAACACAATGATGCATACACGTGTAAACAGACATATCTTCCTAACTACATCCACAAAGAACTCGATATATGAATACTGGAGCAAAGAAACATAAAGCCACTGTAGCAGAGAAATCACCGTTCTTCCTTTTTTAATGGTATTTTGGAACAACGTGATTACTTCTTATGGATAATAGTTCTAGTTGCTTTATGTTTCATAAATCTGGCCTAAAATGTATATTTAAATTTATATTTAAAATGTTCATATTTAGGATTTACAAACTGACAATTAAGTATAACGCTTTGAAAAGGATATATGCAACATGTTTAGTATGTCTTTTAAAGCCTTTTATACATTAAGAGTAGGTCTAAAAAAATAACATGGATAGGGTGAAAAGACACATGGCCACCAAGATCACCAATAAATTATTTGATTAAAGCTGTATCAAACCCAAAAACAAAAATGTAATATAATGCAGCTTACTAGTTCTTGGATGTGGTTGCTGCATTCTTTTTTTTCTTTCCCTTTATTTTCACATGGTGATCCAGACAGTAACACACTTAGAAGGTGATTTACCAAAACTATAGCATGCAGAATCTGGTGCATCTCTGCATAGTAACCAATCGGCCTCTAACTTCAGCTTGTTCAATTACGCTTTGATAATAAAACCTGGAAGCTGATTGGTTACTATGCACAACTGCACCAGATTCTGTGTGCACCATTTTTAGTAAATTGTCCCCTTTTTGTCTTAGGGCTAATACACATGGGCAGTCAGGGGGAGGACAGTGAAAACAAGCAGTTGAGCAGCAGGTTTTACCACCCCCAACCACCCACTAAACATAACAATGTAGCCACTTAGGGCTGTACCTATTCTACAGTCATGATGCTTTGCAGTTGTGGCATGTTGCACTTTGCAGGTGGTACCGCCACCAAATGTGGCCCATGCAAGGGAATGGGGTTGTGCAGCAACTGTGTGCAGTGCATATGGTTGTGGCATAGTTTTGCAGCATTTTGAGGGTAAAGAGGAAGCAACATATTGCATCTTTAATGCCTGACAAATGCTACGTTAGCTGCACATGTGAACAAGCGTCTCCATTCTGAATGGAGGAGCAATGGCGCCATGGCATATGTACACCTCTCTTTGCTGCCTTGGCAGCTTAAGAGAGAACGGTTGGGGTCCTTAGGGTGTGTCTACTCTGGATGGAGGAGCAATGGAGACACCCTTAGAAAGCAACATTGTCAGTCTGGGGAAAAGGTAGTGTTAGATGCACTAGTAGATTTAAATGGACTTGTCCAACACATTTCAGCCAAACTCCAGCTAACGCTTTTTAAGCAGTTACAGTGACAGTTTTTTTTCCTTTTTGGATAAAGGTTTTACTTATATGAATAGAAGCTAACCATTGTATGCACCTCTGTCAGTGCTAAATGGTTTGTCTCAACCTTCTAACTGCCACTTTAAAGTGGTTGTAAACCCTAAAATTTTTTTTAAAAAAACCCCCAAAAAACTGCAAGACAAAGGCATAATGAGCTAGTATGCATAGCATACTAGCTCATTATTATGAATTACTTACCTGTGATCGAAGCCCCCGCAGTGGTCCTCGTTCACTGCTCTGGTGGCCAAAATCTCTCCCGGGGGTTACTTCCCGGTATAGCGGCTCCGGCGCTGTGATTGGCCGGAGCCGTGATGACATCACTCCCGCGCTTGTACGAGAGAGCCGCTGGTAACGGCGCAGTCTAACTGAAGCATACGTGTCATTGCTTAGGTTTGCTTAACTGCACATGTGCTGATGACGTTGGCACATGCAAATACAGGGGATATCTCCTAAACTGTGCAGGTTTAGGAGATATCCAGTGTAGCTACAGGTAAGTCTAATTATAGGCTTCCCTGTAGTAAAAAGTAGTTGTAAAGGGTTTACGACCATTTTTACTGGTCAGCTTGTTCTGTTAAATGAAGTTGAAAAATACTCTCTTTCACTAGGTGAAAATAAAAGTTAAAAAAGCCCAGAAAAGAAAATGAATGCAGCCACCACATCTAAGAATTAGTAATCTGCGATATATTACATTTTTGTTTTGGGTTTAATACCACTTTAAAGCTACCATAAGATATTTTGAGCTGTGGGCAAAATAATTGTACAAAAATATTGTTAAAAATGGATATAGCTGGATTAAATGTGGTACATTGTTGTCATTTACCATAAAATAATGTCAGTGCTGAAACCTTCCACTCACTTTAATGCTCATGCTCTGGGAAAAGGCAGAAATTTCAACTTTTTTTTTGGTTCAGCTCCCTTTTATATATATTGTGTTTTTGTACAAAAAAAAAAAAAAAAAAAAACAGATCTTAATTTTGCTTTTAAACCTTTTATTCAAAATATGGCCTTAAGTAAATGGTCAACAAAACGTTGCCACAAAATTTGCAAGGCCTCACAACTGCTTTAAAAAAAAAACTGTAGCTTCACATGGTATTTTTAAATGTAACTGCTGTGTTATTCATTCTAATCACCTAAATAAATGTCCTAGATTTGCAATTAAGGGCAAATGAAGCAGTATTACCACATAATCCATACAATGTATTTATGATAAAAAAAAATGTTCCCCCAACGTTTTTAATATGTCTATGTTCTATTAAACTGCACAAAAGATAAGAAAAAAGCTTTACTAAATTGCATTTGAAAACAAAAAAAACATCTCCCAAGCTCCGTCAGTCCAAATAAACAGATCAATACAAGCGTTGACTCACACAGGATTTGGATAGAACACTACGCACATGTATGCTGCAGCAGTCAGATCAGCACCTTGGACAGCAGTGTGTCCAGCAGCCAAGATGTAACACAGTCTCAACATGTGAATATACCTGTATGCATCAGGCTGTAGAGCTGGGACTTAGAAAAGAATAGGTTGCTCTAGTATGTAGCTGACAGCAGAATGTTGTAATAACACAAGTCACACCATTCATAGTGCCTGATACTGATCAACCCTGTGTGACCTGCCAGAAATCATGCAGTCTGAGGATCTGGACTGAGAGACTGTAACAATTCTATGACGTCATGATGATTCAGAGATGGTGATTTTTAACAGAGGAATGTAATTAAATAAAATGGATCTGTCACTGATTTAACAAGATCTTTACAAATATATATAGTATATGCATTGATGTGTAAACTCAAAGTGCACATTCTAAATCCTGTATCTGCTAGTAATTTTATAATCTATTAATTTTAGAAGGCTTCCACATATAGAGGTTTGCAGTTTATGGAAATTCTTCTGAAGATAAATGGAAATCTACCTCCAGGTGGAAGCAATGGATGGCACCAGGCATCAGACATGTCCTGTATACTTTGGGTACATTTTCCTAAAAATACATCTGCTTACCTATCTCATTCATCTTATTATTTTGGAATAATCTCATTGCATGTACCTGGCTAGCCTGTCCCAATGTTCTGTGTTGCTATGTTTCCCTCCGATGAATGCAGTTTGCACCTACAGACCCATAAACTTGTATGGAGTCTACAGATACTAGCTAGGCACACATACTGAATTATGAACACTTTTCTCCTTTACACGTGTAAATGTGTGGAATTACCTCTCTAACAGGCAGGTTGCATCTAAATATAGATTTCCTTGGTAAATATATCTAATCTGTCCAGAGAAAAGTAGCAGAGCTTCTTTAATGAAGTCACACACTCTACATAATGAAATCACTTACACCCACAGACACAAGCGGACAGACCAGCCTGCTTCATGCAGCCAGGAAGATGGACAGAAAAATAACCACACATACAACTTGAAAATATGCAATGCTTCATTTTGGGGGATGGGAGGGTTTAAAAAAAAACAAGAGCAGGAACACCAAAAAACGAATTAAAGAACATATTGGGGAGAGAAGTGGACGGAGATCCAACGGGTGGTTTATGGAAAAATGGTGATTGAGGGGAGTAGACATGGGGATTGACATGGGGGCATAGTTGGAGGATGGGTGGCAGGAGGAAGCATGGATGAATCATTGAACATAAGAAGGGTGATTGAAGAACTGAAAGAATGGACAATGAGAAGAGTATAAATAAGGATGGGGATTGACAGGGAAAGATGAGGTATGGAAGATTTTGGGGAGCATAGATGGCAGATGGAAGACTACAGGCATTATTGGAGGATGTTGTGGGGTTTATAGAAAACTGAAAGGAGATTGAAGGAAGTACTGTATATATATAAATATATATATATATATATATATATATATATGTGTGATGGGAGGCAGGAGGGACTGATGGGGGATGGTAGGTTTTAGGATTCTATATGTAACAGAATATATATAGATAAAGCATAAAAACTTGTGGGGAGCATATACAGAGGATGGGAAGTTGGAGGTCCAGATAGAGAAAGGAAGGTTGTGAGATCATAGATGGAAAATAAAATTTTGATGGGAGCATATTTACAGGATGGAAGACTAAGGTGATTGATGGAGGATGGAAGGTTATGGGATCACAGATGGAACATGGAATAATCAGGGGAGCATATACAAAAGATGGTTGATTCTCGATTAAAGAAGGAAGAGGGAATATTGGGGGAAACACACATAGATGATCACAGGCTGGAGGGACCGATGGAAGATGGTAGATTGTTGGTATCATAGATGGAAAAATATTGAGGGAAGCCTATGTAGAGGATGGACGACTTGGGGAGGGGGGTGTATGAATAAAGGATAGTAGATTGTGGAGATCATAGATGGTTTGATGGGAGCATACATAGACAATGGGAGACTGGAGAGAATGATGGAGACTATAGATTATGGGTATCATAATTGGAAGAGAGAAGGTTCAGGGAAGCATATATATATATAGAGAGAAAGAGTCATAGATTGTGGGGATTATAGATGGATAACAAGGGTTTAAGGGGAGCATTTATAGTGGATGGAAGATTTATGAAGGATGTCAGGCTGTGGGGGTCACATATGGAAGAAAATGGATTAGAGGGTGCATATATAGAGCATAGGAGACTGATAGATAATGGTAGATTGTGGGAATCATAGATGAAAGAGAGCATATTGAAGGGGTCATATATAGAGGATGGGAGACTGATGCAGGATGGTAGATTGTAGGGATCATAAAAGGAAGATAAAGGATTGAAGGGAGCATACATAGAATATGCAAGACTAATTGAGGATGGTGAATTGTGGGGATCATAGATGGAAAAGAATGGATTAAAGGGAGCATATGTGGAGAATGGAAGACTGATGAAGGATGGTAGATTGTGGGGATCATAGATGGAAGTGAGAGTATTGAGTGGTGCATATATTGGGAATGAAAGACTGATTGAGGATGATAGATTATGGGGATCACAGAAGGACAAAAGAGCAAAGGAAGCATATATTGAGAATTAGAGACTGAGGATGGTAGATTGTGGGGATCATAGAAGGAGGAGAGATCATTAAAGGAAGCATATAATGAGAATGGGTGACTGATTGAGGGTAGAAGATTGTGGATGGCAGAGAGAATATTGAATGGTGCATAGATAGAGGATGGAAGACTGATGGAGATTGGCAGATGTGAAATTATAGATGGAAGAGAGATTATTGAAAGGAACATCCATGAAGGATGGATATCTAGAAGAAGCCATGAGAGATGCCAGATTTTGGGGGATACGGATGGCTGATAGGGGATTGAGGGGTCCTTCATGGAGAATGGAATACTGAGCTGAGCAGGGGGTTGAAAAAGGTTGAGATAGACCACACCAGGGAAGTGAGAGATGAGCGATGTATGAAAGGCTGGAATGAAGGGAAGTGTTGGGATGTAGATACAGGTTTACATCTAGTGGAGTAGATGTATGGGACTGAGAGAGCCCTGAACACCTCATCTGCTTACCCCTCTTTGCTCTTCCGATCTGTCCCAGTTTTGGGGGTCTTTTCTGCTGGTTGCCCCCAAAAAAGGCGCTGGTGTCCTGAAGACGGCAGCTGAAGGAGATCTGCCCCACCTCTGTGTCTGAGCCATAGTGCCCCATCTTATCCTCACTGTAGGGGAGAATCTCAGACATGTTGACAGCACCAGCTCCAAGTCTTGCAGCACGGAGATGTGGATGTAGAAGGTCTCAGTTGGGGGATCCTGGTGTAGACGGCTGCCTGGGATCCTGGAGAAGATGCACAGATGGATGATAGAAATGGAGAACGAAGAGACAGGTCTGGGTTCGGTGCGATCGGCGTTAGATGCGCTTCCCCAGCTCCTTCTGTAGACGTCTGAGGAGACTCTAAGAGATTCTACATCATAAAGGGAAGCAATGTCCAGGTGACGTCATGGGAGGGGGGTGTGTGACATCAGGAAGCGAGTGCGGAATAACAATGACACTGCAGCAAACAAGGAATCAACTTCACAGAAACAAACCCCAGAGAAGAGGACCGGGCGGGCGGAATCCTGGGGAGGAGTATATCCTAGGCTGGGGTCCGGGGACTTCCTACCTCGCTGGGCTCTGATGGACGGGCACCGAGTCCATTTGCATACATCGTCATAGAACACATGATCCGGACCTCGTATTTACATCGTTCATTTTTATTTCATTTCCATTTTATTACCTAGGTGCTGGCTGGATGCGGGTCACCTCTATCCGCTGACAATGACATGTCTAGTGCAGTGTATGGGCACACTGCAGGCCAACATAGCATTCATTATTATACTATATATTTATATGATATGAGCACAGGAACATACTGGAACCCTTATCAGTTATTAGCCAATCAGGAATCGTCTTTCCCTGTTTGTCTGCTGTAAATTAATTAAAGGTGACACTTGATTGGACGCAAGCCCTACGCTGTCTCTAGAAATCTCTAGGGCAGCCTTTCTCGACCTTTTAACCCCAGAGGAGCCCTTGAAACAATTTTCAGGTATAGGGAAACCCCTGTTAAAACTAGCGTTGCACCGATACTGAGCATTTGCACAAGTACTTGTACTCATGTAAATGATCAGACACTAAAACCGATACCTTCAGTTCAGGTGCGATTTCCATGGTCATACACTTTGACAATTCGCACCTGTCTGTCAAAATCAGACAGCATATACACTATATTACCAAAAGTATTGTGACACCTGCCTTTACACGCACATAAACTTTAATGGCATCCCAGTCTTAGTCTATAGGGTTCAATATTGATTTGGCCCACCCTTTGCAGCTATAACAGCTTAAACTCTTCTGGAAAGGCTGTCCACAAGGTTTAGGAGTGTGTCTATGGGAGTATTTGACCATTCTTCCAGAAGTACATTTGTGAGGTCAGGCATGATGTTGGACAAGAAGGCCTGGCTCGCAGTCTCTGCTCTAATTCATCCCAAAGGTGTCCTATTGGGTTAAGGTCAGGACTCTGTGCAGGCCAGTCAAGTTCCTCCACCCCAAACTCCCTCATCAATGTCTTTAAGGACCTTGATTTGTGCACTGGTCCAAACCATTTAGTGGAGGGGGGATTATGGTGTGGGGCTGTTTTTTAGGGGTTGGACTTGGCCCCTTAGTTCCAGCAAAGGGAACTCTTAAGGCATCAGCATACCAAGACATTTCATGCTCCCAACTTTGTGGGAACAATTTGGGGATGACCCCTTCCTGTTTCAACATGACCGCACACCAGTGCACAAAGCAAGAGCCATAAAGACATGGATGAGGGAGTTTGGGGTGGAGGAATTTGGCTGGCCTGCACAGAGTCCTGACCTCAACCCAACAGAGCACCTTTGGGATTAATTAGAGCGGAGACTGCAAGCCAGGCCTTCTTGTCCACATCAGTGCCTGACCTCACAAATGTGCTTCTGGAATAATGGTCAAACATTTCCATAGACACACTCCTAAACCTTGTGGATAGCCTTCCCAGAAGAGTTGAAGCTGTTATAGCTGCAAAGGGTGGGCCAACGCAATATTGAACCCTATGGACTAAGACTGGGATGCCATTAAATTTAAGGTACGTGTAAAAACAGGCTTCCCAATACTTCTGGTAATATAGTGTATGTAAACCCGGTCTTTTTCATAATTATAAAGAAACAGTAATCATTTTTCATTAGTCTATCTAGAAAAACCTGTCACATAACACTAAAACTAGGTATCAGTATCTGCGAATACTTGAGAAATAGTGTTGGCACTTGTACTCATTCTTAAAAAATTGGTATCGGTGTATCCCTACCTAAAACCAATTCATTGTTGGTCAGTGGGTAAAATGCTTTTAAATGTTAGATACACACGCCGAGAATCGTTCAAAAACGGTTAGTTCGGCAGTTACCGGACAACTTTCGGCCCATATGTACAGCCTGCAGGGTTGAATGTCAAAAAAACTGCCTTTGTGTACCAAGCTTTAGGCTCCTAGTTACAGAGGGGTGGATTTACTGAAACTGGAGAGTGCAAAATCTGGTGCAGCTCTGCATAGAAACCAATCAGCGTGCAGGTTTTATTATCAGAGTTTAATTTAACAATTGGAAGTTAGAAGCTGATGAACCTTGTAGTTGATCTGGTTGAAAAAAGACACAAGTCCATCCAGTTCAACCCACACAAAACAAAATAAAATAAAACAAAACACACACAAATAGAAAACATCCATATACACAATCATTTACCCACAGTTGATTCAGAGGATCGCAAAAAAACCAAAACAATAAAGCATGATTTAATTTGCTCCAGCAGGGGAAAAAAATTCCTTCCTGATCGCCCAAGAGGCAATCAGATATTCCCTGGATAAACTTATTCTATAAATCATAACCTATAAATAGTAGTATCCAGTTATCTTTTGTGCATTACTATAACGGAAAAAAATTACTGCGCTATCCCCATAAAACCTGTATACAACCAGTGTACAGAGTATACGAAATCAAATAACACAAAGCTGCAACTAGAAAATGTGAGACACCCACACTGTAATAAACAAAAATCTAAAGTAGCTGCGCTGAAAAACTTGAATAATGGATGAGAATGAAACAATTAAATCACCTCTCAATAGGAGGGTTATGCACCCGTAATGTAGTGACAAGTAGTGAGAAAACTTATTTAAACCACATCAAACAAAATAAGTATAACATGGAAAAATTAGTGAATTGAGTCCAATCCAAAAGTATGAAGGGAAGGGAAAAAGTTCACTGGCAAAACACTCCTTCAGAGATGGGTGAGACAAGCATCCATGTGATGTGAGTAATACGACTATAACACCCAGAAGAACGTGGTGACAGAAGGGTACTTCCACCAATATAAATGCTGCCCCTTACCAGCTCCTTTGATCTCTTGTTACGGAGATCATACAGGTATCTACCCCAGCCTCGGGTCTTGGTAAGGACGGGTCCCAATGTGTCTCTCCACCATGGGTCTTCTAAGCAGTAGTTGGACACTCATCCCCCATAAATGGATAGACAAAAAAGGCTCCTCTGCTGCCACCTTCAGCTATGTCTCCTCTCTACTTCCTCCCATCTTTTGTGCATTGTTTCTAAAATAATCTCCTGAGCTGGCCAGAATCAGTTTTAGAGGTAGTATATCAGTGGCAGCTGGTGCTCAATATTTTGGGGGTAGGGCGGCAAACCAACGCCACCTCCGCCCCACAGTGGGTGACGGACCAGAAGACGGCAACCCCCCCTGTGGGAGATGGATGGGAAGGTGCCGATCAGAGGCCTCCTTACCTTAGAGGGCAGATGAGGAGGATCCAGGGTAGGGCTAATGCTCCTCACTCTGGGGCTGTTGCTTCTACTCCCAGACGAACTGGAAGTGAGTCCTGAGACCCGATTGGTGGCCAATTGGGTCTCAGGATCCGCTTCCTAATTGGTTGGGAGGAGAATCAGGAAGACAATAGCGAAAACAATTCGCTATTGTCACACAAGTGGGTGGGCTCAGGGCGCAGTGCTCTTTTTTGAAGCCAATTAGAGTCTCAGGCTCTAATCACGTGCTTAAAAAAAAAAAAAAACCCACTGAAATCCATGTGTCCAGCGCCGTATGTAAATTAGTGGCCGGGCGCATGGATTAGGGGGTGGCGCCCCCACTGCAGTCTATTCCACATTTTCGCAGCTCTTACTGTGAAGAAGCCTTTTCATATTTAGAGATTAAATCTTTTTTCCTCCAGACGTAACAGTGTGCTCCCTTGTCCTCTGTGATGACCTTAAAGTATAACTAAAGGCAAAACTTTTTTTTTTTTCTTGGATAGAGTGGAGAGGGATTAAAACACCTGCTAGTTTTTATTGCTGTCTGTATCCCCATTAAGGAGATTCACCCTCTCTATTGGTCCTGTTTACCATTATCATTGAAACTGAAAGTAAAAGAAATTACTCTTTTTTTAATTTTGGGTTGTCCCCAGAAAAGTAATAGAGGTGAAATCTTCCAATCTTCCAATGGGTACACTAATTCTGGTGACCTGGGGGTCCCCAAGAGATTCCCCTGCTTTAAAGGGATTTCCTTTCACTTCCTGTTTGGCTATGGGTCAGGAAGTGAAGGAAAAACTCTGCAATGGGACACAGATGGCAAAATGACAGGGGTTATAACCCTCCCATGTTCTATCCAAAATAAAAAAAAAAGTTTTGCCTATAGTTCTTTAAGGTGAATAACTCAACACCAATTTCACTATATGGACTCCTTATATATTTGTACATGTTGATTATATCCCCCTTAATCTCCTCTTCTCAAGAGAGAATAAATTCAGTTCCTCTAATCTTTCCTCATAATTGAGCTCCTCCATGCCTCTTATTATCAGTTTGGTTGCCCTTCTCTGCACTTTCTCCAGTTCCCTGATATCTTTTTTTTTTGTGCACTGGTGCCCAGAACCGCATATTCCAGATGAGGTCTTACTAATGATTTGTTCAGGGGCAAAATTATGTCTTTCACATTAGTGCAATTTCAGATGTGACTTGAGCTGCACAGAATCGCATGACAATGGAAATCACATTGTTTTCAATGGTGCCTGCTCATATCAATGCGATTCAGCACAGCACAATTTCAGACAAGGTTCTTGTAATACTTTGGTGTGATTCCAGGGTGATTTTGGCCCCATAGAATATGCAAACCACATCCAAGTAGCACTACATAAACACACTGAACATCTGATCAAAATCAGATGACCCTTCATTGTTGGACAAGATGCAATCTCTACAGACAGCAAAAAAAAGAGCATTGACTTCATGCAGCTGACTCTGCCAAGTGTCGTTGACCTCAGAACTATGCAGACATTGCAATCAGACACAGCTCAAGGAACCCCTAACAACTCCTGGAGGAACCCACAGATTGAGAATGGCTGCCTTAGGACATCTAGCACTTCAAATAGCAGATAAATCAACACTTTCAGTGAAATCTAGAACAAGTGAATCTGCAGGAAAAGTGGAGCTGATGCTTTTAGCAACTAAACTAGTTTTATAGCAGTCTGGAAAAATGAAACAAAGTTGCACTTTTGATCCACATTCATACAGTACTGATTACAAGCCTGAACTTTGTAGCAGTCTGCTATGGAGTCAGTGATTTAAGTACAGTAGATGTTAACCACTTCAGCTCCAAAAGATTTCACGCCCTTCATGACCAGGCCATTTCTTGCTGTTCAGCACTGCGTTATTTTAACTGGCGATTGTGCAGTCATGCAACGCTGTACCCAAACATAAATTTGTATAGTTTTTTCATACAAATAGTGCTTTCTTTTGGTGGTATTTAATCACCACTATGTTTTTTATTTTTTATTATATAAACAAAAAAAGACCAACATTTTTTAAAAATAAAACAATATTTTTTTACTTTCTGCTATAAAACATTTCCAAAAAAAAAATTCTTCTTAAATTGTAGCCAAAATATATTATGCTACATGTTTTTGATAAAAAAAAAAAAAAAAAATTCTCAATATGTGCATATTGATTGGTTTGCATGAAAGTTATAGCGTATACACACTATGGTATATATAGCTATATATATATATATAGCTATATATATCTATATATATCTATATATATATATACTGAAATTAAAAATTTTTTTATACTAATAATGGTGGCGATCAGCGACTTATAATGGGACTGTGATAGTACTGACTGAGGCTTTGGGGGAACTGACTGACTGCCACTGACATCACCAGTGACATTAATACAGTAATCTGTGCTAATAATATACACTGTCACTATCCTAATGACACTGGCTGGGAAGGGGTTAACATGTAGGGTGATCAAATATGTTCCATAACTATGTGTAATGTGTGTACAGTGTGCTGCTTTTACTAGCTGATCTCTAATGCCCCAAACACACGATCCGAAAACGGGATGACAGATAGACTTTATTCGCTTGCTAGTCACAAGTAGTAATTGAATAGGTTACGAAAATTCTCGTACGACAGAATAAAAATTCGGAAGTGATGTTGTATTGTAGTGTATTTGTACTGTATTTTCGGACGATAACTGTACTGATTAAACGAAAATCGTACAATCTGGTATTGTATGAGAAAAATTTTCATGCTTGTCCAATCGGATAATATCGGATGAACTGTTGTGATTGGCTGTCAAAAGCTGTGTACTAACAGTCAGATTATCATTTGATTGCAACGAAAGCGGTATTTTTCGTACGATTTTGGGATTGTGGGGTGGTTCGATAACTCTGGAAGGGCGTACTATGATGTCCCCCTGGGGCGTGCACACGGGAGCAGCCAGAGGACCCGGCGCATCACGGATCACGGTAAATGGCCGCTGACAGCGGCCATTTACCATGTGATCGCTCCGTCAAATGACGGAGCGATAATATGTAAACAAACTGGCGTGATATCCGGTTCCTCTCTCCCCTCTCTGTACAGTATGAGCGGAAAGGGGAGAGATCGGATGTAGCAGCGCTGTGGGCTGGATGTGTAGTTCCCATAGTGCTGCTGTTACAATTGCAGCACTCATCCTAGCCATCCATCCTTCCATGCTCAGCCATCCCTTTATTACTCAGCCATCAATACTCATCCATCCATGCCCAGCCATCCCTCTATTACTCAGCCATCAATACTCATCCATCCATGCTCAGGCACCCCTCTATTACTCAGCCATCAATACTTATCCATCCATGCACAGCCACCCCTCTATTTCTCAACCATCAATACTCATCCATCCATGCCACGCCATCCATACTCGGCCATCCCGCCATCCATACTCAGCCATCAATACTCATCCATCCCTCCATCCATCCCATCACTCTATCAATACTCAACCATCCCTCCATCCATACTCATCCATCTCTCCATCAATACTCATCCATCTCTCCATCCATACTCATCCATCTCTCCATCCATACTCATCCATCCCTCCATCCATACTCATCCATCCCTCCATCCATACTCATCCACCCTGCCATCCATACTCATCCACCCCGCCATCCATACTCAGCCACCAATACTCATCCATCCCTCCATCCATACTCAGCCATCCCTCCATCCATAATCAGCCATCAATACTCATCCATCCCTCCATCCATGCTTATCCATCCCTCCATCCATACTCATCCATCCCTCTAGCCATACTCATCCATCCCGCCATCCATACTCGGATGCCGCAGGGCGCCCCCCTTCCCCAAAGCACCTGTCCCCCCATGTTGAGGGCATGCGGCCTGGTACGGTTCAGGAGGGGGGGGGCGCTCGCTTGTCCCCACCCCCTTTCCTGACCGGCCAGGCTGCGTGCTCGGATAAGGGTCTGGTATGGATTTTGGGGGGACCCCCACCCCTTTTTTCGGGATAGGGGGTTCTTCTTAAAATCCATACCAGACCTAAGGGCCTGGTATGTTCTTGGAGGAGAACCCATGCCAGTTTTTTATTTAAAATTTGGCGTGGAGTTCCCCCTCGTGATCTTTTCTTTTTCCTGTAAAGTCGCTTCACTATAGATGAGGATCCAACTTGGAGGCGACTTCCATTGAATTCTATGGGTACAGGTTGCCTAGAAGTCGCCTTGAAGTAGTACAGGGACCTTTTCTGAAGTTGGAGCAACTTCAGTAGTGTACATTAAGATGGCTCTCATTGACTATAATGTAATTCCCAATGTCAAACGACTTGGGGCGACTTGAGGGCTGACAAGTCGGATCCCAAGTCGCAGCAGTGTGAACCAAACACTAAGAGGTAATCAGGAAATTAGATGTGTAATTTATGCTCCAGAATGCCTCAAGGTGCTTCCTGCATGTTGAGCCTCTGTATGTGGCCATGCTGTGTAAAAGTGTCACACATGTGGTATTGCCATACTCAGGAGTAATAGCAGAATGTGTTTTGGGGTGTAATTTGTGGTATGCATATGCTGTGTGTGAGAAATAACCTGCTAATATGACAATTTTGTGGGAAAAAAAAAAGAAAAAAAAATCTTGATTTTGCCAAGAATTGTGGGAAAAAATGACAACTTCAAAAAACTCACTATGCCTCTCACTAAATACATTGGAATGTCTACATTCCAAAAAGGGGTCATTTGGGGGTATTTGTACTTTCCTGGCATGTTAGGGTCTCAAGAAATAAGATAGGCCATCAGGTATGATAAATTTTCAGAGATTGGCACCATAGCTTGTGGACTCTGTAACTTTCACAAAGACCAAATAATATACACCAATTTGGGTTATTTTTACCAAAGATATGTAGCAGTATAAATTTTGTCCAAAAGTTATGAAGAAAAATTACTAATTTGCAAAATGTTCAAATTGGGCCCAAAGTTTCAATATTTTGTGTGGCCATCCTTATTTTCCAGCACTGGATTAACCCTCTTGGGCATGGAGTTCACCAGAGCTTCACAAGTTGCCACTGGAATCCTCTCCCACTCCTCCATGACGACATCACAGAGCTGGTGGATGTTAGAGACCCTGTGCTCCTCCGCCTACCGTTTGAGGATGCCCCACAGATGCTCAATAGGTTTTGGTCTGGAGACATGCTTGGCCAGTCCATCATCTTTACCCTCAGCTTCTTTAGCAAGGCAGTGGTCGTCTTGGAGGTGTGTTTGGGGTCGTTATCATGTTGGAATACTGCCCTGCGGCCCAGTCTCCGAAGGGAGGGGATCATGCTCTGCTTCAGTATGTTACAGTATATTTTGGCATTCATGGTTCCTTCAATGAACCGTAGCTCCCCAGTGCCGGCAGCACTCATGCAGCCCCAGACCATGACACTCCCACCACCATGCTTGACTGTAGGCAAGACACACTTGTCTTTGTACTCCTCACTTGGTTGCCACCACACACAATTGACACCATTTGAATCAAATAAGTTTATCTTGGTCTCATCAGACCACAGGACATGGTTCCAGTAATCCATGTCCTTAGTCTGCTTGTCTTCAGCAAACTGTTTGCGGGCTTTTTGTACATTGTCTTTAGAAGAGGTTTCCTTCTGGGAAGACAGCCATGCAGACCAATTTGATGCAGTGTGCAGCATATGGTCTGAGCACTGACAGGCTGACCCCCCACCCTTCAACCTCTGCAGCAATGCTGGCAGCACTCATACATCTGTTTCCCAAAGACAACCTCTGGATATGACGCTGAGCATGTGCACTCAACTTCTTTGGTCGACCATGGCGAGGCCTGTTCTGAGTGAAACCTGTCCTGTTAAAATGGTCTTGGCCACCGTGCTGCAGCTCAGTTTCAGGATCTGGGCAATCTTCTTATAGCCTAGGCCAGTAATGGTGAACCTTGGCACCCCAGATGTTTTGAAACTACATTTCCCATGATGCTCAACTACACTGCAGAGTGCATGAGCATCATGGGAAATGTAGTTCCAAAACATCTGGGGTGCCAAGGTTTGCCATCATGGCCTAGGCTATCTTTATGTAGAGCAACAATTCTTTTTTTAGGATCCTCAGAGAGTTCTTTGCCATGAGGTGCCTTGCTGAATTTCCAGCGACCAGTATGAGAGAGTGAGAGCGATAGCCCTACATTTAACACACCTGCTTCCCATTCACACCTGAGACCTTGTAACACTAACGAGTCACATGACACCGGGGAGGGAAAATGGCTAATTGGCCCCAATTTGGAAATATTCACTTAGGGGTGTACTCACTTTTGTTGCCAGCGGTTTAGACATTAATGGCTGTGTGTTGAGTTATTTTGAGGGGATAGCAAATTTACACTGTTCTACAAGCTGTACACTCACTACTGTACATTGCAGCAAAGTGTCATTTTCATTTGTCATCTTCAGAGTTGTCACATGAAAAGATATAATAAAATATTTACAGAAATGTGAGGGGCGTACTCACTTTTGTGAGATACTGTGTATATATATTGATTTGCATTTTAATGAGTGAAATAAGTATTTGAGCCCTTCGCAAAACATGACTTAGTACTTGGTGGCAAAACCCTTGTTGGCAATCACAGAGGTCAGATGTTTCTTGTAGTTGGCCACCAGGTTTGTACACAACTCAGGAGGGATTTTGTCCAACTCCCCTTTGCAGATCCTCTTCAGGTCTTTAAGGTTTCGAGGCTGACGTTTGTTGACTTGAACCTTCAGCTCTCTCCACATATTTTCTATGGGATTAAGGTCTGGAGACTGGCTAGGCCACTCCTTTGTTGTCTTTGCCATGTGTTTTGGGTCATTGTCATGCTGGAATACCCATCCATAACCCATTTTTAATTCCCTGGCTGAGGGAAGGAGGTTCTCACCCAAGATTTGATGGTACGTGGCCCTGTCCATCGTCCCTTTTGATGCAGTGAAGTTGTCCTGTCCCCTTAGCAGAAAAACACCCCCAAAGCATAATGTTTCCACCTCCATGTTTGATGGTGGGGATGTGTTTATGGGGTCATAGGCAGCATTCCTCCTCCTCCAAACGCAACGAGTTGAGTTGATGCCAAAGAGCTCGATTTTGGTCTCATCTGACCACAACACTTTCACCCAGTTCTCCTCTGAATCATTCAGATGTTCATTAACAAACTTCAGACAGGCTTATACATGTGCTTTCTTCAGCAGGGGGACCTTGTGAGCACTGCAGGATTTCAGTCCTTCACAGCGTAGTGTGTTACCAATTGAGATCATTGACAAGATTCTCCCATGAAGTTCTTTGCTGATTCCTCACATTTCTCATGATCTTTGAAACTCTACGAGGTGAGATCTTGCATGGAGCTCCAGATTGAGGGAGATTGACAGTTATTTTGTGTTTCTTCCATGGGCGAATAATCGCACCAACTGTCACCCTCTTACCAAGCTGCTTGGTGATAGTCTTGTAGCCCATTCCAGCCTTGTGTAGGTCTACAATCTTGTCCCCAACATCCTTGGACAGCTCTTTGGTCTTGGCCATGGTGGAGAAATTGGAATCTGATTGATTGATTGCTTCTGTAGACAGGTGTCTTTTATACAGGTAACAAGCTGAGATTATGAGCACTCCCTTTAAGAGACTGCTCCTAATCTAAGCTCGTTACCTGTATAAAAGACACCTGGGAGCCAGAAATCTTGCTGATTAATAGGGGATCAAATACTTATTTCACTCATTAACATGCAAATCAATTTATAACTTTTTTGAAATGCGTTTTTCTGGATATTTTTGTTGTTATTGTGTCTCTCATTGTTAAAATAAGCCTACCATTAAAATTATAGACTGAACATTTCTTTGTCAGTGGGCAAACGTACAAAATCAGCAGGGGATCAAATACTTTTTTCCCTTTTTCATATATATATATATATATATATATATATATATATATATATATATATACACAGTATCTGACAAAAGTGAGTATACCCTTCACATTTTTGTCAATATTTTATTATATCTTTTCATGTGACAACACTGAAGAAATGACACTTTGCTACAATGTAAAGTAGTGAGTGTGCAGCTTGAATAACAGTGCAAATTTGCTGTCCCCTTAAAATAACTCAACACACAGCCATTAATGTCTAGACCACTGGCAACAAAAGTGAGTACATCCCTAAGTGAAAATGTCAAAATTGGGCCCAATTAGCCATTTTTCCTCCCCGGTGTCATGTGACTCATTAGTGTTTCAAGGTCTCAGGTCTGAATGGGGGGCAGGTGTGTTAAAGTTGGTGCTATCGCTCTCACTCTCTCATACTGGTCACTGGAAGTTCAACATGGCACCTCATGGCAAAGAACTCTCTGAGGATGTGAAAAAAAGAATTGTTTCTCTACATAAAGATGGCCTAGGCTATAAGAAGATTGCCAAGACCCTGAAACTGAGCTGCAGCACTGTGGCCAAGACCATGCAGTGTCCACAGGACGACGTCACTATATGATGAAATGCCTCGGGAGGAGGGACGTGTTGACGTCACCTCGCTGAACGTATCCTGGAAGGACGGGTTTTGATGTTAGCCAACCGGCTCTAATTTTATGCGAGTTTTATCTACGTTTCTGTAAGTGCCATGTAATTTTTATACGCAATAAAGTGGAGGCAATCTTACACTTTGGCGAGGTTTCTCTTTTTGGGTCATGTTTGGAACTTCGTTATGGATGTTGTGTGTTACTGTGATTGGACACATTATGTGTGAGGTCCTGGTCCAGTGATCCATCCCAAGACCGCTTCCATCTTCTGATACATGGTTAAGCATACAAGACCTTGGCTGGGCAAAAGCCACAAGCTTGTATAGCGTTCCTTCTGGTAAGCAAGTTTTTCTTAAGGTGGTGGTGTACACGAGGGTGGTGTGAATCACTGTGTTACAGTTTGTGTCATGAATCAAAGAACTTTCACTTTTGCCATCACGTGGTGATTTTATGTGATCTGTGCTCATCCATCAAGGACTTTGTAGCATTATTTATTGGACTATTTTTAGCTAACGCAGCTCCATTCTGTTTCTATAAGAAGATTGCCAAGACCCTGAAACTGAGCTATACGATGGCCAAGACCATACAGCGGTTTAACAAGCCAGGTTCCACTCAGAACAGACCTCGCCATTGTCGGCCAAAGAGGTTGAGTGCATGTGCTCAGCGTCCTATCCAGAGGTTGTCTTTGGGAAATAAACACATGAGTACTGCCAGCATTGCTGCAGAGGTTGTCAGCCTGTCAGTGCTCAGACCATACGCCGTACACTGCATCAAATTGGTCTGCATGGCTGTCGTCCCAGAAGGAAGCCTCTTCTAAAGATGATGCACAGGACAGCCCTCACACAGTTTGCTGAAGACAAGCAGACTAAGGGCATGGATTACTGGAACCATGTCCTGTGGTCTGATGAGACCAAGATAAACGTATTTAGTTCAGATGGTTTCAAGCGTGTGTGGCGGCAACCAGTTGAGGAGTACAAATACAAGTGTGTCTTGTCTACAGTAAAGCATGGTGGTGGGAGTGTCATGGTCTGGGGCTGCATGAGTGCTGCCTGCACTGGGGAGCTACAGTTCATTGAGGGAACCATGAATGCCAACATGTACTGTGACATACTGAAGCAGAGCATGATCCCCTCCCTTCAGAGACTGGGCCGCAGGGCAGTATTCCAACATAATAACAACCCCAAACACACCTCCAAGACGACCAAGACGACCACTTGGAAGGTAGAGGAGCGCAAGGTCTCTAACATCCACCAGCTCCGTGATGGCATCATGGAGGAGTGGAAGAGGACTCCAGTGGCAACCTGTGAAGCTCTGGTGAACTACATGCCCAAGAGGGTTAAGGCAGTGCTGGAAAATAATGGTGGCCACACAAAATATTGACACTTTGGGCCCAATTTGGACATTTTCACTTGGGGTGTACTCACTTTTGTTGCCAGCGGTTTATTAATGGCTGTGCGTTGAGTTATTTTGAGGGGACAGCAAATTTACACTGTTATGCCCCGTACACACGGTCGGATTTTCCGATGGAAAATGTCCGATCGGAGCGTGTTGTCGGAAATTCCGACCGTGTGTGGGCTCCATCGGACATTTTCCATCGGATTTTCCGACACACAAAGTTGGAGAGCAGGAGATAAAATTTTCCGACAATAAAATCCGTTGTCGGAAATTCCGATCGTGTGTACACAAATCCGACGGACAAAGTGCCACGCATGCTCAGAATAAATAAAGAGATGAAAGCTATTGGCCACTGCCCCGTTTATAGTCCCGACGTACGTGTTTTACGTCACCGCGTTCAGAACGATCGGATTTTCCGACAACTTTGTGTGACCGTGTGTATGCAAGACAAGTTTGAGCCAACATCCGTCGGAAAAAATCCTAGGATTTTGTTGTCGGAATGTCCGAACAAAGTCCGACCGTGTGTACAGGGCTTTATACAAGCTGTACACTCACTACATTGTAGCAAAGTGTAATTTCTTCAGTGTTGTCACATGAAAAGATATAATAAAATATTTACAAAAATGTGAGGGGTGTACTCACTTTTGTGAGATACAGTGTATATATATATATATATATATATATGCTTTATATCGCTACCTCACCCCCTTTTTTAATCTCTTAGACCTCCACCACCATTGCATGCTGTTGTGGGATTCCCTTTGAGTTGAATGGGTCATGTTCAGTACCCCTCTTTACGCCTTTTGTAGCTTAAAGTGGATGTAAACCCAATGTCATCCTTTCTAAACTACTGCCATAGGGGTTATCTATAAGGATATACTGTACATGCCTCCTACATGTATCTTTACCTGTCAAATGTCTCCCCTCTGTCTGTTGTGAGACCCGAAAAACTGCATATTCTGTGTGTGGGTCTGTTGTCTGGAGCTCGGTGGGTGGAGTCGTGATGTCAGTAGACTCCCCGCCCACCTCTACACTCCTTGTCAATATGCATTTTCTCCTGTGTATTTCTAACACTGAACTTCTGCTATGATCTCTAACATCCAGTGAAAAGACAGGAAAGAAACCACATGACTTCAGCATGCCAAATCATGGTGAGGTGTGGAACAGCCAATCCTTGCAGAGCTGCTGAAGAAAGGAGTGGGGGTGGGAATTTAAAAATACTGCATGTCTTAGGCTAGTGCACGAGATGTAAATCACCTGTCACTCACAGCAAGGGGGAGGATTTGACAAAGTTTTTCTCAGTTTGTCAAGATTTTTCTCACTGAACAATAAAAGAGGATTGCTCAGAGATGGATTAACTCTGTGTGGCAAGACTGGGCTCAAATGATAGCAAATCTTATACTCTACAGTATGATATAACATTTTTTTTTTTTTCGGGTTTACATCCACTTTAAGTTGGAACTGTTGGGGCCTTAGAGTGTCTCTACTTTGGATAGAGGAGCAATGGAGAGACACCCTTGAACAGCAGCATAGTCAAACTGGTGGGGAGGGTAGTATTAGATACTCTAGCAGATTTAGATGAATGTGACCAACAAATTAAAGCTATGCTCCATTTAACACTTTTTAAGCAGTTACAGCTACAGTTTTTTTTTCCTTTGGGATAAGGTTTTTACATAAATAAACAAAAACGGACCATTGTAAGCACCCCTGTCATTGGTAAGCGGTTTGTCTCCACACACTAAGGCTCCATGCACACTGGAGCTCAAACAAGCTTTTTCTGGATGCCAGATTGCTGGCAGAAAAAGCTGGTTAAAAAACGCGCTTTTAACAGCGTTTTGTACTAGCGTTTATGCGCATTTATGAGCATTTTTTTAGCATTAGCGTTTATGGGCGTTTTTAATAAAAAATACACTGAAGACACTCCAAAAATCCCACAATGCATTCCCAAACTCCCACAATGCATTGAAAAAATAGAACGCTGAATGCTAATAAATGTGCGTTTTTCAGCGTTTATGCATGTTTATCGGCGTTTAGCGTTTTTTAGCTTTTTTTGTGGTCAGAAAAACGGCACTTTGAACGCGAATTTCTGGCGTTCAGAAAAAAGTCCATAAACTCCACTGCTCACTAAAGCTGAAAAACGTCAATGTGTGCATGGACACATAGGCTAACAAAGAGTGGAGTTTATGGGCTTTAAAAAAAAACACCCAGACTCCAATAAACTGCAGTTTATCAGCTCCAGTGTGCATGGAGCCTAAATTATACTTTTGCTGGACAGCTTGGTCTGTTATAGGAAGTTGAGAAATAACAGACTTATTGGCCAGATTACTGAGTGAAAATAAAAGAAAAAAAAGAAACAAATTCAGCCACTACATTTGAAGATGAACTCCGCCCTACCTATCAAAGACAAAATTTGATATCTCTAACACTGTATAAAAACCCCCCAAAAAAACGTACTAGTTCATGGAGTCTATTCAGTTTTGTCTTGCTTGCAGGCAAAGTTCTTCCTACACTGCTATTTTCAGGTGCCACCGTCTTAAATCGAGATCTGCCAGATGCAAAGACATGCTGTGGGGGTCTTTGCCAGGTCAATGGAACCTGGCAGAACCCTGCGGCATGTCTGCACATATGGATTGGATCCCCTGGATTTTTTTATTTTTTTTTGCAATTGTGTGAGATGGAGGGGTGGAGGCGGGTGACAGAACCTTAAGGAAAGGAAGGGGTAGAGGTCTGCTTTAAGGATTAGTAAACTGCAATATATTACATTTTTGCTTTTGGGTTTAGATATGCTTTAAGTATAACTAAAGGCAATTTTTTTTTTTTTTTTAGTTTTGGACAAGAGTGGAGATGGATTACAACACCTATTAGGTTTGTATTGCTTTCTGTGCATTTTGAGTTGTCCCCAGAAAAGTAATGCAGGGGAAATCTTCCAATGGGGACACTGGTGACCTGGGGGTCCCCAAGGGATTCCCTTAATTTGCAGGGATTATTTCTCACTTCCTGTTTGGTGATGGGTAAAGGTAAATCTCCCCAATGGGACACAGATGGCAAAAAATAACAGAGGTTTTAACCCTCCCTTATTTTATCCAAAATAAAAAAAATGTTTTGCCTATAGTTCTGCTTTAAGCACTATGGACCGTAAACAATTCCCATGCTTTTTTTTTTTCCATAAAATACTTGTTTTCATACTTTTTTTGCATCTCAACATTGCTGCTTTCCTCCAGCCTTTTTCAGTGACTTCTTGTTACTTGCAACCTCTCCAGTGTCAGCTGCACATTGGACCGCATAGCAACAACATTGAACCAGATCTGCACAATGTGTGTCAGCATAGCCCCTTTATCGGGGATAAGTGTGACAGAGTGAAAATACAGGAGAACAACTGGAAAGAGGATCTCATCTCATAACAGGATGTGGCTAAACAAAGACCTTCATGGCAGGATAACCACTTTAGGTCCACCCCAAGCATAGCGGCTCGCTCCCACTGTGATCACACACAGTAGGGAGCCCAGCACCTCCCACACTGTACAAAAACACAGGATAGGCACACAGTTAACACTTTGATCACCCCTGATGTTAACCCCTTCCCAGCCAGTGTCATTAGTACAATGACAGTGCAATTTTTAGCACTAATCACTGTATTAGTGTCACTGGTCCCCAAAAAGTGTCAGTTAGTGTCCGAATGTCCGCTGCAATATCGCAGTCCCGTTATAAGTCGCTGATCGCCGCCATTACAAATAACCAAAAATAAAGATAAATAAAAAAATATCCCATAGTTTGACAATATTAGACAATATAACTTTTGCACAAAACATTATCCGCTTATTGGGATTGTATTTATCACCCAAAATATGTAGCAGAATACATATTGGCCTAAATTGATGAAGAAATTAGATTTTTTCAATTTTTTTATTGGATATGTTTTAAAGCAGAAAGTAAAAAAAAATATATATATATTTTTTTCAAAATTGTTGTTTGTTTTTGTTTATAGCACAATACACACCAAAAGAAAGCTCTATTTATGGGGAAAAAAAGGACATACATTTTATTTGGGTACAGGGTCGCATTACCGTGCAATTCTCAGTTAAAGTAACGCAGTGCCGTTTCGCAAAAAATGGCCTGGTTAGGAAGGGGGGTAAATCTTACAGAAGTCAAGTGGTTAATGAAAGCTGCAAATTTAAAAACATTTAGTTTTTGGGTTAGATCTACTTTAGGTGTGGAATAAACTGGATACTTTTACCATTCCTAGCTATTCTGCAAAGGCAGCATGAGTTTAAAATTTAAAGCAGAGTTAGTTCCATTTCCAAGGGTCGCATCACTGCAGGGACATGCGGTGAGGTCAGTTGTTGGTGAGGCACTGGCTAGTATCAGAGCCAGATACACACAGGTTACATATTGACAAGTTACGTATTGGAGTCTTATTATGTAGTCGATTGTAGTTCTACTAGTTCTACTAGTTATATATAGCACCTTCATTAGTTCTCATAGTTTACTAATTTAACCAGCATAAGGACTTGTTTTATCATATGTAAACGGTGTTCAAACCATATGCGTGTGGTATCGCCGCGAACGTTAGATTAAGAACAATAATTCTAGCACTAGACCTCTTCTGTAACTCTAAACACGTAACCTGTAAAAAATTTTAAAGCGTCGCCTATGGATATTTTTAAGTACTGAAGATTGGCGCCATTCAACAAGTATGCGCAAATGTAAAGCGTGGCAAGTTAGGTATCTATTTAAAGAAAATGAAACAAAAGTCAGGACCGCCCCGCACTCCAAAAATGAGTAATTCCTTTATTAGTGTAAATCCATACAGCAGGTATAAAAACTGCTAGGTATCCATTTACTTGGCGTAAAATCATCTTTCACATTATACAAAAAATTAGGCTAACGTTAGTGTTTTTTAATTTTTTTTAATTTGTGAGTTTAAAAAAAAAAAAAATGCGTTTGAAAGATTGCTGCACAAATACCGTGCGACATAAAATGTTGATATTACCACCATTTTATTCCCTAGGGTATCTGTTAAAAAAAATATATATATATATCATGTCTGGGGGTTCTAAATAATTTTCTAGCAAAACAATTATGATTTTTACATGTGAGGAGAGAAGTGTCACAATTAGCCTGGGTGGCAAGTTCTTAATTACCATAAGTAACTAATACACAAATAATTATTATATATTGTTTTTGAGGTAATTTACTATATTTTCAAAAACTGTACTCAAGCAGGTGGCTAAACTGACAAATTACTGAAGTTTGAAGTTATAACTTCAGTAATTTGTGTATTGTATTGTTGAGTAGTAGTATCAGGAAGCTAGTTGTTAGGTAATTTGGACAGGGTATAATCCCAATCCTCATTAAATTGGTAGGTACGATGCCTGGCGGGTGCCCGGCGGGTGTGGAGATGCGACTCGGTGTACATCTTGCGGCATGTATGCGTCCCTTGATTATCTGATCGAGGGCAAATACTGCTTTGCAAAATGTAAGAACATTGTTTACCTGGAAGCCCAGGTTCTGAATCTAAGGAAGCAACTGTCAGCACTGAGAAGATCTTCCATACTAAAGGAGAGCCGGGAAAGTACCCGACAGGGGCCAGCACAGAGGTGGGTGGAGACAAAGAGGTGCAGGCACCAGAAAAGAGTAGATGGATGACAGTCAGGAAGGATAGAGGGGGAAGTGCCTCCCAATAAGTACGCTCCATTGAGTGACATTGGTGAAACCAGTCAGGGACCAGCACTGCTGGAGCTGAGGGACTCTCCTAGCTGGTGGTAGGGGACTCTATTCTTAGAAGGACACAGAGGCAAAGACCTGAAGCGCCAAACTGTATGCTGTCTACCGGGTGCTCGGGTTCGGCACATCACAGATCTGGTGGACAGATTACTGGGAGGGGCTGGGGAAGACCCGGCTGTCATGTTGCACGTTGGCACCAATGACAAAGTCAGAGGCAGATGGAGTGTCCTAAAGAACAATTTTAGGGACTTGGGAGCTAAATTGAGGAAAAGAAGCTCCAAGGTAGTATTCTCAGGAATACTACCAGTATATCGAGCCACACCAGAAAGGCAGAGGAGATTAGGAAAGTAAACAAGTGGCTGAAGAGCTGGTGTAATAAGGAGGGGTTTGGGTTCCTGGAGGACTGGACCGACTTCTCAGTCAGGCACCAGTACTATAGAAGGGCCGGACTGCACCAAAATGAGGAGGATGCAGATCTGCTGGGAGTAAAGATGACCAAAAAGTTTGAGGGGTTTTTAAACTAGGCGACGGGGGGAGGGTCCAGAGGTAGAGATAGTTAGCATGGAACATAGTCCAGAGGGTAGTATTGGGGGCATTAGTGGTAGGTTGACTAAAGCACATAAACCCAAGGTAAGTATCGTAACATTCCTAGTTGCAATCTTGGAGCACCCAATAAGAGGATAGTTTACCAATGCAGGAGCCTGGCGGACAAGATGGGTGAACTAGAGATACTGTTGTACTAGGAGGATTTGGATTTTGTGGGAAATTCAGAGATTTGGTTCAACAGCTCTCATGATTAGCTGGCAACTATTCAAGGGTATACCCTTTTATCACAGGGATAGAGAGGGTAAAAAAGGGGAGGGGTATGCCTGTATATCAAGAATAATGTACAAGTGAATATGAGAGATGAGCTAGGGAGGAGGTAGAATCCTTATGGGTAGAGCTCCAAAGGGATGAAGCTAAGGGGAAAATAATACTGGGAGTATGCTATAGGCCCCCCAACCTGAGGGAGGAGGGAGAGGCGGACCTCCTATCACAATTTGGATTAGCAGCAAGGATGGGAAGTGTTATCATAATGGGGGATTTAAATAAATTATCCAGACATAGACTGGGCGGAGGGAACCACGCATTCGTCTAAGGCTTGCCAGTTCCTAAATGTCTTGCAGGACAATTTCATGGGTCAGATGGTAGACGCACCAACTAGAAATAAAGCGTTACTAGATCTACTGATTACCAACAATACAGAACTGATCACGGATGTGGAAATACGGGACAATTTAGGAAAAAGCAATCACAGGTCAATTGGCTTCAGTATAAATTACACAAATAGGAAACATAAGGGAAATACAAAGACACTGATTTTCAAAAGAGCCAACTTCCATAGACTATGAACTATGCTAGAAGATATAAATCTTAGGAACAAAGAACACGGAGGAGAGATGGGTTCGCTTTAAGAGCATATTAAATAAGGGCATTAGCCAGTGCATAACACTGGGTAAAAAATTTAAAAGAGCGAACAAAAGTCCAGGGTGGCTTGACGCCAATGTAAAAATGCATATAAAAGCAAAAGAGAAGGCCTTCAAAAAATACAAGGTTGAGGGATCATCATCAGCATTCAAACTTTTTAAAGAATGCAACAAGAAATGTAAGAGTGCAATTAGGGCAGCTAAGATAGAACACGAAAAACACATAGCAGAGGAGAGCAAAAAAAAATCCCAAGAAATTCTTTAAGTATATAAACCGTAAAAAATGGAGGACAGACCATATTGACCCCATAAAGAATGAGGAAGGACATCTCGTTACAAAGGATGGGGATATGGCAAAGGTGTTGAATTTATTCTTCTCCTCGGTCCTCACAAGGGAATTGGGGGATCGTGGGACTTCAGTAACCAAAACTGCAGTGTTTGTCCTTGTGACACATCACAGGAAGCACCCTCATGGCTAACAGAGGACAGAATTAGAATTAGACTTGGGAAACTTAACATTAATAAATTACCCGGACCGGATGCTTAGGGAACTCAGTCAAGTAATTGCCAGACCATTGTTCCTAATTTTTTCTGACAGTCTGCTGACTGGAATGGTACCAGCGGATGGGAGAAAAGCCAATGTAGCACCAATATTTAAAAAGGGCCCAAAATACATCCCTGGGAATTACAGACCAGTTAGCCTAACATCAATAGTATGCAAGCTCTTGGAGGGGATGGTAAGGGACTATATACAAGATTTTAGTAATGAAAATGGTATCATTAGCAGTAATCTGCATGGATTCATGAAGAATCTTTCTTGCCAAACCAATCTATTAACCTTCTATGAGGAGGTGAGTTGCCATCTAGATAAAGAAAAGCTCGTAGACGTGGTGTATCTGGATTTTGCTAAAGCATTTGACACAGTTCCCCATAAACATTTACTGTTCAAAATAAGGTCCATTGCCATGGACCATAGGGTGAGTACATAGATTGAGAACTGGCTACAAGGGCTAGTTCAGAGGGTGGTGATAAATGGTGAATACTCGGAATGGTCAGGGGTGGGTAGTGGGGTCCCAATCCTATTTAATTTGTTCATAAACAACCTGGAGGATGGGGTAAACAGTTCAATCTCTGTATTTGCAGATGATACTAAGCTAAGCAGGGCAATAACTTCTCTGCAGGATGTGGAAACCTTGCAAGAAGATCTGAACAAATTATTTGGGGTGGGTACTACATGGCAAATGAGGTTTAAAGTGGATGTAAACCCGAAATTTTTTTTTTTTTTTTTTTTATGTCATAATGTAGAGAGTAAGATTTCCTATCATTTGAACACAGTCTTGCCACAAAGAGTTAATCCAGCTCTGAGCAATCCTCTTTTTTTGTTCAGTGAGATAAAACTTGACAGAGAAAAACTTCGTCAAATACTCCCACTTGCTGTGAGTGACAGGTGATTTACATCTCGTGCACTAGCCTAAGACATGCATTATTTTTTAATTCCCACCCCCACTCCTTTTTTTAGCAGCTCTGCAAGGATTGGCTGTTACACACCTCAGCATGATTGGGCATGCTGAAGTCATGTGGTTACTTTCCTGTCTTTTCACTGGTTGTTAGAGATCATAGCAGAAGTTCAGTGTAAGAAATACACAGGAGAAAATGCATATTGACAAGGGGAGTGTAGAGGTGGGCGGGGAGTCTACTGACAGCACGACTCCACCCACCAAACTCCAGATAACAGACCCACCCACAGAATCTGCAGTTTTTCGGGTCTCATAACAGACAGAGGGGAGACATTTGACAGGTAAAGATACATGCAGGAGGCATGTATATCCTTATAGATAACCCCTCTATGGCAGTAGTTTAGAAAGGATGACATTGGGTTTACATCCACTTTAATGTAGAAAAATGTTAAATTATGCATTTGGGTGGCAAAAATATGAATACAATCTATACACTAGGGGGAGAACCTCTGGGGCAATCTAGGATGGAAAAGGACCTGGGGGTCCTAGTAAATGATAGGCTCAGCAATGGCATGCAATGCCAAGCTGCTGCTAACAAAGCAAACAGAATATTGGCATGCATTAAAAAAGGGATTAACTCCAGGAATAAAGCGATAATTCTCCCACTCTACAAGACTCTGGTCCGACCGCACCTGGAGTATGCTGTCCAGTACTGGGCACCAGTCCTCAGGAAGGATGTGCTGGAAATGGAGCGAGTACAAAGAAGGGGAACAAAGCTAATAAAGGGTGTGGAAGACATAAGTTATGAACAGGGCTTTTTTTCTCAGATAATAAGTGCAGAAACCCAACCTCCCCAGTCAACTCCTCGCCCTCAGCCCCACCTGCTCCCGCCCACACTCCCACCCCCACTGCCCCCAATCTTGCCATTCCTTGGGGAAGAGAAGTAAAATGATACCAAATAATGGGTGTGGTCAAGGCTCAGAACTGCGTTTCGCACACAATTCAAAGTTCAGGAAAGTGTAACAAACAGAGTGGTGCAGTGTTGAGGAGTGTGTATCACTAAGTGTGCAGAAAAAATATTAGCATCCCCATTCACAGGTCACCTTCTCTCTCCCCCATCAACAGCCCACCTCCCCCCCCCCCATCTGAAGCTCACCGTCTCCCACCATCCACAACTCACCTTCCCTCCCCATCCACAGCTCACCCCCCCTTGTGTATAGGTCACCTTCTTCCCCCCCTGTCCACAGGTCACCCTCTCCCTCCCTATCCACAGGTCACCTTTTCACTCCTGTCAGAGAATTAGTAAACCAGACGGTGTGGACTGCACAGAGAAAACCAGAAACTCATGTATGTGAATAATAATGGTGTTTGTTTACATAGGTGACAAGTAAGTGAATATAACAGTGCACAACCAACCACAAGACCCACAAACAACAAAATAGTATATACAATAAATGGGAGATACCGGAACCATAAACAAAAGCCAGGCCAAGGTCATACACCGGGAGATCAGCAGATGGGTAAGGAAGGGAAACCAACAGGACGGGGAGAGGATGGATGGATAGGATGCAGGGCAGAGATCTAAGCTAATCAGGTAACAGGAGGGACAGGTCCAGGAAGGGCTCGGGATAGGGATTGGATCAGATCAGATCAGGACAGATGCAGGCTTAAAGTCAGGATTACGGGCAGGGCCAGGTCAGGGCACAGGAAGAAAGATACCAAGGCAAGCATGTGAGGGCTTGCCGGGTATTTATGAGACTGCCAGTAATTGACCTCACGTAACACCTGAGCGCATGAGGTGCTGTCTGCTCCACACTGCTGGAATACACCCACTGGTGGACACTGGTACTACGGCCCAAGGATCCAACAGTGCCACCAGTAGGCGAGTGCTCTTATTACAGGTCCTGGGTGTTGGAAGACACCCGCTGGTGGACACTGGTACTGCGATCCAAGAGACTGACAACGCCACCAAAGGGAGAACCCTTTCATGACACCTTCCCTGTCCACAGGTCACCCTCTCCCCCATTCACAGCTCACCCTCTCCCTCCCTATCCACAGGTCACCTTCTCCCTCCCCTGTCCACAGCTCACCCTTTCCTTCTCCCATTCACAGCTCACCCTCTCCCTCCCTATGCACAGGTCACCTTCTCCCTCCCCTGTCCACAGGTCACCCTCTCCCCCATTCACAGCTCACCCTCTCCCTCCTTATCCACAGGTCACCTTCTCCCTCTCCTGTCCACAACTCACCCTCTCCCTACCCTGTCCACAGCTCACCCTCTCCCTCCCTATCCACAGGTCAACTTCTCCCTCCCCTTCCCTGTCCACAGGTCACACTCTCCCCCATTCACAGCTCACCCTCTCCCTCCCTATCCATGGGTCAGCTTCTCCCTCCCCTCCCCTGTCCACAGGTCACCCTCTCCCCTATTCACAGCTCACCCTCTCCCTCCCTATCCATGGGTCAGCTTCTCCCTCCCCTCCCCTGTCCACAGGTCACCCTCTCCCCTATTCACAGCTCACCCTCTCCCTCCCTATCCATGGGTCAGCTTCTCCCTCCCCTCCCCTGTCCACAGGTCACCCTCTCCCCTATTCACAGCTCACCCTCTCCCTCCCTATCCACAGGTCACCTCCCTCCCCTCCCCTGTCCACAGTTCACCCTCTCCATCCCTATCTACAGGTTACCTCCCTCCCCTCCCCTGTCCACAGTTCACCCTCTCCCTCCCTATCCAAAAGTCTCCCTCTCTCTCCCCTCCCTTGTCCACAGGTCAGCCTCTCCACCATTCACAGCTCATCCTCTCCCTCCCTATCCACAGGTCACCTTCTCCCTCCCCTGTTCACAGCTCACCCTCTCCCTCCCTATCCTCAGGTCACCTTCTACCTCCCTTCCTCTGTTCACAGATCACCCTCCCCCCATTTACAGCTCACCCTCTGCCCTGGGTACTGGCGCTAGCACACAGCCAGTGGAGGAAGTATAATAGAGAACTTCCTCCACTGGCTTCAGTGTCGAGTGACAGCCTCTAAAGCAGTGGTCATCAACCCTGTCCTCAGGGCCCACTAACAGGCCAGGTTTGCAAGATAACTGAAATACATCACAAGTGATATCATTTGCTGCTCAGTGATTGCAGTATTCTAGTCTGCATCTCCCCAAGGTAATACATAAAACCTGGCCTGTTATTGGGCCCTGAGAACAGGGTTGATGACCACTGCTCTAAAGGAGAGGGCTGCTATAGGTGGCATAACACTGTTCCGCCCCGTTCTGGTTGAAAAAAAGCCCTGGTTATGAAGAAAGGTTGCGAGCACTGAACTTATTCTCTCTGGAGAAGAGACGCTTGAGAGGGGATATGATTTCAATTTACAAATACCATACTGGTGACCCCACAATAGGGATAAAAAAGGAGTTTAACAAGACACGTGGCCACTCATTAAAATGAGAGGAAAAGAGGTTTAAACTACGTATAGGGTTCTTTACTGTAAGAGCGACAAGGATGTGGAAATCCCTTCCACAGGCGGTGGTCTCAGCTTAAAAAAACTATTAGATCAGCACCTGAACGACTGCAACATACAGGGATATACAATGTAATACTGACATATAATCACACACATAGGTTGGACTTGATGGACTTGTGTCTTTCTTCAACCTCACCTACTATGTAACTATGTAAGCCAGTATTTTCACAGTAAATAGATAAATAATACATTTTTATGTTATAACACATAGCATTATAATATAATATTTAGCTTGATTAAAAAAGTACCTTTTCAGCAGCAGCAGATTCTCCCTAAAGTAGATGTAAACCCGATTCATGAAATTTGAGCTGGGCACATATATCTGCAGTGTTTTGTTATCTCTCTTCAAAGCACTATATCCCATGGCTTTCTCCTGCTCTGTTCTTCTGTTATCAGCCAGATAACTTCTGACAAGTTCTCTGTCACATATGATAAAAGCCACCTGATTATTGTGTTGGGGAGGATGCTATAAATAGATTAGCAGAGCCCTGAACTATTCAACGAACAGCTCTGAAAGTCTCTACCTATGAGGGGGGCCTTTCTTCCAATCAGCTGTCTTGGCTGTATGCCCAGACTTCACTGCAGTGTTGAACAGGAAGAGGAAATCTCCTAATACAATGTGCACTTTCTAACTTTCTAGTATATAAAGCTGAAGACAGCAGGTATACATGTAAAACTTATGTAGGGAGATTGGTTTCATTCCTGTGTATCATCTGAGGCTGTTCACTTCACTGGGTATATGTAAGGGTTTACATCCACTTTAACCATGTGAGAAAAACATTGGATTATGGGTAAACCTTATACCCTTAAACCCATGTTTTTTCCTTGTAGTTAAGAGGGCTGCACTGTAAAAAATATTGTGCTGGGTCTACTCAAAAAAATTGAGGCAACTATTTGCATCAGTTTTTTAAGTACTGTCAACTAAACTTATTTTTGTCTGACTCATTAGACTTTTCATGTTTTCAACTTTGTTGTTGTAAGTAAAGCCAACTCAATCTTTTTCAGTTTATAGAACATAGAGTTTTAAGTTAAGAATAAGAATACATACCTTAACTTGTCTGGAAGTATAGTTTTAAGTAAAGCCAGCTCATTTTTTCCAGTTTATAGACCACAGGTTTAAGTAAAGCCAACTAAATGTTTACAGTTTATAGACCATAGTTTTAAGTAAAGCCAACTCAATTTTCCTAGTTTATAGACCATAAGTTCAAGTAAAGCCAACTCAATTTTTCCAGTATATAGAAAAATTTAAGTTAGGAACACATACATTAACTTATTTATCTCAAGTACTTATATAGCACCATCAATTTATGGAGCGATTTACATATACATTGTATATTCACATCAGTCCCTGCCCTCAAGGAGCTTTCAATCTAAGATCCCTAACTCACATTCATACATACACATAGGGCCAATTCACCTATCAGCATGTCTTTGAAGTGTGGAAGGAAGCTTACACAGGCACAGGGTAGAACATGCAAACTGCAGCGACCATTTTTATTTTTTGCACTATAAACAAAAAAAGACCAACATTTTGAAAAAAAAAAAATTTATTTTACTTTCTGCTATAATACATATCCAAAAAAATTATATAAAAAAAATAATTTATTCATCAGTTTAGGCCGATATATTTTTCTAATATTTTTGGTAAAAAAAAAAAAATCGCAATAGGCATATACAGATTGGTTTGCGCAAAAGTTATCACGTCTTTAAACTATGGGATAGATTTAGGGACTTTTATTTATTTTTTATTGTTTTTACTGGTAATGGCGGTTGATTTCCGATTTTTAGCAGGACTGTGACATTGCTTCGGACAAATCTAATCAGTGCTTATAAAGATGCACTGATCAATGTATAAATGACACTGGCAGGGAAGGGGTTAACATTAGGGGGCGATCAAGGGGTTAAATGTGTTCCCTGGGTGTTTTCTAACTGTAGGGGGGATGGGCTATCAGGGACATGACAGAGATAGCTGTTCCGATCACTGGGAACAGAAGATCTCTGACATGTCATCTGGCAGAACAGGGACTCATCCTGTTTACATAGGCAGAGCCCCGCTCTGCCTCTGTATACTGCGATCGCCCACTATCTCCTGTGCAAAGACCGATGTACACCTACGGCGGTTCGCGCAGGAGAGCCGTCCTGCTGCAGTATAATGACGGTGGCTGGTCGGCAAGTGGTTAAAGTGTGAACTTTTGAAGATAGATTCCCCACATCTAGCTCTAAAAAGATCTTCTGAAAAACTTCAAAGGTATATTTTAGATTTTCAGGGTAGCTAAGGCTAAAAGCATAAACGAGTCCCATAATCATTCTTTATGATACGAAATTAGAGTGCTATATGAAGAAAATACACAATACCAATATGCTTGTTTTTCCTGCCAATGCAGCATAAATATAGTATATTTGTTTTTGAAATGCAAATGCAAAGTGGGTGGGGCTTTAGGTTATATAATCTAACATTGAATGTCCAATATCTCAAAAACCGAACAAACAGAAAGTTTGTTTTTGTGATAAAAATCAGCACAAATGCAGCACAAAAAATTGTATTATTGTTTTTAAAATGTAATAACATGTGGTGCAAAGTGGGAGAGGTATCATTAACTATAATGCGCAATATCTCTGAAACCAAACCAGCACATACGTTTGTTTTTGCAGCACAAATCGACACAGATGCAGTGCAAACGAATGCTACCTTTGTTTTTAAATTTTAATAACCTTGGATGCCAAGTGGGCGGGGCTTGATGTTACAAACAAACCAAACCGGCTGAAATATTCTTTTTTGTGGCACAAAATAGTTTTTAAGCTTAACAGCTGGCAGTCCCTCACCCTGCATCTTGGTTACGTTCTGAGCTTATGCAGTAAGCGCAAACTTTGCATGCGACAAGTGAGTTGTCTCAATAGGTGTATACAACGGACGTATGTCCATTTATTATAAATATATTAGTCTGCAAATAAAATAAACATTTTGGATGGTATGTTAAGCAACATTTAAAGCATGTGAATGATAATTTGTTTAATGTTCACTCTTACCTTTCAATGGCATTGGATGGCTTTGTAGTGACTTGGAAAAATTCTTGTCTCTGGTGGTGCTCTTTTGTCCTGATGGGTCTCAAACATATGGGAACTGCCTTGTGCTGGCTTTCAAAGTTCCAAAAGATGTCAAACTTTTTAAAATATACAGCAACAAAACTTGTTTGACAATTATATGCGTCCCGCAATTTCAGTCAAATGAAAAAAATTTTATTAAGTAAATGTAACTCAATTAGAATATGGAAATGCACATACCTTAGAGTGGTTGTTAACCCACTTTCCTATATTTCCACAATCTGTGCTGTCTCCTCATACAGTGCCCCCTGCCTCTGTGTTTTATTTACAAAAAATCCTCCGTTACCATATTTTACAGAGGCTCTCGGCGCTCATGTAACCAGCTGTGCCTCCTCTCTGCCCGTCTTGCAGAAGCAGTGGGCGGGGCCGAGGTTTCTCGGGATGCGAGGAGGAGAAACAGCCAGTCACATGACTGCCAGGAGCCGCCGTGAGATGTGAAGGAGGATTTTTTTTAATAATACACAGAGACAGCGGAGCACAGTATGAGGAGACAGAACAGATAATAAATATACATATAGGTTATTCCTGCAGCATGAGGGGGATGGGGCGGCATAGTCACTAGGTGACACATAGAGACAATGCGTTTTTTCCACTGGGCACGCTGGGCAGTTGCCCGGGGGCCCCACTTGTCTGGAGGGCCCCATCCAGGGCCGATCCTTAGCGCTGCAATCTGCTGCTTAAGTTGACTGACTGCACTGGTTGCTCACTTGCTAGAATCGCCGGCCATCTGGAGTCTTGCTAGCAACCAGTGACGTCAGTCAGAGGCCGTGGCCACCCCAGCATTCATAGCGTGCCGCGGCTGCCCCAGCTGATAGTGAACAAGCTCCGCCCACCTCTGCCATGTTCTTCAGACAGCGTGGAGAGGGAGCAGAGCAGAAAGACGGCCCTTGATAGCTGGTGCTGCCTTTCTGCTGTGAGTGACACACTGTACTGCACCAGGCCGGCGGCCTCAAGTAAGTCTAACACTGTCTACTTAAGTAAGTTCAAGTTGTGCATCAAACACAGCCACTGTCTGTGCCCTTCAAAAACTGCCACTGTGCCCATCAAACGCAGCCACTGTGCCCATCCAAGCTGCCACTGTGCCTATCCAAGCTGCCACTGTGCCCATCCAATGCAGCCACTGTGCCCATCCAATGTAGCCACTGTGCCCATCAAAAGCTGCCACTGTGCCCATCAAAAGCTGCCACTGTGCCCATCAAACTCGTGTTATACTGTCCAAATGTTGTGTTAATGTTTAAACACTGATTTTATTGGAAGTACCAATAAATATAGCCTTATTGATAATTTGCTTTTTTATTCTCGTGCGTGATTGTGTAGACAGGGCCCCAGTGCACTGTATTGCCCGGGGGCCTATAATGCTCTTAGGATGGCCCTGCATAGAGAGGGTGGGGGGGGGTGTGGAGGGGGACAGAGGAGACAGACACAGGATAGCAAGCTGCGAATGATGGAGGCACGCATATAGACCACGATGTCAGGGGATCAGCAGCCATGATTATCGTGGTCTGTTTGCAGAGGGGAGAGTATAGCCAGGCAGGATCAGCCAGGTATTTCAGGTGATACAGGGTGCCAAATTACAAAGTACTGTGCTGTATAAAATGCTTTAAAGCAGGGGTGTCAAACTCAAATTCATCAGGGCCTGCATCAGCAGTATGGTTGCCCTCAAAGGGCAGGTTGTATCTGTAGGACTATGTCTTTATTATCATAAATAATTGTCACTGCATTTTGTTTATTACTGGTTTTATGGGGTGCAGGGTACAGGTGATTGCTGTGCACAGTCTGCAACATCTGACCTCTGCACCCTCCAATCTCTTTCAATCTTCCCACCTCTGCCTCCACAGCCCTCAACCCCCCCCTCCCAAAAAAAAACTCTCATATCTGTGCTGTTTCCTATCTTCCTACCTGGCCCAGCTCTGGTACCTCCCTGTGTATGAGGATCTCTGTGTTCAGCACCACAACACTGCAGCAAGTCCTCAAATAGCCTGCTCTCAAGCTGCAACCCGCTGGACAAAAAAAAACAAAAAACCACAGCAGTAGCAGCTGTCAGGAACCTCCGACACTGACGGGCCAATCGCGCATGCGCTCAGCTCAGAAACAGCCGGCCATGCTAAAGGGACTGAGGAGGAGACCGCGGGAGATGTACCCTTGGGGATCGGCTGGCCGTGCATGCGCTCGCACAAAGCCGGCGACGCTTGCGTGATGGAGGATGTTTAATCTTGTTGCCTGGGAGACAAAAGAGGTGGCGGCCCACGGCCGTTGCGTGGGCCACATGACGAGGCCTGGCGGGCTGGATTCGGCCCGCGGGCCTTGTGTTTGCCACCTGTGCTTTAAAGCAGTGGTCGTCAACCCTGTCCTTAGGGCCTACTAACATCTCCTTGGGGAGAGGCAGACTAGAATACTGCAATCACTGAGCAGCAAATTATATCACCTGTGATGTATTTCAGTTATCTTGCAAACCTGGCCTGTTAGTGGGCCCTGAGGACAAGGTTGATGACCACTGCTTTAAAGGATCGGGATCCATTTTTTGGGGGGGTAACAAACACTTTAAAAGTTTTGTCTAGATTACTCAGTATTATACATTATTTTTGTAAATGTAAAAGGTGTGTTTTAGGAACTAATGAAAATTAAGTAGGGTACTTAAAATATCAAAGTAAATTAATTAACATTTATTTTTATGTTGAAAATTATAAAGTGTTTATGTTAAAATTACAAGCCAACAGAATCATTTTTATCAGTGTGTGCTGGAAGGGAGCATTTGTCTTTTAGGCATGTGTCCCCTTCTATGACACTGCAGTGAGAGGACAGCCTCCACTGCAGAATTTTTATTGGGCAGCTTGGACCAATGGTGCTTTACTATTGGTCCAAGGTTCCAATTGTCCATTGAGCTCAGTGCCTCTGACAAGCTGTCAGAGGCACTGTGAGCTCATACTCTCAGTCTGCTGCAAACAGAGTGTGCCAGCTTGTATTTAAACTGGCCGTGCTATATGTAGCTTCTAACAGGCTGTGCAAGGAGCCCCGTATCCCCTGAACCATAGGTGCTAGAAGCCCCAAAATTGACCAGTGGTGGGGTACGACTACCACCCCCACCCAAATTTTGGGTCTCTGTGATCCCAGGTCGCTGAGCTACGACCCTTTTTTAAGCCTCCCCTGACTGCACATCCCTGCATCACTGTAATAGTGCTAAATATCTGTGGACTTTAGTTCTGCTTTAAATATTTACTTAGCTCCTCAATCTAGCGATCTTCACTTTTGAACGCTGTACAATGCTGTACAAACCTGTACAACCTTTCTCCTGAAAAAAATCCCTAACACATGCTAGTTATGATAGTGGCTACACAGCTTCTATGCTACCAAGAACAGAGTGATCAAAGACCGCTGATCGCTCAGTTCTTGGTCTACAGTGAGCAGTAAGAACTGTCAGTCACTGGCTCTCTGCTCTGCTCTTCCAGCGATCACTGGAGTTTGAGTGCCAGGCTGTATAGGCAGGAGAAGCTGGCACAGCCTCTCAGTGGCACACTGAGAGGCTGAGCCAGCTGCCTGTTAGCATCTCGGTGGATCTGGCAGAGCCTGGACCGGCCAAGTGATGTCAGCCAGCAGCAGGCTTTATCCCGCTGTTGGGTGGGGAAGTACCACCCTCTGCTGGGGCAAGTACATTAAAAGGGAGGGAACCATTTATGGTTACGGTTCCAGGTCTCCCCACTTAAAGAACAGAAGGCATTTAAGGATGTGAACTACTTCTTGCACTTAACCACCCCCTGTGGGAGCCCAGTCAGGGCTCCAGGGATATGAACTTTTATCACTACTGATTGACTTAAGGACTTTCTCACCTTTATATGGTATGAATACCTCGTAGGCATTTAGAGGCAGCAGGAGAACAGCTATGGGGCACTTAACAAAACACGTACAGGAATGTACAGTCATCGGCCACTTTATTAGGTAAACCTGTTCAATTGCTTGGTAACACAAATTGCTAATTAGCCAATCACATGGCAGCAACTCAATGCATTTAGGCATCTAGACTTGGTGAAGACAACTTGCTGAAGTTCAAACTGAGCATCAGAATGGGGAAGAAAGGGGATTTAAGTGACTTTGAACGTGGTATGGTTGTTGGTGCCAGACGGGCTGGTCTGAGTATTTCTAAAACTGCTGATCTACTGGGATTTTCACACACAACTATCTCTAGGGTTTAAAGAGAATGGTCCAAAAAAAGAGAAAATATCCAGTGAGCAGCAGTTGTGTGGACAAAAATGCCTTGTTGATGTCAGAGGTCAGAGGAGAATGGGCAGACTGTCAGCTGTCACCGGGTGCCACTCCTGTCAGCCAAGAACAGGAAACTGAGGCTACAATTCACACATGGTCACCAAAATTGAACAATAGAAGGTTAAAAAAATGTTGCCTGGTCTGATGAGTCTGAATTTCAGGGGCTTCCTGAAGACGCATGATTGGATGCGAAATGCGTAGAGGCTTCTGGGTAACGCCGACGTCACTTCCTGCCCCAACCCGCACCAAATCGAGGCTTCAGTCGTACAACCGATCCCGGGAGATGCAACAACTTGGATGACACGGTATTTTCATATATGTGAGAGCAGTGACAGTCTCTATCAGTAATTTGTAGCATTAAATACTACGTACACAATCTCAAATGAATTTATGATATGTGATTAATGTTATTCTGTGTTAGGATCACATCCCACAATCACATTTAAAGGGATAAAAAGGTGTTTCAAGTTCTACGGACAACTTTATGCACTGTGTCCCTTTGCCCTCCAGAGTTTTCAGTACGTTCATTTCAAAATGATAAAATAATTTGGTCACGACTGTTAACAGCATCAGTATATTTCTTCAATGTGACTGTCTATTTTTAAAAAAGGAGAAAAAGACATCTCTGCAAAGAAAACAATTAATACTTGCCTATTCCACTGCCCACACTGCAGGACTCCTCTGTGTTGAAAATTTAAGCTTGCGTAAAAATGTTCAGCATTCCCCCTGTGGTTTCCTCCAATGGCCTCTATGTCACTACTGGACACAGTCCTGAAGATCTTTCAGCAGGCTTGGATCCTCAATGCAGGGGAATTCGGTAGCATGGGGCAGTGGGACACGTAATAACTGCTTGCTTTGCAGGGATCCTCTCTTTTAAAATGCCAGACGCAGCCATTATAACAGTATTACACAAGTGCACCGTAAATACAGCTACAAAGAAAAGTAAATAACTGAAAATGGAAAAATTATATTATAGAATAAAACCATAAAATGTGATAAAAACATTTACTGAAAAGTGAGATTCATTCACCACAGTAACTAAAAGCCCCATACTGAATATGAATACACACAAGAAATGAAAGAAGCATTTCTGTATCAAGAGAATATCTATTGTGCTTGTACAGTAGATCACAACTGAGCTATTCAATTTGGTACACGGTTCACAGAAGCAAGCATTCACTCTTTGGAGGAATACCACTGTTCAAATGCATAAAAGGACAAGAGGCAGCATTACATTCATTTGTGCACATGGCAAAGATAATAGACAGGCACTCACACCACTTTTCTATTACCCTATACCGCTATACTAACTGCTTTGGAGTCTAGCGAAGGCAGGCAAAGTTTCAAGTAAACATGGTAGTTTAATTTAAGCAATCGTAAACCCAATTAAAGGAAATTTAGTCTGCTAAAATGCTGGTGTGTCAAAAACAAAAGTAAGACATTTGTTTTCACCTTTTGCATTCTTTGTTGTTCCTCAGATGATCTCCTGCAGTTGATTTAGAGTGATGTTCTGTCTACATGCATGCCTGCCCCCTCTTAACCCAACACAGCGCCCGAGGGGGATGTACACATGCCATGGCAAAAATTATATCTGCTGTCATGCTGCAAATGCGTGCAATGCGGTGGCACAGGCTTACAGGGTTAAAACTGACGGTGAGGAGGTCTCCAATCCACCTGTCAAACGCACTTTGAAAAGTTATCCATTGCGGATTGCTTTTTAGAGAGGCGGTAAGGGCTGCCACAACTGTAAATGAGCTCTAAATTACTAAACAAGTGTCAACAGGTTTTTGAAAATTAAGATTTAATAATGTAACAAAGTTATTTTTAATATTAACATGTTAAAGTATATATGATATTTTAGTGATTGGATTTATAATATGTTAAAATAAATGGTTTTGACTATAACTGTTCAACATAGTCCCTTATTACAGAACAGACCTCCTGGCAAATGATGCTGCCTTCAAATTTTCAGCCTGGGCCTGCCAGGACCCATTCTCCACCTGTAGGCAGTTAAAGCAGAACTGGAAAGGGATGTTCCACATTATCTACTCCACTTGCTCCCATTTCCACTCAAATCGCCTAGGCAAAGTTCACCCCCCACCCAAGCCCACACCCTATGACATGTCCCAGGAGGATGCTGGGCCATTCGCAAACCACAGTGTAACTCGCACATATGCAGTGGGGAGACGGAGCTGGCTGTGAAGCCGCAAGGAGTTACAGCTGGCTTCCCACAGTAAGCATGGCGGCGTCAGGGAACTGAAGACTGGCAAAGAACTGGCCCAAGTAATGACACCGCATGATCTTTGGACAGGTAAGTGTCTTTTTATTATAAGTCACCAGCTACAGTATTTGTAGCTGCTGACTTTTAATTTTGTTAAAGAGTCTAAAGAACCACTTTAAGGAAAAAATATCTGTGATCTTAAAATAAATTTTAACCAGTTATACCCTTCTAGATTGTATGTGTCCTTACATATTATCTTCCAGATGGCTTATGTTACATTTATCCATGCTGAAATTCATTTATCAAGTAGCTGCCCAATCACCTATCAATCTTTAAGCTACAGACATCTTACATATACTGCATCTACATAGTTTTGAAACTTTTACATAGCTTTGCAACATCTGCACACAGGGAACAGATCTTATGATGCAAAGCTCATTATAATTTAAACACAGTGGTTGTCAGACTGAACCCTGTGGTACCCCACGTACAACTCAAATCATTTAAACTATAAATCAATTATCACAAATCTCAGTGAGATGTTTTAAGCCAGGTTTCTTTAATTAAATATTGCACTAATTATATGGGGTACACATCAGGGCTGCCCCCTGTCCCCCACAATCTTTGCCCTGATGATGGAGCCTATAGCTATGGCTAGCCAAGATATCGCTACAGTCAAAGGGCTCAAACTGATGCGCTGGTGACACATACTGCTTTTTTTTTTTTGCAAGACCCCAATTTAGCTTTTTATACTGTCTTGACCATTCTAGATACCTTTTGGGGCTGAAAGTAAATTAGAGCAGATCCTCCTGATTGACCCTATCTTACAAGTGGATCATGATATTACTCTCCCTCTCCAATGGGTTACCCAAATTATGTACCTTGGGATGTAGGTTACCAATGATCTGGCTGACTTTATCCAATTGAAATTTACTCCCCTCCTTATCAGTGACCCCGCACCCATCAGCGGTGTTTGAACCAGCCAGTATATCTGGCAGGAGCTTGGGTTAGTGAAGTGACAAGTGGCTGCATTGGAAGTGACAAGGGGCTGCAGTTGATAGGCACAGGTGGCTGCATTAGATGGGCACAAGTGGCTGCGTATGATGGGCACAATGGCTGCGTTTGATGGACACAGTGATGGGGGGGGGTTCAGTATTTTTCAGTTTGTTTGCGCTCCCCCCAAAAAAATTTTGAGCACCAGCCGCCACTGGCTTTAAGCCACACACACATAATTGTCAGCACCAGTGAGCAATTGGATGGACTGGGGTTTGGGTCCTCTTTCTAACACTTGCTGTGTTGCACATCACACTTTTGAGAGGCACTTAATTGGAAGTTATAAGAGGGAAGTGTGCTGTCTTGCGCCTATGGGCATATCCTTTTTATACAAGATATGCAGCAGACATGTCGGTCAGATCTTACAATCAAGTACAGCTGCCTTTTATTTTGCAATTGAAATGGGCTTGTACTGGCAATAGACTTGGGATTCTGCCAGACAGTAAACAAAAATAAGAGTAGGAGTAAGAGTAATGACTTTACTTTCCCAAACAAATACATCTTAGCACTGCCAGACACTTGTAATCTATAAATTTTAACCACTTGGTCTATTGGCTACATCGCTAACAATTATAGTTTTTACTCTGATTTCAGCTGGGCCACCTCATGTCGCATTTGTAAAAGCTAAAGAAGCTTGTTGTATCATATAAATCATACTCATACTAGAGACTTAACTAAAACCCAGGGCTCCACTGCCCAGCCCTCAATCTCCATCTCTGCAGCCTCAGCTGCACAAAATGACTGGATAGGACTGTACAGAGCTTCCCGTTCATTCAACACAGTTTACTATGCTTCAGTTGTGAATGGACAAAGTTAAGGATTGGTACTGATCACCAAATCTGTCCATTCAGAAAATGAAGGGGCATGGTAGATGACATATTTGCCAGCCCCTTCCCAGCTCTCCATCTTGAGACATCCCCCAGGCAGCGGAGGGGGGGGGGAGCTGGCAGCGCTGCCGGGGGACAAAGGTGGGTCAGGGGAGAACACAGGGGTCCAGGGGCAGCAGGACCTGGATAGGAGGGGCAGTGGGGGTGGCATATAGAGGAACTGATCCACTCCATTTTCCTTGCAGCCGCTGAATGCCTGAGGGAGGGAGAGCAGGAGAAGTAGGCTTTCAGCGGCTGCAGGAGAAAAATGGGGGGGATCAGTTCCTCTATCTACCATCCCCCACCACCCCTCCTATGCAGGTGTACAGGGGAGCCACATGAACGTCCTGGAGCATGGGGGTGGGTTGTAATTGCAACCCCTGTAGTTACGCTCCTGACTCATACTCATAGATACCTCAAACTGCACAGCTAGTTTGCTACATTTACAGAAACAAAGGAGATCTTTAAATTTTAATGAACATATCTTATTGTAATGATGAATTGTTTTTATAAGATAAACCTCTGCTCCTACTCTGGCTTGACTGCCTTGAAGGTTATGGCTTTTACCTGTATTGGACTGGGCAATGAAATTTCCAGATAAGATTGCCCTATTAAGCTATATTGCTAAATAGGCAGCATGCTGAAGATTCGGACTGCTGCTCAACGGTCAGGCTCTCCAGCAATTGGACATGACCCCTTCATAGTGCGCCAATCAACAGCACTCACGCTTCCTGAGCAGTGGCACTAATTGGATCATTGAAGTGGGCATGCAAGACAGCCACGCTCTATGCTGAGTCTGGATCTCCGGGGTACTGCCAGCAAAGGCAATTTTAACAAAGACTGCAGAGCACTAGTTCATAAAAAGAAAAAAAAAAACACATCCCTTACTGCTTATGCAGCTTGACTGCATTACAGTAATAAAAAAGATATCTTAAAGCCAAATTAAAGCTAAAGGAAAAAGAATATTTATTGCAATATACTATCTCCAAATATTTAGGCAATTCTATGTGATTATTTGCATTGCAAATGGTATGATCTGTAAAATGTATAGTATCTTTATTCATAGGTTGGGTCCTCGTTTTCTTGTTAGTGAACCCCGTGTACTCCAGTCTGACACTGCTGTCATGGACATTTTAGAATCAGAATACAGGTAGACAGTAGCTTTTTCTTAAAGGAAATCTGTCATGGGTGAAACATAGAGGCTGCCTTGTGATTATGTCAACTGGCCTGGCTGTCACGTTGATCCTCTTTAGTGCTGTCTGTTTAATGGCAAGTATGCAAATGAGGACTTGTGACTTTACTCTGACTTTTCGGATCTGTGTGTACTTGTTGTAGGTCAGTGACTCAGAATTAAAGCCGTACAGTATAACAGTCAGGCACATAGTAAGGAGGTCAACCATAGGCATGTGCATTTCGTTTCGTTCCGAATCGAAAATTCGGACGAATTTTTCATTATTCGGAAATTCGGATGTATCCGAATTTCCGAATTACAAAAGTAAAGAATTTAAACGAATCCGAAAAAAACGAACAAATTCGAAAACATATTTGAATCGAATTCGAAAACATATTCGAATCGAATTCGAAGACAAATTCGAATCTAATTCGAAAACATATTCGAATTGAATTCGAAGGCAAATTCGAATCGAATTCAAAAACATATTCGAAGACAAATTCGAATCGAATTAGAAAAAAATAGAAAACGTTTTTCTAAAAAAAACAATAAGATAGAATATAAAATAATAAAGCAATAGAATATATATATATATATATATATATATATATATATATATATATATATATATATATATAACTATATATATATATATATATAATTTTTTTTTATTATTCTCTTCTATTGTTTTTTTATGCTTTTCTTTTCTATTATTTTATATACTATAATAGTCTTTTCAATTCAAATTCAAATTCATTCTATACGAAATTCGAATTTCGGAACATGGCTTCTGAAGTTTGAATTTCGTATAGAATGAATTCGAATTTGAATAGAAAAGATTAGAACAGAAAATAATAGAAAAGAATAGACTAGAAAAACAATAGAACAGTTATAGAACTGTTATATATTATATTTTATTCTGTTCTGTTCTGTTCTATTGTTTTTCTAGTCTATTCTTTTCTATTATTTTCTATTCAAATTCAAATTCATTCTATACGAAAATAGAATTTCAGAAGCCATCTTCCGAAATTCGAATTTCGTATAGAATGAATTCAAATTCAAATAGAAAAGTTTAGAATAGAATAAAAAAGAATAGCATAGAAAAACAATGAAACCGAATAGAAAAAAATATAATATATATATTATATTTTATTCTCTTCTGTTCTATTGTTTTTCTAGTCTATTCTATTTCTATTATTTTCTATTCTAATCTTTTCTATTCAAATTCAAATTCATTCTATACGAAATTCTAATTTTAGAAGCCATCTTTCGAAACTCGAATTTCGCATAGAATTAATTCAAATTCGAATAGAAAAGTTTAGAATAGAATAGAAAAGAATAACATAGAAAAACAATGGAACTGAATAGAAAAAAAATATTTTATATATATATATATATATATATATATATATATATATATATAACCATCTTCCGAAATTGGAATTTGGTACAGAATGAATTTGAATAGAAAAGATTAGAATACAATACATTATATTTTTTCTATTCTGTTCTATTGTTTTTCTATGTTATTCTTTTATATTTTCTATTCTATCCTAATCTTTTCTTTTGGAATTCGATTTCATTCTATACGAATTTCAAATTTCGCAAAATGGTTATATATAGTTTACTTTTTCAAATTCAGGTAGAATTTTTTCGAATTTGATCATTTTTTTCAAATGTGGTAGAATTTTTTCGAATTTGACAGTTTTTTTCGAATGTGGTAGAATTTTTTCGAATTTGATAGTTTTTTTCGAATACGGTCGAATTTTTTCGAATGCGGTCGAATTTTTTCTAATTTGAATTTGAAACGAATTCCAAAAACGAATGTAACGAATGCAACGAATTTAACTAAACGAATTTAGTTAAATAACAAATCGAAACGAAACGAAACTAAACAAATTTTTTCATCCTTCACATGTCTAGTCAACCATGGCAGCCCCTATATTTCTCTTATGGTAGATTTTCTTTAAAAGGAATGTATAGTCTTTTCAAATATTCTTCAAACTATACCTTTCAGCAAATAGCTTGGGGTGTCTACTTTCCAAAATGGGGTCATTTGGGGGGAGTTGTGCCATCTGGGCATTCCATGGCCTCCGAAACTGTGATTGGCAGTGATGAGTGAAATCAAAAATGTATGCCCTTAGAAAGCCTGAAGGCGGTGCTTGGTTGTCGGGGTCCCGTACGCGGCTAGGCTCCCAAAAAGTCTCACACATGTGGTATCCCCGTACTCAGGAGAAGCAACAGAATTTATTTTGGGGTGTAATTTCACATATCTCCATGGCATGTTTGAGCAATATATCATTTAGTGACAACTTTGTGCATAAAAAAAAAAAAAAAAAAATGTGTCTTTTTCCCGCAACTTGTGTCACAATATAAAATATTCCATGGACTCGACATGCCTCTCAGCAAATAGCTTGGGGTGTCTACTTTCCAAAATGAGGTCATCTGGGGGGTTTTGAACTGTCCTGGCATTTTATGCACAACATTTAGAAGCTTATGTCACACATCACCCACTCTTCTAACCACTTGAAGACAAAGCCCTTTCTGACACTTTTTGTTTTCATGAAAAAATTATTTTTTTTTGCAAGAAAATTACTTTGAACCCCCAAACATTATATATTTTTTTAAAGCAAATGCCCTACAGATTAAAATGGTGGGTGTTTCATTTTTTTTTCACACAGTAATTGCGCAGCGATTTTTCAAACACATTTTTTTGGGAAAAAACACACTTTTTTAAATTTTAATGCACTAAAACACACTATATTGCCCCAATGTTTGATGAAATAAAAAAGATGATCTTAGGCCGAGTACATGGATACCAAACATGACATGCTTTAAAATTGCGCACAAACGTGCAGTGGCGACAAACTAAATACATTTTTAAAAGCCTTTAAAAGCCTTTACAGGTTACCACTTTAGATTTACAGAGGAGGTCTACTGCTAAAATTACTGCCCTCGATCTGACCTTCGCGGTGATACCTCACATGCATGGTGCAATTGCTGTTTACATTTGACGCCAGACTGACGCCTGCGTTCGCCTTTGCGCGAGAGCAGGAGGGACAGGGGTGCTTTTTTTTTTTTTTCTTTATTATTTTTTTGATTTTTTATCTTATTTTTAAACTGTTCCTTTCATTTTTATGTTTTTTAATCATTTTTATTGTTATCTCAGGGAATGTAAATATCCCCTATGATAGCAATAGGTAGTGACAGGTACTCTTTTTTTAAAAAATTGGAGTCTATTAGACCCTAGATCTCTCCTCTGCCCTCAAAGCATCTGACCACACCAAGATCGGTGTGATAAAATGCTTTCCCAATTTCCCAATGGCGCTGTTTACATCCGGCGAAATCTAAGTCATGAAATGCTCGTAGCTTCCGGTTTCTTAGGCCATAGAGATGTTTGGAGCCATTCTGGTCTCTGATCAGCTCTATGGTCAGCTGGCTGAATCACCGGCTGCATTTTTTGGTTCCCTGTTGGGACAGGAGAGCCAGAGAAAAACATGGAATATGGTGGGGGGGGCATTCCCTCCCACTGCTTGTAAAAACAGTCTAGAGGCTAATTAGCCGCTAGGATTGTTTTTACATGAAAGCTGACCGCTGGCTGAAAAGAATGATACCAAGATGATACCTAAACCTGCAGGCATCATTCTGGTATAACCACTCAAAATCCAGCAACATAGCAGTACGTTGCTGGTCCTTGTTGGGCATATATTGTAAACTTTTTTTTCATGCAGCCTGTGGGCTGAACAAAAAAAAGATATTGATCGGTGGGTATGCCCACCATTAGAATACCTCCCTTCATTCACCTACTTCTAATGATGGGCATACATGCACCATTTATATATGCCGAAGCATGGGGGCATCCTCCCGCAAAAGGCAGGAGCAAATTGCTCCTCCATCCACTGCTGCCCCCACGCTTCGGCATATATGCTGAAGTATGTTACTGTGGTGGTGAAATCACCTCCGACAGTGCTGGAGTCACGGCTTTATATATCGTGGGAGCAAACGCTGTTGCTGTCAAGATAAATAAATCCGCGCTGCAACTGAATGGCGTACTTGCTAAGCAAATGATGGTTAACAATAAAACAAAGTAACATTACAGTATAACAGTAAGACTTACCATACCTGCAAAGCAAATACAAAAAAAACCATAGTAAAAAATAAAACATTTAACGCAACCTGTGCCTAAAATATATATATGCCGAAGCATATAGGCATCCTCCCACAAAAGGCAGGAGCAAATCGCTCCTCCACCCACTGCTGCCCCCACGCTTCGGCATATATGCTGAAGTATGTAACTGTGGTGGTGACATCACCTCCGACAGCGCTGGAGTCACGGCTTTATATAACGTGGGAGCAAACACTGTTGCTGTCAAGATAAATAAATCCGCGCTGCAACTGAATGGTGTACCTGCTAAGCAAATGATGGTTAACAATAAAACAAAGTAACATTACAGTATAACAGTAAGACTTACCATACCTGCAAAGCAAATACAAAAAAAAAATTAAAAAAATAAAACATTTAACGCAACCTGTGCTTAAAATATATACATGCCGAAGCATGGGGCATCCTTCCACAAAAGGCAGGAGCAAATCGCTCCTCCACCCACTGCTGCCCCCACGCTTCGGCATATATGCTGAAGTATGTAACTGTGGGGGTGAAATCACCTCCGACAGCGCTGGAGTCACGGCTTTATGTATCGTGGGAGCAAACGCTGTTGCTGTCAAGATAAATAAATCCACTCTGCAGCTGAATGGCGTACCTGAAAACAATAAAATGGTTACCAACAAAACACAGTAAACAGTAAAGTATAAAAAAATTGCATATCTGAAAAGCAAACATGGTAAAACATAATAACAATAAAACATTGCAGAATAGAATACAGTAAAAAAAGAGCAGAAAAATAGAGAGAGAATAGAGAGAGAGAGAACAATAAAACAACAACTATTTTTGGTTTTTTATATTTTATATATTTTTTATTTTTTTATTTTTTATTTTTTTTAGTAACTTTTAACTTTTGTAACTGGTACCAGGTCTGGGTCTCTCAAAATGCAATGGCATCTTGGGAGACCCTGTGAAAGTGTGTCCTAGTCTGTGCAGTGCTGTACCCTACGCTAATACTCAACTAGTGTATAGTAGCGTTCAAAACATTCACCCGTGCAAAGACCAGGATTGCCAGGACAGGAGGGACAATAACACCGGGTGTCACGCCTAAATCCGCACTTCCTGCAGACACGACATCTTTTTTGGGGGGCTTTTTGGGTAGGGGTACTTCGGAGGGCATAAGGAAAATGCCTCTCATGCAGCCGGCTTACTGCATTTGGTTGGGGATGGTGAGGTGGAGCACCGTCTGGATACAGAAGGGCTCTGACGATCTCTTCCTGGAATTTAAGGAAGGATCCAGTCTGTCCTGAAGCTCTGTATAGCACATGAGCGTTCAGCAAAGCCAATTGAAATAAATAAACAGACACTTTTTTGTACCAGCGTCTGGCCTTACGGGCAACTAGGTACGGCGCCAACAGCTGGTCGTTGAGGTCCACCCCTCCCATATTTTGGTTATATTCGTGGACACAGAGGGGTTTCTCCACAACACCAGTCGCCATAGTAATTTGGGTCGTCGTGTCTGCATGAATGGAGGTGAGAACGAAAACATTCTTCTTATCCCATGGTGCCACATGCTCCAATCTGCTGATCAAACAAGTGACTAAAAAGTGGCACGCTCGTGTAATAATTGTCCACGTACAAGTGGTACCCCTTTCCGAATAAGGGTGACACCAAGTCCCACACTATCTTGCCAGCGCTTCCTATGTAGTCAGGGCAGTCTGTCGGCTCTACATGACTATCTTTGCCCTCGTAAACCATAAAACTACATGTATAGCCTGTGGCCCTGTCACAGAGCTTATACATCTTGACCCCGTATCTGGCACGCTTGCTGGGAAGGTACTGTTTGAATGACAAGCGGCCAGAAAATTTAATCAGGGACTCATCAATGCAGACAACTTGATGGGGAGTAAACAAGTCTGCAAAACGTTGGTTGAAGTGGTTTACGAGGGGCCGAATTTTGTAGAGCCGATCGTATCCAGGGTCTCCACGAGGATGACAGAGTTCATTGTCATTGAAGTGCATGAACCGCAAAATCTGCTCGAATCGTGCCCTGGCTATGGAGGCAGAGAACACGGGCGCATGGTAAATTGGGTCAGTGGATCAATATGACCGCAACTTACTCTTTTTATTCAAGCCCATGTTGAGGGAAAGGCCCAGAAAGATCTTAAATTCGGAGACCGTAATTGGTCTCCAATCTCTGGCAAGGGAGGACTGGGGATTAGCGGCGATGTGTTGACCAGCGTATAAATTGCTTTGGTCCACAATAGATCTATAGAGATCTTCGGTGAAAAACAGCGAATAAAAATCCAGTGGCGTGAAATCAACTGTTTCCACCTGAATTCTGGGTTGGCCAGTGAATGGGGGAAGTACGGGTGCTGCAGAAGTGGTGGGTTCCCAATTCGCATTGGCGAATGCAGCAGGAAGGGCACTATGGGCACGACGGGCCTGCCTTTGTCTTCTTGGTGGCAGCGGGACACTACTTGTGCTTGCCACCTCGACAGCTTGAACTGCACTTATGGGACTCGCCACATCACCACGTGATACTGCAGTGCTGGATGTAAGACCAGGGTGTACTAGGCCGCTGGTGCGTGCCAGTCCACCAGAAGGAATAGCGGCGCTAGTACTTCTCTGCTCCATACGAGAGCCCTGTGGTTCTTGCACTTCAAGAACAGAAGAAGAAGATTGGGGTCTGGTACGCCTGACCTTAGCAGGGACCACAACTCCGTCGTCAGAGCTATCTGTCATGGAGCCGCTGTCCTCTACAGGATCGTATTCTGAGCCTGAATCTGACAGATGAGTGACTTCCTCTTCACTATCTGTCATGCTCAGAAACGTGTAGGCCTCTTCACTAGTGTACCTTCAATTTGCCATTTTGGGCTCTAAATTTAGGGGTACACTAGTGAGACTCACAGTCAAAAAAGCTCCTGACCGTCAGCGACTGTATCAAAACGCTACCAAAAAACTGTTAGCGATCGCAGGGATCAGGCCTGACTCTGCGAACGCTGCAGTTATGTGTGCTTAGTGTTTTGTAAGTGTCAGTGATCGATCGATACTGCACTTGGGTGGGCTGGGCAGGGCTGGGCCGAGGGGCAAAACGCAGGTGCTAGCAGGTATCTGGGCTGATCCTGCTAACACTGCGTTTTTGGGAACCCTAAACTGCTGGGGAGTATAGATCTGATCGGATCAGATATCGATCCGTTCAGATACTATAGCACTAAGGGAGTTGTATGCTGCGTGCGTGGGTGTTAGCGGTACTGGCGCTAACCTGACGCTGCCTGGGGCGACGCAGACCTTATCTGACCCTAAAAACTTAACTTATATCACCGCCGGGCAATTAGGGGGTTAAACCTTTATAAGGTAATAAACGGCGGGTGCCCTAAAACTATAAAAAACAAACCAACTAACCAGCGTCACCCGTAACACTTATATGGTGATCGCTGGTGAAAGGGTTAACTAGGGGGCAATCAGGGGGTTAAAACCTTTAGTAGGTAGTATATGGGGGTCCCTGTCGCTATAAAACACTGACAGCGAACCTATATACTTACCTCCCTAACTAGCGTCACCTGTGTCACTAATACAGCGATCAGAAAAACGATCGCTTAGCGACACTGGCGACGGGGGGTGATCAAGGGGTTAACCTTTATTAGGGGGGGTTAGGGGGGTACCCTGGACCTAAAGGGGGGTACCCTAGACCTAAAGGGGGCTAACCTAACTGCCCTAACACTTATAACTGTCACAAACTGACACCAATGCAAAAAAAAAAAAAAAAAACTGCTATTGGTGTCAGTGTGACAGGGGGTACAGGGGGGTGATCAGGGGGTGATCGGGGGGTGATGAGGGGTGAAAAGTGTGCCTGGCGTGTTCTACTGTTAGTGTAGTGTTGGTGTAACTTACATTGATGTCTTCTCTCCTCGGCGCTGGATCGAAAAGACCAGAGATGTCAAGACCATTTTTTTATATTTTACACTTTTTTTTTATCATGCTCGTCAAATTTTATTTACAGCTTTGACAGTTTTAAAAATACCCCAATACAAGCTTTGAAAGCACAGGACACTCAGAAAAAAAAAGATGGAGTTACTGATTTTAAAGATTGCGAGATAGTTAAGCAAATGTTTAACAAAACAATATTTTTTATAAAAATACACTAAAATCATCATTAGCACACACAAACACAACATGATTTAAGGATTCCTACTGAATCTAAAAGAATCAAACTGTATTAAAGTATAACTAAAGTCAAAACTTTTTTTATTTTAGTTTTAGATGAGAGTGGAGAGGGATTAGATCACCTGTCAGTTTTTATTGCTGTTGTTGTCCCCTTTAGGGAGACTGACCCTCTCTATTTGTCCTGTTTACTATTATCATTAAAGTGAAAGTAAAAGAAAATCCTAAATTTTGGGTTGTCCCCAGAAAAGTAATAGAGGAGAAATCTTCCAATGGGGACACCAGTTCTAGTGAGCTGGGGGTCCCCAATGAATTCCATTAATTTGCAGGGATTTTCTCTCACTTTATGTTTGTCTATGGGACAGGAAGTGAAGAGAAATTTCTGCAATGGGAGACAGATGGTGAAAAAAAAGTCTGATAGGGGTTATAATCCTCCCTTGCTCTATCCAAAATGGAAAAAAAAAGGGGGCGGAGACGGCCATTCGGGCGCAAATCTAGGAAGAGGTAACACACAAACTTAGTGATTTGTGCTGTTACCTCTTCATGGAGAACTGGACCGCATGCTAGAGCAGCTGCGCTCCGCGGCCATGGTCCATGGGCCGGTATGGTTCGCTGCACAGCTGGCTGAGCTGCTACCGGGGTCGGGGGAAGGTACGTCTGCTCCCCCCCCACGCCGTGCACTCGGAGGTGTCGGCCTCTGGCGCGTTTTAGCCTAGAGCCATCTCCCAGGGTGAGCCGCCGCTTAGGGAGCCTGATCCTGGTCCCTCAAGCTCCCTTGGCTGGGCGACATGCCCCTGCTTCAGCTGCGGGGGCTGGGAGGAATCCCTGTCATAGGCGGGACCCGACTAGGAGGGTGGGATCCCCTTCCCCCTCCTGGCCTGCAACTGCGGTGGAACAGGACTCGGCAGCGACGCATGCAGGGTCTTCTGCCATGCATGGTGCGGCCCGGCGTGGAACATATGCCGGAGAGGGCACGGGCCACTCCCCCAGGGCAGCCGTGGGGATGGCGTCTATGCCAGAGCGGCATCTGCTGGTAAGCAGAGGGCCCCACGTGGGAGGAACGTGGTGGAGAGCCGCGTGGTGCGACGGGCCCTAGATGACAATGTCGCCCGAGGGCGCACGGCCCTTTAGCCTCCACAGCGTCCCCTGCTGGCCAGGAGGACCAGCGGTCAGAGGGTAAGCTATTGAATATGGACTTGGATGTGACAGGAGCGGCAGCGGGCCTGCCAGGGCCTCTACAGTGATCCGGAGTGGCCGCTGGTCGGTCGGTTTCCCCTGAGCAGCCTGGTAAGTCCTCTTCTTTTTCTTTGCCTTTATCTGCTCCTGTGTCCATGTTGTCTGTGCCCCCCCGCCATCACCTCCTCAGGGGTTACGGGTAGGGGTGGGCCAGTATCGATCGAGGTGGGCCACCTGTTTTGACGGCAGGTGATGGGGTGGGGTTTCTGGGTATGGGAGGTGTCCCGGGTTCTGGGGATGTGTTGCTACAGCAATTGATGGTGTCTTTGTTAGCGGGATGTAGAGATATGGTGAGCAGGGGTGTCGCAGCGGCGCCCACTGCTGCCACGATCTCGCCAACAGCGGCATGGGTGATCGGCGGGGATGGGCGACCGGTTGCCTCGTCCTCGCCGGCTATCCCGTTAGCGGCGCCAGTGGGTCAGCAGTTGCATACGGCTGCAGCTCCTCCGGCGGTGGTAGGAGCCCCGCAGGTGGGTACGGGGGTGGGCGTCTCTCCCCTGGCAGTGGCAGGAGCTTCCCAGGTGAGTACGGCTGGGGGTTCCACTCCAGGGGCATTGTCTGCAGATGGGGTTTGGGTGGCAGATGCAGCTCGATGCGATGTTTACGTTTGCTATGAGGGCCCCGAGGGTGCTCACCTAAAAAAGTGGAGGTGAGGGAGAAGATCTGGAAGGGTGATCTTTTTGCTGCTACCACTCGAGAAGTTTGCTCTGGATAAGGTTAAGCCGGACGAGAGCAAAAAGGAAGAAGAGGAGAAGCGGCGTTCTCGCCTTATCCCGCGCACATTTGTGAACTGGATGCAGGTGTTTAACATATTGGCTAGTGTTATCGGAAAAAGGCGCCTGAGAATTGTTCAGCCTTATTCTGTTATCTTGATCCCATTAGTGAGGCTCAGATGGGTATGGAAGGGTGGCGTGGCTGCGGTACGATGAGCAGTTCTGGCATCGGTAGGCGGTGAGACCATCCTTGCGATGGGATCACAAGGACATTGGTTTGTGGATGAAGCTCATGATGCAAGCCAGGGTCGAGCTGCAGCCCTTTCATGTGGGGGCCGGGGGTGCCCAAGCCTCTTCACCTTCGGCCGGAAAGCGCAAGGGGCTCTGTTGGCAGTTCAACGAGGTCACTTGCAAGTTCGGTGGATCATGTTCTTTTCGCCCCCAGTGTTCGGGCTGCGGAGGTGCCCATCCCTTGTCCAAATGCTTCAAGAAAGGGAGGAAACCAGGCGACGCTGGAAAAAGGGATGACGCCGGTGAAAGTGGAAAAAATGGCGCCGTATCTAAGTAGGTATCCGAACAGGGGAGCGACACGGATGATGTGGTTGGGCTTTAAGGAGGGTTTCCCGATTCCCAGTGAGTTGGTGGAAGTCCCTCCAGTCTCGGCCAACCTGCGATCAGCATATGATCACCTGGACGTGGTTTCTAGTAAACTGAATTTTAAGGTAACGGTAAGGTAGCATCGGGCAGGATGGTGGGTCCGTTTTTGGAGCCGCCGTTGGGGGAATTGGGGGTTTCGCCATTGGGGGTGGTCTCTAAGCGGAAATCAGTTCTGGCTTATTCATCACCTTTCCCACCCGAAGGGTGGGTCGGTGAATGATGCGATCGATCCTGCTCTTTGTACTGTGTCATATGCCTCCTTTGACGAAGCGGTGCGGTGGGTTCAGCGGTTCGCTTATGGAAAAGACCGACATTGAATCGGCTTTTCGTTTGTTGCCGGTACATCCGCCACTGGCGCACGACAAGACAGAAAGTCCTGTAACAGTGTTGAAGTTCTTGGGTATCGTTATTGATACCTATCTGATGGAGTTCAGGCTACAAAGCGATAAGCTGGAGGATCTCCGGGGTCGGTGGCAGCAGTGGTTCGCTGCTCTAAGGTACAATTGTGGGACTTACAATCATTGTTGGGAAAACTAAACTTTGCGTACCGCATTAAGCCTATGGGGAGGGTGCTCTGCAGATGTTTGGCGGCTGCCACGACGGTGGTCAAGGCCCCGCATCACTTTGTTCGGATATGTGGGGACCGCAGGGATGATTTCCTGGTCTGGGAGGTGTTTTTGGCACGGTACAATGGTAGGTTGTTCTGGCTGGGGCCTGCGGTGCAGGCAACAGAACTGGAGCTGTTCACGGATGCAGAAGGGTCCGCAGGTTTTGCGGCTTACTTTCAGGGGCGTTGGTGCGCAGATTAGTGGCCGGAGTAGTTGGCGGGGTCCGCGTTGACCAGGAATTTGATGTTGGTGTTGTTCCCTATCATGTTGGCGGTGGAGCTTTGGGCTGGAGTTCAGGAGTTTGTTTTCATTGTAATAACCTGGGGGTGGTGCATGCGATCAATTCACTGTCGCCATCATCTTTGCCGGTAGTGCGTTTGTTGCATCATTTGGTGTTCACGTTGTCTCATATTGAACATTGTTGTGTGTGCTGTGCATATCCCTTGGTTTGAGAATTAAGTGGCTGATGCGCTTTCTTGCTTACAGTGGGACAGATTCTGGCAGTTGGCACCGGAGGCGGATCGGCTCGGGGTTACGTGCCCCAGTTGATTATGGGATCTTGTGATGGCATCATGGTGGCATTGGTTCAGCGGTCGGTCACGGAATCCACCTGGCGGTCATACGAGCGGATTTGGCGGGACAGCTATGAGCTGGAGAGTAGCATTGGTGGTTGTCCCAGCAATGACGACAGGCTCCATGCGTTGCTTTATTTTCTGGGCCAGAACTGTGAGAAGGGAGTGTCTGTTGCGTGTTTGAAATGTAAGATGGCTGGTTTGGCTTTTTTGTTTAAATTGGGAGGGGTTGAGGATATTACCAAGGCTTTTATAGTGCTTAAGGCGTTGCGGGGTTATAGGAAGGGGCGCACCAGGCCTGCTTCCAGACATCCGGGGTCTTTGGGAATGTTAGAGGTTTTGGCGGGGGTGTTGCCTCAAGTGTGTTTTTCTTCCTTGTAAGTTCAGCTGTGTAAGATGGCTTTTGTGTTGGCTTTTTTTGGGAGTGGGCGAATTGGTCAGCCCCTCGAAATTGTTGGTAGGTGGGTTGGATGTCTCGGATGTGTCGATGAGGGGCGATTTGGTGACGCTTCTTATCCGTAAGTTAAAGACGGACTGTTGGGTAAAGGGACCAGGGTTGTCCTGGGGAGTGTTCCTGGCCTGGCGCTATGCCCAGTCGCGGTACTACGGGAGTGGTCAGTGCTACAGCCTCCTGGTGGGGGCCCCCTTTTGATTCACGAAGCTGAGGTGCCTTTGTTCAGGTATCAATTTGTGTCAGTGTTCAAACGATGCCTGGAGGTGGGGGGGTTCTCTGTGGCGGATTACTCGTCCCATTCATTCAGGATAGGGGCGGCGACAGAGGCATCGCGTTGGGGTTTGAGTGATCAAATCCTGCAGCGTATTGGGCGTTGGGAATCTCCAGTTCAAGTTGTATGTTAGCCCCCATCTCCTGTGAGGGGGGGGGGGGTATATCCTGTATGGTTTTTCTGTGTTTGTGTTATGTGGGGATGTTTTTCTGGGGCTGTCATTGTGGGCCGTGTGGATGTTGCTTGATTCTGTTGTCTATGTTCCTGTTGTGTTTTTTGTTTTGCAATCCCGGTGTGTCTGATGTGGATCCTGGGCCATTCTTATGTGCGCTGGGGGGGCAAAAAAGCAATGGGACTTTTTGCGAATAAGGTCGGCCTTCCCTGAAACAGTTACAGTGTGGTCAGACATCATTGGGAGAGCGGCTTGGCAGGGGGCCCTGTCTGTTGAGCGAATAAAGCAAGAATAAAAGTCAACAAGGCGGTGGCACAGTTTCACAGTTTGTGGTCCGTAATGGGGGTTGGTGCTTCACCACTGCGAGTTGGAGAGAGACAATGGTCTCTACTTGAGGAGGGATGGGGTACATTTGTCCACAGTGGGCACTGATATGTGGTTCCTGGGGGCTCCAGGAAGGTCTCCAATGGCCTTACGACTGTGGCGGATCGCCCACGCGTAAGGGGTCACTGGTGGGCGACTGTGGCAGGGGTCTCTGGTTCCTGAAGGTCAGAATGGTGGATGGTATATATATATATATATATATATATATATATATATATATGGCTATATAATATATGGTGTGGTACGGGTTGGGGCCTATCTCGGTATGGGTACCTTCCCTATCTGGAAAATGGGCTATCGGTCATCGAGCTGAATGGTGCAAGAAGCCAATGAGACAGTAGTACCTTCTTTCAGGAACCTCAGACGTAGCAGTCAGTTAAAATGTTTGGGTTATAAATATGTTTTATATATATATATATATATATATATATATATATATATATATATATATATATATATATATATATATATATATATAAATAAGAAGTTATTTTTATACAGTTTTGTTGTTTGGAATTAATAAAGGGGCCATTGTTGGCCATATAATCCAGACGGTGTTATGTGTTTCATTAGTAAATTAAGATTAAGTAAGTAAGTAAGTAGAGGGGTACTAAGGGGGTGGTTGTCAGGGCATCTAGCACATCAGCCTTACACCAGTCAAGGGCTTTGTTTCAAGGTAAGTATTTCATAATGTGCTAGTATGCGATGCATACTAGCACATTATGCCTTAACCTTGTAATGAATTTTTTTTGTTGTTCAAGTTTACTACCACGTTAATCATGAATATAATGAATCAAGATACATTTATACAAAACACTGTATATACCCCCTTAAGATCATACAATATGGAGAACTGGCTGCACAGAAATAATGTCTCTTGTGGGAATTGAACTTAGGTGGTACCCCTTTGGGACTGCTTCTTTTGCACCAGTTTGTAAAATTTCTCTTATTTTAGTGAGCCTAGTTTAGATGTACCATTTTTGGGTATAATTCATATTTTACTGTATGTACAGTATGTGTGTTTATTATCATTAAGAGCTATATATGAGTTCATTTTAGAACAGGCTAACAATATGATTAAAGGAAGCCTTTGCTGATTAAATATAAAGGCTACAATTTCTGGTCTCCTTCAGATGAAAATGCTTGTTGCCTGGCAGTCGCGCTGATTTTCAGTACATTCTTAGCCACTGATTCTTCCATTTAAAGTCTTTAAGCCACAATTTTAAATGATAGGTGTCATTTTGAATAAAACGCCTAAAACACTTGTTTTTGGCTACCCTAATGCCACGTACACACGAGCGGACTTTCCGGCATACTTGGTCCGGCGGACACAATCGGAACGTGTGTAGGCTTCGGCAGACTTTTTTTTCCCAAAAGTCGGCCGGACCTAGAATTGAAACATGTTTTAAATCTTTCCATCGCACTCAGTTCCTGACGGAAAGCCCGTTCGCCTGTATGCTGGTCCGACGGAAAGCCCGTTCGTCTGTATGCTGGTCCGACGGACCAGATACGACGCAAGGGCAGGGTATTGCATCTCGCGCTCACTGCAATAGGAAAAACAAATTTTCCTATTGCGGCGAGCGTGGGGCATACCAGGCCCTTAGGTCTGGTATGGATTTTAAAGGAAGCCCCCTACACCGAAAAAACGGCGTGGGGTCGCCCCTAGAATCCATACCAGACCCCAATCCGAACACGCAGCCCGGTCGGTCAGGAAAGGGGGTGGGGATGAGCGAGCGCCCCCCCCCTCCTGAACCGTGCCAGGCTGCATGCCCTCAACATGGGGGGTGGGTGCTTTGGGGGAGGGGGCACCCTGCGGGGCCCCCCACCACAAAGAACCTTGTCCCCATGTTGATGAGGACAAGGGCCTCTTCCCGACAACCCTGGCCGTTGGTTGTCGGGGTCTGCGGGCGGGGGCTTATCGGAATCCGGGAGCCCCCTATAATAAGAGGGCCCCCGGATCCCGCCCCCCACCCTATGTGAATGAGTATGGGGTACATGGTACCCCTACCCATTTACATAGGAAAAAAGTTTCAATAATAAAACACACTACACAGGTTTTTAAAGTAATTTATTAGACAGCTCCGGGGGGGTCTTCTTTCGGCTTCGGGGGTCTTCTTCTGAATTCGGGGGTCCCTCCGGTTCCTCTTCTCCCGGTGTCCGGTTGGTTCTTCTCCGCTCTCTCTGGCCTCTTCTCCCGGTGTTCCAGTTCTTCTGCCGGCTCCTCCGCTGTCTTCATGCCGCTCTTTTGCCAGCGGAGGCCCGGACTTCTGGGCTTCTTCCAATGTTGACACCACGGTCTCTCTGGCTGCTCCGATGCTACTTATATAGGTGGAGACCCCGCCCCCTTATGCCGTCACAGTCCCTGGGCATGCTGGGACTGTGACGGCATAAGGGGGTGGGGTCTCCACCTATATAAGTCACATTGGAGCGCTCAGAGAACATTCCAGCCAGAGAGACTGTCATGTCAACATCGGAAGAAGAGAAGAAGCGAAGAAGCCAAGAAGCCCAGAAGTCCGGGCCTCTACTGGCAAAAGAGCGGCATGAAGACAGCGGAGGAGCCGGCAGAAGAACTGAAACACCGGGAGAAGAGGCCAGAGAGAGCAGAGAAGAACCAACCGGAGGCCGGGAGAAGAGGAACCGGAGGGACCCCCGAAGTGTGTTTTATTATTGGCACTTTTTCCCTAGGTAAATGGGTAGGGGTACCATGTACCCCATACTCATTCACATAGGGTGGGGGGGCCGGGATTCCGATAAGCCCCCCCCCCCGCAGACCCCGACAACCAACGGCCAGAGTTGTCGGGAAGAGGCCCTTGTCCTCATCAACATGGGGACAAGGTGCTTTGTGGTGGGGGGGCCCCGCAGGGCGCCCCCTCCCCCAAAGCACCCACCCGCCCATGTTGAGGGCATGCGGCCTGGCACGGTTCAGCACGCTTGCTCGTCCCCACCCCCTTTCCTGACCGACTGGGCTGCGTGCTCGGATCGGGGTCTGGTATGGATTCTAGGGGCGACCCCACGCAGTTTTTCGGCATAGGGGGTTCCCTTTAAAATCCATACCAGACTTAAGGGCCTGGTATGCCCCACGACAGGGCTCACAAGGTGTCAATCTCGCTGATAAAAGCGGCGAGATTGACTTCCTTTTCTAGTCCCGTCGTACCTGAGTCACGTTCAAAATGAACGGACTTGTCCATGTGTGGGCAAGTCCGTTCATTCTGAAAGTCCGCCGCCGTTGTTCCTAATTTTTACAGACAGTCTATTGACTGGAATGGTACCAACTGATTGGAGAAAAGCCAATGTAGCACCAATATTTAAAAAGGGCCCAAAATACATCCCTGGGAATTACAGACCAGTTAGCCTAACATGAATAGTATGTAAACTCTTGGAGGGGATGATAAGGGACTATATACAAGATTTTAGTAATAAGAACGATACCATTAGCAGTAATCAGCATGGATTCATGAAGAATCGTTCTTGCCAAACCAATCTATTAACCTTCTATGAGGAGGTGAGTTGCCATCTAGATAAAGGAAGGCCCGTAGACATGGTGTATCTGGATTTTGCAAAAGCATTTGACACAGTTCCCCATAAACGTTTACTGTACAAAATAAGGTCCGTTGGCATGGACCATAGGGTGAGTACATGGATTGAAAACTGGCTACAAGGGCGAGTTCAGAGGGTGGTGATAAATGGGGAGTACACGGAATGGTCAGGGGTGGGTAGTGGGGTTCCCCAGGGTTCTGTGCTGGGACCAATCCTATTTAATTTGTTTATAAATGACCTGGAGGATGGGATAAACAGTTCAATCTCTGTATTTGCAGACGATACTACGCTAAGCAGGGCAATAACTTCTCCGCAGGATGTGGAAACCTTGCAAAAAGACCTGAACAAATTAATGGGGTGGGCGACCACATGGCAAATGAGGTTCAATGTAGAAAAATGTAAAATAATGCATTTGGGTGGCAAAAATATGAATGCAATCTATACACTGGGGGGAGAACCTCTGGGGGAATCTAGGATGGAAAAGGACCTGGGGGTCCTAGTAGATGATAGGCTCAGCAATGGCATGCAATGCCAAGCTGCTGCTAATAAAGCAAACAGAATATTGGCATGCATTAAAAGGGGGATCAACGCAAGAGATAAAACGATAATTCTCCCACTCTACAAGGCTCTGGTCCGGCCGCACCTGGAGTATGCTGTCCAGTTCTGGGCACCAGTCCTCAGGAAGGATGTACTAGAAATGGAGCGAGTACAAAGAAGGGCAACAAAGCTAATAAAGGGTCTGGAGGATCTTAGTTATGAGGAAAGGTTGCAAGCACTGAACTTATTCTCTCTGGAGAAGAGACGCTTGAGAGGGGATATGATTTCAATTTACAAATACTGTACTGGTGACCCCACGGTAGGGATAAAACTTTTTCGCAGAAGAGAGTTTAATAAGACTCGTGGCCACTCATTACAATTAGAAGAAAAGAGGTTTAACCTTAAACTACGTAGAGGGTTCTTTACTGTAAGAGCGGCAAGGATGTGGAATTCCCTTCCACAGGCGGTGGCCTCAGCGGGGAGCATTGATAGCTTCAAGAAACTATTAGATAATCGCCTGAATGACCGCAACATACAGGGATATACAATGTAATACTGACACATAATCACACACATAGGTTGGACTTGATGGACTTGTGTCTTTTTTCAACCTCACCTACTATGTAACTATGTAACTCCGGCAAAAGTCCGTCGGAAAGACGGGCGGACCTAGCCTGCCAGAAAGTCTGGTCGTGTCCGGTCGTGTGTAGGCAAGTCCATCCGTTCAGGTAGTCCGCCGGAAAGACCGTTGGACCAAGTCTGCTGGAAAGTCCGCTCGTGTGTACGAGGCATAATGCACACTTACAAGGGCAGGCTGTCAAAAGAGATCTCTATGCATCTGCTTCTTCTGAGTTATATCATCATATTTGTGATGAGACATTTAGGATGTTCTACAGAGCTTTATACTGTATGCACCAGGCCCCAAATTCTCTGTTTATCAAGTCCTTACAAAAATCATATCATTTGCCAATGTCAGCAATTCAGCAGGGAAAAGTTACATTTTGCTGAGTGATCTCAGCCATGTCTCACGCCTGACTTATATCCCCCGTTGGGAGTGGAGCGGAGCGGACCGGACCCCTTCGGGGATATAAGTCAGGGGTGAAACATGGCTGAGATCACTTCCTTTGCTCGCCAATACTATGCACACCACAGAGATTTCCATTGCTGTTCAGCTGTTTGCATATCAAGGTAAATACACTCTCCCCACCCCCCAGCACTCACCTGATGCTTTATTTGCATTCCCTGCACTTTTTTGTTTCATTTACAACACTGCTTTTCACACAACCTCTTTCCTTTTTCTTTTCCAGACAAACACATTTTTTCAGGATTTACTTTCTTACCCATGGTCTCTATGTCTGCTCCATTATTGGATCAGGTTAGTCCACATATGTTTCTGTACAAATAATTGTACAACTTTTGTCTATTCTGCTTTTTTTAGTAAAGCTTGACACATATACTTATGTTAGAGTATACATGCTCTCAAACAAAAATATTATTACATTATATAACTTGTTGTTCATCTTACTAAATTTGGCAAATCATTGAGACATCTATGTTTACAGCTGATATCTATCAAGCTATATACTGAGACAATAGGACCATTCACCTTCACTTTTGCCATGTCTGCCCCCTGACATTCCCCTGGGGGTACCCGTGTCCGTCTTCTCCCCCTCAGCTCCCGTGCCATACTCTGGCTGCTGCCGTCCATTTGGGGGTTCAGCGATGGAAACTCTAGTCTTGTTTTTCATTGGTAAGTATTGGGTCGTTTTGCTCTGGCCCATTCTGCCATTGTTCTTACATCTACCACTGTGACACATCTTTGTCTATTTCATCCGCATCCACCACTGATGAGCGAGCAATGATCTTGCAAAACCCGCGTCGGGTTTTCTGATGTGTGAACTTGTATATACTTTATTGCATAATGTTTGTATCAACTTTATTTATTCTCTTCATTATGTGCAAATCCATTTGCTGAACTAATATTCTATATTATTCATGTATGTACATTAATTTTAATAAACATTTATACTGCTATTACTCTTGTTACTCAGTGACTAACTGTGACCACCTCATTTAAAGTCCCAGGGCGACTCTCTCTTTTTTTGCATATGTATACAGGGATGGAGGTGTATCACTGGTGACTGCAGACCTTTTTATTTTTTGCTTCATATGAAGATTTAAAACTACAGTAAATACCAAGGAAAGTGGGTCAGTGCAGAATCATGGGCATTTGTAATAAAATATTTATTATATTGATCTGTACATTGCCTTGCAGTTTGCTCACAAATGTTAACCTATACTGCACGGCCTTTGAGGGCATATTTACTAGTTTCTATATGGAACTGAAGTGGAGGTCTGGGCTAAACCTAATCTAATCTTAAACCTGCTCCAACCCCCATTCTAAAGCCAGCCACACGGTTCAAATCTCAACCGGTTCTGGCTGAGTATTGAACCATTAGTGAGCAGGCTGAATGTACCAAGTTGATTGATGAAGCAATAATCACTGTCTTCTCCCAGCGAGGATGGCTTCCTCCACCCCTTGCCGGGAGAAGACAATGGCCGGACAGGGGGGATTCCCGCATCAACACTCTCTGTGTTGATGGGGGAATCAAGCAAAATTCACTCCATGTATGGCCAGCCTAAGTCCTATACTAACTAGTTTGTAGAGGAAAGCTGTCTATACTTAACTATTCTAAGGGAGGTGCGGTCCAAACATGTGCTCGGCTCCCAGCGCCAGCTTCAGGGCAGAGGAGAGATCACCGACAACGGCTGCAATGCCTGTGCGGTGACGTCACCCATAAGCTTACTATGGGGCATCTGTATCTCATCTCCCCTGAAACCGGCCACTGGAAAGATCATGTGACTGGACCAGAGCGCCTTTAGAATAGGTAAGTATACACATCTTTCCTCTACAGGTTAGTTAATATAGAATTTAAAACAGGGGTGGGAGCAGGTTTAGGACTAGATAGATTTAGCCTAGACTTTCACATGCAATAGCACTGAAGATAGGATGAGTATTGCAGCTAAAGCTTTTTTTTAAGTTCTAAAATATTTTTTCCAATATTTATTGTTTGCTTAAAACAGAACTAAATACAAAATATACTTACCTCCTATCTAGTGGGCAGGGTCCCTTGCCAGTGTTCTATCGAGATGTGCCCGGGACGAACGGCGAATGCGCTGTAGAGAACAGCACAACAGCTGATTTTACGATCAGCTATTGTGATGGTGAGGCGTGTTCATGACGGTGAGGGGTGGATTTGTACAAGAAGGGGGAGCGGATTTTTAAATGATGGGCAGTGCTGCAAAGATGGGGGCGGATTGGATTTTTAAATGATGGGCAGTGTGTGTTCATGTTGGTTAGGGGCGGACTTGTACACGATGGAAACGGATTTTTAAATGATGGCCAGTGCTGCAAAACAAATCTTTTTCTGCTTAGAAATCCGCCCCCACCATGCACAAATCCGCCCTTCACCGACATGAACACGCCTCGGCAGCGCGAGACACAATCTGACACAAAAATTTCTTCCGGCGGCTATTGGACGCCGTCACAACAGCTGATCGTAAAATCAGCTGTTGTGCTGTTCCATATGGCGCATGCAGAACACTGTGAGCAGGCAGGTAGACGTATTTTATCACAGAAAAGACACTGCATGTCTCTTCTACAATAAAGCCTGTCTGTCGGCTCGCAGTATATTAAAAAAATACTTCAGTTCCAATTGAGGAGTTGGACTTTAAATATAATTTGTTAAAGGACAGGTGTAATTTTGATACAGTTGTTCTTTAATTGCCCCTGCCTCCCCAAATTTCACATTTACCTGTCTTTGTTCCTCCATGATCTTCAGTGTGCGTCCTGCTTGGAGCATCTATTATAATGTTTTGGTTTTTTTGCCCAAGTTGGAGGCTTTTGTAACCTGGACTGTAGCTGATAACTACCAAAGAACTTCTTGTTTTGTTACTGTTGTATTATCCTTCTGCAGTGTGGGCAGGGTTAAACTGAATATCCATTAATGCAGAAGTGCAGCAGCCATCTTTAAAGGATAAGTACACCTTTTGTAAAAAAATTATATAAATACCTAATATAAGGCCTACTTCTTTGAAATACCTCAAGGTGTGTCAGTAAGTGATGGGTGAGCGAAGCGTGTCATCTTCAGGTGTACAAAGAAATCACAAAACAATTCAGCCGTTTTTCTGGGGGCAGGAGTACACATATAATTTATTTAGCCTTTTGCTGCCAAAGCCTTTTTAATTGTTTCACACTGGTTTACATGCACAATTTTGGCCTGAAAATAACTTAAAACCCTCAATCATTACCTAGTTTCTCAAAGCAGAGGGCCTATAAAATGAAATGAGAGGTAACTACAATTTGTTTAAGAATTTTATATTGCATGATGTTAGCTCCAGAAGACAAAAATATACCGTTTTGCATCTTACCAATCCTTACCTGTGGTGACTAACTTCGGGGGACAGCGGAGGAATCTCCCACTGAGCAAGCGGATCCGCTGGAGTGATCAGTGTGAGAGAGCCCTTAGGCTTTTTTTCCTTTTCACCTGGTGATCCAGCCAGCAACACATTTCCTGTATTAGGCTGGATTCACACCAATGCATTTTTAGTGCTTTTTGCATTTTGCAGATTTGCACTACAGTCCATTTAACATGGTTTCCTATGGAACACGATCTGTAGTGCAAATCTGCAAAAAGCACTAAAAATGCATATGTGTGAATCAAGCCTTAGGGTTTTTCCACTCTGGATAGAGGAGCAAAGGAGAGACCTTTGTACAACAGTATTGTCAGCCTATGGAAAGGGTAGTGTTAGATTTAGCACTAGCAGATTTTGATATACTAACAAATTAAAGCTGAAGTCCAGCTAACACTTTTTTTGCAGTTACAGCAGTTTTTTGGGGGATAAAGGTTTTTCATAAATTAATTGGACATCGTTCACATTAGTGTGATTTCTCCTGCATCTGTCATGCATGACAATGGAAATCACATTATTCAGTATGTTCCCCATTCACATCAGTGAAACATGGTGTAGTGTGATTTTTGAAAAGGTGCAAGTGCTTCTTTGGTGCGACATAGTGCATTTCTGGCTCCATGGACAAGTACATGAAAAATGCATTTGTAGCACCCTCTACCTTAGGTAGGTTGCTAAAGTAGTGTGTTTTTGTTACAGCCAATGCAGTTAAATTTAGGCAGGCCTAGCTGTGAGCTAGGCCTGTTTGTTTTTGATCTGGGGGCTGGGGAGTGGTTTAGTGTAGCAGCAGGTGACTGACGTGTACTTCATCTCTCTGGCGCCTCCTCTGTTTCCAGAGGGTTCAGCAAAAGAGGCAGGGCAGAGGATGGGAGTGCCATGGAGTGTATATGGGAGCCCTGACCTACCCCCAACTAGGATTGGCAGGGGCAGGCCTCCTATATATACTCATGGTCAGCCTGTTGTGGGAGGAGTTGTCGGGTGGAAGAACTAAGTGATGGAGTGTTAGACTGTTATGGCCCTTGAGGGAACCCCCTTTCTGGGGGGTAACCTCAGGTCTGGAGCTCAGGAGCTGGAAGGGAGCCTCTCTCTACGCGGTCATTGAGAAGTGTCCTGTACGGGAGCAGGAGGACAGTGGGCAGTGCTGCAGGGCAAGTCATTCAGGAGGGATCCATTCTGGGGTCATTGACTGAGAAGCACAGTGAGAAGTTCTGGGAGGGACATGCCAGGAGAGACTGTGGTGTCACTGAAGTCAAGTTGCTGCAGCCAAGAGGGTTGGCAGGATTTGCACCAGACTTCCTGGGATCAGTAGTCCACCAAGTTTCAGTTAGCACAAATGTCCTTTTCCATCGCTATTTGGTTGCTACACCAAAGGGGACTGCAGACCCCTGCCATCAAATGGCTATTATTGAACTGTTGGGACTTATTCAGAGTGAGGCCTAACCATGTGCTAACAGTGACAGGAATCTAGGATTGTACAGTAGAGAAAGCAAAGTGATCTCAAGTAGTGTGCTGGAGGAGTGTGGAGCTCTAGACACTGTCAATCTAGATTCAACTATCTTTGTTCAAACAAGCAAGATTCATTATTTGGGCATCCCATGTCCCTTTTCCCCATCCAAGTTTAATCCCCTAAATAAAATAACAAAAAAAAAGCTAAAGGACTGTTCATTGACTGGCAAAGTGTGTCTGAAGTGAATGCCTGGCCAAGCAGGGTAAAGTGTGGAACTACTACACGCAGCGACCCCACGGGGGCACCGCTACACATTTAAAATGTATATAAATGACTTTTGTGTTTAAAATCCAGTCTCTTCCTCCTCTGCATGAAAAACACATGTTAAAAAGCACAAAAACGTGTTACAAAAATGCATTGAAAAAAGCATGAGTATGCAGCAGCACTATATAAGAGAAGAACCGGCAACTCCAAAGTCCAACTCCAAATGTATTGGCTACATATGAGTATTAACAACTTCAGTCCCCTTCCTGACCAGAGCACTTTTTTACAGTTTGGCACTGCACTGTTTTAACTGGTAATTGCGCGGTCATACTCTTTACGCTTTACGTCACCACGTTCCAGCTGATTGGCTTATGCCGCAGCTGTGACTTCCGTTTGAATGTTTTTCTGCTAAATGCCTGCATGATGTCAGCTGTCCATGATATGGAATAAAAAGGATTTTTAATCTACTGCACCATGAGGCGCTTTTCTTTCCTCCCCTAAATACTATATTATACCTCACAAGTGACCCTACTTGGACAAGGAGGACAAGGAGAACAGTGCAGCCTTTTGAACTGACATTGTTCCGAAGTGCCAGGTGAGGAAGGAATCCTGTCAGGTGTCCGAATCAGCCGTCCTCGTCCTAGGTAGCTGGTTTGTCTGAGCCCATAAGATCTCTGTAGTGGGGGTCCTACATATCTGGTAAGCGGACCCTTTTTTTACACCATTATTGCTCTGCTCAGGAGAATACCTGATGAAGATAATATTCCCAGGTTACAGAAGGAATCTTTTTCAATGAAGTCTCATATATGTCTTCTGGGTGTTATGTAATAAGGACAATATTAATCCCTCTGACGGATTTCACATATATATTTAAATGAACTATTTTTCAGCCTGCAGTTTAGGTTGATTTTTATTTTCACTGACTTTTCACAAATGTATTTGTAAATTTTAGGTTGTGCATCTTATTTCACTTATACAAATTGCGCGGTCAAGCAATGCTGTACCCAAACTAAATTTGTGTCCTTTTTTCCCTCACAAATAGAGCTTTCTTTTCATGGTATTTGATCACCACTGTGGTTTTTATTTTTTGAGATATAAACGAAAAAAGACTGAAAATTTTGAAAGAAAATGATATTTTCTACTTTTTGTTGTAAAAAAAATACAATAAACTCAATTTTAGTCATACATTTAGGCCAAAATGCATTCAGCCACATGTCTCAGGTAAAAAAAAAAAATCAATAGGCGTATATTTTATTGGTTTGCGCAAAAGTTATAGCGTCTACAAATTAGGGTACATTTTCTGGAATTTACGCAGCTTTTAGTTTGACTGCCTATCACATTTTTTGAGGTGCTATAATGGCAGGGCAGTACAACCCCCCCCCCCCCAAATGACCCCATTTCTGAAAGTAGACGCCCCAAGAAATTTGCTGAGAGGCATGTTGAGCACATTGAATATTTTATTTTTTTGTCACAAGTGATTGACAAATGACAAAAAAAGAAAAATTGATACAAAGTTGTCACTGAAATATATTGCTCACACATGCCATGGGCATATGTGAAATTACACGCCAAAATACAATCTGCTGCCGCTCCTGAGTACGGGGATACCACATGTATGAGACTTTTTTGGGAGCCTAGCTGCGTACAGGACCCCAAAAACCAATCACCACCTTCAGGCTTTCTAAGGGCGTAAAATGGTGATTTCACTCCTAACTACCCATCACAGTTTCGGAGGCCACGATATACCAAGATAGCACAACCCCCCCCCCCCCAAATGACCCCATTTTGGAAAGTAGACACCCTAAGCTATTTGCTGAGAGGCATGTTGAGTTCATGGAATATTTTATATAAGTTTCGGGAAAAAGAAAAACAAATACATTTTACTTTTCTTTCTTCATTTTCAAAAACAAATGAGAGCTGCAAAATATTCATCATGCCTTTTAGCAAATACCTTGGACAGAACGAAAACATTATGTTTATCCTTTCACTTCACTGCAAGAAAATTATTACACTTCAAGCAGGCTCTCTCCCCCCTGTCTAAGTCGGCATTCTACAAGCCCTTGGGGGAAGCCCCAGCGATTAGATTGCACGGTGCCACATGCGCCAATTCCATGATCAAACAAGTGACTAAAAAGTGGCACTCATCAACGCAGACAACTTGATCGGGAGTAAACAAGGCTGCAAACTGTTGGTTGAATTGGTTTACGAGGGGCCAATTTTGTGGTGTATCCAGGGTCACCCCAAGGGCGACATAGTTCATTGTTATTAAAATGCATGAACCGCAAGATCTGCTCATATCTAACCCTGGTCATGGAAGCAGAGAACACGGGCATATGGTGAATTGGGTCAGTGGACCAATATGACCGCAACTCACTTTTTTCAGTTACGCCTATGAGGAGGTATAGGCCCAGAAAGGTCTTAAATTTAGAAACCGTAATAGGCTTTTAATCTCTGGCAAGGAATAACTGGGGATTAGCGGCGATGAATTGACCAGCATACAAATTGCTTTGGTTTACAATAGATCTATAGAGATCTTCTGTGAAAAACAGTGAATAAAAATCAAGTGACATAAAATCAACTGTTTCCACCTGAGTTCCGGGTTGGCCAGTGAAGTGGTGGGCTCCCAATCAGGGTTGGCATATTCTGCAAGAAGGGCACTATGGGCTCGACGGACCTGTCTTTGTCTTCTTGGTGGCTACGCGACACTACTTGGGCAAAAAGAGCACCTAATTGTCAGAGACTGCTTCAATCGCTACCATAAAAACTGTTAGCGTTCGCAGGAAAAAGCTGCAGAGCCTGCTGGGCTGACCTGAGTGGAGGAGGATTCTACTCCCAGGGATCGGGCTGATGTTTAATGTGTAGACCGTGCTCCTCCTTCCCCTGCTCCCTGCACTTCACTGCAAAGACTGAGGACACCTGCTGGAGGAAGTGACACTGACAAGGAGCTGGAGTGATCCACAGGTAGAGTTACCATAGGAAAATACACCACAAGCTTGACCAGGCAAATGTCAGGACTGTGGCAGGGAGGGGCAAGCAGGATGGAAATAGGGTGGTGTGCTCTGCTCCTTCTAACGCCAACTTGGCAGGAACAGGCTGGTCTGCATGGCACACAGCCATCGCTCATCAGGGTTCTCTGCAGGGGGCACTCTGGAGGTACTATCTTAGTGCCCCTTACAGCCTCCACCAGAGTGTTCCTTTAGTGCCTCCAGAGTGTCTCTTTACATCCTCCAGTAGTACTAATGGGGCCTTCTGGAGGATGTAAAGGGGCACTCTGAAGCATGTAAGGGGGCACTCTGGAGGCAATAAAGAGACACTCTGGAGGAGGATGTAAGGGGCTCTCTGGAGGAGGATGTAAGGGCCCGCTCTAATGGAGGATGTAGGGGGGCACACTGGAGGAGGATGTAAGGGGGCACTCTGGGAGGTACTAAGTTTGTACCACCAGAGTGCTACCTTTCACCCTCCAAAGTGCCCTCTTAGTACTACTAAGGGTGTACTCTCAAGGATATAAGGAGCCACTCTGGAAGCATAGATGTAAGGGGCACTTTGGAGACACTAATGTAGGGGAGCACTTTGGAGGCACTCTGGAGGATGTAATGGGGCTCTCATGTAAGGTGGGACTCTGGGGACACGGATTTAAGGGGGGACACTAATTTATAGGGAGAATGCTGTGGATTTTGATGTAAGGGAAAACTCTGATGTGAATGTAGCGCTCATCCTGATTGCTGCACTCTGTATGTTGTTTTGTTTGTTACTTACTCCTTAACCCTGCACTCTATACATTAATTTTCTGTTCTTTCCCAGGGTGCCCCAGGTCTTTCATAATCTTAGTCTTGCTCTGTTGTTAGTGTTTACGTATTGTTTGTACTATTTAAAGTCTAAGTTAGCCTTTAGGGACATATTATATGTTACAGCCATAGTTAAGATGTAATATGTTGCTAAGCACCCCAAACCCCTCACCCTATGATCAGCATAGTGCTTTGACATTTCCTACAGCTTTCTACCTGAAAAAGAAAAAGCCTGACATTGCACCTTCCATCCACTGATCTACAGAGTGCAGGTGCAATGCTTTGCAGGCTCCTGTGGGGGAAAAATAAATAAATAAATGCACTTTTTTTCCTGCAAAAATATGTGCATTTACTATTTTTTTACATTATTATTTAGTATTTAAATATCTTAGTTTATAATAGGAGTTTCTGTCATATATTAGGTTGCCAGTAAAAAATGTGTGTTGTCAGCAAAATTCTCATGCTTTGTCAGTAAAAAAAAAAAGGTAATCAGGGGTTGGCAATACTGGATGAGGTACAGTATACACTTCTTTAGTTTAATATAGAAGTTGGGAACTTTTGATAAATCCTGCTTCTACCTACGTACTATATCGACGTGCTTGTTTTATCTAAATTATACCATTTTATTATTGATTTAGTTCTGTATAACACGTTGGTAGTTTATGAATAAAGGCTCATTATAAAAAAAAAAAAATTTCTAGGCTGACTGGACCAGTTGCTCACGCAACATAGAACATATAAAACGCAGAGATAGATTTGGTGTTTGTCATCAATATGGGTACTGTAAACTAAAGTATACAAGCAATGCAAACACCTCGACCCAATCTCAAAAGGGTAATTGCTAATGGCATTTTTGGATGCTGCATGGAAAAACATGCATGCCACAGGTCCTCTTTTATATTATGTACATATTGGTTAGTGTCTGTTTCGCTAGTCTACAGTCTCCCTTACTTGTGCATGCGTCACTGGGTGCCTCCAGCATTGTTTGTGATTTGACGTAGTATATAGAGAAATGCATTGCACGTATTCACACTGCACATCGCAGGGATCGGTCATTGACTAATTATGTTATCAGTGAACAGCACCTCAATGTTCCCTCCCCCAGCTAGTCTTTCCTTCTGTCCTCCCTTTTGCTTTTCTTTCCCTCCACCCTCACAGCACACTGCAGAGGCTGCTTATAATGCAGAGAAGACCTGGACCCAGAGAGATAGTAAAGCCCACTGTCTTTCTATCTACATGGCTATCCTTTCTCTAGATCACCCATGTATATGTGGAACTCATTAGAATTCTTTATAACTTCCAGGCATCTGGCCAGGGAACATGTATTTGAGCTGCACATGGATTTTGGAGCAGATAGTGCAGCTATGCATACGTTATGGGAACTAAATATTTAACGGTGGGGGATATATGAAAGAAGCTTTAAGGTGCAATACAAAAGGGAAAAAAAGGCAGAAATGTAGGTAGAAATAAGATATCTGAGAGGGAGGAGACTGTAAATCTATGGGAATGTGAGAGCGTGGGCGTTGTGAGGGGGAAAAAAAAGGAAGACTGAGAAAGAGAGAGAGAGAGAGAGAGAGAGAGAGAGAGAGAGAGAGAGAGAGGAGAGTGAGATGAGAAGAAGGTGAGTTGTAAGGAGGGTTTAGAAATGGTATGCAGAGAAAGAATTCATGATACATACCAGTAAGGAAAAGAATAATGGAGTCATAAAAACAGAAAGAGGAAGGACAATTAATGCAGTAAATAGGTTCAATGTTACCCAACAAGAACACCTAATACATGTGTGAAGTAGGTGCAGAAAATAATCTAATTTTGTTACACGCTATGAAATTAATTTACTAAAGGAAAATAGAACATGCGGTGAACATTCACTTTTCAAAGAATACCCAGTCACGTGTAACGAAAATCATTAAAAAAAAAAAAAAAACAGTACTTTTGTCTGCACACGATGTAAGTCAGCAGTGCTTCACATCATTTACTAAACTAAGGGAAAATTCTCCTGCAAACTGAACAACCTATTTGCCTAGAGTGTATCACCCTCCCATGCATGCTTTTTCATAGCTCCAATAAGTTCTGCACTTCTTCTTTATAGCAGAGGTCCCCAACCCCCTGGGCAACGGCCAGGCGACAAGTGGTTGTCAGCGTCAAGAGTGAACTATTGTAATATATCACCTTCCCATGCATGGTTTGTATCAGACTTCACTTACCAGACCGGTGAGTCCGCTTGGGCAGAGGGTAGGCTCTCTTACGCGTCCGACTCGCGGCCCCTGGTAGAGTATACAGGAAGCACAGGAGTACGGAGTGGTATGGGAGCCTGGTAATAGAGTTCAGATGCAGGTGGATGAGCAATCCTTAAGCAGCAAAGTGCAGGCTGGAACACAGGTAACAAGACTGAACAGGGTGGTCAGGTGACAGGCTGGGTTCGGCAACAGGCAGGCAACGAGGTACAATGGAGCAGGCAGAATAGTCAGACAGGCCAGAGGTCAGTTGCAGGCAGAGTTCAGAGGAGTCCAGGAAACAAGCCGGGTTAGTCAGGAGATCTTGGTTTACAGGCACAGGAAACAGGTACAAGGAACGGCAGAGCTGTTGATCAGGCAGCACTGATCAGAGAGTGAGGCCAGCTTAAATAGACAAACGGCGTGCGCACTGGCTCGCACAGGCACACGCACCCGCACACGCGCACCCGCACACCGGCACACACACCAGGCCTGACCGGAAGATGCATACCAGTGCCACAAGGAGCGCGCACAACAGGACCAAGAGGAACGCGCGTGCCAGCGCACCCCGACGCACACCACCGCGAGCAGCACCCTGCCTACCGAGGTGAGCTCTCTGACAGTGCCCCCTCCTCAAGGGCAGCCTCCGGATGCCCAGCTGGGCCAATCTGGTTGCATGGGAATTTTTAAAGGCTTGCAACAGTTCCTTAGCGTGAAGATTACTCTCAGGCTCCCAGGAATTGTCCTCAGGTCCATACCCCTTCCATTTGATTAGATATTGGATTTGATTGCGCCTTTTCCTGCAATCCAGAATTGCCTCAATTTCGAATTCCTCCTCGTTATCAATCATGACGGGTTCAGGTGGACTGGTATTACGGTCAGTAAAGGGATTAGGAGCGACCGGTTTCAGCAAGGACACGCGGAAAACCGGGTGTATTCTAAAAGAATCAGGCAGGTTGAGCTCATACGTGACGTCATTAACCTTCCTTCTTACCGGGAAAGGCCCCATAAACTTAGGCCCCAGTTTCCTAGAGGGGCAAGCCATCTTTAAGTTAGCTGTGGACAACCAAACTTGATTGCCAGGTTCCAAGATAAGTTCCCCATGCCTCTTTTTGTCGAACATCTTTTTATAATAGGCCTGGGATTTGGCCATTTTGCAAAAGCTTGCTATTGGCAGAGAAGAACTCCATTGTTTCGGACACTGCAGGAATGGAACATTCAGGTATAGAGCTGGGTAAAAAGGAGGGATGGAATCCATAGTTGGCAAAGAATGGCGTTTGATTGATGGCTGAATGTAGAGAATTATTGTAAGAGAATTCCGCAACCGGCAACAGAGAGACCCAGTCATTCTGGGAAAAGGCAGAGAAACAACGGAGGTATTGCTCCAAGGTCTGGTTGGTTCTTTCCGTTTGGCCGTTTGTTTGGGGATGGTAGGCCGAAGAGAACGCCAGTTCAATTTCAAGGGAACCACACAGAGCTTTCCAAAACCTGGAGGTAAATTGGACAACTCGATCAGAGACAATATTTGAAGGAACCCCATGTAATCTTACGATCTCCTTGATAAATATCTTCGCCGTTTCCACGGCTGAGGGTGTGCCCTTCATTGGAAGAGAATGTGCCATCTTGGACAATCTATCTATTATGACAAAGATGGTAGAAAAGCCTTCGGATGGGGGGCGTTCCACGATGAAATCCATCGAGATCATTTTCCAGGGTCTGTCAGGGATGGGTAAGGGTTTCAATAAGCCCCAGGCCCTTGTCTGGTTACTTTTACTTCGGGCACAAGTGTGACAGGAATTGACGCAACTCTTACAATCATCGGCTAATTGTGGCCACCAGAAGGTGCGCTGTACCAGTTCGGCCGTCTTCAGGGCCCCAAAATGACCTGCCAGCTTGTGGTCATGACAAAGCTCCAGTACCGGCACCCTAAGGTCCTTAGGGACCATAATCTTGCCCTTGTGCCATAGCAAACCGTCTTTTAGGCTGGTCTCAGCAGGTTGGGGTATTCCTTTAGAAGCTTGCCTTATTCTAGAGATCAAATCCCCTTGAAGGAGTAAAAAATTTCCCGTAGGCAGGATAGTGTCCGGGGGAACGGTCTCTTTGGGGTCATGGAACATGCGGGAAAGTGCGTCCGGTTTAACATTTTTAGAGCCAGGTCTGTAAGTGATGTGGAATTGAAAGCGGGAAAAGAAGAGTGCCCATCTAGCTTGCCGTGGTCTTAGTCTCTTGGCGGATCTCAGATACTCCAAGTTCTTGTGGTCGGTGTAAATTAGAATGGGATGTACAGCACCCTCCAAAAGATAGCGCCACTTCTCCAGAGCCGTTTTGATGGCCAGAAGCTCCCGATCTCCAATGTCGTAGTTCCTTTCAGCCACAGAGAGTTTACGTGAGAAGAAAGCTATTGGGAATAGGAGAGCCTTGGGGCCTTGACGTTGGGAGAGCACTGCCCCTACTGCGATTTCTGAGGCATCGACCTCCAAAACAAATGACAAGGCAGGGTTAGGGTGTTTGAGGATGTGAATAGTTCTTTTAATTTCTCAAAGGCCGATTGTGCCCTGGGAGTCCAGCAGAATCGGGTTCCCTGCTTTGTTAGTTCCGTAATGGGGGAGATAATTTTAGAGAAGTCTTTGATGAATTTTCTATAAAAATTAGAAAATCCAATGAAGCGTTGAATCCCCTTTCTGTCTGTGGGTGCAGGCCAGTTCAGGATGGCGGACACCTTTTTGAGGGTCCATCTTGATGCCCTCAACTGAAATGATGAGGCCCAGGAATTGAATGCATTGGAGTTCAAACTCGCATTTATCAAGCTTAGCATACAGTCCGTGTTGCCTGAGCCAAGCAAGGACATTCTGGACGTGCCTGCGATGGTCAGCCAATGAAGAGGAGAAGATGAGGATGCCAACAAGGTAAACGATAACGTAAAGATCCAGAAAATTACAGGAGATGTCGTTAACAAAATGTTGGAATGTTGCTGGGGCGTTACAAAGACCGAAGGGCATAACGAGATACTCGAAATGCCCAAAACGAGTACGGAAAGCGGTCTTCCACTCGTCCCCCTCTCGGATACGGATTAGGTTATAGGCTCCGCGAAGATCCAATTTCGTGAAGACAGTTGCAGTTCCCAGCTTCTGGAATAGCTCAGGCACCAGGGGTAGCGGGTAGCGATTTTTGATCGTTATCTTATTTAACTCTCGATAATCAATGCATGGTCGAAGAGAATGATCCTTCTTCTCTACGAAGAATATGCCGGCACCAGCCGGAGATGTGGACGGGCGGATGAACTTCTTTTCCAGGTTTTCATCAAGATATTTCTTTAATGTGTCTAATTCCTGCTCTGTTAATGGAAAGATCCTTCCGAAGGGTACCTCGGTTCTGGGTAACAGTTCTATAGGGCAGTCATAGGGCCTGTGTAGGGGAAGGATTTCTGCACCTTTCTTGCTGAAAACATCCGAGAAGTCTCGGTAGGGTTCTGGGATAGCTTGGTGTATCGGGATGCAAGCAGAGAAGTTGGGGAGTCTCGTTGGTTACTCCTTGTAGACAGTGCTGTTGACAGTACTCGGAGAGAAACTCAACTCTTCCTGAAGCCCAGTTAATTGTGGGCTTGTAGCCACGGCATTCCAAGGATGATAGGGAAGAGAGGTGAGGAGATGGCATCTAAACAGAGAAGTTCTTGGTGCTGAGGATCCATGATAGTTACTAGAGGAACAGTCTCCTGAATGACAGGACCAGAACGGAGGACGGAACCATCTGCAAGGTGTACAGCAAGACTCTGGGTCTTGGGTCGAAGTTGTATGTCATGCTGGGCCGCAAAGGCCAGGTCGATGAAGCAGCTGCATGCTCCGGAATCATTGATGACCGGTATCTGAATAGTCCTTCCTGGAAGCTGCAAAGTGACAGAGATGATAAGGTGAGTACTAGGTTTTGGCATGATAGTTGCACACATACGAGCAGTAGAATGACACTTACGCGTCTTGTTGGGGCAGACGCTTGCGTAGTGCCCAGATTCCCCACAGTAGAGAAACAGATTATGAGCACGTCTGCGTAACTTCTCTTCGGGAGTCAAGGAGGGACGAAGCAGGCCAAGCTGCATGGGTTCTGGAGCATCAAGGACTGGAGAAGTCGGTGGAGCAGAGGGCCGACTGGGAGGACTGGGGACTTGTGGGAGCATCCAGGTGGGTCGAAAGGTACTGGTAGACCTTTCGGTGCGTCGTTCTCTCAGACGATGGTCAATCTGAATCGAAAGATTAATAAGCTCCTCCTGAGTTTGGGCACGCCGACCCGTGCCAGCTCGTCCTTGAGCGGGTCGGACAATCCCATCCTGAACTGGTGGCGCAGGGCAGCGTCATTCCAGGCCGTGTCAGAGCTCCAGCGCCTAAATTCAACAGCATAGTCCTCAGCCGCTCTACGGCCTTGACGGAGGGAGTGCAATGTGGCTTCAGCAGTTGCGGTTAGCTGAGGGTCCTCATAGAGCTGTGACTTTCCAAAGAATCAGACTTCTGCTCCAGAAGACGGTGGGCCCAGGTTTGAGGCTCACCAGACAGCAGGGAAATAACAAAGCCCACCTTAGTAGCCTCTAGGGAGAAGGTACGGAGCTGTAAAGCGAAGTAGAGTCCACAAGCATTTCGGAATGCGTGGTATTTGCTACGGTTTCCGGAAAATCCAGGTATGGGTACTTTGGGCTCTGGAGGGAGCATAACTACGGAGGGTGCGGGAGTTGCAGATGAAGTCCCCTGGGGACTGGTGGGTGCAGACAGAGCCTGGACATGTTCCTCCAATCTTGTATAGCCCTCTTGTAGACTTTTCACCGCTTGGGTTAAACCCGCCAAACGTCTGCAGAGTTCATCCATCGGAGAAGCCCCCTGCCCGGACTCGGTCATGGATGTCTGATACTATCAGAATTCTCACTTATCAGACCAGTGAGTCCGCTTGGGCAGAGGGTAGGCTCTCTTACGCATCCGACTCATGGCCCCTGGTAGAGTATACAGGAAGCACAGGAGTACGGAGTGGTATGGGAGCCTGGTAATAGAGTCCAGATGCAGGTGGATGAGCAATCCTTAAGCAGCAAGGTGCAGGCTGGAACACAGGCAACAAGACTGAACAGGGTGGTCAGGAGACAGGCTGGGTTCGGCAACAGGCAGGCAACGAGGTACAAAGGAGCAGGCAGAAGAATAGTCAGACAGGCCAGAGGTCAGGTGCAGGCAGAGTTCAGAGGAGTCCAGGAAACAAGCTGGGTTAGTCAGGAGATCTTGGTTTACAGGCACAGGAAACAGGTACAAGGAACGGCAGAGCTGTTGATCAGGCAGCACTGATCAGAGAGTGAGGCCAGCTTAAATAGACAGATTGGCGCCAAACGGCGCGCGCACCGGCACGCACAGGCACACGCCCGCACACACACCAGGCCTGACTGGAAGATGCATACCAGTGCCACAAGGAGCGCGCGCAACAGGACCAACAGGAACGCGCGCGCCGGCGCACACCACCACGAGCAGCACCCTGCCTACCGAGGTGAGCTCTCTGACAGTTTGTCATAAAGCCATCAAGTTCTGCATTCTTTGTTTAGGTCCTTTACAGCAGGGGTGCCCAACCCCTGGGCCATGGACCGGTGCCGGGCCATGGCCTATCATCGAGCCCAGGCCACATGACAGGTGGTGGGTGGCATCAGAGCGAGCTAGAAGATGCACCGCCACCCTCCCACCACCAGAGGGTCGTCCGCTTCCCTTCTCCGAGCACCACTACTCTCTTCCCTCTCTGTGGTCACATTACCTATGGAGAATAAGGGGGAGAAGAGGGAGGAGAGCCGGACAAGGGTCCTAGAGCACTGGTTGACAGGCTGTATACAAACCCCAAAAGTGATAGTCGGTGCACTTTTCCATGGCGGTGGCGAGCAGAACAGGGACCTGGATCATTCACCTTTCATGCGCATTTGACCATTTATAATCTGATGGTCACATCATTCTGGTAAGAGCCACTTGTGTGCAGGGAGGGGAAGCTGAACATTTGCTTGGACATTACTTTCACTAGGAGCAGAAGGTTTTTCTTTGTTCCTGGTGCATATGGACACTTCTATTTTTATTTAATTTTATTAATTTTGATCTAATTTTTTCACTATTTGACAATTGATGGTTTTATTAATTATGAATTGCGTTTTTTTAATTTAGTTTTATATATAGTGCTGCACATTTGAGCCACAAGCTCAATTCGAGCCGTGGAGGGATTGGCGCCGACGAGGCCGGTCCCTGGTGCTGGGAAGGTTGGGGACCACTGCTTTACAGGACTTTCTTTGCTACTTCTATTTGAAGCAATGTTCATCTGTCCGAATACTTTGTTGGACTTGGCCTGCATTTACACCTGAGGCACAGCAAACTCCTAGTGATTTTGAAGCATTTTGTGGGGTGTTTTACAAGTTTTGTGCAAGTGTTCTTGCACATGTATCAAGCTTCAGGCATTTGTTTCATGGACTGGGCACGTTCTAGAGGTGAAAGGGAATTTTTCAGGTGCAAAAACACAAGCTTGCTGCGCATTTACAGGCACACCCATTAAAGTCTATGGAGGCAAAAAAATCTGAATATACTCAGTCAGCCCTTGTACTTTTATGAGCATAGGGTATAGATCATAGGGCGACTGAGTATTAAAAAGGTGAACAGGGACAATTAGAAGAATAGGGTTCTGCATTTTGAGCCTAGTCAGACACTTTTGGAAGCATTCTGAAAAATACTCCAGTGTCCAACAAAAATTGGCTTGGAAGAAGCCCTCTATTTCGTTTGCCATGGTGACGTGCATTTTGACCGACCTCATGATCAATGAAAAAATATCTAGAATTCTACATGACTCTCATTCTAAATTTCTCAAAGTATGGTCACCCTGGTGGTCTTATGCTCTCCCCACCCTGCATCCAAACAGCCTGAGCCTCTCCTAATTGTCTTTACATGAACTTCCCCAGCCTGCGGGACTCCTCTTTCCCCCCCCCCCCCTTTAATTTCCTTATTTCTCATCTCTTTGCAAATTGAGATTGGGCGTAGGATTGCCTTTAGTCTGGCCTTTCCATGGTACAGGCCTTTGTCTGCAGACCTAAGCCAAAGCCGCCAGGTCATAATTTCTGCATTTACCCCACTGAGATATTAAACCTTGAATGTTCCTATTTATCTTCTTATTTTTACTTACTCATATCCAGTAGAGCTACACATGTCATATCTCTATTTGCTTACTAGTGCATCTGAATTAGTAGGCCCTCGAGGCCAAGGCAACATATGTGGACCTAAGGCTTATACTCCTAGGTCGCTAAGGGAATGTCTTGTATTTCTAAAATACCTAGTTGATCACATCCTTGCCAATGTCATTATATGTTTGATGTGCTGTACCCCTGCATGGGTGATTGACTGTTTTCTTTTTGAGCTCATTTTACAATAAAAATTATTATACCAGAAAAATACCCCAGTGTGAATGGGGGGTAAATTCACATGTGAAAGAAAATGGAGGTTTTGTCCTCACCAACCAAAAAAGACTCCATTCGTCATTTTCCCAGTTCAGGTAAAATAAATGTTAGCTAAAACCAGATTGGTTACATTGGACCAAAGTTTTTTGTTGATTCTTTCCTAAAGGGTTAATTCACCTTTACTAAAAAATTGCCTATGCAGGTAGGGAGGCTATTTCTGTAACTCATGTAGACTGTCTGAAAAACTCTCAAAGGTAGCATCATCCTGTCCTGCCTTGTTACTAAGACACTCCCACTCAATTAAAACCCCCTCACGTGTGTTCTCTATCCCCTATTGCAGCAGCTTTGAGCTCAGCAATGCTGCGATGGAGGAGATAGTGGACCACGCAAGTGTGGGCTTAGAGATCTCACTCCTGTGGTGCTGGGGGTAAGCAGTAACAGTTGTGAGTGTCTTAGCAACGTCCTAGCAACATAATAAGATGGGATGATACAACAGACAAAAAAGGTTCTATGCGCTGCACATTACTGCAAGAGCCTGTGTATATGTGAAATGACAGCCTCAGCCCGGGCTCCAGCCAAGCCATGCCCGTCAACACATTTCACCCCCCCCCGAAGCTTAATCATGGGGATCCCCATGATTAAGCTCCAGGGATGGAGTGAAATGCGTTGTCTGTTGTATCATTGTGTTGTCTGTTGTATCATTGAAGCTGGGGTGAGCTCTGTCCTTGCCAGCATTCCTAGCAGTATACTACAGTAAAAAAGCTGGATGGAGAATGAGCAGCACCCCCTATTTGTTGTCTGGTCACAGACTGTGATGATGCCATCTCTGGGGGTTTTTCAGACAGGTTTCAGGAGGTACATAAATGGTGGCTACACGTATAGCAAGGGAATTATCTACTTTAGTCAAAGCCACACAGTTACATAGGTACATTTTTGGTAAGGGTGAACCAACCCTTTTATCCACAGTAACCGATCGAATTACATAAATTTTGTTTCTGCTGTTGAGTACAAGAAGCATGCTAAATCCCTACAGTTTCATCAAATCTTTTATCCACAGTAACCAATCAAATTACATATATTTTGTTTCCGCTGTTGAGTACAAAAAGCATGGTAAATCCTTACAGTTTCATCAAAGAAAGATTTCTGCTGCTGATTGCCAGAATTGAAAGATCTACTCTGCACAAGCAAATGGACCTGAAGAGGGAAGAAAGGTGAGCATTGTAACATGCTTTGGATAAGGTGTTAGTCTGTGTGTGATAACAGACAACTAGAAGAGGGTGACAGTGTGACAGTAAGTGGGTGGACTGGAGGCGTGTCACCTACACTATATGTAGAGCTAGTAGTGTTAATTTGTTAAGGTGTTGAAGACAGAATATTCTGTTTGGCAATCACTGTGCAATGAAATAAAGAAGTAATATATTGCAACGTGCATTAGAGTGACACAGTATTTAGATCATGGCAATGGCATTATGACGTAATGGCAGGAGTGTAAGCAGTGTGACAAGTATGGTGTGTAGAGTATGAGGGCTAGCGGTGTTACACTGTTTGGGGGAAGGGTGTCCAGGACAAATCTCTGCCTTGTTTCCATAGCAACCTCTAGTTCTAGTCTCTCTATCTCTCTTCCTCACATCAGCCCGGAATTACCATGGAAACAGAAAAACTTTCCCAGCTTTATATTTGTCTGCATAAAATTTATAAAAAAGTATTTGAGAAAATGGGGGAGTTCAAAGAAGAGTTAGGTTATTGTTGGGCATTCATTGCTATTACAGCTTTATAAATCTAAAAGTATTTAAACACATTTATGCTAAACCTTCTTGCGACTGAGTCATCAAGATAGCAACACTACACTGGTATTATTGCATGGATGATGCATCTTCATTGTAAGTGAATAAAAACCACTATGCAGAAGTACCCAATGTTAACTGCTAATGCAGCCACCCTATTAGCCTATTATTGCTGTCTTTTTATCTATAATTTAATTTTTTTAAATTATTTTGAGTGTATGAAATTTAGCACAGTTCCTCTATACAGTGGTGTCCACTGAGGGGCCACAGGTGTACGACGACCTGCATACAGCATAAAGGGGATGGGAGTGTTCTGTATCTATGAAGTACCAGGTATCAAAATGCATCCTTAAAATGGTTTAACCCCTTCATGACCATGGTCAAAACAAACCTTAAGGCCCAAATTCAATTTTGCAACTTGGTATAAAAAAACAAGAAAAGGGAAGTGCAACATAGCGCAGTAAAACTTTTACTAAAAAGTGGTTGTAAACCCTGTACTACCACTTTTACCTACAGGTAAGCCTATAATAGGGCTTACGTGTAGGTACTGTGAATATCTCCTAAACTTGCACCGTTTAGGAGATATTCACTGTATCCACATGCGCATTGAAGAAACGGCTCGCTCGCAAAGCATTTACTGAATGGAGCTGTGCTGAATGACCAACCTTCTGTGTCCACAATGCAGCAGGGCAGCCAATCAGCGCAGGACTCAGAATCCTCAGAAAGTGGAGATCACTGAAGTAGTGGTATATGCATCATAACATTGGTCTAGGCTGTATAAAATATCCATACCTGGAATTATTCTTTAAAACAAGCAATCCCTGACCTCTCTAGCTGCATGTGCTGTGAAGCAAATCATCCTAAAGATCATAAAAGAGACTAAAATCTAAAATAGTTTCAGTTAATTTCAATTATATTTTAGAGACATCTGTACTGTATTAATTTTGATTACAATCAATATTAACTTTGTAAAAACAAAGAACAAAGCTGCAGTCCATAAAAGTCACACTATGAAGTTTAATCAATGCAGTACTAAAACTGGAGAGTGCAAAATCTGGTGCATCTCTGCAGCCAGTCAGCTTCTAATGTAAACCCCGTTCATGAAATCTGACCTAGGCACATATCTGTAGTGTTTACTTATCTCTCCCCAAAGCTCTAAGTGCCATGTCTTTCTGCTGCGTCGTTTGTCTGTTAGCAGCATGATAACTTCTGCCAAGTTCTCAGAGGGAACTTAAGCCTCGTACACACGATCGGATTTTCAGATGGGAAATGTGTGATGACAGGCTGTTGTGCTCCATCGGACAATTGTTGTCGGATTTTCTGCAGACAAATATTGAATAGCATGTTTTAAAATTTTCCGCGGACAAATGTCTGTTGTCGGATTTTCCGAGCGCGTGTACACAAGTCCGTTGGACAAAAGTCCAAAGTACAAACACGCATGCTCGGAAGCAAGGGTGAGCCAGAAGCGGTCGGTCTTGTAAACTAGCGCTCGTAATGGAGAATTAACATTCGTGACATGGCAAATTATGAAATCACAACAGTGAAGATTCCCTCCAAGGGGGCAGCAAGTCTGCATATAGCTCTGGATGTGGGGACTGTCAAATCACAACTATGTGTAGAAAAAGACTAGTGTAGTAGAAGTATTTTGGAAAAATGTGAGAAAAGGGGATTGCCCTTTTTTATTTAAAGCAATCAAAGGCATTTTAGCTGTCATTTGAATAGTGTAGGTGGGAAAATTAAAGCAGATATCTGCAAAAGGTATTTGCTTTATTTTTTTACCTACAGCAACAGCAATTGTGGTTTTAAAAACCTGCCTAGCCTCATGCTTCCACAAAGAATAAAACTTCTCTTCCACAGAAATATAGTATTGTCTTTTCCTATACAATAAATTGTGCTTTGCATGGGATTTCCCAAATGTAATATTAATAAAACAATCTGCATAAATGGCCTGTGTGACTTCAACTTAAAACCCAACTTCAGGTTTATATTTTGCTTTTATGATTTTTCAGTGTTTCCTTTTTAAGATCAAGTCTGCAAATTATTTCTCACCCTCCATGCTCCAGCGCCGCCCTTCATGATCACTGGCTAATAATACTTTTCCAGGTTTGATGATGTCAATGTAATTCAATCACTTCCTGTGAGCCTAGGTCCTTATGGGCAAAAACCTTGGGGGTTCTATGCAGCACTGAGGACATCCTACTGCCAACGCCAGAGAGAATAAAGAGGGGTGTCGGCTTGTCACATGACAACAAACCACCTTCCCCGCCTCTAGTTTATAGGGCATGAGCAGCTACCGCTGAGCTGTCTTGTCATGTCATAAGGATTTCTTTGCAAGCACGTCATCAAGCACTCTGTGCTAAATGATTATATCAAAAATAAATATTAATGAAACACTGTTGCAGCATCAATTTTTCAAACCTAAAAAAAAAATGACCAAAAACATTTTAGTTTCTCTTTAATGCATACTAAAGTAAAGTAGACAGTTCACCGCTTCTAGTGGCTTTTCACTAATCTCTTGCTATCAGGATATACTCCTTCTGTAAAGTTCAAGTACATTAAAGCAACACCTAGCAAGGATCTGAGAAATACATAGTAGTCTATAAATACAACTTTTTTCAAATTGATGTAATAAATGTCTCAGATATTAGACACTGCGTGACAAGCCTATCTGGCCTTAGAGGTCTTCCTACCTGGCCCAGCTTTTAATACATTTTGTAGCAGTCAAAATTGTTTTTATAGCTTTACAACTCTACAACTGTATATTGTGGAAGTTAAATATTTGTTCCAGTTTATTTCATTATTATAAAGAATCCATTAAAAACAGAATATTTGTGACTGACCTCACAAATGCGCTTCTGGAAGAATGGTCAAACATTCCCATAGACACTAAACCTTGTGGACAGCCTTCCCAGAAGAGTTGAAGCTGTTATAGCTGCAAAAGGTGGGTCAACTCAATATTGAACCCTACAGACCAATTGATGTCATTAAAGTTCATGTGAGTGTAAAGGCAGGCGTCCCAATACTTTTGACAATATAGTGTATATATAAAGAAATTCCAGAGGTTTTTATCACCAAAAGTCCTCGTGACAAAATGTTCATAAACAAATAAATAAATCAGGTACCCTGAAGAAGTCCCCCCACCCCCCACCCCAGAGACACAACTTGTCAGGGCGGAGCCAAGGAGTGACATCACATACAGCCGCTGGTGGTGTGTTACAAAGCAGCAGCTAGTGTTGGCTTGGTCTCATTTTAATGGTGAAGGAAGTGGATTCAGGCTTTTTAACTTTTTTTATTGTATCAGCTTTTCAAGTTTCTTGCTCGGGAGTATTTTTGGTTTGTGCCTATGAGGAATAAAGCATTTTACAGAGAACACTAGATGTGGTATTATTTTGAAGTAGTTCTCGCCACATTGAGGTTTTCATTGAGGTCAGCAGATTTACAAGCATTTGTGGTAGTGTTGGAAGAGGCACACATTGCGGCATGAAGAAACAGCGTTTGCAGACACAACTTTATACTGGAGGTAGATATCTTTTTTTCCCCCTAATGAATACTTTGTCACAGGGACTTTTAGTGATTAAAAATATCTGGCGTTTCTTTTCTCTATCTCTACATACACACTATATATATATATATATATATATATATATATATATATATATATATATATATATATATATATATATATATATAAATATATATAAACACACATATATACACACATACACTGTATATAATTGTTTATGTAATATTTCACACTTAGCCCAATTGTATATTTATGTTTTAATGGGTAGATAGATTAGGCGCTGAACTATAGATATACTTTTTGATCACAAGTTTTTTATGTGTGTGTGTGATACAAAGGAAGTGCTGGCAGCTGTACCGTAATTTTCACATTTTAGATTGCGAGGGTATATAACTACTTTTAGAATTTGATTTAGTATCCACTGAGTGGACTAAGCATCTAAGAGAAATGTCAGAAAGTACATCAAGGATACACACCTTACTCTATCTTAACAATAGGAAATACAATTCACCATCAAAGTTCAATGCCTAACCGTTACCCAATTTTTGCTTAAATAAAATCATTATTCACTTAATTAGCTACATGTAAAGAGCAATCTTAGGCAATAAGTGAAAATTCAGTAAGCTGCTAAAACTACTCAGTAATTGCTGTAATTATACTAAAGACATAAAGTTAATTATTTAATATACCTAAAGCTGGCTATACTCTGCAGCCAAAATAAAACAATGAAATATCTAACAGATTCCTTCATCCACAACATACAGCACAGATGGACAAATCCTCCTGCTAAACTACTATATTCTGAATACCCAAACAGCAGCTGCATCTAACTGGATGCAGCAACTGTTCAGCCAACAACTTTCTGCCTGGAACCTTCGATTTTTCAGTTGAATAATATCAGGCACTAGTGGGCTGACAGGGCTACCCACTAAGTGAATTAATTCAGTCATCAGAAGCTGGACAAAATTTACACAGTGTATGGCAAGCTTAGAGTTGGGTGCCAGAATTCAAATATCTCTTGATGTATTTGCCACTTTTTAGGGGGGGAGAGGGTACCTGGTTTTTACAGGTACCCACTTCCGGGTAAGATCGCCTGGGCGATCTACGAGCATTTCCGGCCCCTCCTCCCCCCTGCTGCCTTCTGGGACACACACAGGTTCCTGAAGACGGTGGGACCATTCACAAAGTGCAACGCGACTCGTGCATGCGCAGTAGGAAACCCTTTATTTACAATGCCGGCTCCTGCACCTGAAGGCAATTGACAAATCGTCTCAGGGTGCTGACATCGCGGGATCCCTGGACAGGTAAGTCCCCTTATATTAAAATTCAGCAGCTACAGTATTTGTAGCTGCTGACCTTTATTTTTTTATTTTTTTCCAGACTGGGGCTCTTCATTAAATGGTAGAAATTGTCTTTTTTTTTTTTTTTTAGTCCCATGGCACACTAGAGATCCTGTCATTGGCAGAAAGCATAGAGTGACATCTCACTGTTTCCACCAGCAAGAAAGAGATACTTGGAATAGGTTTTTCTGCCCTGTATGGTAATCCTATCACTGGCAAGTTTTCCCAGGCAACATGATCACTAGTGTGCTATGGCACTGCCATTTTCCTAATTAAGATTTTCTCTATGTGAGAGATAACAAAGAGCCAACAGTGGTTGGGTTTGGGAATTCTTGCTTCAAAAGCAGAGGATCCCTTTCCAGATTAAAAAATTACTGATTAGATAAACTGGAATAGACTGGTAAATCACAGCAATATCTGGATGAAAAACTGAGGTCCCGAGCAGGCAGACTACCAAAACCATATAATATGAGTTTAAACCTATACACTTTCAAATTGTATGCAATCAGGCAGGCCCTTGGACTACATCGTTTAAGGTAAATGTAAAGAAAATTGAATAAGAAAATTGTATAATGTATGGCCAGTGTAGGCTTCATTTATGTATCTCCAGATTTAGCATTTAGTTTTGAGTGTACCTGTAAAGAATAAGGCCATAAAATTCTTTATTCATATCTGGAAAAGAGGAACGACTCTTTCTATAGAACATCTGCAGATGGGACACATGTGGTTAGGAAGAGCCTGGTAACACAGAAAGCAGCAACATACATGCCCACAAGGCAAGATCACACATTCTCGTGTTCTCAAAATGCAGATCACACATAATCTTTCAGAATCAACTAGATCCTCATCAACGTCCAGAGTCTGAATCTGCAGCTCATCCAAGCGGTCTTGACTTTTGTGTTTCTCCTTATATCTCTGATAGGCTCGATACATGGCAATGCATATCACAACTGTCCCCAAAGCTCCAAAGAACAAAGCTGCACCCCTCCAAAAATGAGCTAGGGACTTTTGTTGATACAGTATGTCTTCATATCCAGAAAGGGATAAAAAGTATCTACAACCATCTTCAGGAGGCTCCAATGTCATTTCCCCTTTATTATTCAGTGTCAATTTTCCTACTCCAGTTAGTATGGCGCCCACAGGCAGAATCTCCTCTGTTTCCAACATGCCTGTAGGCTTTTCCCCACTGAAGTAGTGCCCTAGTAACTCACCTAGGCCCAAAGAGGCATGATGAAACCGCTCGTGAACAATCTGCAATGTCAAACCGGAGGCATTCTGTGGATCACAAACTAGCACAGAGACCTCATTACCCTCCAGAGGACATAGTTGGAAGGGAATTTCTTTCACACACTCGTAAATTACTCGTACATATTCATTCCTGCAGAAAGAAAGCATGTTAGGCAAGTCACAAGCCACCTTACTATTTAAAAGCTGTACCTTATCTTCAGCATATATTAAGAGCCAACCTGCTGGCAAAGGTGCCAGCATATGAACACAAAAAATACAATTCAAAGAATACAAAGCTTTTCAAGTAAGATTCTAGTCCTTTGCAAAGACTCTCCTACATTTCCTCATATGATGAGCCACATTTTGTACTGTTGCTACCTTTTTGGAAATACTTAAAAACGAATCCCATAATGCATTATTTTAGTAACTGTTAATTATGTAGTACTAAAAAGTAATTGGTGGTGGAGGGGGTGTCACAGTCTTGGTTTAAAGAACAAAAAATGGCAGCTGTCATTGCTCATTTTTTGTACCTCAGACAGCTGAGCCAGGTTTTCCATGGTTCCAAGTGTAATGCTTACCTATTACAGATCTCAAGGTTTACTAAAGACTAACCATAACAAAAAAAATAAATTGTAGTGTTAATCCTTTTTAGCCTCCAGAACCATTTTTAAAATTTTTTTTTGCATATGTTAAACACATGCTTGTTTTAAGTTTTCTTCTTAGTCTAGATGTATTTTTTTTTTTAATTGAATTTTACAAGTTCACCAGTGATACAGAGCATATAATTGCAGTAAGCAGAGATACAGGTGATTGATGTATACAAACAGACATTTGCAACAGGATAATAAAACGAAGGAAGGAAGCAAAAAGTGAAAAAATGATGAATGGGAATGCATGAGGAGCGGCCCTTGTGTTAAAGACCGTAGGCGATCAGTGGATGTGGGAAGTTAGGGGGAGTTTTATGTGGCACGTCATCAGAGACTGAAAAGGACGAGAAAACATTGAGTCAATCCAATGTGCTCACATTTTGCGTCCCCTTGTACAATAGGCCTGGCATTGTGCAGAGCGGGAAGAGTATGGAAGATACATCCACACCGTCAAGGTTCTACCCCCTCTCCGTTCACCCCTAACGGGACCATCGCTGTGAAAGGAGCAGAGTGTAGGAGGACTCATTGATTGTGTCCAAAGGGGAGACGGTGTGGCAAGCTTTAATCTTGGTTCCCGCTAGAGAGTCAGAGTGATAAGGTGATAGTATTGGTAGAGATTTGAATGTGTAGCTGGGGGTGGAGGTCTTATTTGTAAGAAACTACGTAAAAATAAAGAATTTGGGTAGGGATATGGAGCTTCAGAAGTTGAGACAGTATTAGCTCAATGTGAAAAGGGAGGTGTGGAGTGAGGGGGGGAGGGGGGGGGTGGCGGGTGAATGAGGTGGGGGGACCTGTGGTGGAAGACAGTTAGACGCATTTAGGGTGCAGGTGTTGATGTTGGAGATAAAGCGTTCTGTGTTTGGGATTGCCTGTAATGTGACCAGCATGCCCAGGTAGTATTATATTTGGTCGGGTTGTCATTAGCTTGGCATATAAGTTGTTCCATGTCAGCTATTCTGTCTACCCTACGAATCCAGTCTTTCACCGATGGGGGGGGCGGAATTCTTCCATAGGGCGGGGATACATAAATTGGCCGCATTGATGAGGTATAGAGTCAGAGATTTTTTATAGGAGCTGCATGACTTTGTGTTATGGTGTAGTAAATAGCTGGCCGGTGAGAAGGTTGGTGTGTGCGTGGTGATGTGGGAGATCAGTCGGTGAATTTCTGACCAGAATGGTTGTATAAGGGTGCAGTCCCACCAGATGTGAAGTAGGGTACCGCGGGCTACATTACATCTTCAGCAAGTCGGGGTGATAGTGGGGTGAAAGTGATGGACCTTGTCTGGCGTCCTATACCATTTCGAGAACAGTTTGTATCTATTTTCCTGAGTTGAGACGTTAATGGAGCCCTTGTGCATTAGGGTAAATATGCGGTCCCACTCCGACAGGGTGAGATCTATGGATAAGTCATGCTCCCATTGTCTCACAATTTTGTCGTCCTTGACCTTGTGTCGGGAAAATAGGAGAGAGTAAATAGTTGAAATTAGGTGGTCTTGGGGTTCTGTGCTGGAGCAGAGAATTTCAAGCTGTGTGAGTTCCCTATGCCAAGGGGGGTTTCGTTGATGTGATTGGAAGAAATGTCTCAATTGTAGGTATTTGTAAAAGGGTATGTCGTGGTTAGGTAGTTGTGCAGATAGAGTAGGGTAGGGTAGGAGGGTCCCGTTCCCGAAGAATTCATGTGCTCTGGCTCGTGAAGAGAGTGTTTCGAGGGTTGGGTCTTTCAGTTTCATTCCCGGGGGGAAGTCTGGGTTGTCGACTAATGGGGTCATTGGGCCTGGCGCGGGGGTGAAAGCAAGCGTTTTGCATGCTAGTTTAAATATCGATAAAGTGGTGCCAATGAACGGGTGTGCTAAGAGATCTTTGGTCATGTACGTGTGGTCTATCCAGGGCAAGTCAGCTATGAGGAGGTGCGTAAAGGAGTCTTCAAGCCTGATCCAGTCTTTGGAAGAGCGATGGACGTGCCAGTCCACCAGTCTGGTCAGATGGCAGGCCCAGTGGTATTTTTGAAGGTCTGGGAGACTCAGGCCTCCCAGCTGCTTGGGAAGAACCAGCCTCTCCCAGCTAAGTCGTGGGCGTTTGGCGGACCACACAAAAGACCTGCAAATACTTTTATAGGAAGAGAAGAAGGAGGCTGGTATCTTGATCGGTATGGCTTGGAGGAGGTAGAGGATTCTGGGCAAAATGTTCATTTTTTTACCGCTATTCTGCCCATTCAAGAGAAAGAGCCCAGATGCCACTTCTGGAGATCACTTTGGATGGCCCGGAGCAGCGGCAAGAAATTTTTGGTGTATAAATCTTTTAAGTTGGTAGTGATTTTGATGCCAAGGTAGGATATTTCGGAACGTTCCCAAACAAATGGGAAGTTGTGTTTGCATAGGTTGACAGTATCAATCGGCAGGTTGACATTGAGGGCTTTAGATTTGTCGAAATTTATTTGTAAGTTGGATAGGGATTTGAAAAGGGCAAAGTCGGCTAGAAGGTTGGGGAGGGTTGTGATGGGGTCTGTAAGAAAAAGTAAGAGGTCATCGGCATAGGCAGCCATTTTGTATTGATTACGATGGATGTCTATGCCTCTGATAGTGGGATTAAGTCTCAGTTTACGAAGCATGGGTTCCATGGTCGGTATAAATATTAGGGGGACAGAGGGCAACCCTGACGCGTCCCATTGGATACAGAAAAGGCGTCCGACAGTCCCCCGTTGATCCGGAGTCTGGCCTTCGGAGAGGCATAAAGGGCCAAAATCATTTGGAGCATGCGGGGTGGTAGTCCCACCGCACGTAACGTGGCCTCCATGTAGTCCCAGGCCACCCTGTCGAACGCCTTCTCTGCATCCAGCGAGAGGAAGAAGTCTTGTGTAGATGATTTAGGGAGCCAGTGGTGGACGTTTAGGGCTTCCGTGGTGTCGTCTCTGGCCTCCCGGCCAGGGACAAAACCCGCTTGTTCAAGTGAGACCAGAGTCGGAATGAAAGGGAGAATGCGATTGGCTAGTGCTTTTGCGTATAGCTTTAGATCCACATTTAGTAGCGAAATGGGGCGATAGTTGGTGACCAATGTGGGGTCCTTGCCTTGTTTAGGTATAAGGGTGATATGGGCTTCAAGTAAGTCGGTATGTGCGGCCGAGTTTGGTGAGAGGTTGTTGAGGGCTTTGGCTAGGTGTGGGAGGAGAATGGTCGGGAAGGATTTGTAGTAACTAGCCGAAAAGCCATCTGGACCCGGGCTTTTGCCGTCTTCATTTGTTTTAATGCAAAGAGGAGTTCGTCAGTAGAAAGTGGAAGGTCTAAAGTATGTGAATCTTCAGGGGAGAGAGGGGTCGGGCCGAATTGCGTTAAGAAATCGTTAATGGCTTTCAGACGGTTAACTTTAGATTCAGTGGGTTGGGACGTTGGGAGGTTGTAGAGTTTGGAGAAATACTGTATAAATTGGGACGAGATGCCTTCATTGGTGACCACTGCGTCGCCCCTGGTGTTGTTAATTCTGTGAATGGTGTGTGAAGCCTTTTTGGATTGAAGTGCCCTCGCTAAGAGTTTGCCGGCTTTGTTGCCAAACTCATAATATAATTTTTGTGTCAATGCGAACTTACGATTCAGTTTGGCGTTTAGCACCTCCAAGAGGTCCACCCGTGCCTGTGACAGTTCGGATAGGGCAGAGGTAGCGAGGGAGGCTTTGTTTTTGTTCGAGTGAGCGAATGTGCGTGGTTAATTCAGCAATGCGTGCGGTTTGAAGTTTGTTTCGGCGAGATGCCATTGCGAACAATTCGCAGCGAATGACACATTTGTGTGCGGCCCATGTGACTGCGGGTGCTACGTCTGGTGAGGAGTTCTCCTTAAAGTTAGATAGGCATGTGGTTAGTTTTTGAATATTGATCTCGTCATTGAGCAGGGAATTGTCAAGGCGCCAGATACGTGTCTTCACGTATGGTGAGGTCAGTTGTAGGGTCATGGAGATGGGACTGTGGTCCGAAAGTATGGCTGGGTCAATGGTAGCTTTGGTGAGGTTCGTTAGTGGTCCAGTCTAGAGTATTTGTTATGTGGAGCGGAAAAGAAAGTAAAATCTTTATCTTTGGGATGTAACGTGCACCACGTGTCATGTAGTAGTAAGTTACTAAGTTGCCGTTTGATCGCCCTTAAGGCCCTGTAAGGTAGAGAGGATGTGCCATTCAATGTGTCTACCGCTGGTGTCAGTGACACGTTGAAATCACCACCGAGAATAAGTGTTCCTGACTGGAAGCTGAAGAGTAGTTGAAGGGTATTGCGAAAGAATGTGACTTGGCCTGAGTTGGGGGCATAAATGTTGGCGATCGTAAAGGGCGTGTGATGTAGAGTGCCTTTAAGAAAGAGAAAGCGGCCTAGCGGGTCTCTTTGGACGTCAGTCACCTGGAAGGGGCAATTTCTCGAAATGAGGATGGTTACCCCTTTGGATTTAGCCTCTGCGTTGGAGGAATGGAAGGCAGTGGGGAAATGTTGGTCTTTGAGTTTGGGGATGAAATCCGTTTGGAAATGTGTTTCCTGTAGAAGTGCAATGTGTGCTTTAGATTGTCTTAGAGAGTATAAGAGTTTTTCAGGTGTGTTGAGGCCCCTGATGTTCAGTGAGTATAATTTGAGAGTGTGGTGTTGAGGCTGTCTATCCGCCTGAGGCGAGCTCATGACTTGTGGGTTCGCCATTGGTGGGGTGTGGGTGGGTTAGGACAGAGGTGAGGGTAGGGGGATGTGGTCTGGGGAGCAGGAGTTAATTTGAGCAAGGGTACGAGCGGCAAGGAATGATCCGAAGAGGTGTTAAACAGAGTTTCCAACAGCCTCAAGGGTATGGGATCGGAGTGGTACGGAATGTGTGCGGCGCACAAGTCCCTATTAGGGGAGCTGCACACCGACGCGACCCCGTGTGGGGGTTGACCTATACCAGGGCAGGGAGAGAACGATAGAAGTGGGAAAAATGAATGAGAACATGAGCTACCGCCATAGGAGTGGTGTATAGCAAACAGGGAGAGGTAGTGTTTGCATGTGTTGCCCAGCTGGACCTTGTGCGTACCTCGGTGGGGATTTTAGAGTACGGGCAGTGAATCTAGGATATTATAATCTGATCCTGCGCCCTAAAAACAGAATCACTGAATCGTCTGCTAGTGAACCGAACGTGGGTGAGTGGTTAGCAGGCCCTGGGACCAATCACCTGCCCCGATCGTTAGGAGAGAGCCAAACCCTATCTAAGCCCCCTCTGCCTGGTTAAATACGTTCACCAGTAAGAAGGGGAGGGTTTTGGCAGGTGATGTGTGCCAGTTGTGATGAATGGAGCATGGGAGTGGTGCTTCAATAGGTGCAGCCCAGACGCAAGGGGTGGGCCGCCACCATTGACGCCCCTCTGGTTGGTATGTCAGACTTGTAAGCGTTGCACACCCACTACGGGAAGCCATGCATAAGTAAAAACATTACGTAGGGTCTGCTACGGAAAACATACAATATGCAGTAAAAAGCATATGTTATGTGAACCTAGGAGACACTGGACATTACCCGAAAGTTGTAGCTGGGACAGAGGGGTACAGGCGTTCAGCTAGTGAGTCCCATGTGTGTCTGTTCAGGAGGGGCTTCGGGTACGCGGGTCATATGAGCCGGATCTTCTGAAATACCAGGTGAGCCGATGGGTGGTGTAAGTCAGTCTGAGGCGGCACTGAAGCAGTCTATTGGAAGGATGCGCGGAGAAGAGGAACGTCGCTGGAGTTGAAGAGATCCTGGGACACGCTTGATTGAAGAGCGAGTCCGAAGTGTCCACGTAGATAGGCGTAGCAATAGGGCTTTAGCGGAAGGTGTGGGGCGGAGTCCAATACCGCAATGCATCCTGGTGAATGTAGTATCTGGCTTAATGCTGAGAAGTTCAGCGAGAGCAGTCTACTCCTGGAACGCACCCTTGAGTGTGAAAGGAGGTAATCCTGAGTATATATGAGGCAGCGGGTTTTGACACTGTTCCCACAAAGTGAGTGAGGTGGAAATGAATAGACATTAAACAGAGGGTTCTTCAGTGTGGGTAAAGGATATGGGAGAGAGGCAAAACTCTAAGGGTCAGGACCCTAAGCTGACAATGTCCAGAACAGGCACTGAAAAATCAAATGTAAAAGCGTGCCATTAGAACAACAGTACAAAGAAAGAACATAAAACTCACGGATGGGTGCCGGAACCTTGGAGGCACGGACGGGTGGTAATGACCCTATCAACAGGTATTAGCGGTCCCTGCGAGCTCTTCTGTACCGCAGTGAGGTTGTGGGGCTTGCTTCTCTGGGACTACTGCGGTATCCGGAGCGGTTCCTGAGGGTGGAGGGTGAACGTCTCCTGCGGTGTCTGGATGCTTGAGCATCCATGGGATCCTCCCGGAGCATATCACGTTGTGAGGAAGCGGGGCGGAAGGCTGCATACCAATTCAGTACAGGGACCACCGGGATGCCAAGCGTGTCACAGAAGTGAGGCATGTCTTCAGGTACCTTGAGGAGAGCGGTGCGGCCGTGCGTGGAGGCCGAGAGGCAAAAGGGAAACTTCCAATTGTATGGGATATTTTTCCCTCTGAGGGTATCCAAAGGGGTTTCAGGTCTCGCCTATGCTGCAGAGTGATACCCAAGAGATCCTGGTAGATATGAATGAGGGAGTCCCCGTGAAAGAATGTTGTTTGCCCCTGGCTCGCTGCATGATTTCCTCCTTTAACTTATAGTCCACTATGCAGCAGATTATGTCACACGGGGGGTCACTCTCCCTGCCTTTAGGACTAAGTGCGCGGTGGATTCTCTCCATGGCGATGGGGGTCTGTGGAGGTTGAAGGAGGCCATTAAAAATGCCCACTACTTCCTGCGAGATACGGTCTCCCTCAATAGATTCTGGAAGACCTCTGATTCTCAGATTGTGCCTCCGACCCCTGTTATCAAGGTCTTCGAGGTGTCGCTGCATGTCCCGCATCTGCAGTGTGTGGTAGTCTATGCGGTCAGTATTGGAGATTATAGCGGTGTCATGGCACTCAGTCACCTTCTCCATGATCTGTACACGATCATTCAGGGCGCTGAGATCCAGCCTAAGCTCCGATATAGCAGCGGAGAGGGTATCTTTGATGTTGTCCGCAATTGATCGTAGATCCTGCATGTTGATCGGAGGTTGGGGGGTGAGAACAATCCCCCCGTCCCCCTTGGTGGATTGCGCATTGATGGAGGTCGGGGACGCAGTTAGATGTGGAGGCAGGGGCGGCGGTTGTGAGTGGGCCGCTCTGTGGCGGGAAAGCGCCATATTGCCTCTGCCGGCCCTGAACATCTCCAGGATATTGTGAGTTTGTGACCCAGTGAGGTCTCTGGGGGAACGGGAACGAGATGCCGAGGAGTTCCTGGATGCTGTCCCCATGTTGTGGGCTCGGTGTGTGAAGGGAATACCTCAGAGATTGTGTAGCTTTGTCTATGGCGGATGGAGCTCTGGGCCACGCCCCCTCGTATTTTTTTTTTTTAATGTAAATTCATACCAAACATACAATTAAAAAGCTAATGCATAACAAACACATCTAGACTAAGATAAAAAATTAAAATAAGCATGCAATTAAAAAGTTAACAAATGGAGGCGTGAGGAGCTCTACTTTTATGTTAGCCTTTTCTGATTCTCGAGCACTGGTAGCTACTGACTACATCCTTTTACTCAGCTTTGCCTGCTGATGATGACCAGACCAGGCAAGCTTCACAGTTCTTATGCAGGCGATATCTAGCCGTCAGACGACACTTCGCTCTAAAATTGACTCCTTCCAGACAGACACCAGATTATCCTGTTGAGACATAGAGAAATTCTGCAACCTCTTGCCTGAAGTGGAACGCTGATGAGGAATCAGAGGACACAGTTACAGAGCACTTAGCTCAGCTGCACGCCGTACGTACTAAAGCCTAGTACACACAGGTCGAATGTCGCACACAGGCAAAATGTCGGCATTTGGCCCATGTGTATAGCAGCCGGGCCGGCTTCTGTTGAAGGCTCATGAACAAAGAACACAATAGCTCAGCAGGGGAGATCGCTGTACTAACATTGGATTCTTAGTACAGTGGGTCCAACCTGAGTAGTGTGTACGAGGTTCGGTCTCTGAAATCTAAAGTGGAGGATGTAGAGAACTGCAATCGCAGGAACAAACTTCACAATCTGGGGCTGGCTGTGGAGGATCAAGACCCAACATCTTTTACTGAGCGCCTCCTTCGCACTCTGCTTCTGCAAGTGCCATTTTCATCTTTCTTTGCAGTGGAGCACTCTCATAGGCTGCCAGATGTTGGAGGCCCCCAGGAACCCCATCGCGTACCTTCATCCTCCACCTCTAAAAAAAAATGTTTTTCCCATTCCCGCACTGCCTGGTTAACTTGTTTTTTTCTAGGGGTGAGGAGAGCAGAGATACGCTTACCTAATCCCCTGATCCTCCAAGCAAAAGACCAGTCCGGGACCCCCGCGCTCCAATAGTGAACTGTTTCTGATGTCATGACGCCCAGAGCATGCTTGATAGGCCAGGAATAGTCCCCTGCTGGACTGTGGGGGGAGTGCCATTTTCCAGAGGATCGAAAGATCAGGTGAATATCAGCTCACCCCTAGGCAAAACAAGCAGTACACCCGTGCACAGCCCCACTGCATGGGAAAAACTTTTTTTTTTGCCCAGATTTTGGCTTTTATTTCCGTGATTAGGACACTGTCCTTCGTGAGCCAATGAAACAAGAGTACCTACGCTATAGAATTGCCAAGCTAATAATCTTCCTGGATTATTCCAGCAGAGGCTATGTACAGTATCTCACAAGAGTGAGTACACCCCTCACATTTTTGTAAATTTTTTTTTATAACTTTTCATGTGACAACACTGATGAAATGACACTTTGCTACAATGTAAAGTTGTGAGTTGTATAACAGTGTAAATTTGCTGTCCCCTCAAAATAACTCAACACACAGTCATTAATGTCCCAAGCGCAGGCAACAAAAGTGAATACATCCCTAAGTGAAAAAAGCCAAATTGGGCCGAATTAGCCATTTTCACTCACCGGTCTCATGTGACTCGTTCGTGTTAAAAGGTCTCAGGTGTGAAGGGGAAGCAGGTGTGTTAAATTTGGTGTTATCGCTCTCACTCTCTCATACTGGTCACTGAAAGTTCAACATGGCACCTCATGGCAAAGAACTCTCTGAGGATCTGAAAAAAAGAATTGTTGCTCTATATAAAGATGGTCTAGGCTATAAGATGATTGCCAAGAGCCTGGAACTGAGCTGCAGCACGGTGGCCAAGAGCCTACAGCGGTTCAACAGGACAGGTTCCAATCAGAACAGGCCTCGCCATGGTCGACCAAAGAAGTTGAGTGCACGTGCTCAGCGTCATATACAGAGGTTGTCTTTGGGAAATAGATGTATGAGTGCTGTCAGCATTGCTGCAGAGGTTGAAGGGGTGGGGGGTAAGCCTGTCAGTGCTCAGAACATACACCACACACTGCATCAAATTGGTCTGCATGGCTGTCGTCTCAGAAGGAAGGCTCTTCTAAAGATGATGCACAAGAAACCCTGCAAACAGTTTGCTGAAGACAAGCAGACTAAGGACATGGATTACTGGAACCATTTCCTGTGGTCTGATGAGCCCAAGATAAATGTATCTGGTTCAGATGGTGTCAAGCATATGTAGTGACAACCAGGTGAGGAGTACAAAGACAAGTGCGTCTTGCCTACAATCAAGCATGGTGGTGGGAGTGTCATGGTCTGGGGCTGCATGAGTGCTGCCGGCACTGGGGAGCTACAGTTCATTGAGGGAACCATGAATGCCAACATGTACTGTGACATACTGAAGCAGAGCATGATCCCCTCCCTTTCGGCCTGGGCCGCATGGCAGTATTCCAACATGATAACGACCCCAAACACACCTCCAAGACAACCACTGCCTTGTTAAAGAAGCTGAGGGTAAAGGTGATGAACTGGCCAAGCATGTCTCCAGACCTAAACCCTAGTGAGCATCTGTGGGGCATCCTCAAATAGAAGATGGAGGAGCTCAAGGTCTCTAACATCCACCAGCTCCCTGATGTCATCATGGAGGAGTAGAAGAGGACTTCAGTGGCAACCTGTGAAGCTCTGGTGAACTCCATGCCCAAGAGGGTTAAGGCAGTGCTGGAAAATAATGGTGGCCACACAAAATATTGAAACTTTGGGCCTAATTTGGACATTTTTACTTAGGGGTGTACTCACTTTTGTTGCCAGCGGTTTAGACCTTAATGGCTCTGTGTTGAGTTGTTTTGAGGGGCAGCAAATTTACACTGTTATACAAGCTGTACACTCCTTTACATTGTAGCAAAGTGTCATTTCTTCAGTGTTGTCACATGAAAAGATACAATAAAAATATTTACAAAAATGTGAGGGATGTACTCACTTTTGTGAGATACTGTAGGTCTTTTGACCAGGTGAAGCTCACTCTCTGTAACAAGGGAAGTAAATACAGCAAGCTGTTTCCTGCTCAGCTGTGGGTACAGGATGTGGAATCTATCAGATTTTCACAAGAAGATGGTTCCCACTTGATTGAGATGCTACCCAGATTGTGAGTGGCCTGTTAATGCTTTTTCCTGACGCCAACATGGCAGCGTACATATCCACTTAAGGACCAGCCTCGTTTTGGATTTTAGGTGTTTACATGTTTAAAACAGGTTTTTCTGCTAGAAAATTACTTAGAACCCCCAAACATTATATATGGTTTTTCTTCTAACACCCTAGAGAATACAATGGCAGTCATTGCAATACTTTTTTTTGCACCGTATTTGCGCAGCGGTCTTATAAGCGCACTTTTTTTGGAAAAAAAATCACTTTTTTGAATAAAAAAATAAAACAACAGTAAAGTTATCCCAATTTTTTTTTATATTGTGAAATATAATGTTACGCCAAGTAAATTGATACTCAACATGTCATGCTTGAAAATTGCGCCCGCTCGTGGAATGGCGTCAAACTTTTACCCTCAAAAATCTCCATAGGCGACGTTTAAAAAATTCTACAGGTTGCATATTTTGCGCTACAGAGGAGGTCTAGGGCTAGAATTATTGCTCTCGCTCTACCGGTCGCTGGGATACCTCACATGTGTGGTTTGACCACCGTTTTCATATGCGGGCGCTACTCGCGTATGCGTTCGCTTCTGCGCGCGAGCTCGTCGGGACAGGGGGGTTTTAAACATTTTTTTTTTATTTTTATTATTTATTTTAAAATATTTTATTTATTTTTACACTGTTTAAAAAAAAAAATTGTGTCACTTTTATTCCTATTACAAGGAATGTAAACATCCCTTGTAATAGAAAAAAGCATGGCAGGACCTCTTAAATATGAGATCTGGGGTCAAAAAGACCTCAGATCTCATATTTACACTAAAATGCAATAAAAAAAAAAAAAAAAAAAGTAATTTAGAAAAATTACATTTGAAAAAATATGCCTTTAAGGCACGTTTTGACGTCGCTTCCGCCCAGCAGTATCATGGAGACGAGTGAGCGCCATCTTGGCCTCACTCGTCTCCAGACACACCACGCAGAAGGACGCGAGGGCACCGGATCGCGGCGGGAGGGGCCCCTCTCCCGCCACCGATAAAAGTGATCTCGCGGCGAATCCGCCGCAGGGACCACTTTTATCTGAAAGCCAGCCGCAGCACGAAAACCGGGATACCGGGGTTATGGCAGCTAGCTGCTGCCATAACAACGATATCCCCGTTCAAACTTAGGACGTATATAGTCGTGCGGCGGTCGGGAAGTGGATATGATATAGCTCTGCCCTTATATCCACCCACAGGACCTGTGTAGCTCTATAAAAGTCAGACTGAGAGCTACCTCCCCATTCTCCTTTTTGTCCTCAAAGATTAACACCTACAGACCGTTACACTCAGGATAAGCTCTTACCTGCCGACTATGTTGGAGTCCATCTGGGTTCAAGCCTCTCCCAGCATGCAGTCCCACATCTTAGGCTGCTAAATGCACCAACAAGGTGGGGAACCCCTTCTGGTGGTCTTTTGGGGTCGAGGTGTTCTCTAATCAGAGACGACAATCCTCCTCTTGTGGCATGCCTGCTTTGGAGCCCAGATCCAGCAGCTGGGACTGCATGATGTCTTCTCTCCTATGAAACTCTTTCCAGGTCTGTCAATCTCTATAAGACATTTTTTTTCCTTTTCTTGCTCTCATGTCTCTAAAGATACCATACACACTGTTCATCTTTTGTTCCAATTTCCTTTAGATTTGCCGGGACCATGTGGTGCAGGGGCCTGCCTGATTGCACACAAATTGAGGCCTCGTATTGTGTGGTTTTGGTAAATCTGAGGGAAAAAATCTGCAGAGCATTGCATGATGTGTAGCCAGCTTAAAAGTGTAGTTCTGTGTGGATGGGCATTGGCTTCACTCCTAATTGTACTAGCCCTTTTTTTATTAGAACAGAGGCTGGGGAGGACTGAGTCTCTCTCTCTCTCAGATGCTCTATTTAAAGGGCACAAATGGCCAGGTAATGGATGCCTTTGTGATTCAGGCATGCAGAGAGACAGGGGATAGAAGGGAATTTTATTAAAATTGGTTTCTCTTTGCCAAAAAAAAAAGGGGGGGGTATATATGTATTTTTTTTCCTCCCTCTCTCGCTTCCCATAATTGTCTCTGTTGCCATGCAGTCCCTCTTCCTGTTCTTCCGCCAGCATGAGCCTAACACCACATAACAAAGACCACCGCAATACCAGGTAAGGGCCAACTTTGGGTAAGAAAGATGCGGAAAAAGAGTGCATTATGCCTGGACGAGCGTGCCTTCTTGTCTATTGCAGCCCCAGCCGCTCACACTCCAGCTCTAGGAGGTCCAGAGGCCCTCTGGATCATGACGATTTTTCCAGGGCAGAAAGTGACTCCTCCAGTCCTGGCAGACCCAAGTACAAAGGGCGCAAATGTACGCTTAAGAGAAAGCACACGCATTCTCCTCTGAGGGCTCAGCGCCCGAAAGGCAAATGTTGGTCATGTGGAGATGACCCTATGCCAGGAAAGCTACTTTGCAGCAACTGCTTCAGGCAGCTTGCCAGACACCAGGAGTAGGAGAGTCAGCAGGTGTCAAACTTGCTCAAGAAAGTAGTCCATGACTCCCTGGCAGAATTTTCCGGTCGTCTCGGACAACCGGGGACAGAAGCGGACAGAGTGTGGGCCCTGCACCGGGTCTAAACCAAGCCATTCAACCCTAACTAGAGGGGTACCAGGCACTTCAGGGGTGACTCCAGCCCAGCAGATTAGGCTGGCTGATTCCCCAGACCCAGTATTACAGCCAACCTTCCAGGCAGAGGGAGAAGATACCGCCTCCTCCTCGGCAGAGGATCCTGAAGGTTCAGGCCTTGATTTTTGATGTTACAACCATTTTTTTAAGGCAGTGAAATCTGCACTGGAATGGGAGGATCTGGAACCTCCTCCAAAGAAGGAGAAACTTATTATCACACACCATACAATCTGATTTTAAATTGTGTGGCAATCGCCTGCACAACACGCAAATGCAGTGCGATTGAATGGGCCTCCCCCATGCAAGTTGCAACATTGCGTGCAAATTGCTCTTTGAAAATCGCATAGCAGAAACACTTGTCCCCTCTATGTGATAATATCAAATGCCTCTGAAAAGTGACCTAAGCACAGATCACTTTTCAGTGCAATAGCAGAGCCAGCTGCAAGTGTGAACAAGCCTTTGGGTTCCATAGGAGGAACCTAAATAAACAGGTAGCTACCTTTCCTCTTATGATATAAATAAGAGGCCTGTTTCAGGAGGAATGGGAGAAGGGAGAGAAAACCCTCCTCAACCAATAGGTTGCAGAAGTTGTATCAACTCACTGAGGAGGCTGCGGCTCCTTGATCTAACCCACCAATGGTAGATGCGGCAGTCACCAGACTTGCCAAGAATGTGACACTTCCGATGGAAGACTCTTCCTCCTTTCGCGATATCCTTGATAGACGCATTGACATGAACTTAAGAAAGTTTTACCTCGCGGTAGGTGGTGCTTGTAAGCCCGCTGTTGCTTAACATCTGTAGTAAGCGCTATGCAAGTGTGGGCGCAGAACTTGGAGTATGCAATCAAAAATCAGCTGCCAAAATAAAAAAAAATCATCAAAGCTCTTGATGAGATAAAACTCTCTGCGGACTTCGCAGATGAGGCAGCTATAGACATTCTATGGTCCTCCAGAGCCATGCTCAGCTCAGTCACAGCCAAAAGAGCATTGTGGCTAAAACCCTGGGTGGCCAACCCATCCTCAAAGCAGAATTGCTGTAAACTGTCTTTTGATGGGAAGGCGCTGTTTGGCCAAAAAACTGGAGACTACCATCTCCAGGGTTACTGGAGGAAAATCAGGTCTTCTGCCCCAAGATCGAAGGTCCAGAAGCCAGAGGGGGCAACCATCCAGAGGAGCGCCAAACAGGTACCTGGATTTTGGAGGCTTTTGCCCATCCAAGAACTCCCGAAGGGGTTGGAGGGGTGCACAGTCAACCTTCGTAAGATCACAGAGAGCTAAGGCCCCTGCGGCTCCCTCAGATACCCAGAAGCCCTTTTAATGCCAGGCCCGCCCAGGAGGCAGTTGGAGGCAGGCTGCCCAAAGGGCCCAGTTCTGGCAAGACCACAGCCAAAATCAGCGGATTTAGTCCACAGTGGTGCAAGGCCAATATTGGCTGTTCAAACGACCGCCTCCAGAAGGACCTCAAGTGGCTGAATCAATTAATCCGGATAGAGAGACTCAAGATGGAGTCTCTCCATACCACAATCCAGGTTATTCAACCAGAAGACTGGATGATTTCAGTGGACTTGCAGGATGCCTATTAGCAGATCCTTCAGTCATACCAGCAGTTCCTCAGATTTGCGTTGGGGGACAGGCATTACCAGAGCCAGCTGGAGCCTACACAGAATATGGTCTACCTAGGGGCCCAATTCAGTACTCAGGCGGCCACAGTTTCTTTGCCACTTCAGAAACTCCCCAAAATCAGGAAGAAGTTCCACAGGCATTGGCTGCACCAGTGTCAGCATCCCAGTGCACGAGTCTTCTCGGGACAATGGCTTCATGTATCCTGATGGTCCCCTGGGCTCACTGGAAACTTGAGTTTTCTAACAAGGCTTCCTGATGCAGTGGAAGAGAGTTTGTCTAGCCCAGTCAATCAGGATCACCAGCCGGATGCGCCAGAGTCTCTGGTTGTGGACGAAACAAGAAACGCTAAACAGCATCGTCCATTAGAGCTGCAGCCATGGATCATTGTCAACACAGATGCCAGCGCAGCAGGGTGGGGCACCACCTGCGAACAACTCAAGATCCAGGGCAGAGGGGAATCACTTAGGGCCTAGTTTCCATTATTCTGGAACTTCGAGCAGCATTCATGGTGTTGGCCACCTTGCTGCCTCACATACAGGGTGGTCCAGTCCTGCTCCATCTGGACAACATGGCAGCAGTGTCCTATTTATAGCAACAAGGTGGGACACATAGCCAATCCCTCTTGAGAGAGGTGGAACCGACCATTACATTGGCACAGCAATATCTCCCAGATTTGAGGGCCATATATATTCCAGGCTGTTAGAACTTGGAAGTGGATCACCTATCCAGACAATTCAAGGATCCAAACGAATGGTCCCTTCACCCGGAAGTTTTCAAACAGATCATCCACGAGTGGAGGTGTCCACAACTGGATCTTTTTGCTTCATCAACTAACTGCAAGGTCAGCCAGTTTATCTCACACACCCTCATCCATTAGTGGAGGGGACGGACGCCTTGACCCATCCTTGGGTTGTGCAACTGGTCTATGCCTTCCCTCCAATTTCTTTAATCCTAATGAGATTGTTGACAGAGAATTTGACAGTCATCACAGTATTACCATACTGGCCTCGCAGACCATGGTTCTCTCTGGCAATGGATCTCAGCGTGTGCCCATTGATCACTCTGCCGGTGACTCCTCATCTCCAGTCGCAAAGGGATATCCTACATCCGCAACCATCACGACTGGCCTTAGCAGCCTGGAGATTGAAAGGCAGGGGTTACAAGAGTTAGGATGTTCTCCAGAGGTTATTAGAACTTTACAGAATTCCAGAAAGGGATCAACCAATGTCATCTACTCCAGAATATGGAATAGGTTCATGAGCTTTGCAGCTGGAAGTCCGTTTGACCGTAGTGACCCAAATGTATCTCAAATCCTGTCTTACCCCTAATCCGGATTGGATTGGGGCTCAGCCTAAGTTCGCTTAAGGTGCAAGTTTCAGCCATCTCTGCTTTTACCCAAAAGAAAGGGGCAGCAAACCTGCTGGTGGAGCACATCACGAGAGCAACACTAATGCCGCCTACACACGATCAGACATTCCGACAAAACCGTGGATTTATTTCCGATGGATGTTGGCTCAAACTTGTCTTGCATACACACGGTCACACAAATGTCGGAAATTCCGAACGTCGAGAAAGCGGTGACGTACAACACGTACAACAAGCCGAGAAAAATGAAGTACAATAGCCAGTGCGGCTCTTCTGCTTGATTCCGAGCATACGTGGAATTTTGTGTGGCGGAATTGTGCACACACGATCGGAATTTCCGATAACGGATTTTGTTGTCGGAAAATTTGAGATCCAGCTCTTAAATTTTTGTTGTCGGAAATTTCTACAGCAAATGTCCGATGGAGCCTACACACATGGTCGGAATTTCCGACAACAAGCTCATATCGAACATTTGTTGTCGGAAATTCCGACCGTGTGTACGCGGCATTAGACTCTGCCCTCCCAAGAGAAATGGGTTCACTCAATGGGACCTGGCAGTAGTCCTCAATTTTCTAGCAAACCCTCCTTGTGCTCCGACAGAAGATTGTTCATTATGGGATATCACCTTAAAAACGGCTTTCCTAATAGCCATAACTTCAAGGGGATAGGGTGTCGAAACTCCAAGAATTGGGGTCAGCCGAACCTTATTCCATGTTCTTCCCAGACAGGGTTATGCTGAGACCATTGGATCACTTTGTCCCAAAAGTGGCATCGATATTTCATCTCTCCAGTGAATAGGTGCTTCCAGCCTTCTCAGCGGAATCAGAAGCTGATCTGCACGACATGGACATTCCATAAGTCCTTAAAGCCTGTTTCCAGGCTACTTCACAATTAGACGTTCTGACAGACTTTTCATCCTACTTACCAGAAAATTTAAAGGGAAAGAGGCCTCGGCCACAAACATCTCGGCCTGGATAGTAAAAACTATTCACTGGTCATATAGAGCGGCCGGGAAGGATCCTCCGGAGTTGGTTAGAGCTCACTCAACCAGGGCGATGTCTTCTTCTTGGGCGGCACAAGCAGAAGTGGAGACAGTCTGCAAAGCAGCTAGCTGGTCATCACATCATACGTTCTTAAAACACTACAGGGTACATCCAGCAGCTCCTACTACAGTAGAGTTTGAGAGGAAAACTATCCAAGCTTCTATGTCTCTATCACACTGTGCTGCACTGAAAAAAAAGTACTGCATGTTTACTTTTTCTCAGTGCACCCCAACGCAACACAGTGGTGTGAACTGGCCAAGTATGAGACAAGACATTTTGTCTCGTCTTGCAATGGGACTGCAATGAAATAGCCACCCAACACACTTCTACTGCACCTGGTGTGAATAGGCCCTCAATCAGTGAAGGTAAAGGACAATTTCTGTTTACTTTATGAGGCTTGTTCATCACGTACTGAATTTAGGAGCGGTTTAGTCTGTCATACAGGAGCCTTTAGATTCACTTTATAGCTGAACTGCACTTCCTGTTTCCCTTACTACAGAAGCTGGCGCCTGCACCTGAAGCCGATTTATGAATCGGCTAGGGGTTCCAACATCGCGAGATCCCTGGACAGGCAAGTAGTGTCCTTATATTAAAAGTCAGCAGCTACAGGATTTGTAGCTGCTGATTTTTAATTTTTTTTTTTACAGACTGGAACTCTGCTTTAGGGTAAAATTTTAGACTATAAGGCACCACTTTGTGTGCACCAAATACCTTTGAAAAGCCCAGATATTTCCATGTAAAAGTATCATCACTGGGTTAAATACAGCCTGTGCAGAAAGCACAGCTGTAAGAGGGACCACCCACTACTGGGGGAGAATACAAGACCAGTCACCGTGTACAAGAAGAGAGAGCCACAGTGGACAGTCTTTATTACAGAAAGTTCAGAGTTGCTGATTACTGCCTAAATCGGATAGAACCACACAAAGAACACCTAGATTAAAGTAAGTTTACACATGACTCTTGTGGTAAGACAATATTTGTTTAGCCTAGATTCAGCTTTAAATGATCCAGATATCTTGTATTTTTAGTTCCTCATGGAATTAATTACTTTAATTTTATAGCCTTTGTGCTGGACACACTTCACCAAACCCCTGAATCCTACTCCACTGGGCATTCAAACTATTAAAATGTAACTGTTATTTCAATTGCTTCTTTAAAACTCATTTTGTCTATTAAAACTCACTAGACCCTTTCTCATCTTATCTCAAAATGTAGAAGCAAAGTACTCTCACCTGGCTCATTTCTTCGATACCATTCCACAGCTCTTTTTTTTCAACACAGTAAAAGAATACAAAAATAAGCGCTGCTAGGAGGATATAGAAGAAATAAGCCATATAAGACTAGTTTGTCAGTAAATTCTGAATGGCAGTGAGAGACATGTGAAGTGGGGATATCAATAAACAAAGTGAATTTTAAAAGAGAAATATAAATATAAATAACAGTTACTTTTTAAAAATTGCATGTCCAGTGAAGTAGGATACAGTGGTTTGGATACAGCGGTTTGGTGAATGCAAAGTCTATAAAATTAAGTAAATACTTAGCATGTGTAGCATACCAGGGAGACTATATTGCATAACAGAGATATTGTACTTCTGTACATCCTAATTTTATGTAGGAATGGTTATGCAAACAAAAGTTTATTAATTGTAATTGTTTTAATTATTATTTTTTAATTTTACATTGCATTAAACTCTTTTATGTTGTTCTTATTATTCAATATTATGTATATTCATGACTTAGGGCTCATTCACTCAGGCGGGTGCCTAGTCGTAGCACACGAAGAGCAGTTTGCGCTTAACTGCACGTCTGCCTTCATTTTGTTAAGTGCTGCGCAAACTGTTGGTGCTATATAAATCCTGTATAATAATAATGTAAAGCATTGGCTGTGCAGACTATCCCACACAGCTGAGTTTATCGGTATGCAGGGATGGTTGGACAGACCAGAATGCATTGTCCCTGAGTACCTGTCAAACCTGGTTTTGAGTCTGTATAGCTGTTGCGTATATCCATTCACTTTATAGAAGATGCCTGCACCCAGCTCAGTGCTAATACAAAAAGTAAACAATTGGCTCTTCATGCTCTGTGGGGGTGAACATCTGTGTGATTGAGCCCCTTAACATACAAGTCCTAACGTGACAGTATACATATGGCCCTCAGCGGGCAGATTTATGACTTTCTGGAGAGCTCTGATAATTACATAACAATTAAGGTAATCTTTTCACTCTTGGGGGATGAACATTACCTTCATTCTTGCACATCAAAGAAATAATCACTTCTACAGACATGACTAGAGGTCGACCGATATATCGGCCAATATTTGGGGTTTTTTAAAGCGGGGGTCCACCTATCTATCGTTTTTTTTTTTTTTTTGAGTTCATTCACAAACTTTTCCTCTCAGCATTACATACTCACATATTGTGTGTAATATGTCCGCCTGTGTCAGATTTCGTCGGAAAGAATAACTTATATTATTCACTGCAGGCGGTTTCCATCTTCATTGTGGGCATTTGAAGCCCACAAGCATTTATTTCCTGGATGTGGTGAATGCTGTGCTCCCAGCATTCACCGCTCGTTCCCGCACATGCTCAGTGGCATCCTGGGAAGCCTGAGACTAGCTCCCAGGAGTCTGGGAGAGGCTAGAAACACGCCTACTCCCACGGGAGGAGAACCAGGAAGTGCAAAGAAGAATAGAAAAATAAAAGGTAATTACGGCGATTTAAATTTTTTTAAATGGCATGTCAGCATCTAGGCAAGGAAGAGAATACATACAGATATTGTTCAAAATTTGGGTGGAACTCCGCTTTAATTAATCAGCATCGGCCGATTGTGCTGATAAAAAAGGCCGATTATAACTTCAGCGCGACTTGCAAATGACTTCTGTAATAGAAGTCAATGCAAGTTGCCTAAAATCTTCAGTGGAGCTACTTGTATGTCCTCTCTGGGCAGCCTGCCAAGTCTGATAAAAGAACCAAGAAGAGATACAATGTTTCTACTTATCAATGAACTGAACTCAGTGTGTAGGAGTTCTCAGTTTAACCATTTAAAGACTAAATCTTTTCTGACACTTGTTGCTTACAAGTAAAAATCCTGTATTTTCTGCTAGAAAATCACTTAGAACCCCCAAAAATTATATATGTATATATATATATATATATATATATATATATATATATATATATATATATATATATATATATATATATATATATATATATATATATATGTATGTATGTATGTATGTATGTATGTATGTATGTATGTATGTATGTATGTATGTATGTATGTATATATATATATATATATATATATATATATATATATATATATATATATATATATATATATATATATATATATATATGTATGTATATATATATATATATATATATATATATATATATATTTTTTTTTTTTAGCAGAGACCCTAGGGAATAAAATAGCGCTTGTTGCAATATTTTATCTCACATGGTGTTTGCGCAGCGGTCTTTCAAATGCTATTTTTTAGGAAAAAATACAGTAATGAATTGTTTTTTTTTTTTTTTTATCTAAATTATACATACAAGTGAACTGATTGGAGGTTTGTTTTGTTTACTAAATGTTTAAATATAAGAAATTTTCTGTATCAATTATTAATTAAGGCTGCTTTCACACTAGAGCCGGTGTCTTGCCGAGAAAGTTCCCTCGGCGGATAAGTTCCCCCCCTGTACTGCGCAGGCGCAGCGCAGTATGAAATACTGTCAGCCGCCGGAGATAGTCAAAGCTCAAACTCTTCAATCAGCTGTACACGGCGCCTGCGCCCTAGGTCCAGGTTCCTTCCCCACCATCCAAGTGGACCTAGAGGGGGAATCTAAAAGAGCCGAGCGAAGCGAGGCCGTGCCCGAAGCGTGGCGAGCGAAGCGAGCCCGCGAGAGGCACTCTTACAGGCGCCGTGTACAGCTGATTTTCAGCTATTCCGCTTCGGCTATTTCCGCCGGATCCTACTGCGCAGGCAGAACACCGGCAGGTGTTGACGGTAAAATGCAGCTAGTTTTAGCTGCGTTTTACCGTCATTTTAGCAGCGCTATTCGGCTGCTAGCGGGGCGCTTATAACCCAGCTAGCGGCCGATGAAATGCGCCCGTGAAGCGCCGCTGCCGAATCGCTTTGCAGGCGCTTCGGCAGCAGGGCGCATTCATTTCAATGGTCAGGAGTGGTATACACCACTTCAAAGATGCTGCTTGCAGGACTTTTTTTTTTTTAACATCCTGCCAGTGCATTGCCTCAGTGTGAAAGCACTCGGGCTTTCACACTGAGACTGCAGGGGAGCCGTTTTGCAGGCACTTTACAGGCGCTATTTTTAGCCCAAAAGTGCCTGAAAAATGCTCCAGTGTTAAAAAGGGTCTAACTGTTAGATTTTATGAGATGAAGGGAAAAAAAAAAAAGAAAAAAAAAAAATCGGCCTAACATATCGGCCCAAAAAAAATCGGCATCATATATCGGGATTTCTAAATATCGGCATCGGCCAGAGAACAACCCATATCGGTTGACCTCTAGACATGACAAAGGCTGGCCACAATGTTTACAAACTGGTTTGCTTTTGCAAGGTTAGCCCCTTGATTATCATTAACTGGATATCACACATCATAAGCTACCTTGGAGAGGGACAATCATTATGTATGGTATGAATCACTGTCAGGCAGAAGGTTAAAAGGTGCAAACCCCTGGCTGTCATTCATATCCATCCATCACTAGTTATCAAGTCGTTAACTTGAATGATGGTGCAGGACAGGTGTCCTGATAATTCACTGACAGCATATGCTTGCGCTGAGTTTATGATTAAGCAGTGAAGCAAGGATGGGTGAAAGGCTGCATTAACATGGGCAGTTAGCTAAGGCACGAATCTACTGATTTTTGCTGCTGGGATTGACAGTTGCGTGCAGGTAGCAGCGGCCATAAAGCCCTTACACTGCAATGACAGGCTGTCAGCGGCCTCAGTTATTTTGTTTGCACATGCAGCAATCATCTACCATGATCATGGTTGGATGCGCTTTGTGTGGGTCTGGGATTCGTACCATGGCTAAACGCTCAAGCGATTGTATCCTAACAGCTCCAAAGGCATGCACCTTTAACAAAGTCAAACTGCCCCATTTTTCTAACCTAATAGGTTCCCTTTGAAGACAAAAAAAAAAAAAAATGTTGCTAGCAAAACACGTGTGGCTAATTTAAAAAAAAAAAAAAAAAAGCACCCTACAACAAATACATTTACCGAACTCAAGAGATTAGAAGTGGGGTACCTATTTAATGGATATTAAAGTTTGACATAATAAGACAGCAAAATGCTGAGTTAGCCAACATTATACGTATAGTGTTTTTACAGCTAAAGTGAACTACAGTTTAGTAAATCTGTACTATCGGATGGAAGTCTTGTAAAATGAAGTGGTACTTTGGATGTGTCACTCTGCTACAAAATATGGCGAAGGATGTGGATCTTCTCACAGTAAAAATGCCCAAAAAAGCTAGAAAACAACCCTGTACAATAATGAGCATTACAAGATGGGGCTCTCATCACCATCCTGCCATTCAGATACAGGCCAATGACACATCATTGCTTTTGTGCTAACTGCCCAAAATTCTCATCTCACCAGCTTCTGGTTAGGCTGTTCCAAGACAAGCGGTGCTCTACCATTTGGTGCTTCTGAATTACAGCCTGGAGATAGGGGTAGTTCTCACTACTGATAGCTTTACCGACTGCCTCCACTCTTCCTGTAAAGAAAAAAAAAATAGGATTACTTACTCTGTTAGTTTATTACAAGAAACTACATGAATGCGAATTAGGGAAGAAAAAAAAAAAGTAAGAAAATCCTCCAATTGCTGATTTTGGTATAGCAGTGTAAAAAATACAGTTTCACAAAGCCACCCGTATGCTACGAATTTCTTGAAAGAAAAGTCAGCTAATCTAACATTTGTTTTCCTAACTGACAATTATGGCATAGTTTAAATTTTCAAAAAAAAAGTTTAAGACGTAAATGTCAAGTCATCTGTTGTAGAAGTTTTAATATACTCCACCATTAAAAAATTATTTAGAACCCACAAAAAACATATAAGGCAAATAAAGGACAAAGATAAAAAGGCTAAAAAATGTTAAGGGAAATATTTTATTGTTCAAATATTTATATGTGTACTGTTTTTCCTACCAAAGAATCCGTGATTCTGGTTGAACATTATGGTTATACGCCAGGGACATGCAGTCAGGTGAGGCAGAGCCTCACCTGCCATGAACATAAAAAAAAAAAAAAACCATGATCGATCACAGAGACCCCAAATTTGGGGCACATTTCACCTATGGTTCCTGAGATATGGGGCTCAGAAGCTTCAGTTGTGTTCATAAGTTTACATACCCTGGCAGAAATGATGATAAACACAAAAACTTTTCTTTCACTCATGATTAGTGTTTGGCTGAAGCCATTTATTATCAATCAACTGTGTTTACTCTTTTTAAATCAGAATGACAACAGAAACTACCCAAATGACCCTGATCAAAAGTTTACATACCCCAGTTCTTAATAACGTGTATTGCCCCCTTTTAACATCAATGACAGCTTGAAGTCTTTTGTGGTATTTGTGGATGAGGCTCTTTATCTTCTCAGATGGTAAAGCTGCCCATTGCTCTTGGTAAAAAGCCTCCAGTTCCTGTAAATTTTTGGGCTGTCTTGCATGAACTGCACGTTTGAGATCTCCCCAGAGTGGTTCAATGATATTGAGGTCAGGAGACTGAGATGGCCACTGCAGAACCTTCACTTTTTTCTGCTGTAGCCAATGACAGGTCGACTTGGCCTTGTGTATTGGATCACTGTCATGTTGGACTGTCCAAGTACGTCCCATGCGCAGCTTCCTGGCTGATGAATGCAAATGTTCCTCCAGTATTTTTTGATAACATAATTTGTGATGGGACCTCTGCGCTACTAAATAACCGTGCAATAAGTGAAAATTCAAATGTGTACAACAATTCAAAAAAGTGATGCCGCAAAATCAATAGTGCACACTGTATCACCATAAAATAAATGTTGTAAGTAGGATTTCGCGCAAACACATGTAAATCAATAATAATCATACATAAGTGTTGACTGGTGTGTCACGTGATCTGTGTACAACAATTAATTATAAATCCATTCCAAGTGTCCAATAGTGGTGAAATGGTAGGTAAAAGTAAACAATAATGTGATCAATCAGCTGTGTGAAGTTGCTTTAGTGATGGTGTTTCCAAAAATTCAATAACAACAACTAGACTCGTTCCCTCTGTGTAAGTGCTCCCAATGCCCTTACCTCAAGGGGCTTAAGATAAAGCCTTAATAAGAATGTAAAGTGGTGATCAGGGGATGCCTGTTCTCCAAATTGCCAGGTGATGTCCACTGGTTCCAGGTGAATGGATGCCTTGGCCGCTTCTTAATGGGAGTAATTCTGTATCCTGGACTCCAAGCCAACAAAACGAGAGAAAAGAAAGGGGGCTCCCAATGGTGTAGTAGGTTTTTTTAAAAATCCAATTTATTAAAGTAAAAAAGGTTCATAAAATAACATCCACACTGTGTGTACAGTGTGGAGCGGTGACAGGAAAAGATGGCGGCGGAACGCCGTCACCTGGTGCAAAACTTCCGGTTCACAGTAACAACACCCGGGGTCAAAGCAGCGTCGAGTGTTGTGCGTGATTCCTAGCTGGATCCTACGCGTTGCGTCACGTGACCTCATCCCTGATGAAGTCACAAGGTCACGTGACGCAACGCGCAGGATCCAGCTAGGAATCACGCACAACACTCGACGCTGCTTTGACCCCGGGTGTTGTTACTGTGAACCGGAAGTTTTGCACCAGGTGACGGCGTTCTGCCGCCATCTTTTCCTGTCACCGCTCCACACTGTACACACAGTGTGGATGTTATTTTATGAACCTTTTTTACTTTAATAAATTGGATTTTTAAAAAACCTACTACACCATCCCTGAACAATTTTCCTGGCAGTTGTGGCTGAAATCTTAGTTGGGCTACCTGACCGTGGTTTGGTTTCAACAGAACCCCTCATTTTCCACTTCTTGATTAGAGTTTGAACACTGCTGATTAGCATTCTCAATTCCTTGGATTTCTTTTTATATCCCTTTCCTGTTTTATACAGTTTAACTACCTTTTCCCGCAGATCCTTTGACAATTCTTTTGCTTTCCCCATGACTCAGAATCCAGAAACGTCACTGCAGCACTGGATGAAAGATGCAAGGCTCTGTCAGGAGTCCAGAAACTCATTGACCTTTTACACACACTAATTACAAGCAAACAGATCACAGGTGAGGATGGTTACCTTTAATAGCCATTCAAACCCCTTTGTATCAACTTGTGTGCATGTTAACAGGCCAAAATCGCCAGGGTATGTAAACTTTTGATGAGGGTCATTTGGGTAGTATGATTTACAAGCCAAGCACTAACCATGAGTGAAAGAAAAGTTTTTGTTTCATCACTCATTCTCTGAAAAATGGCCAAGAAATCATAAATTCTGCCAGTGTATGTAAACTTATGAGCACAACTGTGTGTGTGTGTGTGTGTGTGTATATATAATATATATTTATATTATGATACAGGTTTTATATAGCGCCAACAGTTTGCACAGCGCTTTACAACATGAGGGCAGACATTACAGTTACATTACAATTTGGTACAAGAGGAATCAGAGGGCCCTACTCGTTAGAGCTTACAATCTAAAAAGGAAGGGTCAATTGATACAAAAGGTAATAGCTGTGGGGGGGGATGAGCTGATGGAGGAAGTAAAACAGTGTTAGTTAGAAGCAGGATAAGCTTCTTTGAAGAGAAGGGTTTTCAGGGATCGCCTAAAGATGGATAGATTGGGGGACAGTCGGACAGATTGGGGTAGGGAGTTCCAAAGGATGGGAGAAGCTCTGGAGAAATCCTGCAGGCGAGCATGGGAGGAGGTGACAAGGGAGCTAGAGAGCATGTGGTTTTGGGATGACCGAAGAGAGCGGCTTGGTTGGTATTTTGGGACTAGGTTAGTGATGTAGCTGGGGGCAGAGTTATGGATGGCTTTGTAAATTGTTAGTACTTTGAATTTTATTCCTTGGGTGAGTGGAAGAAAGTGGAGGGATTGGCAGAGAGGGGTGGACACTGAATGGTTGGTAAGGTGGATGAGTCTTGCAGCGGCATTCATTATGGACTGAAGAGGGGATAGTCTATGTAAAGGTAATCCAATGAGGAGGGAGTTGCAGTAGTTGGGGCAAGAGATAACCAGGGAGTGAATTAGAAGATTGGTGGTGTCATTAGTTTAAAAGGGGCGTATTCTGGAAATGTTGCAGAGGCTAAGGTGACATGATTTGGACAGGGATTGGATGTTGGCCTGAAAGGACAGTTCAGAGTCAAGGTTACCCCTAGCACCCTGGCATGTGATGTGCCATTGATCTTGACAGAGAAGTTAGGGGAGGGGGCACGTGGGGGAGGAAATTTTATGAGCTTGGTTTTAGATTCAGTTTGAGGAAGTGGTTTGACACCCAGACTGGTATGTCTGTTAGTAAATCAGTGATGCGTGAGGAGATTGATGGGGTGAGCTGAGGGGCAGAGAGATAGTTTTGGGTGTCATCAGCATATAAAGTAGTGAAAGCCATGGGAGGCTATCAGCTGACCCAGGGAGGACATGTAGATCGAGAATAGTAGGAGGTCCAAGTATATCTATCTATCTATCTATCTATCTATCTACACACATACCCTGTTTCCCCGAAAATAAGACCTAGCGTGACTGTCGGTGATTGCTGCAATATAAACCCTACCCCCCAAATAAGCCCTACCCTGTTTCCCCAAAAATAAGCCCTACCCTGAAAGTAAGACCTACAAGGACTTTAACTACAGCTTATTTGGGGGGTAGGGCTTATATTGCAGCCATCACCGACAGTCACACTAGGTCTTATTTTCGGGGAAACAGGGTATCTATCTATCTATCTATCTATCTCTTTATATACTATTTGGATACAGAGTACTCCGTTTTGTTTTTTTCGCATATATAGTTCACAGTTCTTATCATGGGTTAAATTTCTATTTTTTATTATTACTGAATTTATACTATAGGGTGTAAATTAATATTCACTGTTATAGGCCTTTTTTGGGTGGTATCTGGTTAAAGGTTGGCGCAGTCATCCACTAAAATTAACGTATGACATCTTTGCTGTCTTTTTATTCGGGGGTCTTTAATTACATAGTAGGCAAGGCTGGAAAAAAGACACACGTCCATCAAGTCCAACCTATGTGCGTGATTTTATGTCAGTATTACATTGTACTGCATATCCCTGTATGTTTCAGTCGTTCAGGTGCTTATCTAATAGTTTTTTGAAATCATTGATGCTCCCCGCTGAAACCACTGCCTGTGGAAGGGCATTCCACATCCTAACCGGTTTATCCCTATTGTGGGGTCACTAGTATGGTATTTGTACATTGAAATCATATCCTCTCTCAAGCGTCTCTTCTCCAGAGAGCACAAGTTCAGTACTCATAATCTTTCCTCATAACTAATGTCCTCCAGACCCTTTAGTAGCTTTGTTGCCCTTCTCTGGACACTCTCCAGTTCCTGATCATCCTTCCTGAGGACTGGTGCCCAGAACTGGACAGCATACTCCATACTGTGACCGAACCAGAGTCTTGTAGAGTGGGAGAATTATAGTTTTATCTCTGGAGTTAATCCCCTTTTTAATGCATGCCAATATTCTGTTTGTTTTGCTTGCAGCAGCTTGGCATTGCATGCCATTGCTGAGCCTGTCATCTACTAGGACCCCCAGGTCCTTTTCCATCCTAGATTCCCCCAGAGGTTCTCCCCCCGGTGAGTAGATTGCATTCATATTTTTGCCACCCAAATGCATTATTTTAAATTTTTCCAAACCTCATTTGCCATGTAGTTACCCACCCCATTAATTTGTTCTAGGGCTGGGAGATTTTCTTTAAAAAAAATCTTCGATTCTCTTAAAAAAAACTCGAGTCACGATTCGAATCAAGTTTTTTTTTTTTTTTTTTGGAAACTGCGCCGGTCCTGAGGCGCTGCGGGCATGAGCTTTTAGGCGAGGCCGCGGCTTCGGCCTAGTCCGCGGCGTCCGGCCTCGCGGACTAGGCCGAAGCCGCGGCCTCACCTAAAAACTCCTTGCCCTCAGCTCTTCAGGCCCAGCGCGGTGTCCGCGCCGGTCCGGAGGCGCTGCGGGCATGAGTTTTTAGGCGAGGCCGCGGCTTCAGCCTAGTCCGCGGCGTCCGGCTGTAGCTGCGGACTAGGCCGAAGCTGCGGCCTCGCCTAAAAACTCATGCCCACTGCGCCTCTGGACCGGCGCGGTGAAAAAAAAAAAAAAAAAAAAATCTAAAAAAAATCGATTTGCTTAAATTTTGAATCAATTTGACCTCTCAACTCGAGTCAAGATTTAAATCGATTTTTTTCCCAGCCTTAATTTGTTCAGATCATCTTGCAAGGTTTCCACATTCTGTAGAGACGCTCTGCCTAGATTAGTATCGTCCGCAATGGGGGACCCCATTTTCCATCCCTGCCCATTCTGAGTACTCCCCATTTATCACAACCTTCTGTACTCACCCTATGGTCCATGGCTACTGACCTTACCTTGTACAGTAAACATTTATAGGAAATTGTATCAAATGCTTTTGCAAAATCCAGATACACCACGTCTACAGGCCTTCCTTTATCGAGATGGCAGCTCACCTCCTCATAGAAGGTGAATAGATTGGTTTGGCAAGAACAATTCTTCAGGAATCCATGCTGATTACTGCTAATGATACAGTTGTCATTGCTAAAATGTTGTATATAGTCCCTTATCATCCCCTCCAAGAGCTTGTATCAATTAATGTTACTGTAACTTGTCTGTAATTCCCAGGACTGTATCTTGGCCCTTTTTTAAATATCGGTGCTACACTGGCTTTTCTCCAATCAGCTGGTACCATTCCAGTCAGTAGACTGTTCGTAAAAATTCGGAACAATGGTCTGGCAATCACTTGACTGAGTTCCTTAAGGACCCTCGGGTGCAAGCCATCTGGTCCCGGTGACTTATTAATGTTAAGTTTTTCAAGTCTATTTCTAATTCGGTCCTCTATCAGCCATGAGGGTGCTTCCTGTGATGTGCCATGAGGATAAACATTGCAGTTTTGGTTACTGAAGACCCCCCCCCCCCCCGATTCCCTTGTGAAGACTGAGAAGAATAAATTCAATACCTTCGCCATCTCTCCATTCCCTTCATCATTCTTTATGGGGCCAATATGATCTGACCGCCCTTTATTAATATTTATGTAAAGAATCTCTTGGGATATTTCTTACTCTCCTCCGCTATGTGCCTTTCGTGTTCTATCTTCTTAGCCGCCCTGATTGCACCCTTACATTTCTTGTTGCATTATTTGTAAAGTTGGAATGCTGATGATGATCCCTCAGCCTTGTATTTTTTTGAAGGCCTTTTCCTTTGCTTTTATATGCATTTTTACGTTGGAGTTAAGCCACCCAGGACTTTTATTAGCTTGTTTAAATTTATTTCCCATTGGGATGCACTGGCTAATACCCTTATTTAATATGCTCTTAAACCATACCAATTTCTCCACTGTGTTCTTTGTTCCTAAGATTTTATCCCAATTTGTATCTTCTAGCAAAGCTCGTAGTTTAGGGAAGTTGGCTCTTTTGAAATTCAGTGTCTTTCTATTCCCCTTATGTTTCCTATTAGTGTGATTTATACTGAAACAAATTGACCCAGGATCGCTGTTTCCCAAATTGCCCCGTATTTCTACATCCGTTATCAGGTCTGTATTGTTAGTAATCAGTAGGTCTAGTAGCCTTACATGATTGCGCAGTTCCTTCCACCGAGCCTATGTCTGGATAATTAAAATCCTCCATTATGATGACCCTTCCCAGATTTGCCACTAATCCAAATTGTGATAGGAGGTCCACCTCTGCCTCCTCCCTCTGGTTAGGGGGCCTATAGCATACTCCCAGTATTACTTTCCCCTTAGTTTCATCCCTTTGCAGCTCTACCCATATTGATTCCACCTCCTCCCTTACTCCCTTAGTGATGTCATCTCTCACATTCACTTGTACATAATTTTTGATATACAGGCATACCCCTCCCCCCCTTTTTACCATCTCTTTATCCCTGCGATATAGGGAATACCCTTGAATGGTTGCCAGCCAATCTTGAGAGCTGTTGAACCAAGTCTCTGAAATTCCTACAAAAGCGAAATCCTCCTCGAACAACAGTAGTTTAGACCGGTCGCATACTGTCTCCTTATTGGGTGTTCTGAGGTTGCAAATAGGACTTGTTACTATACTTACCTCGGGTTTAAGTGATTTAGTCAACCTACCACTAATGCCCCAATACTAACCTCTAGAATATGTTCTGCGCTATCTCTACCTCTGGACCCCCCCCCCCCCCATTGCCTAGTTTAAAAGCCCCTCTAACTTTTCGGCCATCTTCACTCCCAGCAGATCTGCACCCTCCTCATTTAGGTGCAGTCCGTCCCTTCTATAGAGCTGGTGACCGACTGTGAAGTCGGCCCAGTTTTCCAGGAACCCAAACCACTCCTTACTACACCAGCTCCTCAGCCACTTGTTTACTTCCCTAATCTCCCTCTGCCTTTCTGGTGTGGCTTGAGGTACCGGTAGTATTTCTGAGAATACTACCTTGGAGGTCCTTTTCCTCAATTTAGCTCCTAAGTCCCTAAGGTGCGGCCTCCCTGGCAATTTCCCCTCTACCCTTCTTGACTCTCACCCATCTACTCTGCTTTGGTGCCTGCCCCCCATGTGGGGGGTCTTCTCAGTGTTGACAGCTGCTTCCCTAGATTCAGAACCTGGGCTTACAGGGAAACAATGTGCTTACATTTTGCACAGCAAAATCGGATGATCAAGGAACGCATACATGCCGCAAGATGTACACCGAGTCGCATCTCCACACCCGCCGGGCATCAGACGAAATTTGATGGGGATTGAGCATTATACCCTGTCCAAATTAACTAACAACTAGCTTCCTGACACGAATACTCAACAAAAAAAAAAATACACAGGTACTCACAGCCCATGTGCACTCACAGAACAAACAATACACAGTACTCAGAAAACACACACACACACAAAATACTAACATACTCAGAATACACACAATACTCAGGTACACACCCCTGGAGTGGTTGTGATATTGCTTGATAAATGTTACCCCATTGACACCATCTCCTCTTCTTACTTTCCCCTTCCCTTATCTCATTGCACCTCCCTCTTCCCCATATCCTCTTGATTATAATTTTTCCTCTACTCTCCATTGCCCCCTTTTTCTTCTTTTTTCCCTCTATTTTTTTCCCCCATCTCCTAATACTGGACTCCTCATTTTAGACTTTGTTTGTTACTTTAACCTGTGAATACCATACCATGTTAGAAAAAGGAATTTGTGGTAAATCTTGTTATTATTTGCTATTAAGTTAATTTGATGATTTTATGATTTTATTTCCTGTAGACCTGTCACTACTGTATAACTTGTCAGCGCATTTGTTTTGATTGTATCACAAATGTTTGGAATACTTTAACATTAGCTTTATTTGAAAATAATACAAATGTAGTAAACAAAAATTAGGATTTTCGACTTACCAGTAACTTTGGTCTCTTATGCCGCGTACACACGATCGCACATTTCGACAACAAAATCCATGTTTTTTTTCCGACGGATGTTGGCTCAAACTTGTATTGCATACACACGGTCACACAAATCTTGTTGGAAATTCCGAACGTCAAGAACGTGGTGGCGTACAACACGTACGACGGCACTAGAAAAGGGAAGTTCAATAACCAGTGCGCCACCCTCTGGGTTCCTTCTGCTAATCTCGTGTTAGTAGAAGTTTGGTAAGAGACAATTCGCGCTTTTCAGCCTCGTGCTTTTCCGATTGTTACTGCTCTTCAGTTTGTGCTTGTGGGTTCGTATCTGGTTTTCAGTACGTGTATGTCAGTTCGCATTTGTTTTTCAGTGCGTATTTCATAGTACGTATTTGATTTACAGTGCGTTCTTGTTCGCTCTTTTGATTTTCAGATCGCTCTCCTCAGGCCTTTCTGATTTTCGGTGCGTTCTGTTAGTTTGTTCTGACCAGCCGACCGTTTTGAAGTCATGTTGCGGGTACGTACTCATCGTAGAGTTCGTGCTGTGCAGGGAGATCCGTGAGAATAATCCTAAAGATTTCGGGAATCATCTCTGGGTGACGGACCCTGTTTTTCACCATTTGTTGGCTTTGCTGTCCCCTTATATTAGCAGGCAGGACACCTGCATGCGGCAAGCCATCACTCCCGAGCAGAGGCTAGTCGCCACGTTGCGGTACTTGGCGACAGAGAGAAGTCTGCAGGACATCAAGTTCTCGACAGGCATCTCCCCCCAGGCTCTGGGGATCATTATTCCAGAGACCTGTTCTGCCATCATTCAGGTCCTTCAGAAGGACTATATTAGGGTAAGTTTTCTCCTTTAACATCACATTCTTGTCTTTAATGTTTGCTAATGTATTGTATTTCTTTAATCATTCCCTAATTACCATGATTGTAATATGCTGTGAATGTCCCCCTTTGTTCTTATGCATGCTTGAATTTTTTAAACTACTTTTTTTGTCCTTCATGCATATTTGCCTTCACTAACCTCCCCAGCATGCTATCCTGGGCCCATACACACCTAGCCTAGTCACTTAATGTGTCAGCTCCATAGTAGTGCTTTATCCTAAACACCCCCTAAAATGTGTACAAATGTTATTTGTGTGCTTAAATTCATGCAGAGTGCCAGAGGCTTTTTTTTGGGTCCCAAAATCATTTGGAACCCTCCTTCCCCCCCAACCGCTAAGTCAACCGGTACCAATCCTCTATCTGCTGACTTTGCCAAACCCATACACACTATACCTACCTCTTTTGTGGTCAGATTTCTGTATGAATTTCCTAAAGCATGTAGTTGAAAGGGCCTGCCAGAATAGTTTCAAATGGTACTGTTTAAAGTTTTGTTTTCCTATTATCTTGATAGGTAATTCCAGAATGTAAAAAAGTGCTTAAATTTATACAGTGTGTATTTATATTTTTGTATTATGACACTTCTTACCTGTCCAGTGGGCTGCCAATAGTGTAAGTAAGGAGGGGCTGGCCAAAGTAACACACATTATTTATGCATTCAGCTCTCATTGAAGTGGAAAGGGTTACCTGTCCATAACATACCCCCCCCCCCCCTCAATTTTGTACAATGGCCCATCAGAGAGGGTGAGGAATCTGATAAGTGGACCTTTTATTTTTGTCTTTAAATACTCCTTAAAAAAAATGTTATCCTGATGTTGGCCAAGAATGTTTGTGTCTAATCTGCTTGCAATGTTTATGTGCAAAATTACGAAGTTCTTTTTTTCTTGTTTGACTCCACAGTTTCCTTCAACACCACAGGAATGGCAGACTGTGGCTTCCCAATTTGCCCAGCGGTGGGACTTTCCCAACTGCGGAGGGGCAATTGATGGGAAACACATCCACATCGTGCCACCCCCCAACTGGGGGTCATATTATTATAATTGCAAGGGGTTTAATAGTATTGTGATGTTGGCAGTGGTGTCGGCGACATAGGAGTTTCTCTATGTGGACGTGGGGAAGAATGGCTGGATGTCGGTGGGTGGAGTCATCGCCCAGACAGAGTTCTTCACACGGCTCCAGAATGGTGGCTTGGGATTGCCACCTGCTGAAGAGAACGTGGAAGGACTCCTGTTTGTCTTTGTCGCTGATAAAGCGTTTGGGCTGGGTGATCACCTGATGCAGCCGTTCCCAATGAGGACCCTCACCCGGACCAGAGGGTTTTTAACTACCGGCTGGCCAGAGACTGAAGAATGGTTGAGAATGCTTTCGGGATAATGGCCAGCCGGTTCCGCCTATTCCTTACGGCAATCA